>NC_056631.2:132357615-133037810 GCF_002870075.4 Lactuca sativa
ATTGAGCAGTTGAGTTGTTTGGTACTAGATTGGTACGAGATTTGGAACGACTAGGGGCAGTCGTGACGAGAAGTTCTTGAGGAGTTCATCAGAGGTTCAGAGTATATGAGGTCGATTGATTTCCTTAAAGGGGATTATTGGGCGTTGTGTAGCACTTTCCAGGGGCAGGTGCGATTTTGCTGGTGAAAATAGTTGTGGGTTGGTTGTGTGCTAATTGGTGATGGTTCGAACCCTGAGTGGGGGAGAACCGGGTACCGTATGTAAGAAAGCAGAGATTTGTCAAGAGCAGTTATAAGTGGAGTATAGAGATCTGCAGTAAGAAATCATGAGACCAGAGATGTCGGTGATCGAGGGAAGGGGGTTAGAGTGAGTTAATGCGGAAGTACTTGTTTGAGAAGGATGAATGTCTCCACGGCAGGTGTTTAATGGTCAGGAACCTGGTAGTGGTCAGTGCTGTTGTAAGTAGATAGAGAATGATTGGGCAGCCAACTCCCAGGTCAGTATGCGTATCCTTGCTTTGATTTTGAGCGGTGGGAAAAAGGGTTTCGGAGAATTATCAGCGTATTTCGTAGCCCTAGCGTTTTCTCGTATTCCAATTGAGAAATTGGATACACCGAAGTTGCATTTTGGGAAAAATGTAGATCTAATTATGGGGTTCAGAGGAAATGTATTATTGTATCTATATGATGCTTATGGGCAGGATCTTGTGATGATTCTGTTGGGATATTCTGAGGTATCCGGGTATGATATCTTTATTTCGGGGTTACTCGTGAATCTGGAGTTGAGACGACTTGTGGTATATCAGGTATCTATGGATCTAGTGGGAGCCCTTCGAGTATGGGCATCCAGGGAGATTATTTAAGAAAGTGGATCTTCGCAAGGGTGGGCATTTTCATATGTCGATTGCCTCCAGAATCTGTGTTGTATATTCGAGTCGAGTATGGTTAGCTGCCTATGATAGTCTGCGGAGCATGAGATAGTGGAGTCAGAGGGTGTTGTGATACTGCGGGGAGCCGTAGTACTCACTTGTCAGAGGGTGTTGTGATACTGCGGGGAGCCGTAGTACTCACTTGTCAGAGGGTGTTGTGATACTGCGGGGAGCCGTAGTACTCACTAGTCAGAGGGTGTTGTGATACTGCGGGGAGCCGTAGTACTCACTAGTCAGAGGGTGTTGTGATACCGCGGGGAGCCGTAGTACTCACTAGATGGTAAGAGAATGTGATGATGGAATGTTCTCCGATCAATGTATGATGTGGAAGAGTTTTGGGCTTGAGTAGCCCTAGTAATGAGTTTTGGAGCCTGGGTGTTGAACCGGGGGCGAGACTGGGGTCTCCGTCTCTGTCGGGAGATGCGGCGAGATGCGCAAGGGATATGCGCAGCAGAAACCAGAGATCAGAGTTGAGACGATCTTTGGTTGGATTGTATTTTTCTCGCACGAGGAAAAGAGAATTTCGTGACTTGCGTGTCACTAGGCCGGGATAATGGTCACGGGGAGGAAGTTAGTGGGATATTTGGATCATGATATGGGTGACCTTTGGAGGCTCAACTGTGGAGTCAAAAGCTGACCTGGTGCTCAGTCTCGAAGAGGGATATGAGAAATGAGCTAGAGCTTATCATGATGATGTCTGAGGACACTTCAGAGCGAGCGAACGACTCAGACGCTCGAAGACATGCTTCGGGCATGTGTATTAGATTTCGGGGGGAGTTGCGGCACGTATTTATCCTTGGTTGAGTTATCCTATATCAACAGCCATCATTAGTGCATTGGTATGCCACCCTTTGAGTTGTTGTATGGGAGGAGGTCTCAAACCCTCATTTGCTGGGGAGAGGTAGTGCATGGACCCGAGAGCCCTTGCAAGCAGATCCAGAGCATGTGCGATACATGCAGTAGTGGCAAGGTTGACAAGTGGATTTCCCTGGGTAAGGGAAGAGAAAGGTATGTAACCCCCCGGGGGGGGGGGGGGGAGTGTTGATTCACGGAAGTGAAAGTAGTAGTGAGAATGGATGATTTGGAGTATGGTGGTTGAACACTGTGTCTGTGACAGTGGTATGGAATGACATCATGATGGGATGTCTGCTGAGGACGCGGAAGGGATTCCACGGGTGTAGAGCCAAGAGTCTCAGGATGGATGCAGGGAGGGAGTCTGGGACTCCCAACTTGATTCTAATCAGGGTATTGGATATGTACTAGCGGTTCATCCTGGGGGATGTTGGAGGATATCATCAGTGTATCGGGTTTTCCCAACCTGAGGGTGCTGGAGCAAGTTCAGCATGCGTATGTGATTGCAAGAGGAGAACTCGTGGGAGTTGCTCTGAGATTGAGAATGGGTCTTTCCGTCATCACAGAATGGATAGGGATCGAGGATCCGATGGTTCATGGCTTTCTAGCCCTTATGGGTCGAGTGATTGTTGAGATATGGGGCAGTGATGCTTCATGGGTAATTCTCGATTGTTGAGTGTGATTATAAGAGGGTACAGCCGGTGCCCGGTTTGAGATAGTGGTCAGGACACTGCAAGGAAAGAGGAAGTGAGTTCGAGTTCGATGGTTATGCTTGAGGAACCTGGTCCAGTTAGGGCCAGGTGGCGCGTCGTGGGAGTATTTTGGAGTTGAGTTGCTGTAGGCTTCGAGGGCGAAGCCTAATTTAAGTGGGAGAGAATTGTAACATCCCGAAATATCAAGAGTAGAGTTGAAGGGCTAAAAGAGTAAATTGGGAAAGAGTGACTCGGCGAGTCCATGGCTAGACTCGGCGAGTAGAGTCGCGATTTGGTCGCGTGTTAAGTAGCCAACTCGGTGAGTCAATGAGATGGACTCGGCGAGTAGGCGCTGAGTGGAGAAAACCCTAATTCTCGGGGTTGAGCCCTATATAAAGAACAATATGTTTCCTTCCCAGCCTCTTTATCACCCCTTGAGTCCCAAAAACCCTAATTTCATGGAGGAACCCCATTGTTGAGCAAATTGGAGCTTGGAGAGGTGGTTGTTGAAGAGATCTTAGAGAAGAAGAGGCTTGGAGCAAGGGGCTTTGCTTGGAATTGAGTTTCATTGCAGTTGGGGCGTTCTTCTGAGGTAATATCTCGTTTTTGAGCTGCTATTTCCTTGATGCATCATTTTGGGGGTATTATAGATCATATCTTTGGATGTATTGGAGTTTAAAGGTTAGATCTGAGGTTGCTACCTCAGATCTGGAAAGGAGAAGGGTTGGAATGCATGAAAGTCCCTGTTTGTGAGTGGTTGATGGAGCTATTTTGTCCCAAACCTTAGCCCTAATGTGAAATTGCATGGATTCACGTAAAGTTTGCCACTTTACGTGATGGATGAATTGTAGGAGGCTAGCTCTATGTTTTGAATCAATTGCATGGCCTGGAATGCTTTGGTATGGATTCAGACCAGTGGTACTCGGCGAGTCACATGGGTGGACTCGACGAGTTGCTTGAAGATAAGCTGGAACTCGACGAGTTGGAAGAACAACTCGGCGAGTTGGATGAAGATGGCCTGGAACTCGGCGGGTTGTATGAACAACTCGGCGAGTAGGTTGAAGATATCCTTAGACTCGACGAGTCTGTTGTTGGACTCGGCGAGTCTTGTCGAAGAGTCCCAATATTTTCTGGTTGAGTCGAGAATCGGCGAGTCAAGGGATGACTCGGTGAGTTGTGTGCGAGTGGACTCAGAGTTGTGGAACTCGGCGAGTCTCGGGGTGACTCGGCGAGTTGAGTCGCAAACTGGGGAAGTTCTGAGCATGGGGACTCGACGAGTCGATGGGTTGACTCGGCAAGCAGGGTCAACCAGGAGGGTTGACTTTGACTGAGGACTTTGACTTTGACCATGAGTTGACCGTTGACTTTTAGGGATTGGTCAGCGATGTGGCCTTTGGGCCAAGAAAGGGGTAAAATAGTCTTTTACCCTTAAGAGGGTACCATGAGAGGGTTGATTCTAGTCTCGAGAGTTATATTCATGAGAGTATATGTCTTACGTGT
Source organism: Lactuca sativa (assembly GCF_002870075.4). NCBI lineage: Eukaryota > Viridiplantae > Streptophyta > Magnoliopsida > Asterales > Asteraceae > Lactuca > Lactuca sativa. The sequence continues at coordinate 132,361,588 of NC_056631.2, forward strand.
TAGGCGGTGGCGAGTTCGAGATTCAAGTCTGGGGATATCTGCTTTCTGCTTGCCAGGTGAGTCTTCTCACTATACTTTACCTTGAGTAGGTAACCAGAGTTATGTGACAGAGTATTTGTATGCTATGTATGTTATGTGTTGTACTGCATTATTTCTATGTGATTTATGTTGTGCATGTTTTCAGAGTTAGAACCGGAGGGTTCCTAGAGTTACAACCGGAAGGTTCACAGAGTTAGAACCAGAGGGTTCACAGAGCAGGGCCCACGGAACCACAGAGTTATAGCCTCGAGTGGCTAATATGTGTTATGTGTGGTATTTTGGGGAACTCAGTAAGCTTCGTGCTTACAGCGTTTTGTTTTATGTATGTGTTTCAGGTTTCTTTCAGGATCACGGGACAACACCGGCTTGATTGTACACACCAGAGAAAGAGTCATGTTTTGAGGATCCTGGTTTACTATGCAAGTGAAAATCGAGTTATGATTTGTAATTCGATTATGAATGAGATTTAAAACAAGTGTTTCTAAGAATTAAACGATTATTTTAAAATGAAAAATTTGTTTGAAATTTTCGGTGTTTCATTCCAGAGTTCATGCTCTAGTTTCTACATTTTGCCCCGCGGGCAGTACTCGACAAGCATTAACTCCTTCAAGCTCTCCCAACCTATGACGTCTGCCGCTGGTAGGGTTAGGGATTTGACCTGACTATTCCACCAGGCCAGTGCCCTGTTGGCAAAAGTGCAAGCGGCGAATTTTACTTTGTTGACTTCGGAACAGGAACAGATTTTGAAAATGAACTCAATTTTCTCAATCCATTGAGTCAGGGCAATAACACCTCCAGTGCCGCTGAAGGATGTGGGTTTTTCGTTCATGAAGTCCTTATAGGAACACTCCTTCTGGTGTCCCTGACCACCTTCCTGGTTTTGGGGTTGAGTACCACCTCCTGGCCCGCCAGGACTTACAAGGTTCATTTGTGACATTGCAACAGCCATAGCAGCAGTAACGGCTGCTTGGAACATGGCGGGATCAAATTGAGAGGGAGGTGGTGGAGGAGGATTGTTGTTCTTTGAGTTGGGTCTTTTCTTTGGAGGCATCTTGACCTAAAATGATCAGGAAAGAAAGGATGGTAAGTCCTCTGGATAGAACCAAGAGATATGAAACAAGAGATATCTCATTATGGCAGTTAGGGTGTTCTACTAAACGATAGAACAGGAAAAAGTTACTAAAGCAAGTAAACTATCGCTAAGGAAAGAATGAGTAGCAATACTTGGAACGAATTTCTACAATGTATTCGGCTCTGACCAAAATACTCTTATAGTATCTTATGTTTTGTTGAGATGATGACTAGTTGTTTGGATATTTGGTAAGTTTTAGGCCTGTTGTACACCACAGTCACTCCTAAGCACATGTTGGCCGTGTCTCGAATGAATATAGTTGATCAGGCTATATTGACCCTAGAGACGACTACATAACTGCCCAATTTTAACCGCAATCTACAATACCCAATTACTTATGTTTTGCTCTACTCGTGGTTACGATTTCTGGCGTTTAGATAGTCTTGTATACTTTTTGAAAAATACTTGTATTTTAAAGTATACTTTTAGTTCAGAGCGCTTTGGCCCCTTAATGTTTATAGTTATATACCATGTAAGGTTCGATATACTTAGTTCACTATAAACAAGGGCTTTGATACCAATCTGTCACACCCCGAAACCGATGGCAGAAACGTTCCGGAGCGGAGGACATCATGTAAAGTATCACAACCATTATACATAGTAAGCATAGTAGACACAACCATTACATTACATAAGAATATTTACATTTGTTTGGAAAGTAAAGAAAAACATATATTTAGTACATCAGTATAACAAAAGTATAGACGAGAATTCTATATGCACCGTCTTCTCCAAAAGTAAGCGAGATACCTGTCTAACGTGAACCTGAGAATACAAGTAGTTTTAGAAATATCAGCATAAAGCAGGTGAGTTCATAAGCAGTTTGGTTCTGGTAAAAGAAATGGTTTCCTTTGGTTTTATGAAAAGTTGTTTCCCAAAAAAATCCCATATTTTCTTATAAAAGTAGTTTGTTTATCCATTTGTTGAACAACCTATTCATGAAAAGTTAAGTTATCCCAGGAAAAACCCTTATTTTCCTTAAAAGTTAATGGTTGGTTATCGATCCGGAATGAAGTGTACTAGTATCTACCATACTTGTTTAGTTAGGCAAAGTTTCCTTGAAAGTCGGGTAAATCTTGATAAAGTACATTAGTCTTAACACATATATAAAACTAATAAGTAGGTAGTGAACTAATTTCTAAGGGCATTGCTAATACCCTCTAGTAATCAAAACAGTTATTACTTCGAGGTTAGTTCACTAGGTTCATTATTACTAAAAGCAAATCTCCATTATCTAAGTTGCGATATCTATAACCATACAATTAGCTCGTAACGGGGCCAGTATCATTTTATGACTTTGTCATCCGTAGACCTGCCGGTCCCACTGTAGCTAGCAGCAAGGTTCGGGATAGTCAGTCTCGTATAGATCTATACACACAAGTCACGTTCTCCTTCCGAGAGATTCTGGTTACAGGGTCGGTCCTCTACTCGCGTATCTCTGTGGAGTGTTACCGAGGACGTGTCTCCAATCTTATGAATAACGAATTTACAAGTAATAATATGGAAATTCTCGTTTTATGAATGGTATGAATCCTTGGTAAAATATAAAATATAACATTTTATGATAATATTCATAAGTTCCTTTGTTTTAGTCTTGAAAACTAACTCAACAGTTAATTTCATCGTTGTTTGGTAAAACGGTTTTCTATGTTAAAAGCATGATGAACATGTAAACATTTCATATGAAATAATAAGTTTTGAGTACAAATTCCCTTGTACTTTTGCTTCTATTCCCCCCTGAAAACATGAAAAACACGAAAAAAGGTGTAGGGGTATGAACTCACCAGACGAGGATGTGTCGGGTAGGACGCTAGGTGTCAATTTAGGACTTGAACACACGAGAGGGTCCTATGTAACATGAAGTTATACATAATTGTATCTAATTAGCTATTTAATCACTAATTAAGCAAGTAAATACATTCTAATGCATGGAAACACTTTATTTCAAGTGTTAGGAATAATACGGGTTGCATCTAAGGAGTGTATAGCCTCGTTAAGGAGTTTACTCTTCAAGAGTAAGCCCTTAGGGGTGTTTACGGCCCAAAGACCATATCCCCATGAGTTTACAGCCATAAACTCATGGGTGGGGTGTTTTTGGGTGTTCAATGGTCTCATACTTTACAAGGAAGGGTTTTAGGGTTGATTCAAGGGCTTAGGAAGTGATCGAGACTTGAAATGACCATGGAAATGGGGTTTACGGTTCTTGAAGGACCCTTTGTGAGTTTACTGTCGTAAACACATGGGTTTACGGCTATAAAATCATGTGTGGCTCATTTTAGCATAGTTTGGTGCTTGAAATGAAGGGATACAAGGTTCTAGACATTAACCCAAGCTATAGGAGGTGTTTAAGGGCATTTTAACACCATGAAAAGGTGTTTACAGTTCATGAATGTTCATGGGCTGTAAACTCATGTTTACTCCCTTTATGACATGATTTTGGGGTTCTAAGCTCATTCATGCAAGTTCCTAAATCATAGCTAAGCATTAGAAGTGGTTTGGAAGGGTTTTAGGGCTTCAAAACCCCCTTATGGGAGTTTACAGTTTTGGGAGGTGTTCCCCAACTGTAAACACAAGTTTTTGGGGCTTTTGAATGATTCAATGACGAATTTGCATGCACACCAAGCTAATCAACAAGCTAGGAAGGATTACTTACGATTTTGGAGCTTGAATGAGGTGTTTTTCGATCAAAACCTGAGTTGTAGACAGAGAGAGTAGAGAGAGAGAGAGAGCTATAAGGGTGGGAAAAGGCTCAAATGGTGACCACTCAACCCTTATATAGGGTTTGAGTCTGTGGCCAGGTGGGGATCTACCCAAGACCGACGTTAAACGGAGTTTATGGTCATACTCGATTAAATGGTCGTAACTCGACTTGGTCGTAAACTAAAAACTTTCCAAAGGACTATCGAGGGTGTTTCACGTGATTTTATTTCGTTCCGACACTTAAGAAATCAGAACAAAAATCTTAATCGATTTTCCTAACCCAAGAGTTAACTAAAAATTTCAATAAAATTAAATTTTATTAACGGAAATGGGTTACAGTGACGGAATAAATTTCGGGTTGTCACAGGTCAATCTGTCTAGCAACATCCTTCTTGTGTCTTCTTCTTGTCTAAGCTCATATTTTCCTGGTTCCAGCTGCCATATTGCTTCCGAGCATGTATTTTATGCTACATAACAGATACTAAACATAATAAGTACCTTTTGTTCTATAATAAGCATAAATATAGCATAAAATATTAAGATATGATGTAAAATATATGTGTAGATATGCAGATATCACTGACCAATTTTCTATTGCTTTAATTTTGGTAGGATCCACGTGTATGCCTTCCTCGCTTACCACGTGACCAAGGAAGGTTACCTTTCGAATCCAGAATTCATACTTGGAGAATTTCTCGTTTAACTTCTCCGTCCTTAGAGTTTCCAGTACTAACCTCAAGTACTGTCTGTGATCTTCCTTGCTTCTAGAATAGACAAGTATATCATCGATGAATACTATCAGATACTAGTCTAGAAAAGGGCGGCATATCCGATTCATCAAATCCATGAATGCCGCCGATGTGTTGGTTAAACCAAAGGGCATTACTACAAACTCGTAGCGACCATATCGAGTCCGAAATGTTGTCTTGGGAACATTACCCTCATGGACTCGCAGCTAATGGTACCCTGATCTTAGGTCTATTTTCGAGAAGTAGCTGGCTCCTTGAAGTTGATCAAAAAGGTCGTCGATTCGAGGAAGAGGATAACGGTTCTTGACGGTAAGCTTGTTCAATTCGCGATAATCTATGCACATCCGAAAGGATCCATCCTTCTTTTTCACAAATAACACCGGGGCTCCCCAAAGTGAGGAGTTGGCTTAATGAATCCTTTGTTGAGGAGATTAGTGAGTTGGCTGGATAACTCTTGTATCTCTGTTGGTGCTAGACAAGTAGACAGTATGGGGATTTAGCTACAGGGGTAGCTCCGGGGATTAAGTCGATTCGGAACTTGACTTGGCACTCGGGAGGAATTCCCAGAAGCTCTTCGGGAAAGACATTAGGAAAATTGTAGACTTCGGGGATGCTCTCGAGGTCTTTAACTTCTTGTTTGTCATCAATGAAATGGGCTAGGAATGCATGATACTCCTTTCGTAGAAAATTTTGGGCATTGATGCACGAAATGATACGGAGGTTTGAGTTGAGTTTATCACCATAGATCATGAGGGATTCTCCAGAAGGAAGATTGAGACGGATAGTTTTTTCATAGCAATGGATATCAGCATGATTGCGGCTCAACCAATCCATGCCGATGATGACATCAAAACTCTTTATGGAAATAGGCATAAGGTCGATGGCAAAGGAATGATCGTTTAAGGTAAGAGTACAGCCGATGAATATGTCGTTAGTGCTCTCTTTCTTTCCATTAGCCATCTCGACGGTGAACATTTAGGTTAAAGGTTGGGGTTTATGTTTGAGAAGATGTTTGAACGCATGACTGACAAAACTTCTCTCCGCACCAGAATCAAAAAGAATGTATGCATAAGAGTTGTCAAGGAGGAACGTACCCGTAACAACAGTGCGATTTGCAACTGCCTCCTCCTGACCCATCGCTAGCACTCTCTCATTGTTTCCAGCGGTTCTTGCCTTGGGGCAGTTTCTCTTGAGTTCCACAATAGAAGTAATCTTCAAAATTTAGCGAAGTTTTGATGAGCATTGTTTAATTCTTGAGTTCCAAAATAGAAGTGTATGCAATTTAAGCAAAGCTTTGATGAGCATTGTTTCATTCTTGAGTTCCACATTAGATGTCTATGCAATTTAGCAAAGCTTTGATGAGCATTGTTTAATTCTTGAGTTCCACAATAAAAGTAGTCTTCACAATTTAGCAAAGCTTTGATGAGCAATGTTTAATCTTATGTTCCACAATAGAAGTCTGTGCAATTTAAGAAAAGCTTTGATGAGCATTGTTTCATTCTTGAGTTCCACATTAGAAGTCTATGTAATTTAACAAATCATTGATGAGCATGGTTTAATTCTTGAGTTCCATAATAGATGTAGTCTTTGCAATTTAGCAAAGCTTTGATGAGCATTGTTAAATTCTTGAGTTCCACAATAGAAGTCTATGCAAATTAAGCAAAGCTTTGATGAGCATTGTTTCATTCCTGAGTTCCACATTAGAAGTCTATGCAATTTAGCAAAGCTTTGATGCGCATTGTTTTATTCTTGAGTTACACAATAGAAGTAGTCTTTGCAATTTAGCAAAGCTTTGATGAGCATTGTTTAATTCATGAGTTCCATAATAGAAGTCTATGCAATTTACCTAGGTTTTGATGAGCATTGTTTAATTCTTGAGTTCCACAATATAAGTAGTCTTCGCAATTTAGCAAAGCTTTGATGAGCATTGTTTAATTCTTGGATTCCACAATAAAAATCTATGCACTTTAAGCAAACCTTTGATGAGCATTGTTTCATTCTTTAGTTCTACATTAGAAGTCTATGCAATTTAGCAAAGCTTTAATGAGTATTGTATAATTCAAGAGTTCCATAATAGATGTAGTCTTTGCAATTTCGCAAAGCTTTTATGAGCATCGTTTAATTCTTGAGTTCCACAATAGAAGTCTATGCAATTTAAGCAAAGCTTTGATGAGCATTGTTTGATTCTAGAGTTCCACAATAGAAATCTATGCAATTTAGCAAAGCTTTGATGAGCATTGTTTCATTCATGGGCTCTACGTTGGAAGTTTATGCAATTTTGCAAAGCTATGATGAGCATTGTTTAATTCTTAAGTTCCATAATAGAAATAGTCTTTGCAACTTAGCAAAGCTTTGATGAGCATTGTTTAATTATTGAGTTCCACAATAGAAGTGTATGCAATTTAAGCAAAGCTTTGATGAGCATTGTTTAATACTTGAGTTCCACATTAGAAGTCTATGCAATTTAGCAAAGCTTTAACGAGCATTGTTTAAGTCTAGAGTTCCACAATAGAAGTAATCTTTGCAATTTAGCAAAGGTTTGATGAGCATTGTTTAATTCTTTAGTTCCACAATAGAAGTCTAAGCAATTTAAGCAAAGCTTTCATGAGCATTGTTTCATTCTTGAGTTCCACATTAGAAGACTATGCAATTTTGCAATGTTTTGATGAGCATTGTTTAATTCTTGAGTTCCATAATAAAAGTAGTCTTCGCAATTTAGCAAAGCTTTAATGAGCAATGTTTAATTCTTAAGTTCCACAATAGAAGTGTATGCAATTTAAGTAAAGCTTTGATGAGCATTGTTTCATTCTTGAGTTCCACATTAGAAGTCTATGAAATTTAGCAAGGCTTTAATTTGCATTGTTTAATTCTCGGTTTCGACAATAGATGTAGACTTTGCAATTTAGCTAAGCTTTGATGAGCAATGTTAAATTTTTAAGTTCCACAATAAAAGTCTATGTAATTTAAGCAAAGCTTTGATGAGAATTGTTTCATTCTTTAGTTCCACATTAGAAGTCTATGCAATTTAGCAAAGCTTTGATGTGCATTGCTTAATTCTTGAGTTCCATAGTAGAAGTAGTCTTTGCAATTTAGCAAAGCTTCGATGAGCATTGTTTAATTCTTCTATTCCACAATTGATGTGGTGTTTTCAGTTAAGCAAAGCTTTGATGAGAATTGTTAAATTCTTGTGTTTCACAACAAAAGTCTATGCAATTTACCAAGGTTTCGATGAGCATTGTTTAATTCTTGAGTTCCACGATACATGTAGTCTTCGCTATTTAGCAACGCTTTGATGAGCATTGTTTCTTTCTTGAGTTCCACAATAAAAGTCTTTGCAATTTAAGCAAACCTTTGATGAGCATTCTTTTATTCTTGAGTTCCACATTAGAAGTCTATGCAATTTTGCAAAGTTTTGATGAGTATTGTTTAAGTATAGAGTTCCATAACAGCTGTAGTCTTCGCAATTTAGCAAAGCTTTTATGAGCATCGTTTAATTCTTGAATTCCACAATAGAAGTCTATGCATTTTATGAAACGCTTTGATGAGCATTTTTTGATTATTGAGTTCCAAAATAGAAGTCTATGCAATTTAGCAAAGCTTTGATGAGCAATGTTTCATTCTTCGGCTCTACGTTGGAAGTCTATGCAATTTTGCAAAGAATTGACGACCATTGTTTAATTCTTGAGTTCCATAATATAAATAGTCTTTATAATTTAGCAAAGCTTTGATGAGCATTGTTTAATTCTTGAGTTCCACAATCGTGTATGCAATTTAAGGAAAGCTTTGATGAGCATTGTTTAATACTTGAGTTCCACATTAGAAGTCTATGCAATTTAGCAAAGTTTTGACGAGCAATGTTTAATTCTAGAGTTCCACAATAAAAGTAATATTCACAATTTAACAAAGGTTTGAGGAGCATTGTTTAATTCTTTAGTTCCACAATAGAAGTCTAAGCAATTTAAGCAAAACTTTGATGAGCATTGTTTCATTCTTGAGTTCCACATTAGAAGTCTATGCAATTTTGGAAAGGTTTGTTGAGCATTGTTTAATTCTTTAGTTCCACAATAGAAGTCTAAGCAATTTAAGCAAAGATTTGATGAGCATTGTTTCATTCTTGAGTTCCACATTAGAAGTCTATGCAATTTTGAATAGTGTTAATGAGCATTGTTTAATTCTTGAGTTCCACAATAAAAGTTGTCTTCGCAATTTAGCAAACCTTTAACGAGCAATGTTTAATTATTAAGTTCCACAATAGAAGTCTATGAAATTTAAGCAAAGCTTTGATGAGCATTGTTTCATTCTTGATATCCACATTAGAAGTCTATGCAATTTAGCAAAGCTTTGGTTTGTATTGTTTAATTCTTGAGTTCCACAATAGATGTAGACTTTGCAATTTAGCTAAGCTTTGATGAGCATTGTTAAATTTTTGAGTTCCATAATAGAAGTCTATGCAATTTAAGCAAATCTTTGATGAGCATTGTTTCACTCTTTAGTTCCACATTAGTAGTCTATCAAATTTAGCAGAGCTATGATGTGCATTGTTTAATTCTTGAGTTCCACAGTAGAAGTAGCCTTCGCAATTTAGCAAAGCTTTGATGAGCATTGTTTAATTCTTGAGTTCCACAATTGATGTTGTGTTTTCAGTTAAGCAAAGCTTTGATGAGCATTGCATAATTCTTGAGCTAGACAATAGAAGTCTATTCAATTTACCAAGGTTTTAATGAGCATTGTTTAATTCTTGAGTTCCACAATTGATGTGGTGTTTTCAGTTAAGCAAAGCTTTGATGAGCATTGCATAATTCTTGAGCTCCACAATAGAAGTCTATTCAATTTACCAAGGTTTTAATGAGCATTGTTTATTTCTTGAGCTCGACAAGAAAAGTAGTTTTCGCAATTTACCAAGGTTTTAATGAGCATTGTTTATTTCTTGAGCTCCACAAGAAAAGTAGTTTTCGCAATTTAGCAAAGCTTTGAAGAGCAATGTGTAATTCTTAAGTGCCATAATAGAAGTCTATTCAATTTAAGCAAAGTTTTGATGAGCATTTTTTCATTCTTGAGTTCCACATTAGAAGTCTATGCAATTTAGCAAAGCTTTGATGAGCATAGTTTAATTCTTGAGTTCCATAATAGATGTAGACTTTGTAATTTAGCGATGCTTTGAAGAGCATTGTTAAATTCCTGAGTTTCATAATACAAGTCTATGCAATTTAGGCATAGCTTTGATGAGCATTGTTTCACTCTTTAGTTCCACATTAGAAGTCTATGCAATTTAGCAAAGCTTTGATGTGGATTGCTTAATTCTTGAGTACCATAATAGAAGTAGTCTTCGCAAGTTAGCAAAGCTTTGATGAACATTGTTTAATTCTTGAGTTCCACAATAGAAGTGGTGTTTTCAGTTTAGCAAAGCTTTGATGAGCATTGTTTAATTCTTGAGTTCCATAATAGAAGTCTATGCAGTTTTAACAAGGTTTTGATGAGCATTGTTTAATTCTTGAGTTCCACAATATAAGTAGTCTTCGCAATTTTGCAAAGCTTTGATGAACATTATTTAATTCTTGAATTCCACAATAAAAGTCTACGCAATTTAAGCAAAGCTTTGATGAGCATTGTTTTATTCTTGAGTTCCACATAAAAAGTCAGTGCAATTTAGAAAAGTTTTGATGAGTATTGTATAATTCAAGAGTTCCATAATAGATGTAGTCTTCGCAATTTAGCATAGCTTTTATGAGCATCATTTAATTCTTCAGTTCCACAATAAAAGTCTATGCAATTTTAAGCAACTTTTTGATGAGCATTGTTTGATTCTTGAGTTCCACAATATAAGTCTATGCAATTTAGCAATGCTTTCATGAGCATTGTTTCTTTCATGGGCTCTAAGTTGGAAGTCTGTGCAATTTTGTAAAGCATTGATGAGCATTGTTTAATTCTTAAGTTCCATAATAGAAATAGTCTTTGCAATTTAGCAATGCTTTGATGAGCATTGTTTAATTCTTAAGCTCCACAATAGAAGTGTATGCAATTTAAGCAAAGTTTTGATGAGCATTGTTTAATACTTGAGTTCCACATTAGAAGTCTTGGCAATTTAGCAAAGCTTTGATGAGCATTGTTTAATTCTAGAGTTCCACAATAGAAGTAATCTTTGCAATTTAGCAAACGTTTGATGAGCATTGTTTAATTCTTTAGTCCCACAATAGAATTCTAAGCAATTTAAGCAAAACTTTGATGAGCATTATTTCATTCTTGAGTCCCAAATTAAAAATCTATGCAATTTGCATTGTTTTGATGAGCATTGTTTAATTCTTGAGTTCCACAATAAAAGTAGTCATCGTAATTTAGCAAAGCTTTGATGAGCAATGTTTAATTCTTAAGTTCCACAATAGAAGTCTATGAAATTTAAGCAAAGCTTTGATGAGCATTGTTTCACTCTTGAGTTCCACATTAGAAGTGTATGCAATTTAGCAAACCTTTGATTTGCATTGTTTAATTCTTGAGTTCCACAATAGATGTAGACTTTGCAATTTAGCTTTGCTTTGATGAGCATTGTTAAAATTTTGAGTTCCACAATAGAAGTCTATGCAATTTAAGCAAAGCTTTGATGAGCATTGTTTCATTCTTTAGCTCCACATTAGAAGTTTATGCAATTTAGCAAAGCTTTCATTTGCATTGTTTAATTCTTGAGTTCCACAGCAGAAGTAGTCTTCGCAATTTAGCAAAGCTTTGATGAGCATTGTTTAATTCTTGAGTTCCACAATTGATGTGGTGTTTTCAGTTAAGCAAAGATTTGATGAGCATTGTTTAATTCTTGAGTTCCACAATTGAAGTCTATGCAATTTACTAAGGTTTTGATGAGTGTCGTTTAATTCTTGAGTTCCACAATATAAGTAGTTTTTGCTATTTAGCAAAGTTTTGATGAGCATTGTTTATTTCTTGTGTTCCTCAATAAAAGTCTATGCAAATTAAGCAAACCTTTGATGAGCATTCTTTCATTCTTGAGTTCCACATTAGAAGTCTATGCAATTTTGCAACGCTTTGATGAGTATTGTTTAATTCTAGACTTCCATAATAGATGTAGTCTTTGCAATTTAAGAAAGCTATTATGAGCATCGTTTAATTCTTGAGTTCTACAATAGAAGTCTATGCAATTTAATCAAAGCTTTGATGAGCATTGTTTGATTCTTGAGTTCCACAATAGAAATCTATGCAATTTAGCAAAGCTTTGATGAGCATTGTTTCATTCTTGGGCTCTACATTGGAAGTCTATGCAATTTTGCAAAGCATTGATGACCATTGTTTAATTCTTGTGCTCCATAATATAAATAGTCTTTGCAATTTAGCAAAGCTTTGATGAGCATTTTTTAATTCTTGAGTTCCATAATATAAATAGTCTTTGCAATTTAGCAAAGCTTTGATGAGCATTGTTTAATACTTGAGTTCCATATTAGAAGTCTATGCAATTTTGCAAAGCTTTGATGAGCATTGTTTAATTTTAGAGTTCCACAATAGAAGTAATCTTCGCATTTTAGCAAAGTATTGATGAGAATTATTTAATTCTTAAGTTCCACAATATATGTCACACCCCAAAACCAAGAACGGTGGAAACGTTCTGGGCGGAGGACGTCATGTATAGTATCACAACACAGTATAATAGCAAACAAGTAAACAACATCATCCATTGCATTAAATATATAATTTTAATACAAGTGTGTTTTGTAGTTTATAAGACACCAATATATGAATCAAAATAAAGATGAGTCTTGAATGCGCTCCATCTTCTCAAAAGCTGGCATCGGTACCTCTCTACTGATGACCTGAGAATACAAATTATTTTGAAAGAGTTTATCAGAATTAAAGCTGGTGAGTTCATAAGTATTTAGTGTCTAGGTTTGTATCAAAATGTTTGAAACGGTGTTTGAAGTACGAGTTTTGTAAACGTTTGTAGTAAAAGTATGTGAATGTTTGTAAGTGTTTGTATCTCCTTGAAAATCCTATATTTTCTACTAAAAGTAGGCTTCTACCAAGGCACAACTATTTTTTATGTTTGTTTCTTGTAAAAGTGTGTAATTTCCCCAAGTGTAATTATCATTATCAAAATATAGTTTGTACATTAATGTTTAAGTGAAATGATCACCAAATAAATGTAAAGGGTAAATTAATGTAGTACTGTAGTGTTGTATTATAGGAACTACTCCTATACTAACTACCTTAAACTAGATTTATATCAAGGTATTATGTGATTAATTGTGCCATACTATCGACTGGAAAACACGACAATGTAATTCATCAAAAGGTATGACATTTGGCACCGGCAGACCTGCAGGTTCGGTTGTAGCTAGCAGCAAGGTGTAGGATAGTCAATCCAGTATAGATCTATACGCAACCTCATGCTGTCCCTCTAGGAGACTCTGGTTACAACTCGGGCCTTGCCAATGAAGGCATGCTACGATACAGAGGATCACATTTATGTTATCGTATACTTCATTGGACTAGAAGTATTGACTCATTAATGAACTGACTCTTGTATGCTTCATTGGACTAGAAGTATTAAGTTGTATAACTCTAAACTATACCTATTATAGTTTATTAGTAAACTTGTTTGCATGATTGAATGTACTGAACTGAGATAAAAGTCTTTATATCTATACATATATACATAATATAAAACTAAGGGTTCAACGACCCTCAGACAAACAACCAGGTACTTTAAGACCACAACCAAACATGGACAGGAAGTAAAGTGGGTTATCTCTCCTAAGTCCTTCAAACCTTATTTATATAACTATATATGTAATATACATGGTTTTAACAATATATAAGTTTGAAAACTATACAAGAAAGGTTTAGTATACAAAAGTGAATTTGATAAAGAGTTTGGTATGTAAAATAGTTTGATAAACAGTTTGAAGTCATTTGTTTCGTAAAACAGTTTAAAGTATGAAAATCCATTTGTATGTTAGTTATTAATCACATGTGATTGATATAATAACTAATCATTATTCAATTTGTATTCCCCCGCCCCCATAAAGCATTTATAAACATTTAACAACATTTAAAAGGTTAATTAAGGGGTATGAACTCACCTGTAGTGAGTGGTTTGATCGGAAGTGTTGAACAAGGTGTTAGGTGTCAAGTGAGGACTTGAACACATAAAATAGTCCTAGTTATCATATAATAAACATATATGCATCTAATTAGTCAATTAACAACTAATTAATCAAGTTAAGCCACCCTAGGTCATGGAAACACTTTGATTCAAGTGCTATGGGTACCAAAGGGTTGCATCTAAGGGTTATACGGCATGACATTGGAGTATATGGCCCATGAACCACTCCTTTTGGAGTTTATGGCCCATGACCATTTCCCCATGAGTTTATGGCCGTAAACTCATGGTGCTAAGTGCCATAATGTGTTTTGAGGTCTTACAAGTCATGGTTGGGCATTAAATGATCAAGTCCAAGCCTTAGGAAAGCATCAGGGGCATAATAAGGCTACCTTGTGGAGTTTACGGCCAAAGGACCATATCCTTAGGTGTTCACGGCCGTAAAATCTCTTGGGGACTTGCTTTGATTGTTGTTTAAGGACTTAAACATTTCTAGGAAGGATCAACGTTGGCATCCAAGGCTTAGGAAGCGACTAAGGTCCATTTTACCACCTTAAGAGGGGTTTACGGTCCTAAAACATTCTTGGCCATAAACTCCTTTGTTCTTATGATATTTGATGATTTTCAAGTGTTATTAAGTTCATATTAAGCACACAAGAAGCTAGGGCAAGTGTACTTACAAGATAGAAGCTTGACTTGGTGTTTTGAAGAACACTTGAAGATCTAGCTATAAATCAATAACGAATGGATGAAATGATGTATAACTACTAGATGTTAGGTTATAACAACAAATCAATTCGAGAAACACTTATGTTTTCGAAAGATCGGGTGAAGAACAGAATGATAGTTGAGAGAGAATAGAGGGTGTTCTTAAGAATGGAAGTTAGAAATGAAGAGTTTGGGGAGTGAACTCATGCCTAAGGCATTAGTTCATGGGCATGGGAGAGTTTACGACCCAAACTCCAAAAGTTTGGCCGTGAACTCTTTGGTAGGGTGCAATGGGTGGGTTTGCTACTTCAAGCCCCGAGACGGTACTTCCTTTCCTTCGTTCGTTTAAAGAATAAACACTAAAAACACTCAAACGGACTTTTAAATTGGCTAACAATTATTACAAATGTAATTGAATTTTAATTAAAGTGATTGACTTTAGAGTTTGTCCGAATGAAAATTTCGGGTTGTCACATCATCCCCCTGTTAAAGGGAATTTCGTCCCGAAATTAGAGTGTAAGGAAATAAAATAGTCACAAATAACTAAGCGAATAGATGAGGATATTTCAATTTCATTTGATCCTCGCGCTCCCATGTGAATTCCGATCCTCGCTTAGCGTTCCAACGAACCTTCACAGTCGGGATACGACTTTGTTTCGTCTGCTTGACCTCACGGTCCATGATTTCCATAGGTTCATCCACGAAGTTGAGGCTCTCGTTGATCTCAATCTCGTTGAGTGGGATTACAAGAGTCTCGTCGGACAAACACTTTTTCAAGTTAGAGAGGTGGAATGTAGAATGTACGTTACTAAGTTCGTTGGGTAGATTGAGTTTGTAAGCTATAGGACCGATTCTAGCGAGAATCTCGAAAGGCCCTATGTATCTTGGATTGAGCTTCCCACGCTTTTCGACGCGTATCAAGCCCTTTCAGGGTGAGACTTTTAAAAGAACGCGGTCTCCCACCTGGAATTCCAAAGGTTTCCTACGTTTTTCAGCGTAGCTTTTCTGTCGGTCTCTAGAGGCTTTCAATCGTTCACGAATCTGAACGATCTTCTCTGTCATTTCTCGAATGATTTCCGGACCTGTGAGAGTGCTGTCAGGAACTCGTCCTTTAGCTAACTGGGTGTCACCCACCTCAGCCCAACATAGACGGGATCTGCACTTCCGGCCATAGAGGGTTTCGAATGAAGCAACCTTGATGCTCGTGTGATAACTGTTATTGTAGGAAAATTCAAAAAGGGGTAAGTGAGTATCCTATGCCTTCCCAAATTCGATCACATAGGCTCTCAACATATCTTCTAGTGTTTGGATGGTTCTCTCACTTTGTCTGTCGGTCTGAGGATGGTAGGCTGTGCTCATGTCCAACCTCGTCCCCAGGGAACTTTTTAGCGACTGCCAGAACCTTGAAGTGAACCTACTATCTCTATCGGAGATAATGGATATAGGAACACCATGCAGTCGTACGATTTCCCTAATGTATGTTCTCGTGAGCTTGTCCATCCTGTCAGTTTCTTTGATAGGTAGGAAGTGTGCAGACTTGGTCAATCTATCGACGATGACCCATATGGTATCAAGTCCACCCGTTGTCTTAGGCAACTTGGTTATGAAATCTATAGTGATCCGCTCCAACTTCCATTCAAGAATCTCTGGTTGTTGCAGCAAACCAGAGGGTTTCTGGTACTCGACCTTAACCTTTGTGCAAGTAAGGCATTTACTCACGAAGGTAGCAATTTCTGCTTTCATGTTAGGCCACCAGTATAACTTTTTAAGATCCAGATACATCTTATCTAAACCTGGGTAAACGGAATACCGAGTGTTGTGCGCCTCGGTCATGACCAAGTCTCGGAAGCCACCGTGTTTCGGTGTCCAGACCCGGTTCATGAAATATAAGGCTCCACCACCCTTGGCTTCTATGTTCTTATCCATTCCTTTAAGGGATTCACCCGCCACGTTTTCAGGTTTCAAGGCTTCAAGTTGAGCCTCTTGAATTTGTGTAGACAAGTGTGAATGGATAGTCATTGTCAAGGATTTGACCCTTCGACTGGAATATTCTTTCTGACTTAGGGCGTCTGCTACCACGTTGGCTTTACCCGGATGATAACGGATTTTGCATACATAGTCATTGAGTAGCTCGACCCACCGTCGTTGTCTCATGTTGAGCTCCTTCTGATCGAATATGTGCTGTAAACTCTTGTGATCAGTAAAAATGGTGTTTTTCGTGCCATACAGGTAATGTCTCCAGATCTTCAGGGCAAACACAACTGCCCCCAACTCAAGATCATGCGTGGTGTAGTTGACTTCGTGTGTCTTCAGCTGTCTCGAGGCATAGGCGATGACCTTACCTCGTTGCATCAGAACACAACCGAGCCCTTGGTTGGATGCATCACAGTATACAACGAAGTCTTCTATCCCTACGGGGAGGGATAGTATCGATGCGGTGCATAAGGCTCGTTTCAGCGTTTGAAATGTTGTTTCTTGTTTCTCTTCCCAGTCAAAGGCCACCCCTTTCTGGGTCAGTGTAGTAAGAGGTTTCGTAATCCAGGAGAAGTTCTGTATGAACTTGCGGTAGTAGCCAGCGAGACCTAGAAATTGACAAATTTCTGTAGGCGTCTTCGGTGTTGACCAGTTCTCAATGGCCTTAATTTTGGATGGGTCCACGTGGATTCTGTCACACCCCGAAAACCAAAGGCGGAAACGTTCCCGGGGTTGACTCCACGTTGAGTATCAAATCCAATGTACATAGTAATCACAGTAAACAACCATTACATTACAGATATATAAAAGTTTACATTTGATTCAAAAGTAAATTGTACAAAAGTTATACATATATCATATGAACAAAACGAGACGAGTCTTCGGAGCACTCCATCTTCACCAAAAGATATCGCCGGGTACCTGTCTAACTTGGACCTGAGAATACAAGCAGTTTGAAAATCAGCATAAAGCTGGTGAGTTCATAAGCGGTTTTGTTTTGTGAAAATGTATCGATTTCCTTTAGTTTTCTGAAAAGATTTGATATCCAAGAAAATCCCATATTTTCTTATGTAAAGTAGTTAAGTTATCTTTCGTGACAGTTCTGCTACAAGATATAAGTTAACCCCAGGAAAATCCCATATTTTCCTAAATGCAAGATTGATTGAATAACACATAGTATAGTTTAATATACAAAACTATAATTTAGACGAACTATAAATAGAAAGTATTTTGAAATCCTTGGGACTAACATCCTGAACCAGTTATAAGATAATTCAATAAAGACCATGGGATCACTATCCCGAAGATAGATATAAGATAACTTTATAAAATCATGGGATTATCATCCCGTATAAGAGTTAGTTTCAAAACCATGGGATTACCATCCCGAACGAGATATAGACACAAGATCATGGGACTATCATCCCGAACGAGGTATAGACATAAAACCATGGGATTACCATCCCGAACGAGATATAGATTACAAGACCATGGGATTACCATCCCGAACAAGATATAGATTCTAAACAGATCCTAGCTGTGAATAAGTTTATATTAATACGTATTGTGAGTCGGGTAACCATGCTGATATGACAACGAGACCTCCTTGACGTTAGTCAGACGTCGAATGATATCCAGAATTTGTCACCCCAGGCGTGCCCGCCTAACTGTAGCTAGCAGTTAAGGTGTGGGATTGTCAGTCCCGAATAGATCTATTCACAAATTCCTCGCTCTCCCTCCAGGAGACTCTAGTTACACTTCCGGAGAGGATTTACTTGATCATCCATAAAGGGTAGTGACTATCTCACAAGCTAGTATTAAACTATTCACAGGATTCTCATACGATAACAAACATACAAAGACTTTAAGACATGATACAGTGAAAAATAGATACATACAATGAAACTATCTGGCAAAACATTCGAATGATACGGAGATAAACTGAATCAGACATAGTTTATCTAATAACTTAATACAGATATTAGTACATGATATAAAGAGAAACATAGAACCCCAAATTATTCCCATAATAATTTGATTAGTTTGGTTATTCTCTTAACTAAAATCCATTTAGTTGAAATCGATAAACCATTCCTTATGCTCAACATAATACATAAGGAGTAAAAGAGTTTATAAGATTGCCATATATTATTTGAAACACATAAATGTTATGATTTGAAAACAGTTATGGTTTGCTTGTATTCCCCCCTGAAAATAGTTAAAAACAGTGAAAAAGGCGTAGGGGTATGAACTCACCGGACGAGAAATGTGACGATTTGGATGCTAAGAGTTGATCCGGGGCTTGTAAATACACGAGGTTCCTAATTATAATGTAAAGATACACATTTGTATCTAATTAGGACTTAGATTGATTGTTGGATAGGGACAATTGCTTCAAGTCGCGAAAACACTTCGATACAAGTGTTTGGAGGGACCCGGGTGGCGTTTAGGGATGGGAAATGACACTAGGGACTTGGGACTTGAGTTTACTCCCCATGAGTAAACTTTTAAATGAGTTTACAACCACAAAACACACACATACATGAGTTTACGGCCGTAAACTCATGTGGGTGTGGTTTTGGGTGTTTAAATGGCTTAAATGGCTTACATGGACATGGGAAATGATTCTAGGCTTTGATCTAAATGCATGGAATGGATTAAAATCACCAAAATGATTAATTTATGGGAGTTTACGGCCTAGCATAGGCTCCTGGCCGTAAACTCCTTAATCCTTATGAAAATGATGCTAAATGTTGTTAAAACCAATCACATGTGATTCTAAAAATTCCCACAAGCCTAGAAATGAGTTTGCAAGTGACATATAAGGGATTTATGGAGTTTACGGCCCATGAAACCCCTTTCATGGCCGTAAACTCTAATATGTCAAGCTACAATGTGTTTCAAGGTCTAAAACTTGCATGAAAGGACTTCTAAAATTCATCTAAAGGCTGTAGGGGTGTTTAGTTTGCATTCTAACACCAAAAATTTTGGAGTTTACGGCCCAAGAACAGGTCTTGGCCGTAAACTCTTAGAAATCCCATAAAAGATGTGTTTAAGGCCTTTAAAGTATTTTTGGTTGGTCCCTTGATTTATTCCAAGGCTTTTGGTGGTGTTGGATGGCTTTCTAACACCTTAGAATTGGATTTATGTCAAGTTTTGGGGAGTTTACGGCCCAAGCACTATCTTTGACCGTAAACTCATCTAAGTCCCCCAAAAATTATGTTTCAAGTGTCCAAATGCTAATACCAAGGTCCTATAATTCATATCTAAGCCATAGAGGTGATTTGGAAGGGTTTAAAGGCATGAAAAACACCATTAACATGAGTTTACGGCCCAAGCTTATGCCTTGGCCGTAAACTCCTTCAAAGTCCTCAAAATCATAGTTTTAAATGTTCTAAGTCCATATCTTGAAGTCCCTTAGCCATATCTAAAGTCCAATTGAGTCTAGGAAGGAGTTTAAGGGCTAAAAACCCTTCAAAATGGTGTTTACGGCCTAGGCAGCCTCCTGGGCCTTAAACTCACATATATTGTCCAATTTCATGATTAAGTGTCTAATTTGGAAGCTAAACATGCTATAGATTAAAGCTAGGAAGGTACCTTAAGGATTTGAAGCCTTAAATTTGAGTTTTGGACACTTAATCCTTGGATTTAGGAGAGAGGTTAGAGAGAGAGTAGAGAGAGAAGGAAAAAGCTTCAAATGAGTGCTTAAACATGTTTATATAGTTCCTAAAACTTGGACACGGTGGAATTCTACCCGATACCGGCCTTAAACGATGCTTTGGGTCGCACCCGATGGAGTTTCCGTCACCCGACGAGGATATTTCTAAAACTTATGAAATAAATGTTTTGGGCTAAATTCATGAGTTCCTAAATGATTTGAACCCTCATTGAATGAAAATAAATATATAATTTTTGATAACTAAGCCCAAAAGCGATAACGGGACATTTCGATTTCCGACGAGTTATTCGGGTAGAACGGGTTTTCGGCGAAGAACAACTTCGGGTTGTTACATTATCCCCCCGTTAGAGGGAATTTCGTCCCGAAATTCAAATAATAAGATACAGGTCATGGATTGGAATGAGATACGAATGGATTTGTTGCCTCGGATCTTCACTTCCTCAAGTGGAATCAGGTCTCTATTGGGCGTTCTAACGAATTCTCATTATCGGAACATGCCTTGGTTTCGCTTCTTGACTCTCTCTCAATCTACGATATCAATCTGCTTTCTCGTGGAAGTTCCAACCCCGAATGACTTCGGTTTCCTCAAAGGAATCAATAGGGTTTCGTTGGGCAGACGCTTCTAAGGATTCGAGACGTGATGGTATAGATAGATATTACCAAGCTCTAAGGGCATCCGAAACCTAAAGGTTGCTGAATCGATCTCTACGAAGATCTCGAAAGGTCTGATGCGAGACTAAACTAGACGCTCGAAAGAAACTTCCGGGAATCCTTCGGGACATACATTTAGAGGGAAAGGCTGCTAACTTCCCGTTTCTCAATAATCACAGAAACGAGGGATGCGTGGTAACTCACATTGGGAAAACTTTTGAGTTCTAAGGCATAGAATGATACGAAAGTTTGATGCCGAAGATCACGAGAACAGGGTTGAGGAAGAATCTAGACGAGCAACCCTTTCGAAAGTAAAGATAACAACATGAATGAGACTTGGTCATTTCATGTTAAACATAGCATCAAAGTATTTTCATAGAAAGTTTTCCCCTTTATAAATCGAATGGAATAGAATAGTCCTCCGGACCGAGGATTCAATCTATAGGTACGAAGTTAGTGTTCTATATCTCACTAGTTAGTCGTCTCGACGGTATACATTTTGATTACATACGAAGGATTGAGTTTAGAATACGTTCGAATAGATAGATAACAGATTTCCCTTTTGTACTAAAATCGAAAAGAGTTGCAAGTATAAGAATTATCAAAGAGAGATATACCTGCGGCAGCAGAGGGATTTGTGGTTGTAGCTGTCTTGGGACAATTCCTTTTGAAGTGCCCAGCTTCACCACAATTGTAGCAAGCCGGACTGATTCCCGTTCCAGATGATTGGTTCGTTGGTTTGGCTGGTTTTCTGCAGGTTCGCGCAAGATGGCCCTTATTGCCATAGTTGTCGCAGATCCTTTCGCGACATGGACCAGGAATGCGGTGGTGGTAGTTACACTTACTACACCAAGGAAGGGTACCAGTGTATCCACTGGCGGGAGTTTGGGCTGTGGAACCTACAGCTGAAACAGCAACAGGGGCAGTAGCAGCATGGACTGCTACCGTTTGTTGTTTCTTAGAAGACCCTTGCGTACTCTGGGCCTTCCGTTTGTTCCAGGATTTCTTTTTACTTCCGCCTCCACTAGTGACTGGCTCGGGGGTAGTAGCTTCCTCATCAGAGTTGTCTTCGTGGTCTATCAGGATTTTCGCAAGACATTTGGCACTGTCATAAGTGTCTGGCTTCGCAGCCAAGACATTCCCTTTTGTTGGCTGGGTCAACCCCCAGATGAACCTCTCTATCTTTTTACTCTCCGGGGTAACCATTCCCGGACAAAGTAGGGCCAGATCGTCGAATCTTGAGGTATAAGCAGCTATGTCGAAACCCTTCATCTTAAGGTTCCAAAGTTCATGTTCTAGTTTCTGAAGTTCGCCCCGAGGGCAATACTCAACAAGAAGAAGCTCCTTCATAGCTTCCCAACCCATAACATTGGCTACAGGTAAATTTAAGGATTTGACTCGGCTATTCCACCAAGTCAGGGCTTTGTCTAGGAAGGTACAGGCGGCAAACTTGACTCTATCAGACTCCGAACAGCCACATATTTCAAAGATTGATTCGATTCTCTCGAACCATCGGGTTAAAGCAATGACACCCCCTGTGCCATCGAAGAATGTCGGTTTTGCGTTCATGAAGTCCTTATAGGAACCCCCTTTTTGGTATCCCTGATTATCATCTGGGTTCTGGGTTCCACCTCCTGAACCCCTCAAGTTCAGTTGAGGTAAGAGAGCTGATATGGTAGCAGAAATGGTTGCTTGAAGTGTTTCCAAATCGATTTGAATAGGAGGTGGTGGCAGAGGAGGATTGTTGTTGTTCGTTGAGCTGGGTCTCTTTCTTGGAGGCATCGTGATCTAACAAGATCAGGAAAGAGAGGATCATAAGTCCTCTGAATTGAATCAAGAGATATGGGACAGGAGATATCTCATCATGGAAAATATAGCATCATACAAAGCGATAAAGCAGAAAGGAGTTATAAAGATAGAACATTTTATCGCTAGAGGAATGATCAAGGGATAACACGTATACGAGAATTTTTACAAAGGATCGCACGAGAAATACTCCCATAGTATTTCATGGTTCGCTGCAGCGACGATTCGTTGTTTGGGATATTGGGTAAGTTTTAGGTATGCCGCATGCCACAGTCACTCCCAAGCACATGTTGGCCGTGTCTCGAATGAATATAGTTGGCCAGGCTATATTGACCCTAGACACGACTACATAACTGCCCAGGTTTAACCGCAACGTACAACACCCATTTACTTATGTTTTGTTCTACTTATAGTTACGGATTTCGACGGCTCGGCATACTTAAATACTTTTGAAAATACTTATATATTGTAGGATACTTTTAGTTCAGAGCACTTAGGCCCCTTAATGTTTATAATCTTATACCATGTAAGGTTTGGTATACTCTGTTCACTATAAACAAGGGCTCTGATACCAATCTGTCACACCCCGAAAACCAAAGGCGGAAACGTTCTCGGGGTTGACTCCACGTTGAGTATCAAATCCAATGTACATAGTAATCACAGTAAACAACCATTACATTACATATATATATATATATAAAAGTTTACATTTGATTCAAAAGTAAATTGTACAAAAGTTATACATATATCATATGAACAAAACGAGACGAGTCTTCGGAGCACTCCATCTTCACCAAAAGATATCGCCGGGTACCTATCTAACTTGGACCTGAGAATACAAGCAGTTTGAAAATCAGCATAAAGCTGGTGAGTTCATAAGCGGTTTTGTTTTGTGAAAATGTATCGATTTCCTTTAGTTTTCTGAAAAGATTTGATATCCAAGAAAATCCCATATTTTCTTATGTAAAGTAGTTAAGTTATCTTTCGTGACAGTTCTGCTACAAGATATAAGTTAACCCCAGGAAAATCCCATATTTTCCTAAATGCAAGATTGATTGAATAACACATAGTATAGTTTAATATACAAAACTATAATTTAGACGAACTGTAAATAGAAAGTATTTTGAAATCCTTGGGACTAACATCCCGAACCAGTTATAAGATAATTCAATAAAGACCATGGGATCACTATCCCGAAGATAGATATAAGATAACTTTATAAAATCATGGGATTATCATCCCGTATAAGAGTTAGTTTCAAAACCATGGGATTACCATCCCGAACGAGATATAGACACAAGATCATGGGATTATCATCCCGAACGAGGTATAGACATAAAACCATGGGATTACCATCCCGAACGAGATATAGATTACAAGACCATGGGATTACCATCCCGAACAAGATATAGATTCTAAACAGATCCTAGCTGTGAATAAGTTTATATTAATACGTATTGTGAGTCGGGTAACCATGCTGATATGACAACGAGACCTCCTTGACGTTAGTTAGACGTCGAATGATATCCAGAATTTGTCACCCCAGGCGTGCCCGCCTAACTGTAGCTAGCAGTTAAGGTGTGGGATTGTCAGTCCCGAATAGATCTATTCACAAATTCCTCGCTCTCCCTCCAGGAGACTCTGGTTACACTTCCGGAGAGGATTTACTTGATCATCCATAAAGGGTAGTGACTATCTCACAAGCTAGTATTAAACTATTCACAGGATTCTCATACGATAACAAACATACAAAGACTTTAAGACATGATACAGTGAAAAATAGATACATACAATGAAACTATCTGGCAAAACATTCGAATGATACGGAGATAAACTGAATCAGACATAGTTTATCTAATAACTTAATACAGATATTAGTACATGATATAAAGAGAAACATAGAACCCCAAATTATTCCCATAATAATTTGATTAGTTTGGTTATTTTCTTAACTAAAATCCATTTAGTTGAAATCGATAAACCATTCCTTATGCTCAACATAATACATAAGGAGTAAAAGAGTTTATAAGATTGCCAGATATTATTTGAAACACATAAATGTTATGATTTGAAAACAGTTATGGTTTGCTTGTATTCCCCCCCTGAAAACAGTTAAAAACAGTGAAAAAGGCGTAGGGGTATGAACTCACCGGACGAGAAATGTGACGATTTGGATGCTAAGAGTTGATCCGGGGCTTGTAAATACACGAGGTTCCTAATTATAATGTAAAGATACACATTTGTATCTAATTAGGACTTAGATTGATTGTTGGATAGGGACAATTGCTTCAAGTCGCGAAAACACTTCGATACAAGTGTTTGGAGGGACTCGGGTGGCGTTTAGGGATGGGAAATGACACTAGGGACTTAGGACTTGAGTTTACTCCCCATGAGTAAACTTTTAAATGAGTTTACAACCACAAAACACACACATACATGAGTTTACGGCCGTAAACTCATGTGGGTGTGGTTTTGGGTGTTTAAATGGCTTAAATGGCTTACATGGACATGGGAAATGATTCTAGGCTTTGATCTAAATGCATGGAATGGATTAAAATCACCAAAATGATTAATTTATGGGAGTTTACGGCCTAGCATAGGCTCCTGGCCGTAAACTCCTTAATCCTTATGAAAATGATGCTAAATGTTGTTAAAACCAATCACATGTGATTCTAAAAATTCCCACAAGCCTAGAAATGAGTTTGCAAGTGACATATAAGGGATTTATGGAGTTTACGGCCCATGAAACCCCTTTCATGGCCGTAAACTCTAATATGTCAAGCTACAATGTGTTTCAAGGTCTAAAACTTGCATGAAAGGACTTCTAAAATTCATCTAAAGGCTGTAGGGGTGTTTAGTTTGCATTCTAACACCAAAAATTTTGGAGTTTACGGCCCAAGAACAGGTCTTGGCCGTAAACTCTTAGAAATCCCATAAAAGATGTGTTTAAGGCCTTTAAAGTATTTTTGGTTGGTCCCTTGATTTATTCCAAGGCTTTTGGTGGTGTTGGATGGCTTTCTAACACCTTAGAATTGGATTTATGTCAAGTTTTGGGGAGTTTACGGCCCAAGCACTATCCTTGGCCGTAAACTCATCTAAGTCCCCCAAAAATTATGTTTCAAGTGTCCAAATGCTAATACCAAGGTCCTATAATTCATATCTAAGCCATAGAGGTGATTTGGAAGGGTTTAAAGGCATGAAAAACACCATTAACATGAGTTTACGGCCCAAGCTTATGCCTTGGCCGTAAACTCCTTCAAAGTCCTCAAAATCATAGTCTTAAATGTTCTAAGTCCATATCTTGAAGTCCCTTAGCCATATCTAAAGTCCAATTGAGTCTAGGAAGGAGTTTAAGGGCTAAAAACCCTTCAAAATGGTGTTTACGGCCTAGGCAGCCTCCTGGGCCGTAAACTCACATATATTGTCCAATTTCATGATTAAGTGTCTAATTTGGAAGCTAAACATGCTATAGGTTAAAGCTAGGAAGGTACCTTAAGGATTTGAAGCCTTAAATTTGAGTTTTGGACACTTAATCCTTGGATTTAGGAGAGAGGTTAGAGAGAGAGTAGAGAGAGAAGGAAAAAGCTTCAAATGAGTGCTTAAACATGTTTATATAGTTCCTAAAACTTGGACACGGTGGAATTCTACCCGATACCGGCCTTAAACGATGCTTTGGGTCGCACCCGATGGAGTTTCCGTCACCCGACGAGGATATTTCTAAAACTTATGAAATAAATGTTTTGGGCTAAATTCATGAGTTCCTAAATGATTTGAACCCTCATTGAATGAAAATAAATATATAATTTTTGATAACTAAGCCCAAAAGCGATAACGGGACATTTCGATTTCCGACGAGTTATTCGGGTAGAACGGGTTTTCGGCGAAGAACAACTTCGGGTTGTTACATTATCCCCCCGTTAGAGGGAATTTCGTCCCGAAATTCAAATAATAAGATACAGGTCATGGATTGGAATGAGATACGAATGGATTTGTTGCCTCGGATCTTCACTTCCTCAAGTGGAATCAGGTCTCTATTGGGCGTTCTAACGAATTCTCATTATCGGAACATGCCTTGGTTTCGCTTCTTGACTCTCTCTCAATCTACGATATCAATCTGCTTTCTCGTGGAAGCTCCAACCCCGAATGACTTCGGTTTCCTCAAAGGAATCACTAGGGTTTCGTTGGGCAGACGCTTCTAAGGATTCGAGACGTGATGGTCTAGATAGATATTACCAAGCTCTAAGGGCATCCGAAACCTAAAGGTTGCTGAATCGATCTCTACGAAGATCTCGAAAGGTCTGATGCGAGACTAAACTAGACGCTCGAAAGAAACTTCCGGGAATCCTTCGGGACATACATTTAGAGGGAAAGGCTGCTAACTTCCCGTTTCTCAATAATCACAGAAACGAGGGATGCGTGGTAACTCACATTGGGAAAACTTTTGAGTTCTAAGGCATAGAATGATACGAAAGTTTGATGCCGAAGATCACGAGAACAGGGTTGAGGAAGAATCTAGACGAGCAACCCTTTCGAAAGTAAAGATAACAACATGAATGAGACTTGGTCATTTCATGTTAAACATAGCATCAAAGTATTTTCATAGAAAGTTTTCCCCTTTATAAATCGAATGGAATAGAATAGTCCTCCGGACCGAGGATTCAATCTATAGGTACGAAGTTAGTGTTCTATATCTCACTAGTTAGTCGTCTCGACGGTATACATTTTGATTACATACGAAGGATTGAGTTTAGAATACGTTCGAATAGATAGATAACAGATTTCCCTTTTGTACTAAAATCGAAAAGAGTTGCAAGTATAAGAATTATCAAAGAGAGATATACCTGCGGCAGCAGAGGGATTTGTGGTTGTAGCTGTCTTGGGACAATTCCTTTTGAAGTGCCCAGCTTCACCACAATTGTAGCAAGCCGGACTGATTCCCGTTCCAGATGATTGGTTCGTTGGTTTGGCTGGTTTTCTGCAGGTTCGTGCACGATGGCCCTTATTGCCACAGTTGTCGCAGATCCTTTCGCGACATGGACCAGGAATGCGGTGGTGGCAGTTACACTTACTACACCAAGGAAGGGTACCAGTGTATCCACTGGCGGGAGTTTGGGCTGTGGAACCTACAGCTGAAACAGCAACAGGGGCAGTAGCAGCATGGACTGCTACCGTTTGCTGTTTCTTAGAAGACCCTTGCGTACTCTGGGCCTTCCGTTTGTTCCAGGATTTCTTTTTACTTCCGCCTCCACTAGTGACTGGCTCGGGGGTAGTAGCTTCCTCATCAGAGTTGTCTTCGTGGTCTATCAGGATTTTCGCAAGACATTTGGCACTGTCATAAGTGTCTGGCTTCGCGGCCAAGACATTCCCTTTTGTTGGCTGGGTCAACCCCCAGATGAACCTCTCTATCTTTTTACTCTCCGGGGTAACCATTCCCGGACAAAGTAGGGCCAGATCGTCGAATCTTGAGGTATAAGCAGCTATGTCGGAACCCTTCATCTTAAGGTTCCAAAGTTCATGTTCTAGTTTCTGAAGTTCGCCCCGAGGGCAATACTCAGCGAGAAGAAGCTCCTTCATAGCTTCCCACCCCATAACATTGGCTACAGGTAAATTTAAGGATTTGACTCGGCTATTCCACCAAGTCAGGGCTTTGTCTAGGAAGGTACAGGCGGCAAACTTGACTCTATCAGACTCCGAATAGCCACATATTTCAAAGATTGATTCGATTCTCTCGAACCATCGGGTTAAAGCAATGACACCCCCTGTGCCATCGAAGAATGTCGGTTTTGCGTTCATGAAGTCCTTATAGGAACCCCCTTTTTGGTATCCCTGATTATCATCTGGGTTCTGGGTTCCACCTCCTGAACCCCTCGAGTTCAGTTGAGGTAAGAGAGCTGATATGGTAGCAGAAATGGTTGCTTGAAGTGTTTCCAAATCGATTTGAATAGGAGGTGGTGGCAGAGGAGGATTGCTGTTGTTCGTTGAGCTGGGTCTCTTTCTTGGAGGCATCGTGATCTAACAAGATCAGGAAAGAGAGGATCATAAGTCCTCTGAATTGAATCAAGAGATATGGGACAGGAGATATCTCATCATGGAAAATATAGCATCATACAAAGCGATAAAGCAGAAAGGAGTTATAAAGATAGAACATTTTATCGCTAGAGGAATGATCAAGGGATAACACGTATACGAGAATTTTTACAAAGGATCGGCTCGAGAAATACTCCCATAGTATTTCATGGTTCGCTGCAGCGACTATTTGTTGTTTGGGATATTGGGTAAGTTTTAGGTATGCCGCATGCCACAGTCACTCCCAAGCACATGTTGGTCGTGTCTCGAATGAATATAGTTGGCCAAGCTATATTGACCCTAGACACGACTACATAACTGCCCAGGTTTAACCGCAACGTACAACACCCATTTACTTATGTTTTGTTCTACTTATAGTTACGGATTTCGACGGCTCGGCATACTTAAATACTTTTGAAAATACTTATATATTGTAGGATACTTTTAGTTCAAAGCACTTAGGCCCCTTAATGTTTATAGTCTTATACCATGTAAGGTTTGGTATACTCTGTTCACTATAAACAAGGGCTCTGATACCAATCTGTCACACCCCGAAAACCAAAGGCGGAAACGTTCCCGGGGTTGACTCCACGTTGAGTATCAAATCCAATGTACATAGTAATCACAGTAAACAACCATTACATTACATATATATAAAAGTTTACATTTGATTCAAAAGTAAATTGTACAAAAGTTATACATATATCATATGAACAAAACGAGACGAGTCTTCGGAGCACTCCATCTTCACCAAAAGATATCGCCGGGTACCTGTCTAAGTTGGACCTGAGAATACAAGCAGTTTGAAAATCAGCATAAAGCTGGTGAGTTCATAAGCGGTTTTGTTTTGTGAAAATGTATCGATTTCCTTTAGTTTTCTGAAAAGATTTGATATCCAAGAAAATCCCATATTTTCTTATGTAAAGTAGTTAAGTTATCTTTCGTGACAGTTCTGCTACAAGATATAAGTTAACCCCAGGAAAATCCCATATTTTCCTAAATGCAAGATTGATTGAATAACACATAGTATAGTTTAATATACAAAACTATAATTTAGACGAACTGTAAATAGAAAGTATTTTGAAATCCTTGGGACTAACATCCCGAACCAGTTATAAGATAATTCAATAAAGACCATGGGATCACTATCCCGAAGATAGATATAAGATAACTTTATAAAATCATGGGATTATCATCCCGTATATGAGTTAGTTTCAAAACCATGGGATTACCATCCCGAATGAGATATAGACACAAGATCATGGGATTATCATCCCGAACGAGGTATAGACATAAAACCATGGGATTACCATCCCGAACGAGATATAGATTACAAGACCATGGGATTACCATCCCGAACAAGATATAGATTCTAAACAGATCCTAGCTGTGAATAAGTTTATATTAATACGTATTGTGAGTCGGGTAACCATGCTGATATGACAACGAGACCTCCTTGACGTTAGTCAGACGTCGAATGATATCCAGAATTTGTCACCCCAGGCGTGCCCGCCTAACTGTAGCTAGCAGTTAAGGTGTGGGATTGTCAGTCCCGAATAGATCTATTCACAAATTCCTCGCTCTCCCTCCAGGAGACTCTGGTTACACTTCCGGAGAGGATTTACTTGATCATCCATAAAGGGTAGTGACTATCTCACAAGCTAGTATTAAACTATTCACAGGATTCTCATACGATAACAAACATACAAAGACTTTAAGACATGATACAGTGAAAAATAGATACATACAATGAAACTATCTGGCAAAACATTCGAATGATACGGAGATAAACTGAATCAGACATAGTTTATCTAATAACTTAATACAGATATTAGTACATGATATAAAGAGAAACATAGAACCCCAAATTATTCCCATAATAATTTGATTAGTTTGGTTATTCTCTTAACTAAAATCCATTTAGTTGAAATCGATAAACCATTCCTTATGCTCAACATAATACATAAGGAGTAAAAGAGTTTATAAGATTGCCATATATTATTTGAAACACATAAATGTTATGAT
Source organism: Lactuca sativa (assembly GCF_002870075.4). Taxonomy (NCBI): domain Eukaryota; kingdom Viridiplantae; phylum Streptophyta; class Magnoliopsida; order Asterales; family Asteraceae; genus Lactuca; species Lactuca sativa. The sequence continues at coordinate 132,392,214 of NC_056631.2, forward strand.
TTGAAAACAGTTATGGTTTGCTTGTATTCCCCCCTGAAAATAGTTAAAAACAGTGAAAAAGGCGTAGGGGTATGAACTCACCGGACGAGAAATGTGACGATTTGGATGCTAAGAGTTGATCCGGGGCTTGTAAATACACGAGGTTCCTAATTATAATGTAAAGATACACATTTGTATCTAATTAGGACTTAGATTGATTGTTGGATAGGGACAATTGCTTCAAGTCGCGAAAACACTTCGATACAAGTGTTTGGAGGGACCCGGGTGGCGTTTAGGGATGGGAAATGACACTAGGGACTTGGGACTTGAGTTTACTCCCCATGAGTAAACTTTTAAATGAGTTTACAACCACAAAACACACACATACATGAGTTTACGGCCGTAAACTCATGTGGGTGTGGTTTTGGGTGTTTAAATGGCTTAAATGGCTTACATGGACATGGGAAATGATTCTAGGCTTTGATCTAAATGCATGGAATGGATTAAAATCACCAAAATGATTAATTTATGGGAGTTTACGGCCTAGCATAGGCTCCTGGCCGTAAACTCCTTAATCCTTATGAAAATGATGCTAAATGTTGTTAAAACCAATCACATGTGATTCTAAAAATTCCCACAAGCCTAGAAATGAGTTTGCAAGTGACATATAAGGGATTTATGGAGTTTACGGCCCATGAAACCCCTTTCATGGCCGTAAACTCTAATATGTCAAGCTACAATGTGTTTCAAGGTCTAAAACTTGCATGAAAGGACTTCTAAAATTCATCTAAAGGCTGTAGGGGTGTTTAGTTTGCATTCTAACACCAAAAATTTTGGAGTTTACGGCCCAAGAACAGGTCTTGGCCGTAAACTCTTAGAAATCCCATAAAAGATGTGTTTAAGGCCTTTAAAGTATTTTTGGTTGGTCCCTTGATTTATTCCAAGGCTTTTGGTGGTGTTGGATGGCTTTCTAACACCTTAGAATTGGATTTATGTCAAGTTTTGGGGAGTTTACGGCCCAAGCACTATCTTTGGCCGTAAACTCATCTAAGTCCCCCAAAAATTATGTTTCAAGTGTCCAAATGCTAATACCAAGGTCCTATAATTCATATCTAAGCCATAGAGGTGATTTGGAAGGGTTTAAAGGCATGAAAAACACCATTAACATGAGTTTACGGCCCAAGCTTATGCCTTGGCCGTAAACTACTTCAAAGTCCTCAAAATCATAGTTTTAAATGTTCTAAGTCCATATCTTGAAGTCCCTTAGCCATATCTAAAGTCCAATTGAGTCTAGGAAGGAGTTTAAGGGCTAAAAACCCTTCAAAATGGTGTTTACGGCCTAGGCAGCCTCCTGGGCCTTAAACTCACATATATTGTCCAATTTCATGATTAAGTGTCTAATTTGGAAGCTAAACATGCTATAGGTTAAAGCTAGGAAGGTACCTTAAGGATTTGAAGCCTTAAATTTGAGTTTTGGACACTTAATCCTTGGATTTAGGAGAGAGGTTAGAGAGAGAGTAGAGAGAGAAGGAAAAAGCTTCAAATGAGTGCTTAAACATGTTTATATAGTTCCTAAAACTTGGACACGGTGGAATTCTACCCGATACCGGCCTTAAACGATGCTTTGGGTCGCACCCGATGGAGTTTCCGTCACCCGACGAGGATATTTCTAAAACTTATGAAATAAATGTTTTGGGCTAAATTCATGAGTTCCTAAATGATTTGAACCCTCATTGAATGAAAATAAATATATAATTTTTGATAACTAAGCCCAAAAGCGATAACGAGACATTTTGATTTCCGACGAGTTATTCGGGTAGAACGGGTTTTCGGCGAAGAACAACTTCGGGTTGTTACAAATTCCCTCTTCACTAACCACGTGTCCTAAGAATTCGACTCTTCGGATCCAAAATTCACATTTAGAGAACTTCACATAGAGCTTCTCCGTTCATAAAGTTCCTAGAACTTGTCGCAGGTGATCGCGATGCTCTTCCTTACTTTGAGAGTAGATCGGGATGTCATCAATGAAGACGATGACGAACTGATCCATGTAAGGTCGACATACTCTATTCATTAAATCCATGAACACTGCGGGTGCATTGGTCAATCCGAATGGCATCACCATGAACTCGTAGTGTTCGTAACGAGTTCGGAAGGCTGGTTTCGGAACATCCTCCTCAAGCACTCGTAACTGGTGATACTCGGACCTCAGATCAATCTTGGAAAAGTAACTTGCCCCTTGCAGTTGGTCGAATAAATCATCTATATGAGGAAGAGGGTAATTATTTTTTACCGTCATCTTGTTGAGTTCTCTGTAATCGATGCACATACGGAACGATCCGTCCTTCTTCTTTACGAACAAGACCGGCGCTCCCCAGGGTGAGAAGCTTGGTCTAATAAAGCCCTTGCTGAGTAGTTCATTATTTTGGCCAGATAGTTCCTGCATCTTAGCTGGTGCTAATCGGTAGGGCAATTTGGCTACTGGGGTAGCTCCTGGGACTAATTCGTTTTTGAACTCGACCTGCCGTTGTGGAGGTAATCCTGGTAGTTCTTCAGGAAAGATGTCGAGAAAGTCGCTCACTACTAGGATGTTCTTTAGTTCTTTCGTTTCTAGGCTTGTATCGACAACGTGAACGAGGAATGCACGATATTCCTTACGTAGATACTTTTGTGCTTGAATACTTCAGATAATACGAAGACTCGTACCGGGTTTGTCGTCGTAGATGATGAGAGTTTCGTTAGCCAGGACGTTTAGACGGACTGCTTTCTCGTATCACATGACGTCGACGCGATGAAGACTCAACCAATCCATGTCGATGATGACATCGAAGCTTTTAATCGAGACCAGCATGAGGTCGATTGGAAATGAATGGCTATCTAGAGTTAGAGTACATCCTATGTATATGCTATTTGTGCTCTCAGTTTTCCCAATTAGCCATTTCTATAGTGAATGGTTCCTTAAGTGTGTGTGGTTTTTGGTTAAGTAGGCGAGCAAATTTATGATTTACGAAGCTTCTCTCCGCTCCGCTATCAAACAGTATGCATGCATAAGAGTTATCGAGAAGGAACGTACCAGTCACCACCGTAGGGTCAACAACTACTTCCCCGTGGCCTATAGCCAGAACTCATCCCGCTCCACCGGCATTACTTGCTTTGGGCAGTCCCTTTTATAGTGGCCCACATCGCCACATCCATAGCAAGCCTGGCCCATGCCAACGACGGGAACTTGGGTGATCGGCCTTGCCGGAGATTTACAGAAACGGACAGTGTGTCCTTTCTTGTTGCAGTTGGAGCACTGCATTTCCCGGCAGGGGCCGTTGTGGTGGAAGTTGCATTTGTTGCACTTTGGCAAACTTCCAGCGTACTGCTTCACCGGAGCAGCAGCAGCGGGTGTTATTGCGGCATGAACCGCCACAATCTGTTGCTTTTTGGCAGCTCGTTGTTTCTTCTTGTCATCCCAGAACTTTCGCTTATTATCAGCGGGTTTGGAGGGTTCCGAGATGGCCAGGGCTGTTGTTGATGATGGGGATTGGACTCCATGATCGATGAGTCGTTGTGCCAATCGTTTGGCACTATCGAAAGTGGCAGGGTGTGAAGATAAGACATTTCCCTGGTACGGAGGCACTAGCCCCCAAATGTACCTCTCGATCTTTTTCCCTTCGGTGGGAACCATGTTGGGACAGAGGGCCACCAGTTCACTGAATCTGGCGATATACACGACTATGTTGGAGCCACTCATGGTTAGGCTCCACAGCTCCTGTTCCAACTTCTAGATCTCGCCCCTCGGGCAATACTCCTCAATCATGAGGTCTTTCATAGTTTCCCAACCCATGTCATTTGCCACTACAAGAGTGAGTGACTTGACATGGCCATTCCACCATGTCATGGCTTTCTTTTCGAAGGTGCACGCAACAAACTTAACTTTGCTCGCGGCAGGGCAGGAGCAAATCTCGAAGATTGAGTCCGTTTTCTCGAACCATTGCGAGAGGGCAATGACTCCGCTAGTCCCCTTGAAGGACTTTGGCTTGCAGTTAGTGAAGTCCTTGTAGGAGCACTCTCTCGAGCGCACAAGGAGTTCACCTTGAGTTCTAGTTAACAAGGGTTCCACCTCTGCTGGCATCAGTGGAGTGATATTGAGCCATGGCAGTTACCACTGCCGCAGCTACTGCAACATTCAGAGTTGCGGTATCGATTGCCGAAGGAGGTGGTGGTGGAGGATTACGCCTTGTTGATTTGCGAGGAGGCATCTTTCAACTATAAGTTTAAAGGACATATGTACATGGTGGTTAGAATCAATAGTAAGCATAATGAGAGTGTTCTATAGGCTAAATCGCCATAGTCCAACAGTTGAATGAGTGTGTGTTTTGAAATACCAGTATAACAGAAGAGTAGGAAAAACACAAGAGTACAAATTTTTCCAACAGATTAGATAACTACCAATATTACTGGTATTACTGATGTAAATGAGTTCGGGAAAATCGACCTAACAGTAGGTCTTACATCAAACCATATGAGGGAAAAATGTTTGACAGTTTAGTAGGCTAGATAGTATACTGAAAGATAGGAATATTTTACAGACAAGTGCTACATAGAGCACATATACGAAAGGTTATTTCTTCTTCAAAAGAAAAGATGTGATAGATATCTTCTAACGGTGATGGGAATTCCTCGGGCGAACCCTAAGATCTGCCACTTGACGAACCACCTCTTGAAGGTGTCGCTCATGAGCCCTCTGGCGAACTCGAAGTTCTATGACTTCAGCTCGGGAGGCAGCCAACTGTTGCTGCAGAGTCTCATTGGTCCTTCTGGTCCTTTCCATTGCTTCTTCGAGACGGTGAATGCGGACCGTGTTGACACAAGAGTTGGCATCAATTTCCACGATTTGGCCGATGGCTGCTCGACCTTGCTCGATATTTTGAGCAATCCTGCGGACCATGATAGGCAGGACTCGGTTAGCTAGTCCACCCTCGCTTACGTTGTAAGAGCTTTGGTCCCCATTGTAGGGTAAAGGTTGACCCTGCTCATCGCTCCAGCAATTTAAGTTTTTGCCCACTAGGGTGTGGGGGTTGTTAATTGGGGCTTGACCTTCTTGAGGTAGGTTGTTGACTTCTGGCTCAGAGTCAGATCCATCCGAGAAGCCTTCTGCGAGGTGATCATCCAAAGGGATTGGATGCTCATCTTCGGGCTCTTCTTCAAGCCATCCAACATTGCCATAGGGTGGAAAGTACCGGTGGCCATGATGAAATCCAGCCATGAAATCTACACGAGAAAAGGGGTATAAGAATCTTATAAAAATAAACGTACTATTTAAGATAATTATAAAAGGATCTTTACAAGTTATATGAAATCAAAGTAGGATAGACCTTCAAATGAGTGTTCCTAACTCCAAATCCACAACCAAACAAGGACAGGAAGTGAAGCAAAGATCATAGATTCCGAGTCTATAACACCTGAATTTCATATAACCTTAGCTTACCCACTTAACGACTATTGACCTACTTGATAGAGACATTTTTAGTTCTTAGATAAGTGATTATAGTAACACAAAATACTGCTATAGTATTTTAAACTTATGTTCTGTTCTAGTGCTTTCATTGTAGTAGTGTTGGTAAGTTTTTAGACTTGTTGTCATATCACAACCATTATAGGGCATATGTTAATCACTCATCGGACCAGCATAGTTGATCAAGATATGCCACTCCAAAGACTAACCATACATCCCTGAGCTTACTTGTGATATTCAATAATCGTAATACTTTTGTATTTGTCATTGCGACACTGATTTTAGTATGAATGCAGACCTCTATACTTAGTTAAATATTTTATTATTTAAAAGTATAGACTCTTCGTCAGAGTGTTTTAATCCCATTGGGTTTATAGTTAGTACATCTTTTATGGGTTGATATACTCAATTCACTATAAACAATGCTTTGATACCAATCTGTCACACCCCAAAACCAAGAACGACGGAAACGTTCTGGGGTGGAGGACGTTATGTACAGTATCCAACACAGTATAATAGCAAACAAGTAAACAACATCATCCATTACATTAAATATATAATTTTAATACAAGTGTGTTCTGTAGTATATAAGACACCAAAATATGAATCAAAATAAAGATGAGTCTTGAATGCGCTCCATCTTCTCAAAAGCTGGCATCGGTACCTGTCTACTGATGACCTGAGAATACAAGTTATTTTGAAAGAGTTTACAACATTAAAGCTGGTGAGTTCATAAGTATTTAGTGTCCAGGTTTGAATCAAAATGTTTGAAACGGTGTTTGAAGTACGAGTTTTGTAAACGTTTGTAGTAAAAGTATGTGAATGTTTGTATGTGTTTGTATCTCCTAGAAAATCCTATATTTTCTACTAAAAGTAGCCTTCTACCAAGGCACAACTGTTTTGTATGTTTGTTTCTTGTAAAAGTGAGTAATTTCCCTAAGTGTAACTATCATTATCAAAATATAGTTTGTACATTAATGTTTAAGTGAAATGATCACCAAATAAATGTAAAGGATAAACTAATGTAGTACGGTAGTGTGGTATTATAGGAACTACTCCTGTACTAACTACCTTAAACCGGATTTATATCAAGGTATTATGTGATTAATTGTACCATACTATCGACTGGAAAACACGACAATGTAAGTCATCAAAAGGTATGACATTTGGCACCCGCAGACCTGCAGGTCCGGCTGTAGCTAGCAGCAAGGTGTGAGATAGTCAATCCAGTATAGATCTATACGCAAACTCACGCTCTCCCTCCAGGAGACGCTGGTTACAACTTGGGCCATGCCAATGAAGGCATGCTCCGATACAGAGGATCCCATTTATGTTATCATATACTTGTATATGTTCTCATTGTAGTAATTAATGACTCATGAATGAACTGACTCTTGTACGCTTCATTGGACTAGAAGTAGTAAGTTGTATAACTCTAAACTATACCTATTATAGTTTATTAGTAAACTTGTTTGCATGATTGAATGTACTGAACTGAGATAAACGTCTTTATATCTATACATATATACATAATATATAACTAAGGGTTCAACGACCCTCGGACAAACAACCGGGTACTTTAAGACCACAACCAAACAAGGACAAGAAGTAAAGTGGGTTATCTCTCCTAAGTCCTTCAAACCTTATTTATATAACTATATATGTAACAGACATGGTTTTAACAATATATAAGTTTGAAAACTATACAAGAAAGGTTTAGTATAGAAAAGTGAATTTGATAAAGAGTTTGGTATGTAAAATAGTTTGATAAACAGTTTGAAGTCATTTGTTTCGTAAAACAGTTTAAAGTATGAAAATCCATTTGTATGTTAGTTATTAATCACTTGTGATTGATATAATAACTAATCATTATTCAATTTGTATTCCCCCCCCCCCCCCCCCCACTCGTAAAGCATTTATAAACATTTAAAAGGTTAATTAAGGGGTATGAACTCACTTGTAGTGAGTGGTTTGATCGGAAGTGTCGGACAAGGTGCTAGGTGTCAAGTGAGGACTTGAACACATACAATGGTCCTAGTTATCATATAATAAACATATATGTATCTAATTAGTCAATTAACAACTACTTAATCAAGTTAAGCCACCCTAGGTCATGGAAACACTTTGATTCAAGTGCTATGGGTACCAAAGGGTTGCATCTAAGGGTTGTATGACATGGCATTGGAGTTTATGGCCCATGAACCACTCTTTATGGAGTTTAAGGCCCATGACCATTTCCTCATGAGTTTATGGCCGTAAAATCGTGGTACTAAGTGCCATAATGTGTTTTGAGGTCTTACAAGTCATGGTTGGGCATCAAATGATCAAGTCCAAGCCTTAGGAAAGCATCAGGGGCATAATAAGGCTACCTTGTGGAGTTTACGGCCAAAGGACCATATCCTTAGGTTTTCACGGTCATAAACTCTCTTGGGGACTTGGTTTGATTGTTGTTTGAGGACTTAAACACTTCTAGGAAGGATCAACGTTGGCATCTAAGGCTTAGGAAGAGAATAAGGTCCATTTTACCACCTTAAGAGGGGTTTACGGCCCAAGAACATCCTTGGCCATAAACTCCTTTGTTATTATGATATTTGACGATTTTCAAGTGTTATCAAGTTCATATTAAGGACACAAGAAGCTAGGGCAAATGTACTTACAAGATAGAAGCTTGATTTGGTGTTTAAGGTTCAAGAACACTAGTGTGTGTTCTTGGTGTTTTAAAGAACACTTGAAGATCTAGCTATAAATCAATAACGAATGGATGAAATGATGTATAACTACTAGATGTTAGGTTATAACAACAAATCAATTCGAGAAACACTTATGTTTTCGAAAGATTGGGTGAAGAACGGAATGATAGTTGAGAGAGAATAGAGGGTGTTCTTGAGAATGGAAGTTAGAAATGAAGAGTTTGGGGAGTAAACTCATACCTAAGGCTTGAGTTCATGGCCATGGGAGAGTTTATGGTCCAAACTCCAAAAGTTTGACCGTGAACTCTTTGTTAGGGTGCAATGGGTGGGTTTGCTACTTCAGGCCCCGAGATGGTACTTCCTTTCCTTCGTTCGTTTAAAGAATAAACACTAAAAACACTCAAACAGACTTTTAAATTGGCTAACAATTATTAGAAATGTAATTGAATTTTAATAGAAGTAATTGACTTTAGAGTTTGTCCGAATGAAAATTTCGGGTTGTCACAATAGAAGTCAAAGCAATTTAAGCAAAGCATTGATGAACATAGTTTCATTCTTTTTTTTTTGAAAGAGCCAAAGCTCAGCAAACTTTATTAAAAAGATTAAAAGAATACAAACACCAAAAATTCAAACAAAGTACAATAATAACCAGCCTATCCATAACCAACTACCAAACCACTTCCTAATACTAAGAACTAACCACTCACAACCCCAATAATCCCTAAATTCCTTAAAGTTAGCCCAAGGACTTATTGAAAGAGGGAAAAAAGGTAACTTCACCCCCTTGCTCCAACCAAACCTCCAAAAGATAAAGAAACCAAAGCAAGGGGTAAGGCCTTTAAAAAAACCCTCAGTCCATAAGCTAACCTTTAAGAAAAAAAACCTCAAGTTCAAAACCCACAAATCACAAATAACAAGGAAATCCCTATAAACTAATCCACAAAAAAACATAACATCACGGATAAAACAGGAATGCCCCAAACAACAAATAGACCCAAAGCTCCTGTCGCGACCCTTGTCCATAACATCCTTCAAAGTCTTCAACAGGAAATCCATAATCTCTCCACAACTATTGCCCACCACCAAACTTTGCTTCGCCTTTCTGCACCACAAACTCAAATAGAAACACAAAAAAATAATTCCAAAACACCAGTGAATCAAATTAAGTTTCATACTAGACATGGCATCAATCACATGTCTAGGATTCACTATTTGGATAATCTCAATTAAGATCATATCCAAACAGCAAATCCCATAGGTACAAGTCACATGATTAATGAGTAAACTCTCCAACCAGCGACATATTCCGTCAATTCCTTTGTGCATATTTTTATTCCCAAAAAACCCCCACCAAATACCATTAATAACATCATCCTTATTTAACTGCCACCACTGCCAAACCCAAAACCATAACCAACCACACTCAAAACAGCAAAACCAGAAATTGATCTTCATTATTCAACATTCTCAATTCCCGAAATACCCCAGATCAAATAAACCTTATTATTGATCATTTTAACTCTTTTCTTTAATCCCATCAGCTTCAAACGAATCTCATTCTCAATTCTAGCTATAACCCCCTCAACTGATATTCTGCTGGAACCAAAAAGTCTAGCATTTCTCTCTCTCCAAATATTAGACACACAGCTAGCAAACATACATTTAATGATCAAATTCTCACCTGTCTTCATTTTAAGCATTCTGTTCAACATTAAAATAAGATCATTCCATTCAACCCTTTTCAAATTTAGCCCCACTTTACTGCAGAAATATTTCCAGATTCTAGAGGAATACTCACAATTAAAGAATAAATGGCTATGCGAATCAGGAACATTATCACAAAAAGGACACAGCAAATTACCAGCCAATTCCCATCCTCTAACCCTATCCTGAGTTTTTAATCTGTTCAGGATAGCCAGCCATAAAATAAAAGAGTTGCGAGGAATGCAATTATTATACCAAACAAGATTAAACCAAGGCACAATATCCCCAAAATTATTCAAATCATTCCATACCTGTTTGCAAGAGAATTTTCTGCATATACCTCCCTTATCCCTCCATCCAATAACATCATTCAAATTAGAATCAATACAAAACATAGGAGCTTCAGTCAATCCAGGGTACTTATTAACCCACTCAACCGGCCAAGAATACGACTCCAACTCAAGAACATCACAAACTAAAGCAGAATCACTAAGCCCATTACTAATCCACTCTCTCCTAGGAATAATGGCGCAAAGAATACCAATAGGATGCCACCAATCATGCCATAAAGAAGTGTTCCTCCCATTACCCACACAAGAAATAACATGAGGCCTAACAGTATTCCTTATCTCCAAAAATCTCTTCCATGTCCAGTTCATACTCTTTTTCTGCAGAATATCCCAAAAATTCCTGCTGCCAATATAATTGATTCTCACCCACTGCACCCACAGGGAATTTTTGTTATTAACCACATTCCAAACATGTTTAGCAAGTAAAGCATCATTCCATTTCCTCAAATTTTTTATTCCCAGCCCACCATACTCCTTAGGTTTACAAATATCAAGCCATTTAACTTTAGCTTTCCCTTTAACTATCTCACCATTAGCCCATAAAAAACTCCTGCACATCTTTTCAATCTCATTAATAGTAGCAATTGGAATTTTAAAAATAGAGGCCCAATAAACATGAATAGAAGTTAAAACCGAATTAATGAGTTGCAATCTGCCAGCAAAAGATAAGGTTTTACACTTCCAATTGAAAATTCTCAACTTAATCTTTTCAATCAACTTTTTACAATCTCTATCAAACAGTTTAGTAACACACATAGGAACCCCCAAATATTTAAATGGAAATTTCCCAACTTCATAAGGAAGAATACCCAAAATAATCCTTCTCATATTAGGCTTAACACAACTGAAATAAATCTGACTTTTTTCCATACTAACCTTCAGCCCTGAAATCTTATTGAAATCATCAAGGGCCTTCCTTATAATTCTGGCCGAATTCCCATTACCATAAGAAAAAATTAACATAGTTTCATTCTTGAGTTTCACATTAGAAGTCTATGCAATTTAGCAAAGTTTTGATGACAACTGTTTAATTCTTGAGTTCCACAATAAAAGTAGTCTTCGCAATTTAGCAAAGCTTTGAAGAGCAACGTTTAATTCTTAAGTTCCACAATAGAAGTATATGCAATTTAAGCAAAGGTTTGATGAGCATTGTTTCATTCTTGAGTTCAATATTACAAGTCTATGCAATTTAGCAAAGCATTGATGAGCATTGTTTAATTCTTGAGTTCCACAATAGATGTAGACTTTGCAATTTCACTAAGCTTTGACGAGCATTGTTAAATTTCTGAGTTTCACAGTAGAAGTCTATGCAATTTAAGCATAACTTTTATGAGCATTGTTACATTCTTTAGTTCCACGTTAGAAGTCTATGCAATTTAGCAAAGCTTTGATGTGCATTGTTTAATTCTTGAGTTCCACAATAGAAGTAGACTTTGCAATTTAGCCAATCTTTGATGAGCATTGTTTAATTCTTGAGTTCAACAATAGATGTGGTGTTTTCAGTTTAGAAAAGCTTTGATGAGCATTGTTTAATTCTTGAGTTCCACAATAGAAATCTATGAAATTTACCAAGGTTTTGATGAGCATTGTTTAATTCTTGAGTTCTACAATCTAAGTAGTCTTCTTAATTTTGCAAAGTTTTGATGAGCATTGTTTAATTCTTGAATTCCACAATAAAAGTCTATGCAATTTAAGCAAACCTTTGATGAGCATAGTTTCATTCTTTTTTTTTTTTTGAAAGAGCCAAAGCTCAGCAAACTTTATTAAAAAGAATAAAAGAATACAAACACCAATTTTCAATCAAATAACAAAAATATCCAGCCTATCCATAACCAACTACCAAACCACTTCCTAAGAATAAGAACTAACCACTCACAACCCCAATAAACCCTAAAATCCTTAAAGTTAGCCCTAGGACTTATTGAATGAGGGAAAAAAGGTAACTTCACCCCCTTGCACCTCCAAAAACTCCGATAACCATAAAAAAAATAGCAAGGGGTAAGGCCCTTAAAAAAACCCTCAGTCCAAAGACTAAACTTTAACGAAAATCCAATTAAGACCAAAATTCTCAACCAACAAATCACAAATAGAATCCAAACATAATTAAGACTATTAACCAAAATAACAATGCAATCCCAATTAATCTCCAATAGCTGATCAAATTTGCTTCTTCTGTCTCTTTTCCAATTCTTCTTTCTCCTCTTGAATTTCAGCAAGAAACTCCCATCCTTCTTATCACTAATGTCCATCTTCATCCACTGCAAAAGATTCCTGCAAAGAATACAAATCCCAACGAACCAAAAACCAATACCGAGACTCCAGAAATTCAGAATAAGTTTCAGACTTGACATGGCATCAATCACATGTCTAGGATTTTCAATTTGAATAATCTCACAAAGGATCATATCCAAATTAAAAATCCCATTGGTACAAGTCAAATGATTAGAGAGAGAACTCCCCAACCATAGACAATTTCCGTCAATTCCTTTGTAAAACCACTTATTCCAAAATTGCCCCCAGCTAAAACCAATACAAAGAATAAACTCAAAATAATTTCTCCACTGCCAACCCCAACTAAAGAACACTTCAACCGTCAACTTCCCAAATCTGATCCAGTAATTCATCTTTTATGTTTGTCCTTTCCATAAATGCCCCAATCCTTATAGATTCTTTTATTAATCAAATTATTATTATTCCTTAAATCCAACAGCTTTAATCTGATTTCATTCTCAATACAAGCTATCACTCCTTCAGCTGTTAGACTCTTCTTGTTAAAAATCCTAGCATTCCTTTCCTTCCAAATATGTGCTACACAACTCGCAAGAATACATTTATTAATTAAACTCTCACCTGTATCCTTGTACCACAGGTTACAGCACTTCAGAATCGTCTCATTCCAGCCACCCATCACCAATTTAATTCTCATCTTACCACAAAAATGTCTCCAAATACTTTGTGAAAATTCACAATTAAAGAAGAGATGATCATGAGAATCAGGTATAAGATTACAAAAAGGACAGAGGAGAATTCCTGTGGTTTCCCAAACTCTAACACGATCCTGAGTTTTCAATCTATTCAAGATAGCCATCCATAAAATGAAAGAATTTCTAGGAATGCCCTTACCATACCAAACGATATCCTTCCATGGCACCTTATTCCCAAAGTTGTTAATATCTCTCCACACTTGATTACACGAAAATTGCTTGTAATTACCCTCCTTATCTCTCCATCCAGCACCATCTCTCATATTAGGATCAATACAAAACATAGGAGCATCTTTTAGACCTGAAAAATTATCAACCCAATTTACAGGCCAACAATAAGTATCATAATCAAGCACATCACTAACCAAAGAAAAATCATTAAATCCATAGCTAAACCATTCTCTTCTTGGGATGATAGTGCTTAAAATACCTAAAGGATGCCACCAATCATGCCATAAAGAGGTGTTCCTCCCATTTCCCACACAAGCAACAATATGAGGTCTAACAATTTTTCTAATTTCCAAAAATCTCTTCCAGGTCCAGCTCATGCTTTTCTTTTGCATTATATCCCAAAAATTTCTCTTTCCAATGTAATAAGCTTTCACCCATTGCACCCATAAAGAATTTTTATTATTAACAACATTCCACACATGTTTTGCAAGTAAAGCATCATTCCATTTCCTTAAATTCTTAATCCCCAATCCTCCATAATCTTTAGGTTTACAAACATCATCCCATTTGACTTTAGCTTTCCCATTAACTTTTTCACCATTAGCCCATAAGAAGCTTCTACACATCTTTTCAATCTCTTTTATAGTTGCAATGGGGATTTTAAAAATTGAAGCCCAATACACATGAATAGAAGTCAACACAGAATTAATGAGCTGTAATCTTCCAGCAAACGATAATGTTTTGCATTTCCAGTTGAAAATTCTCATTCTAATCTTTTCTAACAACTTCTTGCAATCTCTTTCAAAAAGTTTAGTAACACACATAGGAACACCCAAGTATTTAAAAGGAAATTTCCCAACATCAAAAGGAAGAATTCCCAAAATTATTCTCCTCATATTCGGTTTAACACAACTGAAATAGATCTGGCTCTTTTCCATGCTAACCTTCAGCCCAGAAATATTTTTGAAATCATCAAGAGCTTCCCTTATGATTCTAGCCGAGTTCCCATTACCATAAGAAAAAACCAGAAGATCATCAGCAAAACATAAATGAGAAATGCTAAGCACCTCACACTTATTGTGATATTTAAAATTATGGCTGTCTTCTATTTTCTTACCAAGAATCTTATTGAAAACTTCCATCACTATAGTAAATAAGTAAGGTGATAGAGGATCACCCTGCCTAAGCCCCCTCTTTCCTTCAAAATACCCATGGTCTTCTCCATTAAAATTGATCATAAACCACGGGGAAGACACACAAGCCATAATCCATTGAATCATAATCGGATGAAATCCAAACCCTTTAAGACTTCTCTTAAGAAACTCCCAATCCACTGTATCATATGCTTTTTGAATATCAATTTTTAAGGTGCACTTTGGAACTCCCCTCTTGTTATTATATCCCACCATCAATTCCTGCGCAAGAAGTATATTATCCAAGATCGATCTTCCAGGAATGAAAGCAGATTGATTCTTACTAACAATTTTCCCCAAACAGCTTCTAATTCTATTCACTATAACCTTACTAATACATTTATACAAAGTATTGCAGCAGGCTATAGGTCTAAAATCAGCAACCTTCCTCGGCATATCCACTTTAGGAATTAAAATAACTCTCGTAGCATTTATCCCTTTAAGAAGCTTCCCTGTCCAAAAAAATTCTCTCACTGCTTTGCAAACCTCCGATCCAATAATATTCCAGGCACTCTTGAAAAATTTTGAAGAATAACCATCAGGTCCTGGAGCTCGATTGTCATCAATTTCAAACATGGCAGCTTTAATTTCTTCATCAGTCACCACTCTGATCATATTAATAGCATCAGAACTGTCTAACCTGTTATTGAAAAGATCTTCATTTAATTCCGGTATAACAGTATCATCCTTACACCCCAAGAAAATTTTAAAATACGAAACAAATTTATCCTTCAAAGCAATTCCACTAACCCATCTTCCATCTTCATCCAAAACCCTCATAATTCTATTTTTATTGCCCCTACTCTTCACAATACTATGAAAAAATTTAGTATTATTATCACCTTCCTGAATCCATTTAATTTTAGCTCTTTGGAATAAAATCTTCTCTTCATCATTACAAGCTTCATTAAATTTGAGCAATAGATCAGCATGCTCATTCCTAATCTTATGATCAAAAGGATTACAATCAATCTCCATTTGTTTACTTTCCAGATTTTTCCTTAGCTCCTGTATTCGCTTCCCATATCCTCTGTAGCTGTTACAAAGATCCCTACAATGTTTTTTAAGAATCTTCAATTTCTGACAAACCTTAAACATATAAAATCCTTCAATGTTTTCATCCCAAACTTTCTTGACCATAGGTAAAAATTCTTCCTTCTCAGTAATAAAATTAGCAAATCTGAAAGAAGGTCGCCATCTCATTTTACTCAATGGTATATTAAGAACAGCCGGACAGTGATCTGAAATTCGATAAGGCTTGAATATAGCATGAGCCAAAGGATAATCTGAAACAAACTTCAAATTAGTCAGCACTCTATCCAATTTCTTCAGGAGACCCATACTTCCAGCAGGTGTTTTGTTCCAAGTAAATTGGAAACCAGTCGAATTCAGGTCCTCAATATCTAAACAGTTAATACATTCAATAAAGTCTTCAACACCTTTAGGAAAACTAGAACATCCTTCAGAATATTCCGAATGTGTTAAAGCCACATTGAAATCTCCTAAAAGTCCCCAAGCATCCTCTTTAACCACCATTTTATGTTTCTTCAGATTCTCCCATAAATCTCTTCTATCCAGATAATTGGAAGCAGCATAAATAAAAGACAAATACATGCTATAATTAGATTCACAGAATCTAACATAACAGTGAATAACTTGTCTAGATTGAGAAATCACCATCACATCCACAATTCTAGGATTCCATCCAACTATGATCCTAGTTCCAGCCTCGCAACAACTATTATTAGAAACCCAATCCCAATGTCCAAAAGTTTTAGCACAAACACTCTTGAGATTTAATATTTTGACATGGGTTTCAAGCACAGCACATATCCCCAGATTATTCTCCTTAATAACATCAATAACCTCTTTTTGCTTAACTCCTTTATTCAACCCTCTGATATTCCAAACACCTATCGACATCATTGGATAACAACATTATTCTTGACATTTACCACCTCAAATGCCTGAGAAAACTCACCTTTGCTGCTGCTTTTATTATCCCTTATGCTATCTATCTTATTTTCATTGTTAACCAATTCTAAATCTTCTTTTCTAATCCCCATAGAATGAATCAAATCATTATTCAAACCACTATCATCAAAAGTAGTTTGAACACAAGTCTGATTTTCAGAAATAACACCATTCTTATCTCCTCTATCATCCTCTTCCATTCCAATTATAACTTCCTCATCAAACACCCCCAAAATTTCAAAACTGTTTACATTGCTATTATCAGCTTTCTTAACCATCTTTTTATTCTCCTCTTTTTCGATAACATTCTTTTCACTTACTCCCTGTTTAATTCCTCCCTTATAGCTCCTATCATTATTATCATATTGCCCAGATACCTTCTCGTATCTTTTATTTTTCTCCATATTCCAGTGACTTACCCCTTTATTGTTCACATACCCATTTTGCCCCCGTCCATTTCCACCTCTATTCCAATTTTGTCCCCTGAATTTATTTCCCGCTCTAGAAATATTATTCCTCCCATTGTATTTTTGATTAACATTATTAACTGAATTCATCAATGTTTTACTAGTACCTTCTCCATCTTTGACATTCTTATTTCTTTTATTCACAACTTCAATATACCCTTCATTATCAATCACAGATTTCCCTTTATCCTCCTTATTAATTCCATTATTCCCATTTTGTGCTGAATTACTACCCTTCATACTTGCCATACATATCTTGTCCATATGTCCATAAACCTTGCAATGGCTGCATCTAGAAGGCACCCAAGCATACTCCACTTCAAATCTTTGAATAACAGCCATATTAGTAACAAAATCCCAAGTTGAAACATCAATACTTTTCTTCCATTCTTTTCCAGCCGACATTTCAATTAAGATTCTAGCATAGGCATTCCTTCCCTTATGTTCCAAGCACATCTCTTCAGTAAATGAATCAAAAGCAAGAGGGATTCCCAATTTACTAGCAATAATACACAGATTCTCTCCACTCCATACTTCCAAAGGTAAATCATATATTTTGACCCAAACAGGAATCTTATCATGACTATTCTTAGTTAAAGTCAACCCTGGTCTCCATCTTTGAAGAAAAAGTGGCATATTATTGAACATTAGCCATGGACTCTCTTCCAAAACAGACAACATCCCCTGTTCATCACTAAATTTAAAGAAAAAAAATCCTTTATTATTCATAAACACCTCTTCAAGTCCCACATTCTTCCATAATCTTCTGACTTCTTTTTGTATCACTGGGAAAGCCAATTTCTTATCAATCATATACCCATAAAGAGTATTCACGAAAGGTATACTAGCACTCT
This sequence comes from Lactuca sativa, assembly GCF_002870075.4. NCBI lineage: Eukaryota > Viridiplantae > Streptophyta > Magnoliopsida > Asterales > Asteraceae > Lactuca > Lactuca sativa. Next base: position 132,410,083 of record NC_056631.2, read on the forward strand.
TAAGATTTTCAATTGGGATAATAACAGGATCATCTTCATTACCTATTTCCCCAGGCATATATCTCACATCTATTTTACCTTTGTGTCTATTCCCCTTTAAAACACCAGCATAAGAATTCTCTAATTTCCCCTGCATATCACTTTCCTCCTTTTTGCCTTTATTAGCAGCTCCCAAAATAGAAGGAAGAGTACTAATACTATTGATTACAGTACCAGCCTCCACCTTCCCTTTATCTATAATATTACTCTTCTCTTTAGTCTCCTCTTCCATCATTATTTCCTCATCTTCACTGGACTCCTCTTCACTTGTTTCAACTTCCCCTTCCTCTTCAGAATTGCTGTCATCTTCATTAATGCCTTCATCCATATCAATTTGTTTAATCAAATTTGAAGTATCCATATCCATATTCTGTTTCATCCCATTATCATCTTCTTTCCCCACAGCCTTATCCTCCTTCAATTTACAAAGAAATTGAAACCCAACCCCTGGAATGAATTCTTCATTGTCAATGATACCCTTATCAACATCAGATCTAGATTCCCCAATTTTTTTATCATTCAAATTAGAACTGAATTGATTAGAATCATCACAGACGATAATGTTAGAATTAACTCTCAACATTTCATTTGTGACATTCTTCAAATCCGAAACATGATTCAATATTTCATCACTCGCTTTTGATCCATCCCAATTCTTCATTAGGTTAGCAGTATTACCTGAAGGAATATTACCCATGAATGATCCAATTGTCTGCATCTCTTCAGAACCTCCATTCTTCATTCCCTTTATAGAACTATCATTCCCAGTCAAAGAAATCTTAGAATCCACCTCCCACACTTTTACAGAATCCAAATCAACTTCAGTTTCTTCTTCTGAATCTTCCTCATCAAAGTACTCTTCAGCATCCATCGGAGATATCCCATCCACAATTTTCCGAGCTCTATTCTTAACTCTGAAAGCTTTCCCCTCCATTTTCCACTCAGCTTTACCAATTCCTGACGCAACAGCTCCAGAGACACTAGGCTTACGACGGGCTTTATAGATCGTAGCTGAAGATTGCTCAATAATTCCAGGCGGAACTAGATCCTTCACATCCACTTCAGTCTTAGTGTACCGAACAGTAGCACTTTTATCCGGAGGTTTAACCTTCACTTCCTTCAATCGATCCGATTTAGATGATGCTCCCATTAAGACAATGGAAATAGAAGAGAAATTGCTTCACCAAAATAAATGAAATACGTCGGAAAAGCAGCACCGATGAATCGAAACTAGATCGCACCACCGTCAGAAAGAATCAAGGGTAGAGAGATAAAGTAGAGAGAGAAAGCGAAAAAGTTTTTGCAACATTGTTTGATAGCATTGTTTAGCATAGTTTCATTCTTAAGTTCCACATTAGATGTCTATGCAATTTAGTAAAGCTTTGATGAGTATTGTATAATTCAAGAGTTCCATAATAGGTGTAGTCTTCGCAATTTAGCAAAGCTTTTATGAGCATCGTTTAATTATTAAGTTCCACAATAGAAGTCTATGCAATTTAGCAAAGCTTTGATGAGCATTGTTTCATTCTTGAGTTCCACATTAGAAGTCTACGCAATTTAGCAAAGCTTTGATTTTGCATTGTTTAATTCTTGAGTTCCACAATAGATGCAGAGTTTGCAATGTAGATAAGCTTTGATGAGCATTGTTAAATTGTAGAGTTCCACAATAGAATTCTATGCAATTTAAGCAAAACTTTGATGAGCATTGTTTCATTCTTTAGTTCCACATTAGAAGTCTATGCAATGTAGCAAAGCTTTGATGTGCATGTTTAATTCTTGAGTTACACATTAGAAGTAGTCTTCGCAATTTAGCAAAGCTTTGATGAGCATTGTTTAATTCTTGAGATCCACAATTGATGTGGTGTTGTCAGTTTAGCAAAGCTTTGATGAGCATTGTTTAATTCTTGAGTTCCACAATAGAATTCTATGCAATTTACAAAGGTTTTGATGAACATTGTTTAATTCTTGAGTTCCACATTATAAGTAGTCTTCGCTATTTAGCAAAGCTTTGATGAGTATTGTTTATTTCTTGAGTTCCACAATAAAAGTCTATGGAATTTAAGCAAACCTTTGATGAGCATACTTTCATTCTTGAGTTCCACATTAGAATTCTACGTAATTTTGCAAATCTTTGATGAGTATTGTTTAATTCTAGAGTTCCATAATAGATGTAGTCTTCGCAATTTAGCAAAGCTATTATGAGCATCGTTTAATTCATAAGTTACACTATAGAAGTCTATGCGATTTAAGCAAAGCTTTGATGAGCGTTGTTTCATTCTTGGGCTCTACGTTGGAAGTTTCTGCAATTTTGCAAAGCATTGATGAGCATTGCTTAATTCTTGAGTTCCATAATATAAATAGTCTTTGCACTTTAGCAAAGCTTTGATGAGCATTGTTTAATTCTTGAGTTCCACATTCGTGTATGCAACATATGCAAAGCTTTGATTAATATTATTTCATACTTGAGTTCCACATTAGAAGTCTATGCAATTTAGTAAAGCTTTGATGAGCATTGTTTATTTACAGAGTTCCACAACAAAAGAAATCTTCGCAATTTAGCAAAGGTTTGATGAGCATTGTTTAAATCTTTAGTTCCACAATAGAAGTCTAAGCAATTTAAGCAAAGATTTGATGAGCATTGTTTCATTCTTGAGTTCTACATTAGAAGTCTATGCAATTTTGGAAAGTTTTAATGAGCAACGTTGAATTCTTGAGTTCCACAATAAAAGTAGTATTCACAATTTAGCAAAGCTTTGATGAGTAATGTTTAATTCTTAAGTTCCACAATAGAAGTATATGTAATTTCAGCAAAGCTTTGTTGAGCATTGTTTCATTCTTGAGTTCCATAGTAGATGTCTATGCAATTTAGCAAAGCTTTGATTTGCATTGTTTAATTCTTGAGTTGCACAACGGATGTAGACTTTGCAATTTAGCTAAGATTTCATGAGCATTGTTAAATTCTTGAGTTCCACAATAGATGTCTAAGCAATTTAAGCAAAGCTTTGACGAACATTGTTTCATTCTTTAGTTCCACATTAGAAGTCTATGCAATTTAGCAAAGTTTTGATGTGTATTGGTTAATTCTTAAGTTCCGTAGTAGAAGTAGTCTTCGCAATTCAGCAAAGCTTTGATGCATTGTTTAATTCTTGAGTTCCACAATAGATGTGGTGCTTTAAGTTTAGCAAAGCTTTTATGAGCATTATTTAATTCTTGAGTTCCACAATAGAAGTTTATGCAATTTACAAAGGTTTTGATGAGCATTGTTTAATTCTTGAGTTCCACATTACAGGTAGTCTTCGCTATTTATCAAAGCTTTCATGAGTATTGTTTATTTATTGAGGTCCACAATAAAAGTCTATGCAATTTAAGCAAACCTTTGATAAGCATTCTTTCATTCTTGAGTTCCACATTAGAAGTCTACGCAATTTTGCAAATCTTTGATGAGTATTGTTTAATTCTAGAGTTCCATAATAGATGTAGCCTTCGCAATTTAGCAAAGCTATTATGAGCATCGTTTAATTCTTAAGTTCCACAATAGAAATCTATGTAATTTAAGCAAAGCTTTGTTGAGCATTGTTTCATTCTTGGGCTCTATGTTGCAAGTCTATGCAATTTTGCAAAGCACGGATGATCATTGTTTAATTCTTGAGTTCCATAATATAAATAGTCTTTGCAATTTAGCAAAGCTTTGATGAGCATTGTTTAATTCTTGAGTTCCACAATCATATATGCAATTTAAGCAAAGCTTTGATGAGAATTGTTTGATACTTGAGTTCCACATTAGAAGTCTATGCACTTTAGCAAAGCTTTAATGAGCATTGTTTAATTCTAGAGTTCCACAATAGAACTTATCTTCCCGATTTAGCAATGGTTTGATGAGGATTGTTTAATTCTTTAGTACCACAATAGAAGTCTAAGCAATTTAAGCAAAGCTTTGATAATCATTGTTTCATTCTTGAGTTCCACGTTAGAAGTCTATGAAAATTTTCAAAGCATTGATGAGCATTGTTTAATTCTTGACTTCCACAATAAAAGTTGTCTTCGCAATTTAGCAAAGCTTTGATGAGCAATGTTTAATTCTTAAGTTCCACAATAGAAGTCTATGCAATTTAAGGAAAGCTTTGTTGAGCATTGTTTCATTCTTGAGTTCCGCATTAAATGTCTATGCAATTTAGCAAAGCTTTGATTTGCATTGTTTAATTCTTGAGTTCCACAATAGATGCAGACTTTGCAATTTAGCTAAGATTTGATGAGCATTGTTAAATTCTAGAGTTCCACAATAGAAGTCTATGCAATTTAAGCAAAGCTTTGACGAACATTGTTACATTCTTTAGTTCCACATTAGAAGTCTATGCAATTTAGCAAAGCTTTGATGTGTATTGGTTAATTCTTGAGTTCCATAGTAGAAGTAGTCTTCGCAATTCAGCAAAGCTTTAATCAGCATTGTTTAATTCTTGAGTTCCACAATTGATGTGGTGTTTTAAGTTTAGCAAAGCTTTTATGAGCATTGTTTATTTCTTGAGTTCCACAATAGAAGTTTATGCAATTTACAAAGGTTTTGATGAGCATTGTCTAATTCTTGAGTTCCACATTACAGGTAGTCTTCGCTATTTAGCAAAACTTTCATGAGTATTGTTTATTTCTTAAGTTCCACAATAAAAGTCTATGCAATTTAAGCAAACCTTTGATGAGCATTCTTTCATTCTTGAGTTCCACATTAGAAGTCTACTCAATTTTGCAAATCTTAGATGAGTATTGTCTAATTCTAGAGTTCCATAATAGATGTAGCCTTCGCAATTTAGCAAAGCTATTATGAGCATCGTTTAATTCTTAAGTTCCACAATAGAAGTCTATGTAATTTAAGCAAAGCTTTGTTGAGCATTCTTTCATTCTTGGGCTCTATGTTGCAAGTCTATGCAATTTTGCAAAGCACGGATGATCATTGTTTAATTCTTGAGTTCCATAATATAAATAATCTATGCAATTTAGCAAAGCTTTGATGAGCATTGTTTAATTATTGAGTTCCACAATCGTATATGCAATTTATGCAAAGCTTTGATGAGAATTGTTTGATACTTGAGTTCCACATTAGAAGTCTATGCACTTTAGCAAAGCTTTAATGAGCATTGTTTAATTCTAGAGCACCACAATAGAAGTTATCTTCCCGATTTAGCAATGGTTTGATGAGGATTGTTTAATTCTTTAGTACCACAATAGAAGTCTAAGCAATTTAAGCAAAGCTTTGATAAGCATTGTTTCATTCTTGAGTTCCACGTTAGAAGTCTATGAAAATTTTCAAAGTATTGATGAGCATTGTTTAATTCTTGAGTTCCACAATAAAAGTTGTCTTCGCAGTTTAGCAAAGCTTTGATGAGCAATGTTTAATTCTTAAGTTCCACAATAGAACTCTATGCAATTTAAGGAAAGCTTTGTTGAGCATTGTTTCATTCTTGAGTTCCACATTAGATGTCTATGCAATTTAGCAAAGCTTTGATTTGCATTGTTTAATTCCTGAGCTCCACAATAGATGTAGACTTTGCAATTTAGCTAAGATTTGATGAGCATTGTTAAATTCTTGAGTTCCACAATAGAAGTCTAAGCAATTTAAGCAAAGCTTTGACAAACATTGTTTCATTCTTTAGTTCCACATTAGAAGTCTATGCAATTTAGCAAAGCTTTGATGTGTATTGGTTAATTCTTAAGTTCCGTAGTAGAAGTAGTCTTCGCAATTCAGCAAAGCTTTAATCAGTATTGTTTAATTCTTGAGTTCCACAATAGATGTGGTGCTTTAAGTTTAGCAAAGCTTTTATGAGCATTATTTAATTCTTGAGTTCCACAATAGAAGTTTATGCAATTTACAAAGGTTTTGATGAGCATTGTTTAATTCTTGAGTTCCACATTACAGGTAGTCTTCGCTATTTAGCAAAGCTTTCATGAGTATTGTTTATTTCTTAAGTTCCACAATAAAAGTCTATGCAATTTAAGCAAACCTTTGATGAGCATTCTTTCATTCTTGAGTTCCACATTAGAAGTCTACTCAATTTTGCAAATCTTAGATGAGTATTGTCTAATTCTAGAGTTCCATAATAGATGTAGCCTTCGCAATTTAGCAAAGCTATTATGAGCATCGTTTAATTCTTAAGTTCCACATCAGAAGTCTATGTAATTTAAGCAAAGCTTTGTTGATCATTCTTTCATTCTTGGGCTCTATGTTGCAAGTCTATGCAATTTTGCAAAGCACGGATGATCATTGTTTAATTCTTGAGTTCCATAATATAAATAATCTATGCAATTTAGAAAAGCTTTGATGAGCATTGTTTAATTATTGAGTTCCACTATCATATATGCAATTTAAGCAAAGCTTTGATGAGAATTGTTTGATACTTGAGTTCCACATTAGAAGTCTATGCACTTTAGCAAAGCTTTAATGAGCATTGTTTAATTCTAGAGCACCACAATAGAAGTTATCTTCCCGATTTAGCAATGGTTTGATGAGGATTGTTTAATTCTTTAGTACCACAATAGAAGTCTAAGCAATTTAAGCAAATCTTTGATAAGCATTGTTTCATTCTTGAGTTCCACGTTAGAAGTCTATGAAAAATTTCAAAGTATTGATGAGCATTGTTTAATTCTTGAGTTCCACAATAAAAGTTGTTTTCGCAATTTAGCAAAGCTTTGATGAGCAATGTTTAATTCTTAAGTTCCACAATAGAAGTCTATGCAATTTAAGGAAAGCTTTGTTTAGCATTGTTTCATTCTTGAGTTCGACATTAGATGTCTATGCAATTTAGCAAAGCTTTGATTTGCATTGTTTAATTCCTGAGCTCCACAATAGATGTAGACTTTGCAATTTAGCTAAGATTTGATGAGCATTGTTAAATTCTTGAGTTCCACAATAGAAGTCTATGCAATTTAAGCAAAGCTTTGACGAACATTGTTTCATTCTTTAGTTCCACATTAGAAGTCTATGCAACTTAGCAAAGCTTTGATGTGTATTGGTTAATTCTTGAGTTCCGTAGTAGAAGTAGTCTTCGTAATTTAGCAAAGCTTTAATCAGCATTGTTTAATTCTTGAGTTCCACATTACAGGTAGTCTTCGCTATTTAGCAAAGCTTTCATGAGTATTGTTTATTTCTTGAGTTCCACAATAAAAGTCTATGAAATTTAAGCAAACCTTTGATGAGCATTCTTTCATTCTTGAGTTCCACATTAGGAGTCTACGCAATTTTGCAAATCTTTGATGAGTATTGTTTAATTCTAGAGTTGCATAATAGATGTAGCCTTCGCAATTTAGCAAATCTATTATGAGCATCGTTTAATTATTAAGTTCCACAATAGAAGTCTATGTAATTTAAGCAAAGCTTTGTTGAGCATTGTTTCATTCTTGGGATCTATGTTGCAAGTCTATGCAATTTTGCAAAGCACGGATGATCATTGTTTAATTCTTGAGTTCCATAATATAAATAGTCTTTGCAATTTAGCAATGCTTTGATGAGCATTGTTTAATTCTTGAGTTCCACAATCGTATATGCAATTTAAGCAAAGCTTTGATGAGAATTGTTTGATACTTGAGTTCCACATTAGAAGTCTATGCACTTTAGCAAAGCTTTAATGAGCATTGTTTAATTCTAGAGCACCACAAAAGAAGTTATCTTCCCGATTTAGCAATGGTTTGATGAGGATTGTTTAATTCTTTAGTACCACAATAGAAGTCTAAGCAATTTAAGCAAAGCTTTGATAAGCATTGTTTCATTCTTGAGTTCCACGTTAGAAGTCTATGAAAATTTTCAAAGTATTGATGAGCATTGTTTAATTCTTGACTTCCACAATAAAAGTTGTCTTCGCAATTTAGCAAAGCTTTGATGAGCAATGTTTAATTCTTAAGTTCCACAATAGAAGTCTATGCAATTTAAGGAAAGCTTTGTTGAGCATTGTTTCATTCTTGAGTTCCGCATTAGATGTCTATGCAATTTAGCAAAGCTTTGATTTGCATTGTTTAATTCTTGAGTTCCACAATAGATGCAGACTTTGCAATTTAGCTAAGATTTGATGAGCATTGTTAAATTCTAGAGTTCCACAATAGAAGTCTATGCAATTTAAGCAAAGCTTTGACGAACATTGTTACATTCTTTAGTTCCACATTAGAAGTCTATGCAATTTAGCAAAGCTTTGATGTGTATTGGTTAATTCTTGAGTTCCATAGTAGAAGTAGTCTTCGCAATTCAGCAAAGCTTTAATCAGCATTGTTTAATTCTTGAGTTCCACAATTGATGTGGTGTTTTAAGTTTAGCAAAGCTTTTATGAGCATTGTTTATTTCTTGAGTTCCACAATAGAAGTTTATGCAATTTACAAAGGTTTTGATGAGCATTGTCTAATTCTTGAGTTCCACATTACAGGTAGTCTTCGCTATTTAGCAAAACTTTCATGAGTATTGTTTATTTCTTAAGTTCCACAATAAAAGTCTATGCAATTTAAGCAAACCTTTGATGAGCATTCTTTCATTCTTGAGTTCCACATTAGAAGTCTACTCAATTTTGCAAATCTTAGATGAGTATTGTCTAATTCTAGAGTTCCATAATAGATGTAGCCTTCGCAATTTAGCAAAGCTATTATGAGCATCGTTTAATTCTTAAGTTCCACAATAGAAGTCTATGTAATTTAAGCAAAGCTTTGTTGAGCATTCTTTCATTCTTGGGCTCTATGTTGCAAGTCTATGCAATTTTGCAAAGCACGGATGATCATTGTTTAATTCTTGAGTTCCATAATATAAATAATCTATGCAATTTAGCAAAGCTTTGATGAGCATTGTTTAATTATTGAGTTCCACAATCGTATATGCAATTTATGCAAAGCTTTGATGAGAATTGTTTGATACTTGAGTCCCACATTAGAAGTCTATGCACTTTAGCAAAGCTTTAATGAGCATTGTTTAATTCTAGAGCACCACAATAGAAGTTATCTTCCCGATTTAGCAATGGTTTGATGAGGATTGTTTAATTCTTTAGTACCACAATAGAAGTCTAAGCAATTTAAGCAAAGCTTTGATAAGCATTGTTTCATTCTTGAGTTCCACGTTAGAAGTCTATGAAAATTTTCAAAGTATTGATGAGCATTGTTTAATTCTTGAGTTCCACAATAAAAGTTGTCTTCGCAGTTTAGCAAAGCTTTGATGAGCAATGTTTAATTCTTAAGTTCCACAATAGAACTCTATGCAATTTAAGGAAAGCTTTGTTGAGCATTGTTTCATTCTTGAGTTCCACATTAGATGTCTATGCAATTTAGCAAAGCTTTGATTTGCATTGTTTAATTCCTGAGCTCCACAATAGATGTAGACTTTGCAATTTAGCTAAGATTTGATGAGCATTGTTAAATTCTTGAGTTCCACAATAGAAGTCTAAGCAATTTAAGCAAAGCTTTGACAAACATTGTTTCATTCTTTAGTTCCACATTAGAAGTCTATGCAATTTAGCAAAGCTTTGATGTGTATTGGTTAATTCTTAAGTTCCGTAGTAGAAGTAGTCTTCGCAATTCAACAAAGCTTTAATCAGTATTGTTTAATTCTTGAGTTCCACAATAGATGTGGTGCTTTAAGTTTAGCAAAGCTTTTATGAGCATTATTTAATTCTTGAGTTCCACAATAGAAGTTTATGCAATTTACAAAGGTTTTGATGAGCATTGTTTAATTCTTGAGTTCCACATTACAGGTAGTCTTCGCTATTTAGCAAAGCTTTCATGAGTATTGTTTATTTCTTAAGTTCCACAATAAAAGTCTATGCAATTTAAGCAAACCTTTGATGAGCATTCTTTCATTCTTGAGTTCCACATTAGAAGTCTACTCAATTTTGCAAATCTTAGATGAGTATTGTCTAATTCTAGAGTTCCATAATAGATGTAGCCTTCGCAATTTAGCAAAGCTATTATGAGCATCGTTTAATTCTTAAGTTCCACATCAGAAGTCTATGTAATTTAAGCAAAGCTTTGTTGATCATTCTTTCATTCTTGGGCTCTATGTTGCAAGTCTATGCAATTTTGCAAAGCACGGATGATCATTGTTTAATTCTTGAGTTCCATAATATAAATAATCTATGCAATTTAGAAAAGCTTTGATGAGCATTGTTTAATTATTGAGTTCCACTATCATATATGCAATTTAAGCAAAGCTTTGATGAGAATTGTTTGATACTTGAGTTCCACATTAGAAGTCTATGCACTTTAGCAAAGCTTTAATGAGCATTGTTTAATTCTAGAGCACCACAATAGAAGTTATCTTCCCGATTTAGCAATGGTTTGATGAGGATTGTTTAATTCTTTAGTACCACAATAGAAGTCTAAGCAATTTAAGCAAATCTTTGATAAGCATTGTTTCATTCTTGAGTTCCACGTTAGAAGTCTATGAAAAATTTCAAAGTATTGATGAGCATTGTTTAATTCTTGAGTTCCACAATAAAAGTTGTTTTCGCAATTTAGCAAAGCTTTGATGAGCAATGTTTAATTCTTAAGTTCCACAATAGAAGTCTATGCAATTTAAGGAAAGCTTTGTTTAGCATTGTTTCATTCTTGAGTTCGACATTAGATGTCTATGCAATTTAGCAAAGCTTTGATTTGCATTGTTTAATTCCTGAGCTCCACAATAGATGTAGACTTTGCAATTTAGCTAAGATTTGATGAGCATTGTTAAATTCTTGAGTTCCACAATAGAAGTCTATGCAATTTAAGCAAAGCTTTGACGAACATTGTTTCATTCTTTAGTTCCACATTAGAAGTCTATGCAACTTAGCAAAGCTTTGATGTGTATTGGTTAATTCTTGAGTTCTGTAGTAGAAGTAGTCTTCGTAATTTAGCAAAGCTTTAATCAGCATTGTTTAATTCTTGAGTTCCACATTACAGGTAGTCTTCGCTATTTAGCAAAGCTTTCATGAGTATTGTTTATTTCTTGAGTTCCACAATAAAAGTCTATGAAATTTAAGCAAACCTTTGATGAGCATTCTTTCATTCTTGAGTTCCACATTAGGAGTCTACGCAATTTTGCAAATCTTTGATGAGTATTGTTTAATTCTAGAGTTGCATAATAGATGTAGCCTTCGCAATTTAGCAAATCTATTATGAGCATCGTTTAATTATTAAGTTCCACAATAGAAGTCTATGTAATTTAAGCAAAGCTTTGTTGAGCATTGTTTCATTCTTGGGATCTATGTTGCAAGTCTATGCAATTTTGCAAAGCACGGATGATCATTGTTTAATTCTTGAGTTCCATAATATAAATAGTCTTTGCAATTTAGCAATGCTTTGATGAGCATTGTTTAATTCTTGAGTTCCACAATCGTATATGCAATTTAAGCAAAGCTTTGATGAGAATTGTTTGATACTTGAGTTCCACATTAGAAGTCTATGCACTTTAGCAAAGCTTTAATGAGCATTGTTTAATTCTAGAGCACCACAAAAGAAGTTATCTTCCCGATTTAGCAATGGTTTGATGAGGATTGTTTAATTCTTTAGTACCGCAATAGAAGTCTAAGCAATTTAAGCAAAGCTTTGATAAGCATTGTTTCATTCTTGAGTTCCACGTTAGAAGTCTATGTATATTTTCAAAGTATTGATGAGCATTGTTTAATTCTTGAGTTCCACAATAAAAGTTGTCTTCGCAGTTTAGCAAAGCTTTGATGAGCAATGTTTAATTCTTAAGTTCCACAATAGAAGTCTATGCAATTTAAGGAAAGCTTTGTTGAGCATTGTTTCATTCTTGAGTTCCACATTAGATGTCTATGCAATTTAGCAAAGCTTTGATTTGCATTGTTTAATTCCTGAGCTCCACAATAGATGTAGACTTTGCAATTTAGCTAAGATTTGATGAGCATTGTTAAATTCTTGAGTTCCACAATAGAAGTCTAAGCAATTTAAGCAAAGCTTTGACAAACATTGTTTCATTCTTTAGTTCCACATTAGAAGTCTACGCAATTTAGCAAAGCTTTGATGTGTATTGGTTAATTCTTAAGTTCCGTAGTAGAAGTAGTCTTCGCAATTCAGCAAAGCTTTAATCAGCATTGTTTAATTCTTGAGTTCCACAATAGATGTGGTGGTTTATGTTTAGCAAAGCTTTTATGAGCATTATTTAATTCTTGAGTTCCACAATAGAAGTTTATGCAATTTACAAAGGTTTTGATGAGCATTGTTTAATTCTTGAGTTCCACATTACAGGTAGTCTTCGCTATTTAGCAAAGCTTTCATGAGTATTGTTTATTTATTGAGGTCCACAATAAAAGTCTATGCAATTTAAGCAAACCTTTGATAAGCATTCTTTCATTCTTGAGTTCCACATTAGAAGTCTACGCAATTTTGCAAATCTTTGATGAGTATTGTTTAATTCTAGAGTTCCATAATAGATGTAGCCTTCGCAATTTAGCAAAGCTATTATGAGCATCGTTTAATTCTTAAGTTCCACAATAGAAGTCTATGTAATTTAAGCAAAGCTTTGTTGAGCATTGTTTCATTCTTGGGCTCTATGTTGCAAGTCTATGCAATTTTGCAAAGCACGGATGATCATTGTTTAATTCTTGAGTTCCATAATATAAATAGTCTTTGCAATTTAGCAAAGCTTTGATGAGCATTGTTTAATTCTTGAGTTCCACAATCGTATATGCAATTTAAGCAAAGCTTTGATGAGAATTGTTTGATACTTGAGTTCCACATTAGCAGTCTATGCACTTTAGCAAAGCTTTAATGAGCATTGTTTAATTCTAGAGTTCCACAATATAACTTATCTTCCCGATTTAGCAATGGTTTGATGAGGATTGTTTAATTCTTTAGTACCACAATAGAAGTCTAAGCAATTTAAGCAAAGCTTTGATAATCATTGTTTCATTCTTGAGTTCCACGTTAGAAGTCTATGAAAAATTTCAAAGTATTGATGAGCATTGTTTAATTCTTGAATTCCACAATAAAAGTTGTCTTCGCAATTTAGCAAAGCTTTGATGAGCAATGTTTAATTCTTAAGTTCCACAATAGAAGTCTATGCAATTTAAGGAAAGCTTTGTTGAGCATTGTTTCATTCTTGAGTTCCGCATTAGATGTCTATGCAATTTAGTAAAGCTTTGATTTGCATTGTTTAATTCTTGAGTTCCACAATAGATGCAGACTTTGCAATTTAGCTAAGATTTGATGAGCATTGTTAAATTCTTTAGTTCCACAATAGAAGTCTATGCAATTTAAGCAAAGCTTTGACGAACATTGTTTCATTCTTTAGTTCCACATTAGAAGTCTATGCAATTTAGCAAAGCTTTGATGTGTATTGGTTAATTCTTGAGTTCCATAGTAGAAGTAGTCTTCGCAATTCAGCAAAGCTTTAATCAGCATTGTTTAATTCTTGAGTTCCACAATTGATGTGCTGTTTTAAGTTTAGCAAAGCTTTTATGAGCATTGTTTAATTCTTGAGTTCCACAATAGAAGTTTATGCAATTTACAAAGGTTTTGATGAGCATTGTCTAATTCTTGAGTTCCACATTACAGGTAGTCTTCGCTATTTAGCAAAACTTTCATGAGTATTGTTTATTTCTTAAGTTCCACAATAAAAGTCTATGCAATTTAAGCAAACCTTTGATGAGCATTCTTTCATTCTTGAGTTCCACATTAGAAGTCTACGCAATTTTGCAAATCTTAGATGAGTATTGTCTAATTCTAGAGTTCCATAATAGATGTAGCCTTCGCAATTTAGCAAAGCTATTATGAGCATCGTTTAATTCTTAAGTTCCACAATAGAAGTCTATGTAATTTAAGCAAAGCTTTGTTGAGCATTCTTTCATTCTTGGGCTCTATGTTGCAAGTCTATGCAATTTTGCAAAGCACGGATGATCATTGTTTAATTCTTGAGTTCCATAATATAAATAATCTATGCAATTTAACAAAGCTTTTATGAGCATTGTTTAATTATTGAGTTCCACAATCGTATATGCAACTTAAGCAAAGCTTTGATGAGAATTGTTTGATACTTGAGTTCCACATTAGAAGTCTATGCACTTTAGCAAAGCTTTAATGAGCATTGTTTAATTCTAGAGCACCACAATAGAAGTTATCTTCCCGATTTAGCAATGGTTTGATGAGGATTGTTTAATTCTTTAGTACCACAATAGAAGTCTAAGCAATTTAAGCAAAGCTTTGATAAGCATTGTTTCATTCTTGAGTTCCACGTTAGAAGTCTATGAAAATTTTCAAAGTATTGATGAGCATTGTTTAATTCTTGAGTTCCACAATAAAAGTTGTCTTCGCAGTTTAGCAAAGCTTCGATGAGCAATGTTTAATTCTTAAGTTCCACAATAGAAGTCTATGCAATTTAAGGAAAGCTTTGTTGAGCATTGTTTCATTCTTGAGTTCCACATTAGATGTCTATGCAATTTAGCAAAGCTTTGATTTGCATTGTTTAATTCCTGAGCTCCACAATAGATGTAGACTTTGCAATTTAGCTAAGATTTGATGAGCATTGTTAAATTCTTGAGTTCCTCAATAGAAGTCTAAGCAATTTAAGCAAAGCTTTGACAAACATTGTTTCATTCTTTAGTTCCACATTAGAAGTCTATGCAATTTAGCAAAGCTTTGATGTGTATTGGTTAATTCTTAAGTTCCGTAGTAGAAGTAGTCTTCGCAATTCAGCAAAGCTTTTAATCAGTATTGTTTAATTCTTGAGTTCCACAATAGATGTGGTGCTTTAAGTTTAGCAAAGCTTTTATGAGCATTATTTAATTCTTGAGTTCCACAATAGAAGTTTATGCAATTTACAAAGGTTTTGATGAGCATTGTTTAATTCTTGAGTTCCACATTACAGGTAGTCTTCGCTATTTAGCAAAGCTTTCATGAGTATTGTTTATTTCTTAAGTTCCACAATAAAAGTCTATGCAATTTAAGCAAACCTTTGATGAGCATTCTTTCATTCTTGAGTTCCACATTAGAAGTCTACTCAATTTTGCAAATCTTAGATGAGTATTGTCTAATTCTAGAGTTCCATAATAGATGTAGCCTTCGCAATTTAGCAAAGCTATTATGAGCATCGTTTAATTCTTAAGTTCCACATCAGAAGTCTATGTAATTTAAGCAAAGCTTTGTTGATCATTCTTTCATTCTTGGGCTCTATGTTGCAAGTCTATGCAATTTTGCAAAGCACGGATGATCATTGTTTAATTCTTGAGTTCCATAATATAAATAATCTATGCAATTTAGAAAAGCTTTGATGAGCATTGTTTAATTATTGAGTTCCACTATCATATATGCAATTTAAGCAAAGCTTTGTTGAGAATTGTTTGATACTTGAGTTCCACATTAGAAGTCTATGCACTTTAGCAAAGCTTTAATGAGCATTGTTTAATTCTAGAGCACCACAATAGAAGTTATCTTCCCGATTTAGCAATGGTTTGATGAGGATTGTTTAATTCTTTAGTACCACAATAGAAGTCTAAGCAATTTAAGCAAAGCTTTGATAAGCATTGTTTCATTCTTGAGTTCCACGTCAGAAGTCTATGAAAAATTTCAAAGTATTGATGAGCATTGTTTAATTCTTGAGTTCCACAATAAAAGTTGTTTTCGCAATTTAGCAAAGCTTTGATGAGCAATGTTTAATTCTTAAGTTCCACAATAGAAGTCTATGCAATTTAAGGAAAGCTTTGTTGAGCATTGTTTCATTCTTGAGTTCGACATTAGATGTCTATGCAATTTAGCAAAGCTTTGATTTGCATTGTTTAATTCCTGAGCTCCACAATAGATGTAGACTTTGCAATTTAGCTAAGATTTGATGAGCATTGTTAAATTTTTGAGTTCCACAATAGAAGTCTATGCAATTTAAGCAAAGCTTTGACGAACATTGTTTCATTCTTTAGTTCCACATTAGAAGTCTATGCAACTTAGCAAAGCTTTGATGTGTATTGGTTAATTCTTGAGTTCCGTAGTAGAAGTAGTCTTCGTAATTTAGCAAAGCTTTAATCAGCTTTGTTTAATTCTTGAGTTCCACATTACAGGTAGTCTTCGCTATTTAGCAAAGCTTTCATGAGTATTGTTTATTTCTTGAGTTCCACAATAAAAGTCTATGAAATTTAAGCAAACCTTTGATGAGCATTCTTTCATTCTTGAGTTCCACATTAGGAGTCTACGCAATTTTGCAAATCTTTGATGAGTATTGTTTAATTCTAGAGTTGCATAATAGATGTAGCCTTCGCAATTTAGCAAATCTATTATGAGCATCGTTTAATTATTAAGTTCCACAATAGAAGTCTATGTAATTTAAGCAAAGCTTTGTTGAGCATTTTTTCATTCTTGGGATCTATGTTGCAAGTCTATGCAATTTTGCAAAGCACGGATGATCATTGTTTAATTCTTGAGTTCCATAATATAAATAGTCTTTGCAATTTAGCAATGCTTTGATGAGCATTGTTTAATTCTTGAGTTCCACAATCGTATATGCAATTTAAGCAAAGCTTTGATGAGAATTGTTTGATACTTGAGTTCCACATTAGAAGTCTATGCACTTTAGCAAAGCTTTAATGAGCATTGTTTAATTCTAGAGCACCACAAAAGAAGTTATCTTCCCGATTTAGCAATGGTTTGATGAGGATTGTTTAATTCTTTAGTACCGCAATAGAAGTCTAAGCAATTTAAGCAAAGCTTTGATAAGCATTGTTTCATTCTTGAGTTCCACGTTAGAAGTCTATGAAAATTTTCAAAGTATTGAAGAGCATTGTTTAATTCTTGAGTTCCACAATAAAAGTTGTCTTCGCAGTTTAGCAAAGCTTTGATGAGCAATGTTTAATTCTTAAGTTCCACAATAGAAGTCTATGCAATTTAAGGAAAGCTTTGTTGAGCATTGTTTCATTCTTGAGTTCCACATTAGATGTCTATGCAATTTAGCAAAGCTTTGATTTGCATTGTTTAATTCCTGAGCTCCACAATAGATGTAGACTTTGCAATTTAGCTAAGATTTGATGAGCATTGTTAAATTCTTGAGTTCCACAATAGAAGTCTAAGCAATTTAAGCAAAGCTTTGACAAACATTGTTTCATTCTTTAGTTCCACATTAGAAGTCTACGCAATTTAGCAAAGCTTTGATGTGTATTGGTTAATTCTTAAGTTCCGTAGTAGAAGTAGTCTTCGCAATTCAGTAAAGCTTTAATCAGCATTGTTTAATTCTTGAGTTCCACAATAGATGTGGTGGTTTATGTTTAGCAAAGCTTTTATGAGCATTATTTAATTCTTGAGTTCCACAATAGAAGTTTATGCAATTTACAAAGGTTTTGATGAGCATTGTTTAATTCTTGAGTTCCACATTACAGGTAGTCTTCGCTATTTAGCAAAGCTTTCATGAGTATTGTTTATTTATTGAGGTCCACAATAAAAGTCTATGCAATTTAAGCAAACCTTTGATAAGCATTCTTTCATTCTTGAGTTCCACATTAGAAGTCTACGCAATTTTGCAAATCTTTGATGAGTATTGTTTAATTCTAGAGTTCCATAATAGATGTAGCCTTCGCAATTTAGCAAAGCTATTATGAGCATCGTTTAATTCTTAAGTTCCACAATAGAAGTCTATGTAATTTAAGCAAAGCTTTGTTGAGCATTGTTTCATTCTTGGGCTCTATGTTGCAAGTCTATGCAATTTTGCAAAGCACGGATGATCATTGTTTAATTCTTGAGTTCCATAATATAAATAGTCTTTGCAATTTAGCAAAGCTTTGATGAGCATTGTTTAATTCTTGAGTTCCACAATCGTATATGCAATTTAAGCAAAGCTTTGATAAGAATTGTTTGATACTTGAGTTCCACATTAGCAGTCTATGCACTTTAGCAAAGCTTTAATGAGCATTGTTTAATTCTAGAGTTCCACAATATAACTTATCTTCCCGATTTAGCAATGGTTTGATGAGGATTGTTTAATTCTTTAGTACCACAATAGAAGTCTAAGCAATTTAAGCAAAGCTTTGATAATCATTGTTTCATTCTTGAGTTCCACGTTAGAAGTCTATGAAAAATTTCAAAGTATTGATGAGCATTGTTTAATTCTTGAATTCCACAATAAAAGTTGTCTTCGCAATTTAGCAAAGCTTTGATGAGCAATGTTTAATTCTTAAGTTCCACAATAGAAGTCTATGCAATTTAAGGAAAGCTTTGTTGAGCATTGTTTCATTCTTGAGTTCCGCATTAGATGTCTATGCAATTTAGTAAAGCTTTGATTTGCATTGTTTAATTCTTGAGTTCCACAATAGATGCAGACTTTGCAATTTAGCTAAGATTTGATGAGCATTGTTAAATTCTTTAGTTCCACAATAGAAGTCTATGCAATTTAAACAAAGCTTTGACGAACATTGTTTCATTCTTTAGTTCCACATTAGAAGTCTATGCAATTTAGCAAAGCTTTGATGTGTATTGGTTAATTCTTGAGTTCCATAGTAGAAGTAGTCTTCGCAATTCAGCAAAGCTTTAATCAGCATTGTTTAATTCTTGAGTTCCACAATTGATGTGCTGTTTTAAGTTTAGCAAAGCTTTTATGAGCATTGTTTAATTCTTGAGTTCCACAATAGAAGTTTATGCAATTTACAAAGGCTTTGATGAGCATTGTCTAATTCTTGAGTTCCACATTACAGGTAGTCTTCGCTATTTAGCAAAACTTTCATGAGTATTGTTTATTTCTTAAGTTCCACAATAAAAGTCTATGCAATTTAAGCAAACCTTTGATGAGCATTTTTTCATTCTTGAGTTCCACATTAGAAGTCTACGCAATTTTGCAAATCTTAGATGAGTATTGTCTAATTCTAGAGTTCCATAATAGATGTAGCCTTCGCAATTTAGCAAAGCTATTATGAGCATCGTTTAATTCTTAAGTTCCACAATAGAAGTCTATGTAATTTAAGCAAAGCTTTGTTGAGCATTCTTTCATTCTTGGGCTCTATGTTGCAAGTCTATGCAATTTTGCAAAGCACGGATGATCATTGTTTAATTCTTGAGTTCCATAATATAAATAATCTATGCAATTTAACAAAGCTTTTATGAGCATTGTTTAATTATTGAGTTCCACAATCGTATATGCAACTTAAGCAAAGCTTTGATGAGAATTGTTTGATACTTGAGTTCCACATTAGAAGTCTATGCACTTTAGCAAAGCTTTAATGAGCATTGTTTAATTCTAGAGCACGACAATAGAAGTTATCTTCCCGATTTAGCAATGGTTTGATGAGGATTGTTTAATTCTTTAGTACCACAATAGAAGTCTAAGCAATTTAAGCAAAGCTTTGATAAGCATTGTTTCATTCTTGAGTTACACGTTAGAAGTCTATGAAAAATTTCAAAGTATTGATGAGCATTGTTTAATTCTTGAGTTCCACAATAAAAGTTGTCTTCGCAATTTAGCAAAGCTTTGATGAGCAATGTTTAATTCTTAAGTTCCACAATAGAAGTCTATGCAATTTAAGGAAAGCTTTGTTGAGCATTGTTTCATTCTTGAGTTCCACATTAGATGTCTATGCAATTTAGCAAAGCTTTGATTTGCATTGTTTAATTCCTGAGCTCCACAATAGATGTAGACTTTGCAATTTAGCTAAGATTTGATGATCATTGTTAAATTCTTGAGTTCCACAATAGAAGTCTATGCAATTTAAGCAAAGCTTTGACGAACATTGTTTCATTCTTTAGTTCCACATTAGAAGTCTATGCAACTTAGCAAAGCTTTGATGTGTATTGTTTAATTCTTGAGTTCCTTAGTAGAAGTAGTCTTCGTAATTTAGCAAAGCTTTAATCAGCATTGTTTAATTCTTGAGTTCCACATTACAGGTAGTCTTCGCTATTTAGCAAAGCTTTCATGAGTATTGTTTATTTCTTGAGTTCCACAATAAAAGTCTATGAAATTTAAGCAAACCTTTGATGAGCATTCTTTCATTCTTGAGTTCCACATTAGAAGTCTACGCAATTTTGCAAATCTTTGATGAGTATTGTTTAATTCTAGAGTTGCATAATAGATGTAGCCTTCGCAATTTAGCAAATCTATTATGAGCATCGTTTAATTATTAAGTTCCACAATAGAAGTCTATGTAATTTAAGCAAAGCTTTGTTGAGCATTGTTTCATTCTTGGGCTCTATGTTGCAAGTCTATGCAATTTTGCAAAGCACGGATGATCATTGTTTAATTCTTGAGTTCCATAATATAAATAGTCTTTGCAATTTAGCAATGCTTTGATGAGCATTGTTTAATTCTTGAGTTCCACAATCGTATATGCAATTTAAGCAAAGCTTTGATGAGAATTGTTTGATACTTGAGTTCCACATTAGAAGTCTATGCACTTTAGCAAAGCTTTAATGAGCATTGTTTAATTCTTGAGCACCACAAAAGAAGTTATCTTCCCGATTTAGCAATGGTTTGATGAGGATTGTTTAATTCTTTAGTACCACAATAGAAGTCTAAGCAATTTAAGCAAAGCTTTGATAAGCATTGTTTCATTCTTGAGTTCCACGTTAGAAGTCTATGAAAATTTTCAAAGTATTGATGAGCATTGTTTAATTCTTGAGTTCCACAATAAAAGTTGTCTTCGCAATTTAGCAAAGCTTTGATGAGCAATGTTTAATTCTTAAGTTCCACAATAGAAGTCTATGCAATTTAAGGAAAGATTTGTTGAGCATTGTTTCATTCTTGAGTTCCACATTAGATGTCTATGCAATTTAGCAAAGCTTTTGTAACAACCCGAAGTTGTTCATCGCCGAAAACCCGTTCTACCCGAATAACTCGTCGGAAATCGAAATCTCCCGTTATCGTTTTTGGGCTTAGTTAACTAAAATTATATATTTATTTTCATTCAATGAGGGTCCAAATCATCTAGGAACTCATGAATTTAGCCCAAAACATTTATTTCTTAAGTTTTAGAAATATCCTCGTCGGGTGACGAAAACTCAATCGGGTGCGACCCAAAGCATCGTTTAAGGCCAGTATCGGGTAGAATTCCTCCGTGTCCAAGTTTTAGGGACTATATAAGAGTGTTTAAACACTCATTTGAAGCTTTTTCCTTCTCTCTCTACTCTCTCTCTAACCTCTCTCCTAAATCCAAAGATTAAGTGTCCAAAACTCAAATTTAAGGCTTCAAATCCTTAAGGTACCTTCCTAGCCTTAATCTATAGCATGTTTAGCTTCCAAATTAGACACTTAATCATGAAATTGGACCATATATGTGAGTTTACGGCCCAGGAGGCAGCCTAGGCCGTAAACACCATTTTGAAGGGTTTTTAGCCCTTAAACTCCTTCCTAGACTCAAATGGACTTTAGATATGGCTAAGGGACTTCAAGATATGGACTTAGAACACCTAAAACTATAATTTTGTGGACTTTGAAGGAGTTTACGGCCAAGGCATAAGCTTGGGCCGTAAACTCATGAAAATGGTGTTTTTCATGCCTTTAAACCCTTCCAAATCACCCCTACAGCTTAGATATGAATTATAGGACTTTGATTCTTGCATTTGGACACTTGAAACATTAATTTTGAGGGACTTAGATGAGTTTACGGCCAAGGTGAGTTCTTGGGCCGTAAACTCCACAAAACTTGGCATAAATCTCATTCTAAGGTGTTAGAAAGCCATCCAACACCACCAAAAGCCTTGGAATAAATCAAGGGACCAACCAAAAATACTTTGAGGGCCTAAAACACAACATTTATGGGGTTTCTAAGGGTTTACGGCCAAGACATGTTCTTGGGCCGTAAACTCCAAAATTTTTGGTGTTAGAATGCAAACTACACACCCCTAAGGCCCTTAGATGAATTTTAGAAGTCCTTTCATGCATGTTCTAGACCTTGAAACACCTTGGAACACCTCACACAAGAGTTTACGGCCATGAAGGGGGTTTCATGGGCCGTAAACTCCACAAATCCCCCAAAAATCCCATGCAAACTCATGTTAGGCCTTGGATTAATTTTACCAATCACATGTGATTTGTTTTAACAACATTTAGCATAATTTTCATAAGGATTAAGGAGTTTACGGCCAGGAGCCTATGCTAGGCCGTAAACTCCCATAAATTAATCATTTTGGTGATTTTAATCCATTCCATGCATTTAGAACAAAGCCTAGAATCATTTCCCATGTCCATATAAGCCATTTAAACACCCAAAACCACACCCACATGAGTTTAAGGCCGTAAACTCATGTATGTGTGTGTTTTGTGGTTGTAAACTCATTTAAAAGTTTACTCATGGGGAGTAAACTCAAGTCCCAAGCCCCTAGTGTCATTTCCCATCTCTAAACGCCACTCGGGTCCCTCCAAACACTTGTATCGGAGTATTTTCGCGACCTGAAGCAATTGTCCCTATCCAACAATTAATCTAAGTCCTAATTAGATACAAATGTGTATCTTTACATTATAATTAGGAATCTCGTGTATTTGCAAGCCCCGGATCAACTCTTAGCATCCAAATCGTCCTACTTCTCGTCCGGTGAGTTCATACCCCTACGCCTTTTTCACTGTTTTTAACTGTTTTCAGGGGGGGAATACAAGCAAACCAAAACTGTTTACAAATCATAAACTATGTGTTTCAAATAATATCTGGCAATCTTATAAACTCTTTTACTCCTTATGTATTATGTTGAGCATAAGGAATGATTTATCAATTACAACTAAATGGAATTTAGTTAAGAAAATAACCATACTAATCAAATTATTATGGGAATAATTTGGGGTACTATGTTTCTCTTTATACCATGTACTAATATCTGTATTAAGTTATTAGATAAACTATGTCCGATTCAGTTTATCTCTATATCGTTTGAATGTTTTGCCAGATAGTCTCATTGTATGTAACTATTTTCACTGTATCGTGTCTTAAAGTCTTTGTATGTTTGTTATCATATGAGAATCCTGTGAATAGTTTAATACTAGTTTGTGAGATAGTCACTACCCTTTATGGATGATCAAGTAATTCCTCTCCGGAAGTGTAACCAGAGTCTCCTGGAGGGAGAGCGAAGAGTTTGTGAATAGATCTATTCGGGACTGACAATCCCACACCTTAACTGCTAGCTACAGTTAGGCGGGCACGCCTGGGGTGACAAATTCTGGATATCATTCGACGTCTGACTAACGTCAAGGAGGTCTCGTTGTCGTATCAGTATGGTCACCCGACTCACAATACGTATTAATATAAACTTATTCACAGCTAGAATCTGTTTAGAATCTATATCTTGTTCGGGATGGTAATCCCATGGTCTTGTAGTCTATATCTCGTTCGGGATGGTAATCCCATGGTTTATGTCTATATCTCGTTCGGGATGATAATCCCATGATCTTGAGTCTATATTTCGTTCGGGATGGCAATCCCATGGTTTTGAAACTAAATCTTATACGGGATGATAATCCCATGATTTTATCAAACTATCTTATATCTAGTTTCGGGATAGTGATCCCATGGTTTATCAAGTTATCTTATATCTAGTTTCGGGTTAGTGATCCCATGGTTTTTATCGAATTATCTTATAACTGGTTCGGGATGTAGTCCCAAGGTTTTCAAAATACTTTCTATTTACAGTTCGTCTAAATTATAGTTTTGTGTATTAAACTATACTATGTGTTATTCAATCAATCTTACAATTAGGAAAATATAGGATTTTCCTGGGGTTAACTTATATCTGTAAATGAAAGATAACTTAACTACTTTACATAAGAAAATATGGGATTTTCTTGGATATCAAATCTTTTCAGAAAACTAAAGGAAATCGATACATTTTCACAAAACAAAACCGCTTATGAACTCACCAGCTTTATGCTGATTTTCAAACTGCTTGTATTCTCAGGTCCAAGTTAGACAGGTACCCGGCGATATCTTTTGGTGAAGATGGAGTGCTCCGAAGACTCGTCTCTTTTGTTCATATGATATATGTATAACTTTTGTACAATTTACTTTTGAACCAAATGTAAACTTTCATATATATGTAATGTAATGGTTGTTTACTGTGATTACTATGTACATTGGATTTGATACACAACATGGAGTCAACCCCGGGAACGTTTCCGCCTTTGGTTTTCGGGGTGTGACAGATTGGTATCAGAGCCCTTGTTTATAGTGAACAGAGTATACCAAACCTTACATGGTATAAGACTATAAACATTAAGGGGCCTAAGTGCTCTGAACTAAAAGTATCCTACAAGATATAAGTATTTTCAAAAGTATTTAAGTATGCCGAGCCGTCGAAATCCGTAACTACAAGTAGAACAAAACATAAGTAAATGGGTGTTGTACACTACGGTTAAACCTGGGCAGTTATGTAGTCGTGTCTAGGGTCAATATAGCCTGGCCAACTATATTCATTCAAGACACGGCCAACATGTGCTTGGGAGTGACTGTGGCATGCGGCATACCTAAAACTTACCCAATATCCCAAACAACAAATCGTCGCTGCAGCGAACCATGAAATACTATGGGAGTATTTCTCGAGCCGATCCTTTGTAGAAAATCCTCGTATACGCGTTATTCCTTAACCATTCCTCTAGCGATAAAATGTTCTATCTTGGTAACTCCTTTTTGCTTTATCGCCTAGTATGATGCTATATTTGCCTTGATGAGATATCTCCTGTCCCATATCTCTTGATTCAATTCAGAGGACTTATGATCCTCTCTTTCCTGATCTTGTTAGATCACGATGCCTCCAAGAAAGAGACCCAGCTCAACGAACAACAACAATCCTCCTTTTCAACTTGATCTTGCATCACTTCAGACAGTTCTGACTGCTGCAATGGTAGCAGCCATGTCGCAAATGAACTCTAGAAATTCAGGAGGTGATCCCCAACCCCAAAACCCAGAAGATAGCCAGGGACACCAAAAAGGGGGTTCATATAAAGACTTCATGAACGCAAAACCGACATTCTTCGATGGCACAGGGGGTGTCATTGCTTTAACCCGATGGTTCGAGAGAATCGAATCAATCTTTGAAATATGTGGCTGTTCGGAGTCTGATAGAGTCAAGTTTGCCGCCTGTACATTCCTAGACAAAGCCCTGACTTGGTGGAATGGCCGAGTCAAATCCTTAACTTTACCTGTAGCCAATGCTATGGGCTGGGAAGCTATGAAGGAGCTTCTTCTCGCAGAGTATTGCCCTCGGGGTGAACTTCAGAAGCTAGAACACGAACTTTGGAACCTTAAGATGAAGGATTCTGACATAGCTGCTTATACCTCAAGATTCGATGATCTGGCATTACTTTGTCCGGGAATGGTTACCCCGGAAAGTAAAAAGATAGAGAGGTTCATCTGGGGGTTGACTCAGCCAACGAAGGGGAATGTCTTGGCTGCGAAGCTAGACACATATGACAGTGCTAAGTGCCTTGCGAAAATCCTGATAGATCACGAAGACAACTCTGATGAAGAAGCTACTACCCCCGAGCCAGTCACTAGTGGAGGCGAAAGTAAAAGGAAATCCTGGAACAAGCGTAAGGCCCAGAGTACGCAAGGGTCTTCTAAGAAACAGCAAACGGTAGCAGTCCATGCTGCTACTGCCCCTGTTGCTGTTTCAGCTGTAGGTTCCACAGCCCAAACTCCCGTCAGTGGATATACTGGTACCCTTCCTTGGTGTGGTAAGTGCAACTACCACCACCGCATTCCTGGACCATGTCGCGAAAGGATTTGCGACAACTGTGGCAATAAGGGCCATCTTGCGCGAACCTGTAGAAAACCAGCGAAGCCAACGAACCAATCATCTAGAACGGGAATCAGTCCGGCCTGCTACAATTGTGGTGAAGCTGGGCACTTCAAAAGAAATTGTCCCAAGACAGCTACAACCACAAATCCCTCTGCTGCCGCAGGTATATCTCTCTTTGATAATTCTTATACTTGCAACTCTTTTCGATTTTGGGTGCAAAAAGGGAAACCTGTTATCTATCTATTCAAACATATTCTAAACTCAATCCTTCGTATGTAATCGAAATGTATACCGTCGAGACGACTAACTAGTGAGATAGAGAACACTAACTTCGTACCTATAGATTGAATCCTCGGTCCGGAGGACTATTCTATTTCATTCAATTTATAAAGGGGGAAACTTTCCATGAAAATACTTTGATGCCATGTTTAACCAGAAATGACCGAGTTTTCGTTCACGTTGTTATCTTTGTTTTCGAAAGGGTCGCTCGTATAGATTTCTTTCTCGACCATGCTCTCGTGATCTTCGGCATCAAACTTTCGTATCATTCTATGCCTTAGAACTCAAAAGTTTTCCCAATGTAAATTACCACGCATCCCTCGTTTCTGTGATTATTGAGAAACGGGAAGTTAGCAGCCTTTCCCTCTAAATGTCTATCCCGAAGGATTCCCAGGAGTTTCTTTCGAGCATCTAGTTTAGTCTCACCTCAAACCTTTCGAGATCTTCGTAGAGATCGATTCAACAGCTTTCAGGTTTCGGAAGCCCTTAGAGCTTGGTAATATCTATCTAGACCATCATGTCTCGAATCCTTAGAAACGTTTGCCCAACGAAACCCTAGTGATTCCTTGAGGAAATCGAAGTCGTTCAGGGTTGGAACTTCCACGAGAAAGCAGATTGATATCGTGAATTGAGAGAGAGTCAAGAAACGAAACCAAGGCATGTTCCGATAATGAGAATTCGTTAGAACGCCCAGTAGAGACCTGATTCCACTTGAGAAAGTGAAGATTCGAAGCAACAAATCCATTCGTGTTTCATTCCAATCCATGACCTGTATCTTATTCTTTGAATTTCGGGACGAAATTCCCTCTAACGGGGGGATAATGTAACAACCCGAAGTTGTTCATCGCCGAAAACCCGTTCTACCCGAATAACTCGTCGGAAATCGAAATCTCCCGTTATCGTTTTTGGGCTTAGTTAACTAAAATTATATATTTATTTTCATTCAATGAGGGTCCAAATCATCTAGGAACTCATGAATTTAGCCCAAAACATTTATTTCTTAAGTTTTAGAAATATCCTCGTCGGGTGACGAAAACTCAATCGGGTGCGACCCAAAGCATCGTTTAAGGCCAGTATCGGGTAGAATTCCTCCGTGTCCAAGTTTTAGGGACTATATAAGAGTGTTTAAACAGTCATTTGAAGCTTTTTCCTTCTCTCTCTACTCTCTCTCTAACCTCTCTCCTAAATCCAAAGATTAAGTGTCCAAAACTCAAATTTAAGGCTTCAAATCCTTAAGGTACCTTCCTAGCCTTAATCTATAGCATGTTTAGCTTCCAAATTAGACACTTAATCATGAAATTGGACCATATATGTGAGTTTACGGCCCAGGAGGCAGCCTAGGCCGTAAACACCATTTTGAAGGGTTTTTAGCCCTTAAACTCCTTCCTAGACTCAAATGGACTTTAGATATGGCTAAGGGACTTCAAGATATGGACTTAGAACACCTAAAACTATAATTTTGTGGACTTTGAAGGAGTTTACGGCCAAGGCATAAGCTTGGGCCGTAAACTCATGAAAATGGTGTTTTTCATGCCTTTAAACCCTTCCAAATCACCCCTACAGCTTAGATATGAATTATAGGACTTTGATTCTTGCATTTGGACACTTGAAACATTAATTTTGAGGGACTTAGATGAGTTTACGGCCAAGGTGAGTTCTTGGGCCGTAAACTCCACAAAACTTGGCATAAATCTCATTCTAAGGTGTTAGAAAGCCATCCAACACCACCAAAAGCCTTGGAATAAATCAAGGGACCAACCAAAAATACTTTGAGGGCCTAAAACACAACATTTATGGGGTTTCTAAGGGTTTACGGCCAAGACATGTTCTTGGGCCGTAAACTCCAAAATTTTTGGTGTTAGAATGCAAACTACACACCCCTAAGGCCCTTAGATGAATTTTAGAAGTCCTTTCATGCATGTTCTAGACCTTGAAACACCTTGGAACACCTCACACAAGAGTTTACGGCCATGAAGGGGGTTTCATGGGCCGTAAACTCCACAAATCCCCCAAAAATCCCATGCAAACTCATGTTAGGCCTTGGATTAATTTTACCAATCACATGTGATTTGTTTTAACAACATTTAGCATAATTTTCATAAGGATTAAGGAGTTTACGGCCAGGAGCCTATGCTAGGCCGTAAACTCCCATAAATTAATCATTTTGGTGATTTTAATCCATTCCATGCATTTAGAACAAAGCCTAGAATCATTTCCCATGTCCATATAAGCCATTTAAACACCCAAAACCACACCCACATGAGTTTAAGGTCGTAAACTCATGTATGTGTGTGTTTTGTGGTTGTAAACTCATTTAAAAGTTTACTCATGGGGAGTAAACTCAAGTCCCAAGCCCCTAGTGTCATTTCCCATCCCTAAACGCCACCCGGGTCCCTCCAAACACTTGTATCGGAGTATTTTCGCGACCTGAAGCAATTGTCCCTATCCAACAATTAATCTAAGTCCTAATTAGATACAAATGTGTATTTTTACATTATAATTAGGAATCTCGTGTATTTGCAAGCCCCGGATCAACTCTTAGCATCCAAATCGTCCTACTTCTCGTCCGGTGAGTTCATACCCCTACGCCTTTTTCACTGTTTTTAACTGTTTTCAGGGGGGGAATACAAGCAAACCAAAACTGTTTACAAATCATAAACTATGTGTTTCAAATAATATCTGGCAATCTTATAAACTCTTTTACTCCTTATGTATTATGTTGAGCATAAGGAATGATTTATCAATTACAACTAAATGGAATTTAGTTAAGAAAATAACCATACTAATCAAATTATTATGGGAATAATTTGGGGTACTATGTTTCTGTTTATACCATGTACTAATATCTGTATTAAGTTATTAGATAAACTATGTCTGATTCAGTTTATCTCTATATCGTTTGAATGTTTTGCCAGATAGTCTCATTGTATGTAACTATTTTCACTGTATCGTGTCTTAAAGTCTTTGTATGTTTGTTATCATATGAGAATCCTGTGAATAGTTTAATACTAGTTTGTGAGATAGTCACTACCCTTTATGGATGATCAAGTAATTCCTCTCCGGAAGTGTAACCAGAGTCTCCTGGAGGGAGAGCGAAGAGTTTGTGAATAGATCTATTCGGGACTGACAATCCCACACCTTAACTGCTAGCTACAGTTAGGCGGGCACGCCTGGGGTGACAAATTCTGGATATCATTCGACGTCTGACTAACGTCAAGGAGGTCTCGTTGTCGTATCAGTATGGTCACCCGACTCACAATACGTATTAATATAAACTTATTCACAGCTAGAATCTGTTTAGAATCTATATCTTGTTCGGGATGGTAATCCCATGGTCTTGTAGTCTATATCTCGTTCGGGATGGTAATCCCATGGTTTATGTCTATATCTCGTTCGGGATGATAATCCCATGATCTTGAGTCTATATTTCGTTCGGGATGGCAATCCCATGGTTTTGAAACTAAATCTTATACGGGATGATAATCCCATGATTTTATCAAACTATCTTATATCTAGTTTCGGGATAGTGATCCCATGGTTTATCAAGTTATCTTATATCTAGTTTCGGGTTAGTGATCCCATGGTTTTTATCGAATTATCTTATAACTGGTTCGGGATGTAGTCCCAAGGTTTTCAAAATACTTTCTATTTACAGTTCGTCTAAATTATAGTTTTGTGTATTAAACTATACTATGTGTTATTCAATCAATCTTACAATTAGGAAAATATAGGATTTTCCTGGGGTTAACTTATATCTGTAAATGAAAGATAACTTAACTACTTTACATAAGAAAATATGGGATTTTCTTGGATATCAAATCTTTTCAGAAAACTAAAGGAAATCGATACATTTTCACAAAACAAAACCGCTTATGAACTCACCAGCTTTATGCTGATTTTCAAACTGCTTGTATTCTCAGGTCCAAGTTAGACAGGTACCCGGCGATATCTTTTGGTGAAGATGGAGTGCTCCGAAGACTCGTCTCTTTTGTTCATATGATATATGTATAACTTTTGTACAATTTACTTTTGAACCAAATGTAAACTTTCATATATATGTAATGTAATGGTTGTTTACTGTGATTACTATGTACATTGGATTTGATACACAACATGGAGTCAACCCCGGGAACGTTTCCGCCTTTGGTTTTCGGGGTGTGACAGATTGGTATCAGAGCCCTTGTTTATAGTGAACAGAGTATACCAAACCTTACATGGTATAAGACTATAAACATTAAGGGGCCTAAGTGCTCTGAACTAAAAGTATCCTACAAGATATAAGTATTTTCAAAAGTATTTAAGTATGCCGAGCCGTCGAAATCCGTAACTACAAGTAGAACAAAACATAAGTAAATGGGTGTTGTACACTACGGTTAAACCTGGGCAGTTATGTAGTCGTGTCTAGGGTCAATATAGCCTGGCCAACTATATTCATTCAAGACACGGCCAACATGTGCTTGGGAGTGACTGTGGCATGCGGCATACCTAAAACTTACCCAATATCCCAAACAACAAATCGTCGCTGCAGCGAACCATGAAATACTATGGGAGTATTTCTCGAGCCGATCCTTTGTAGAAAATCCTCGTATACGCGTTATTCCTTAACCATTCCTCTAGCGATAAAATGTTCTATCTTGGTAACTCCTTTTTGCTTTATCGCCTAGTATGATGCTATATTTGCCTTGATGAGATATCTCCTGTCCCATATCTCTTGATTCAATTCAGAGGACTTATGAT
The DNA here is from genome assembly GCF_002870075.4 of Lactuca sativa. Classification (NCBI taxonomy): domain Eukaryota; kingdom Viridiplantae; phylum Streptophyta; class Magnoliopsida; order Asterales; family Asteraceae; genus Lactuca; species Lactuca sativa. Next base: position 132,440,764 of record NC_056631.2, read on the forward strand.
CCTCTCTTTCCTGATCTTGTTAGATCACGATGCCTCCAAGAAAGAGACCCAGCTCAACGAACAACAACAATCCTCCTTTTCAACTTGATCTTGCATCACTTCAGACAGTTCTGACTGCTGCAATGGTAGCAGCCATGTCGCAAATGAACTCTAGAAATTCAGGAGGTGATCCCCAACCCCAAAACCCAGAAGATAGCCAGGGACACCAAAAAGGGGGTTCATATAAAGACTTCATGAACGCAAAACCGACATTCTTCGATGGCACAGGGGGTGTCATTGCTTTAACCCGATGGTTCGAGAGAATCGAATCAATCTTTGAAATATGTGGCTGTTCGGAGTCTGATAGAGTCAAGTTTGCCGCCTGTACATTCCTAGACAAAGCCCTGACTTGGTGGAATGGCCGAGTCAAATCCTTAACTTTACCTGTAGCCAATGCTATGGGCTGGGAAGCTATGAAGGAGCTTCTTCTCGCAGAGTATTGCCCTCGGGGTGAACTTCAGAAGCTAGAACACGAACTTTGGAACCTTAAGATGAAGGATTCTGACATAGCTGCTTATACCTCAAGATTCGATGATCTGGCATTACTTTGTCCGGGAATGGTTACCCCGGAAAGTAAAAAGATAGAGAGGTTCATCTGGGGGTTGACTCAGCCAACGAAGGGGAATGTCTTGGCTGCGAAGCTAGACACATATGACAGTGCTAAGTGCCTTGCGAAAATCCTGATAGATCACGAAGACAACTCTGATGAAGAAGCTACTACCCCCGAGCCAGTCACTAGTGGAGGCGAAAGTAAAAGGAAATCCTGGAACAAGCGTAAGGCCCAGAGTACGCAAGGGTCTTCTAAGAAACAGCAAACGGTAGCAGTCCATGCTGCTACTGCCCCTGTTGTTGTTTCAGCTGTAGGTTCCACAGCCCAAACTCCCGTCAGTGGATATACTGGTACCCTTCCTTGGTGTGGTAAGTGCAACTACCACCACCGCATTCCTGGACCATGTCGCGAAAGGATTTGCGACAACTGTGGCAATAAGGGCCATCTTGCGCGAACCTGTAGAAAACCAGCGAAGCCAACGAACCAATCATCTAGAACGGGAATCAGTCCGGCCTGCTACAATTGTGGTGAAGCTGGGCACTTCAAAAGAAATTGTCCCAAGACAGCTACAACCACAAATCCCTCTGCTGCCGCAGGTATATCTCTCTTTGATAATTCTTATACTTGCAACTCTTTTCGATTTTGGGTGCAAAAAGGGAAACCTGTTATCTATCTATTCAAACATATTCTAAACTCAATCCTTCGTATGTAATCGAAATGTATACCGTCGAGACGACTAACTAGTGAGATAGAGAACACTAACTTCGTACCTATAGATTGAATCCTCGGTCCGGAGGACTATTCTATTTCATTCAATTTATAAAGGGGGAAACTTTCCATGAAAATACTTTGATGCCATGTTTAACCAGAAATGACCGAGTTTTCGTTCACGTTGTTATCTTTGTTTTCGAAAGGGTCGCTCGTATAGATTTCTTTCTCGACCATGCTCTCGTGATCTTCGGCATCAAACTTTCGTATCATTCTATGCCTTAGAACTCAAAAGTTTTCCCAATGTAAATTACCACGCATCCCTCGTTTCTGTGATTATTGAGAAACGGGAAGTTAGCAGCCTTTCCCTCTAAATGTCTATCCCGAAGGATTCCCAGGAGTTTCTTTCGAGCATCTAGTTTAGTCTCACCTCAAACCTTTCGAGATCTTCGTAGAGATCGATTCAACAGCTTTCAGGTTTCGGAAGCCCTTAGAGCTTGGTAATATCTATCTAGACCATCATGTCTCGAATCCTTAGAAACGTTTGCCCAACGAAACCCTAGTGATTCCTTGAGGAAATCGAAGTCGTTCAGGGTTGGAACTTCCACGAGAAAGCAGATTGATATCGTGAATTGAGAGAGAGTCAAGAAACGAAACCAAGGCATGTTCCGATAATGAGAATTCGTTAGAACGCCCAGTAGAGACCTGATTCCACTTGAGAAAGTGAAGATTCGAAGCAACAAATCCATTCGTGTTTCATTCCAATCCATGACCTGTATCTTATTCTTTGAATTTCGGGACGAAATTCCCTCTAACGGGGGGATAATGTAACAACCCGAAGTTGTTCATCGCCGAAAACCCGTTCTACCCGAATAACTCGTCGGAAATCGAAATCTCCCGTTATCGTTTTTGGGCTTAGTTAACTAAAATTATATATTTATTTTCATTCAATGAGGGTCCAAATCATCTAGGAACTCATGAATTTAGCCCAAAACATTTATTTCTTAAGTTTTAGAAATATCCTCGTCGGGTGACGAAAACTCAATCGGGTGCGACCCAAAGCATCGTTTAAGGCCAGTATCGGGTAGAATTCCTCCGTGTCCAAGTTTTAGGGACTATATAAGAGTGTTTAAACACTCATTTGAAGCTTTTTCCTTCTCTCTCTACTCTCTCTCTAACCTCTCTCCTAAATCCAAAGATTAAGTGTCCAAAACTCAAATTTAAGGCTTCAAATCCTTAAGGTACCTTCCTAGCCTTAATCTATAGCATGTTTAGCTTCCAAATTAGACACTTAATCATGAAATTGGACCATATATGTGAGTTTACGGCCCAGGAGGCAGCCTAGGCCGTAAACACCATTTTGAAGGGTTTTTAGCCCTTAAACTCCTTCCTAGACTCAAATGGACTTTAGATATGGCTAAGGGACTTCAAGATATGGACTTAGAACACCTAAAACTATAATTTTGTGGACTTTGAAGGAGTTTACGGCCAAGGCATAAGCTTGGGCCGTAAACTCATGAAAATGGTGTTTTTCATGCCTTTAAACCCTTCCAAATCACCCCTACAGCTTAGATATGAATTATAGGACTTTGATTCTTGCATTTGGACACTTGAAACATTAATTTTGAGGGACTTAGATGAGTTTACGGCCAAGGTGAGTTCTTGGGCCGTAAACTCCACAAAACTTGGCATAAATCTCATTCTAAGGTGTTAGAAAGCCATCCAACACCACCAAAAGCCTTGGAATAAATCAAGGGACCAACCAAAAATACTTTGAGGGCCTAAAACACAACATTTATGGGGTTTCTAAGGGTTTACGGCCAAGACATGTTCTTGGGCCGTAAACTCCAAAATTTTTGGTGTTAGAATGCAAACTACACACCCCTAAGGCCCTTAGATGAATTTTAGAAGTCCTTTCATGCATGTTCTAGACCTTGAAACACCTTGGAACACCTCACACAAGAGTTTACGGCCATGAAGGGGGTTTCATGGGCCGTAAACTCCACAAATCCCCCAAAAATCCCATGCAAACTCATGTTAGGCCTTGGATTAATTTTACCAATCACATGTGATTTGTTTTAACAACATTTAGCATAATTTTCATAAGGATTAAGGAGTTTACGGCCAGGAGCCTATGCTAGGCCGTAAACTCCCATAAATTAATCATTTTGGTGATTTTAATCCATTCCATGCATTTAGAACAAAGCCTAGAATCATTTCCCATGTCCATATAAGCCATTTAAACACCCAAAACCACACCCACATGAGTTTAAGGCCGTAAACTCATGTATGTGTGTGTTTTGTGGTTGTAAACTCATTTAAAAGTTTACTCATGGGGAGTAAACTCAAGTCCCAAGCCCCTAGTGTCATTTCCCATCTCTAAACGCCACTCGGGTCCCTCCAAACACTTGTATCGGAGTATTTTCGCGACCTGAAGCAATTGTCCCTATCCAACAATTAATCTAAGTCCTAATTAGATACAAATGTGTATCTTTACATTATAATTAGGAATCTCGTGTATTTGCAAGCCCCGGATCAACTCTTAGCATCCAAATCGTCCTACTTCTCGTCCGGTGAGTTCATACCCCTACGCCTTTTTCACTGTTTTTAACTGTTTTCAGGGGGGGAATACAAGCAAACCAAAACTGTTTACAAATCATAAACTATGTGTTTCAAATAATATCTGGCAATCTTATAAACTCTTTTACTCCTTATGTATTATGTTGAGCATAAGGAATGATTTATCAATTACAACTAAATGGAATTTAGTTAAGAAAATAACCATACTAATCAAATTATTATGGGAATAATTTGGGGTACTATGTTTCTCTTTATACCATGTACTAATATCTGTATTAAGTTATTAGATAAACTATGTCCGATTCAGTTTATCTCTATATCGTTTGAATGTTTTGCCAGATAGTCTCATTGTATGTAACTATTTTCACTGTATCGTGTCTTAAAGTCTTTGTATGTTTGTTATCATATGAGAATCCTGTGAATAGTTTAATACTAGTTTGTGAGATAGTCACTACCCTTTATGGATGATCAAGTAATTCCTCTCCGGAAGTGTAACCAGAGTCTCCTGGAGGGAGAGCGAAGAGTTTGTGAATAGATCTATTCGGGACTGACAATCCCACACCTTAACTAGCTACAGTTAGGCGGGCACGCCTGGGGTGACAAATTCTGGATATCATTCGACGTCTGACTAACGTCAAGGAGGTCTCGTTGTCGTATCAGTATGGTCACCCGACTCACAATACGTATTAATATAAACTTATTCACAGCTAGAATCTGTTTAGAATCTATATCTTGTTCGGGATGGTAATCCCATGGTCTTGTAGTCTATATCTCGTTCGGGATGGTAATCCCATGGTTTATGTCTATATCTCGTTCGGGATGATAATCCCATGATCTTGAGTCTATATTTCGTTCGGGATGGCAATCCCATGGTTTTGAAACTAAATCTTATACGGGATGATAATCCCATGATTTTATCAAACTATCTTATATCTAGTTTCGGGATAGTGATCCCATGGTTTATCAAGTTATCTTATATCTAGTTTCGGGTTAGTGATCCCATGGTTTTTATCGAATTATCTTATAACTGGTTCGGGATGTAGTCCCAAGGTTTTCAAAATACTTTCTATTTACAGTTCGTCTAAATTATAGTTTTGTGTATTAAACTATACTATGTGTTATTCAATCAATCTTACAATTAGGAAAATATAGGATTTTCCTGGGGTTAACTTATATCTGTAAATGAAAGATAACTTAACTACTTTACATAAGAAAATATGGGATTTTCTTGGATATCAAATCTTTTCAGAAAACTAAAGGAAATCGATACATTTTCACAAAACAAAACCGCTTATGAACTCACCAGCTTTATGCTGATTTTCAAACTGCTTGTATTCTCAGGTCCAAGTTAGACAGGTACCCGGCGATATCTTTTGGTGAAGATGGAGTGCTCCGAAGACTCGTCTCTTTTGTTCATATGATATATGTATAACTTTTGTACAATTTACTTTTGAACCAAATGTAAACTTTCATATATATATGTAATGTAATGGTTGTTTACTGTGATTACTATGTACATTGGATTTGATACACAACATGGAGTCAACCCCGGGAACGTTTCCGCCTTTGGTTTTCGGGGTGTGACAGATTGGTATCAGAGCCCTTGTTTATAGTGAACAGAGTATACCAAACCTTACATGGTATAAGACTATAAACATTAAGGGGCCTAAGTGCTCTGAACTAAAAGTATCCTACAAGATATAAGTATTTTCAAAAGTATTTAAGTATGCCGAGCCGTCGAAATCCGTAACTACAAGTAGAACAAAACATAAGTAAATGGGTGTTGTACACTACGGTTAAACCTGGGCAGTTATGTAGTCGTGTCTAGGGTCAATATAGCCTGGCCAACTATATTCATTCAAGACACGGCCAACATGTGCTTGGGAGTGACTGTGGCATGCGGCATACCTAAAACTTACCCAATATCCCAAACAACAAATCGTCGCTGCAGCGAACCATGAAATACTATGGGAGTATTTCTCGAGCCGATCCTTTGTAGAAAATCCTCGTATACGCGTTATTCCTTAACCATTCCTCTAGCGATAAAATGTTCTATCTTGGTAACTCCTTTTTGCTTTATCGCCTAGTATGATGCTATATTTGCCTTGATGAGATATCTCCTGTCCCATATCTCTTGATTCAATTCAGAGGACTTATGATCCTCTCTTTCCTGATCTTGTTAGATCACGATGCCTCCAAGAAAGAGACCCAGCTCAACGAACAACAACAATCCTCCTTTTCAACTTGATCTTGCATCACTTCAGACAGTTCTGACTGCTGCAATGGTAGCAGCCATGTCGCAAATGAACTCTAGAAATTCAGGAGGTGATCCCCAACCCCAAAACCCAGAAGATAGCCAGGGACACCAAAAAGGGGGTTCCTATAAAGACTTCATGAACGCAAAACCGACATTCTTCGATGGCACAGGGGGTGTCATTGCTTTAACCCGATGGTTCGAGAGAATCGAATCAATCTTTGAAATATGTGGCTGTTCGGAGTCTGATAGAGTCAAGTTTGCCGCCTGTACATTCCTAGACAAAGCCCTGACTTGGTGGAATGGCCGAGTCAAATCCTTAACTTTACCTGTAGCCAATGCTATGGGCTGGGAAGCTATGAAGGAGCTTCTTCTCGCAGAGTATTGCCCTCGGGGTGAACTTCAGAAGCTAGAACACGAACTTTGGAACCTTAAGATGAAGGATTCTGACATAGCTGCTTATACCTCAAGATTCGATGATCTGGCATTACTTTGTCCGGGAATGGTTACCCCGGAAAGTAAAAAGATAGAGAGGTTCATCTGGGGGTTGACTCAGCCAACGAAGGGGAATGTCTTGGCTGCGAAGCTAGACACATATGACAGTGCTAAGTGCCTTGCGAAAATCCTGATAGATCACGAAGACAACTCTGATGAAGAAGCTACTACCCCCGAGCCAGTCACTAGTGGAGGCGAAAGTAAAAGGAAATCCTGGAACAAGCGTAAGGCCCAGAGTACGCAAGGGTCTTCTAAGAAACAGCAAACGGTAGCAGTCCATGCTGCTACTGCCCCTGTTGTTGTTTCAGCTGTAGGTTCCACAGCCCAAACTCCCGTCAGTGGATATACTGGTACCCTTCCTTGGTGTGGTAAGTGCAACTACCACCACCGCATTCCTGGACCATGTCGCGAAAGGATTTGCGACAACTGTGGCAATAAGGGCCATCTTGCGCGAACCTGTAGAAAACCAGCGAAGCCAACGAACCAATCATCTAGAACGGGAATCAGTCCGGCCTGCTACAATTGTGGTGAAGCTGGGCACTTCAAAAGAAATTGTCCCAAGACAGCTACAACCACAAATCCCTCTGCTGCCGCAGGTATATCTCTCTTTGATAATTCTTATACTTGCAACTCTTTTCGATTTTGGGTGCAAAAAGGGAAACCTGTTATCTATCTATTCAAACATATTCTAAACTCAATCCTTCGTATGTAATCGAAATGTATACCGTCGAGACGACTAACTAGTGAGATAGAGAACACTAACTTCGTACCTATAGATTGAATCCTCGGTCCGGAGGACTATTCTATTTCATTCAATTTATAAAGGGGGAAACTTTCCATGAAAATACTTTGATGCCATGTTTAACCAGAAATGACCGAGTTTTCGTTCACGTTGTTATCTTTGTTTTCGAAAGGGTCGCTCGTATAGATTTCTTTCTCGACCATGCTCTCGTGATCTTCGGCATCAAACTTTCGTATCATTCTATGCCTTAGAACTCAAAAGTTTTCCCAATGTAAATTACCACGCATCCCTCGTTTCTGTGATTATTGAGAAACGGGAAGTTAGCAGCCTTTCCCTCTAAATGTCTATCCCGAAGGATTCCCAGGAGTTTCTTTCGAGCATCTAGTTTAGTCTCACCTCAAACCTTTCGAGATCTTCGTAGAGATCGATTCAACAGCTTTCAGGTTTCGGAAGCCCTTAGAGCTTGGTAATATCTATCTAGACCATCATGTCTCGAATCCTTAGAAACGTTTGCCCAACGAAACCCTAGTGATTCCTTGAGGAAATCGAAGTCGTTCAGGGTTGGAACTTCCACGAGAAAGCAGATTGATATCGTGAATTGAGAGAGAGTCAAGAAACGAAACCAAGGCATGTTCCGATAATGAGAATTCGTTAGAACGCCCAGTAGAGACCTGATTCCACTTGAGAAAGTGAAGATTCGAAGCAACAAATCCATTCGTGTTTCATTCCAATCCATGACCTGTATCTTATTCTTTGAATTTCGGGACGAAATTCCCTCTAACGGGGGGATAATGTAACAACCCGAAGTTGTTCATCGCCGAAAACCCGTTCTACCCGAATAACTCGTCGGAAATCGAAATCTCCCGTTATCGTTTTTGGGCTTAGTTAACTAAAATTATATATTTATTTTCATTCAATGAGGGTCCAAATCATCTAGGAACTCATGAATTTAGCCCAAAACATTTATTTCTTAAGTTTTAGAAATATCCTCGTCGGGTGACGAAAACTCAATCGGGTGCGACCCAAAGCATCGTTTAAGGCCAGTATCGGGTAGAATTCCTCCGTGTCCAAGTTTTAGGGACTATATAAGAGTGTTTAAACACTCATTTGAAGCTTTTTCCTTCTCTCTCTACTCTCTCTCTAACCTCTCTCCTAAATCCAAAGATTAAGTGTCCAAAACTCAAATTTAAGGCTTCAAATCCTTAAGGTACCTTCCTAGCCTTAATCTATAGCATGTTTAGCTTCCAAATTAGACACTTAATCATGAAATTGGACCATATATGTGATTTTACGTCCCAGGAGGCAGCCTAGGCCGTAAACACCATTTTGAAGGGTTTTTAGCCCTTAAACTCCTTCCTAGACTCAAATGGACTTTAGATATGGCTAAGGGACTTCAAGATATGGACTTAGAACACCTAAAACTATAATTTTGTGGACTTTGAAGGAGTTTACGGCCAAGGCATAAGCTTGGGCCGTAAACTCATGAAAATGGTGTTTTTCATGCCTTTAAACCCTTCCAAATCACCCCTACAGCTTAGATATGAATTATAGGACTTTGATTCTTGCATTTGGACACTTGAAACATTAATTTTGAGGGACTTAGATGAGTTTACGGCCAAGGTGAGTTCTTGGGCCGTAAACTCCACAAAACTTGGCATAAATCTCATTCTAAGGTGTTAGAAAGCCATCCAACACCACCAAAAGCCTTGGAATAAATCAAGGGACCAACCAAAAATACTTTGAGGGCCTAAAACACAACATTTATGGGGTTTCTAAGGGTTTACGGCCAAGACATGTTCTTGGGCCGTAAACTCCAAAATTTTTGGTGTTAGAATGCAAACTACACACCCCTAAGGCCCTTAGATGAATTTTAGAAGTCCTTTCATGCATGTTCTAGACTTTGAAACACCTTGGAACACCTCACACAAGAGTTTACGGCCATGAAGGGGGTTTCATGGGCCGTAAACTCCACAAATCCCCCAAAAATCCCATGCAAACTCATGTTAGGCCTTGGATTAATTTTACCAATCACATGTGATTTGTTTTAACAACATTTAGCATAATTTTCATAAGGATTAAGGAGTTTACGGCCAGGAGCCTATGCTAGGCCGTCAACTCCCATAAATTAATCATTTTGGTGATTTTAATCCATTCCATGCATTTAGAACAAAGCCTAGAATCATTTCCCATGTCCATATAAGCCATTTAAACACCCAAAACCACACCCACATGAGTTTAAGGTCGTAAACTCATGTATGTGTGTGTTTTGTGGTTGTAAACTCATTTAAAAGTTTACTCATGGGGAGTAAACTCAAGTCCCAAGCCCCTAGTGTCATTTCCCATCCCTAAACGCCACCCGGGTCCCTCCAAACACTTGTATCGGAGTATTTTCGCGACCTGAAGCAATTGTCCCTATCCAACAATTAATCTAAGTCCTAATTAGATACAAATGTGTATTTTTACATTATAATTAGGAATCTCGTGTATTTGCAAGCCCCGGATCAACTCTTAGCATCCAAATCGTCCTACTTCTCGTCCGGTGAGTTCATACCCCTACGCCTTTTTCACTGTTTTTAACTGTTTTCAGGGGGGGAATACAAGCAAACCAAAACTGTTTACAAATCATAAACTATGTGTTTCAAATAATATCTGGCAATCTTATAAACTCTTTTACTCCTTATGTATTATGTTGAGCATAAGGAATGATTTATCAATTACAACTAAATGGAATTTAGTTAAGAAAATAACCATACTAATCAAATTATTATGGGAATAATTTGGGGTACTATGTTTCTCTTTATACCATGTACTAATATCTGTATTAAGTTATTAGATAAACTATGTCCGATTCAGTTTATCTCTATATCGTTTGAATGTTTTGCCAGATAGTCTCATTGTATGTAACTATTTTCACTGTATCGTGTCTTAAAGTCTTTGTATGTTTGTTATCATATGAGAATCCTGTGAATAGTTTAATACTAGTTTGTGAGATAGTCACTACCCTTTATGGATGATCAAGTAATTCCTCTCCGGAAGTGTAACCAGAGTCTCCTGGAGGGAGAGCGAAGAGTTTGTGAATAGATCTATTCGGGACTGACAATCCCACACCTTAACTGCTAGCTACAGTTAGGCGGGCACGCCTGGGGTGACAAATTCTGGATATCATTCGACGTCTGACTAACGTCAAGGAGGTCTCGTTGTCGTATCAGTATGGTTACCCGACTCACAATACGTATTAATATAAACTTATTCACAGCTAGAATCTGTTTAGAATCTATATCTTGTTCGGGATGGTAATCCCATGGTCTTGTAGTCTATATCTCGTTCGGGATGGTAATCCCATGGTTTATGTCTATATCTCGTTCGGGATGATAATCCCATGATCTTGAGTCTATATTTCGTTCGGGATGGCAATCCCATGGTTTTGAAACTAAATCTTATACGGGATGATAATCCCATGATTTTATCAAACTATCTTATATCTAGTTTCGGGATAGTGATCCCATGGTTTATCAAGTTATCTTATATCTAGTTTCGGGTTAGTGATCCCATGGTTTTTATCGAATTATCTTATAACTGGTTCGGGATGTAGTCCCAAGGTTTTCAAAATACTTTCTATTTACAGTTCGTCTAAATTATAGTTTTGTGTATTAAACTATACTATGTGTTATTCAATCAATCTTACAATTAGGAAAATATGGGATTTTCCTGGGGTTAACTTATATCTGTAAATGAAAGATAACTTAACTACTTTACATAAGAAAATATGGGATTTTCTTGGATATCAAATCTTTTCAGAAAACTAAAGGAAATCGATACATTTTCACAAAACAAAACCGCTTATGAACTCACCAGCTTTATGCTGATTTTCAAACTGCTTGTATTCTCAGGTCCAAGTTAGACAGGTACCCGGCGATATCTTTTGGTGAAGATGGAGTGCTCCGAAGACTCGTCTCTTTTGTTCATATGATATATGTATAACTTTTGTACAATTTACTTTTGAACCAAATGTAAACTTTCATATATATGTAATGTAATGGTTGTTTACTGTGATTACTATGTACATTGGATTTGATACACAACATGGAGTCAACCCCGGGAACGTTTCCGCCTTTGGTTTTCGGGGTGTGACAGCTTTGATTTGCATTGTTTAATTCCTGAGCTCCACAATAGATGTAGACTTTGCAATTTAGCTAAGATTTGATGAGCATTGTTAAATTCTTGAGTTCCACAATAGAAGTCTATGCAATTTAAGCAAAGCTTTAACGAACATTGTTTCATTCTTTAGTTCCACATTAGAAGTCTATGCAACTTAGCAAATCTTTGATGTGTATTGGTTAATTCTTGAGTTCCTTAGTAGAAGTAGTCTTCGTAATTTAGCAAAGCTTTAATCAGCATTGGTTAATTCTTGAGTTCCACATTACAGGTAGTCTTCGCTATTTAGCAAAGCTTTCATGAGTATTGTTTATTTCTTGAGTTCCACAATAAAAGTCTATGAAATTTAAGCAAACCTTTGATGAGCATTCTTTCATTCTTGAGTTCCACATTAGAAGTCTACGCAATTTTGCAAATCTTTGATGAGTATTGTTTAATTCTAGAGTTCCATAATAGATGTAGCCTTCGCAATTTAGCAAAGCTATTATGAGCATCGTTTAATTATTAAGTTCCACAATAGAAGTCTATGTAATTTAAGCAAAGCTTTGTTGAGCATTGTTTCATTCTTGGGCTCTATGTTGCAAGTCTATGCAATTTTGCAAAGCACGGATGATCATTGTTTAATTCTTGAGTTCCATAATATAAATAGTCTTTGCAATTTAGCAATGCTTTGATGAGCATTGTTTAATTCTTGAGTTCCACAATCGTATATGCAATTTAAGCAAAGCTTTGATGAGAATTGTTTGATACTTGAGTTCCACATTAGAAGTCTATGCACTTTAGCAAAGCTTTAATGAGCATTGTTTAATTCTAGAGCACCACAAAAGAAGTTATCTTCCCGATTTAGCAATGGTTTGATGAGGATTGTTTAATTCTTTAGTACCACAATAGAAGTCTAAGCAATTTAAGCAAAGCTTTGATAAGCATTGTTTCATTCTTGAGTTCCACGTTAGAAGTCTATGAAAATTTTCAAAGTATTGATGAGCATTGTTTAATTCTTGAGTTCCACAATAAAAGTTGTCTTCGCAATTTAGCAAAGCTTTGATGACCAATGTTTAATTCTTAAGTTCCACAATAGAAGTCTATGCAATTTAAGGAAAGCTTTGTTGAGCATTGTTTCATTCTTGAGTTCGACATTAGATGTCTATGCAATTTAGCAAAGCTTTGATTTGCATTGTTTAATTCCTGAGCTCCACAATAGATGTAGACTTTGCAATTTAGCTAAGATTTGATGAGCATTGTTAAATTCTTGAGTTCCACAATAGAAGTCTATGCAATTTAAGCAAAGCTTTGACGAACATTGTTTCATTCTTTAGTTCCACATTAGAAGTCTATGCAACTTAGCAAAGATTTGATGTGTATAGGTGAATTCTTAAGTTCCTTAGTAGAAGTAGTCTTCGTAATTTAGGAAAGCTTTAATCAGCATTGTTTAATTCTTGAGTTCCACAATTGATGTGGTGTTTTAAGTTTAGCAAAGCTTTTATGAGCATTGTTTAATTCTTGAGTTCCACAATATAAGTTTATGCAATTTACAAAGGTTTTGATGAGCATTGTTTAATTCTTGAGTTCCACATTACAGGTAGTCTTCGCTATTTAGCAAAGCTTTCATGAGTATTGTTTATTTCTTGAGTTCCACAATAAAAGATTATGCAATTTAAGCAAACCTTTGATGAGCATTCTTTCATTCTTGAGTTCCACATTAGAAGTCTACGCAATTTTGCAAATCTTTGATGAGTATTGTTTAATTCTAGAGTTCCATAATAGATGTAGCCTTCGCAATTTAGCAAAGCTATTATGAGCATCGTTTAATTATTAAGTTCCACAATAGAAGTCTATGTAATTTAAGCAAAGCTTTGTTGAGCATTGTTTCATTCTTGGGCTCTATGTTGCAAGTCTATGCAATTTTGCAAAGCACGGATGATCATTGTTTAATTCTTGAGTTCCATAATATAAATAGTCTTTGCAATTTAGCAATGCTTTGATGAGCATTGTTTAATTCTTGAGTTGCACAATCGTATATGCAATTTAAGCAAAGCTTTGATGAGAATTGTTTGATACTTGAGTTCCACATTAGAAGTCTATGCACTTTAGCAAAGCTTTAATGAGCATTGTTTAATTCTAGAGTTCCACAATAGAACTTATCCGATTTAGCAATGGTTTGATGAGGATTGTTTAATTCTTTAGTACCGCAATAGAAGTCTAAGCAATTTAATCAAAGCTTTGATAAGCATTGTTTCATTCTTGAGTTCCACGTTAGAAGTCTATGAAAATTTTCAAAGTATTGATGAGCATTGTTTAATTCTTGAGTTCCACAATAAAAGTTGTCTTCGCAATTTAGCAAAGCTTTGATGACCAATGTTTAATTCTTAAGTTCCACAATAGAAGTCTATGCAATTTAAGGAAAGCTTTGTTGAGCATTGTTTCATTCTTGAGTTCCACATTAAATGTCTATGCAATTTATCAAAGCTTTCATTTGCATTGTTTAATTCTTGAGTTCCACAATAGATGCAGACTTTGCAATTTAGCTAAGATTTGATGAGCATTGTTAAATTCTTGAGTTCCACAATAGAAGTCTATGCAATTTAAGCAAAGCTTTGACGAACATTGTTTCATTCTTTAGTTCCACATTAGAAGTCTATGCAATTTAGCAAAGCTTTGATGTGTATTGGTTATTTCTTGATTCCATAGTAGAAGTAGTCTTCGCAATTCAGCAAAGCTTTAATCAGCATTGTTTAATTCTTGAGTTCCACAATAGAAGTTTATGCAATTTACAAAGGTTTTGATGAGCATTGTCTAATTCTTGAGTTCCACATTACTGGTAGTCTTCGCTATTTAGCAAAGCTTTCATGAGTATTGTTTATTTCTTAAGTTCCAATATAAAAGTCTATGCAATTTAAGCAAACCTTTGATGAGCATTCTTTCATTCTTGAGTTCCACATTAGAAGTCTACGCAATTTTGCAAATCTTAGATGAGTATTGTCTAATTCTAGAGTTCCATAATAGATGTAGCCTTCGCAATTTAGCAAAGCTATTATGAGCATCGTTTAATTATTAAGTTCCACAATAGAAGTCTATGTAATTTATGAAAAGCTTTGTTGAGCATTCTTTCATTCTTGGGCACTATGTTGCAAGTCTATGCAATTTTGCAAAGCACGGATGATCATTGTTTAATTCTTGAGTTCCATAATATAAATAATCTTTGCAATTTAGCAAAGCTTTGATGAGCATTGTTTAATTATTGAGTTCCACAATCGTATATGCAATTTAAGCAAAGCTTTGATGAGAATTGTTTGATACTTGAGTTCCACATTAGAAGTCTATGCACTTTAGCAAAGCTTTAATGAGCATTGTTTAATTCTAGAGCACCACAATAAAAGTTATCTTCCCGATTTAGCAATGGTTTGATGAGGATTGTTTAATTCTTTAGTACCACAATAGAAGTCTAAGCAATTTAAGCAAAGCTTTGATAAGCATTGTTTCATTCTTGAGTTCCACGTTAGAAGTCTATGAAGATTTTCAAACTATTGATGAGCATTGTTTAATTCTTGAGTTCCACAATAAAAGTTGTCTTCGCAATTTAGCAAAGCTTTGATGAGCAATGTTTAATTCTTAAGTTCCACAATAGAAGTCTATGCAATTTAAGGAAAGCTTTGTTGAGCATTGTTTCATTCTTGAGTTCCACATTAGATGTCTATGCAATTTAGCAAAGCTTTGATTTGCATTGTTTAATTCCTGAGCTCCACTATAGATGTAGACTTTGCAATTTAGCTAAGATTTGATGAGCATTGTTAAATTCTTGAGTTCCACAATAGAAGTCTATGCAATTTAAGCAAAGCTTTGACGAACATTGTTTCATTCTTTAGTTCCACATTAGAAGTCTATGCAACTTAGCAAAGCTTTGATGTGCATTGGTTAATTCTTGACTTCCTTAGTACAAGTAGTCTTCGTAATTTAGCAAAGCTTTAATCAGCATTGTTTAATTCTTGAGTTCCACATTACAGGTAGTCTTCGCTATTTAGCAAAGCTTTCATGAGTATTGTTTATTTCTTGAGTTCCACAATAAAAGTCTATGAAATTTAAGCAAACCTTTGATGAGCATTCTTTCATTCTTGAGTTCCACATTAGAAGTCTACGCAATTTTGCAAATCTTTGATGAGTATTGTTTAATTCTAGAGTTGCATAATAGATGTAGCCTTCGCAATTTAGCAAATCTATTATGAGCATCGTTTAATTATTAAGTTCCACAATAGAAGTCTATGTAATTTAAGCAAAGCTTTGTTGAGCATTGTTTCATTCTTGGGCTCTATGTTGCAAGTCTATGCAATTTTGCAAAGCACGGATGATCATTGTTTAATTCTTGAGTTCCATAATATATATAGTCTTTGCAATTTAGCAATGCTTTGATGAGCATTGTTTAATTCTTGAGTTCCACAATCGTATATGCAATTTAAGCAAAGCTTTGATGAGAATTGTTTGATACTTGAGTTCCACATTAGAAGTCTATGCACTTTAGCAAAGCTTTAATGAGCATTGTTTAATTCTAGAGCACCACAAAAGAAGTTATCTTCCCGATTTAGCAATGGTTTGATGAGGATTGTTTAATTCTTTAGTACCACAATAGAAGTCTAAGCAATTTAAGCAAAGCTTTGATAAGCATTGTTTCATTCTTGAGTTCCACGTTAGAAGTCTATGAAAATTTTCAAAGTATTGATGAGCATTGTTTAATTCTTGAGTTCCACAATAAAAGTTGTCTTCGCAATTTAGCAAAGCTTTGATGACCAATGTTTAATTCTTAAGTTCCACAATAGAAGTCTATGCAATTTAAGGAAATCTTTGTTGAGCATTGTTTCATTCTTGAGTTCCACATTAGATGTCTATGCAATTTAGCAAAGCTTTGATTTGCATTGTTTAATTCTTGAGTTCCACAATAGATGCAGACTTTGCAATTTAGCTAAGATTTGATGAGCATTGTTAAATTTTTGAGTTCCACAATAGAAGTCTATGCAATTTAAGCAAAGCTTTGACGAATATTGTTTCATTCTTTAGTTCCACATTAGAAGTCTATGCAACTTAGCAAAGCTGTGATGTGTATTGGTTAATTCTTGAGTTCCTTAGTAGAAGTAGTCTTCGTAATTTAGCAAAGCTTTAATCAGCATTGTTTAATTCTTGAGTTCCACATTACATGTAGTCTTCGCTATTTAGCAAAGCTTTCATGAGTATTGTTTATTTCTTGAGTTCCACAATAAAAGTCTATGAAATTTAAGCAAACCTTTGATGAGCATTCTATCATTCTTGAGTTCCACATTAGAAGTCTACGCAATTTTGCAAATCTTTGATGAGTATTGTTTAATTCTAGAGTTCCATAATAGATGTAGCCTTCGCAATTTAGCAAAGCTATTATGAGCATCGTTTAATTATTAAGTTCCACAATAGAAGTCTATGTAATTTATGCAAAGCTTTGTTGAGCATTGTTTCATTCTTGGGCTCTATGTTGCAAGTCTATGCAATTTTGCAAAGCACGGATGATCATTGTTTAATTCTTGAGTTCCATAATATAAATAGTCTTTGCAATTTAGCAATGCTTTGATGAGCATTGTTTAATTCTTGAGTTCCACAATCGTATATGCAATTTAAGCAAAGCTTTGATGAGAATTGTTTGATACTTGAGTTCCACATTAGAAGTCTATGCACTTTAGCAAAGCTTTAATGAGCATTGTTTAATTCTAGAGCACCACAAAAGAAGTTATCTTCCCGATTTAGCAATGGTTTGATGAGGATTGTTTAATTCTTTAGTACCACAATAGAAGTCTAAGCAATTTAAGCAAAGCTTTGATAAGCATTGTTTCATTCTTGAGTTCCACGTTAGAAGTCTATGAAAAATTTCAAAGTATTGATGAGCATTGTTTAATTCTTGAGTTCCACAATAAAAGTTGTCTTCGCAATTTAGCAAAGCTTTGATGACCAATGTTTAATTCTTAAGTTCCACAATAGAAGTCTATGCAATTTAAGGAAAGCTTTGTTGATCATTGTTTCATTCTTGAGTTCGACATTAGATGTCTATGCAATTTAGCAAAGCTTTGATTTGCATTGTTTAATTCCTGAGCTCCACAATAGATGTAGACTTTGCAATTTAGCTAAGATTTGATGAGCATTGTTAAATTCTTGAGTTCCACAATAGAAGTCTATGCAATTTAAGCAAAGCTTTGACGAACATTGTTTCATTCTTTAGTTCCACATTAGAAGTCTATGCAACTTAGCAAAGATTTGATGTGTATAGGTGAATTCTTAAGTTCCTTAGTAGAAGTAGTCTTCGTAATTTAGGAAAGCTTTAATCAGCATTGTTTAATTCTTGAGTTCCACAATTGATGTGGTGTTTTAAGTTTAGCAAAGCTTTTATGAGCATTGTTTAATTCTTGAGTTCCACAATATAAGTTTATGCAATTTACAAAGGTTTTGATGAGCATTGTTTAATTCTTGAGTTCCACATTACAGGTAGTCTTCGCTATTTAGCAAAGCTTTCATGAGTATTGTTTATTTCTTGAGTTCCACAATAAAAGTCTATGCAATTTAAGCAAACCTTTGATGAGCATTCTTTCATTCTTGAGTTCCACATTAGAAGTCTACGCAATTTTGCAAATCTTTGATGAGTATTGTTTAATTCTAGAGTTCCATAATAGATGTAGCCTTCGCAATTTAGCAAAGCTATTATGAGCATCGTTTAAATATTAAGTTCCACAATAGAAGTCTATGTAATTTAAGCAAACCATTGTTGAGCATTGTTTCATTCTTGGGCTCTATGTTGCAAGTCTATGCAATTTTGCAAAGCACGGATGATCATTGTTTAATTCTTGAGTTCCATAATATAAATAGTCTTTGCAATTTAGCAATGCTTTGATGAGCATTGTTTAATTCTTGAGTTCCACAATCGTATATGCAATTTAAGCAAAGCTTTGATGAGAATTGTTTGATACTTGAGTTCCACATTAGAAGTCTATGCACTTTAGCAAAGCTTTAATGAGCATTGTTTAATTCTAGAGTTCCACAATAGAACTTATCTTCCCGATTTAGCAATGGTTTGATGAGGATTGTTTAATTCTTTAGTACCTCAATAGAAGTCTAAGCAATTTAAGCAAAGCTTTGATAGGCATTGTTTCATTCTTGAGTTCCACGTTAGAAGTCTATGAAAATTTTCAAAGTATTGATGAGCATTGTTTAATTCTTGAGTTCCACAATAAAAGTTGTCTTCGCAATTTAGCAAAGCTTTGATGACCAATGTTTAATTCTTAAGTTCCACAATAGAAGTCTATGTGTAACACCATGATTTCCAAAAACAAAATTTTCATTTAAATAATCAATTTAATATTAAAAACACTTGTTTAAAATCTTATTCACATTCGAATTACAAAACATAGTTTCATTTTCATTATAATAGAAGACCAGGATCCTCCAAAACACAACTCTTTCTTCGGTGTGTACAATCGAACCGTTGCCATCCCACGTTACTGTAAGAACCTGAAACAACATAACATAAACAACGTAAGCACGAAGCTTAGTGAGTTCCCCAATATACCTTACGCACATACGCCTTCCGGCCCGGACCTTACGGTCCACATAACATTGCCTTCCGGCCCGGACCTTACGGTCCACATAACATTGCCTTCCGGCCCGACCTTCCGGTCCATGTGTCTCAGGGGACTTCCGTCCCTGCTGGGTAAACTTTCCGGCCTTACCCACGCCGACCTTCCGGTCCATCACACATCATATCGCCTTCCGGCCCATAACATATTCGCCTTCCGGCCCATAACATACATAGCACATATAACATATAACGTACCACATATAGCATACATATCACATATCATATCCGACCTTCCGGTCACACAGTCAAACCCTTCCGGGTACAGTATAGTGAGAAGACTCACCTCGCGGACACTGGAAGATAGCAACTCCTAAAATCCCTTGCACTTGATCCTCCGAGCTACAAGCTCCCTGAAACATCATATATCCCTTATTAATACTTCTATCTTCCACGTTAACTGGCCCTAAGAAATCACCCCAGTCAACTCTGGTCAACAGTCCATTGTCAGCTCGACTGGACTCGGCGAGTTCCCTGGCGACTCGGCGAGTCTGGTCGTCCTTCCCTCCTCTGAGATTCCCCTTCTACTCGTCGAGTATCCTCTTTGACTCGACGAGTCACTCCTGGAAGAATCGCGGGGCCACCCCGACTCCACTCGCCGAGTCTGAAGAACAACTCGGCGAGTCCCAGTGAATCTTCAAGCTACTCGCCGAGTCTGATCATCCGACTCGGCGAGTCCACGCCATGCAGTCGATCAAACTGCTTCCTGAGATACATATTTTCCGAGTATACAACCATAGGACCTTCTGAACCTCTAAGGGTACTAATACAGGGTTATAAACATTGGGTAACAACACAACATTCCATCTAATCTCCAAATGGGTTTCACAAACCCTAAATCCATGCACACATTCACATAACAGAAAGTAATCCGGAAGGTTACCTGAATCATACACTCTCAGTGTCCCCAAGCCTCAAAACGTGATTCCCTTGCTGTCCCAAAAGCCAAAACCTTCTCCTTCTTGGACAATGACTTCCTCAAATCACCAATGATCTTCAATCCTTGTTCTGGATGCCCACAACCGAGTAGGGTTCTTCTCCATCGGCCAAAAGACGGACAATGACGGCCTAAGAGGCATTATATACGATCCAAAACCAAACGGCTAGGGTTTCTGCTGAACAGCGTCGACTCGCCGAGTCCATATCTGGACTCGTCGAGTCCAGTCGCGAACCCGCGACCAAGTCTGCGACCCTACTCGGCGAGTCTTGCTCCAACTCGCCGAGTCTCCCCTTTAAAACACCCCAAAATGCAATTTAACAATACTTGAGATTTTGGGCTGTTACAATTCTCCCCCACTAAAATCAGACTTCGCCCTCGAAGTCTCACTCTGAAAATAGCTCTGTCTGCTGCTCCCGCATCTCACGTTTCGGCTTCCCTAGACACTACCGATCCCTCCCGAGCCCGCTACTGAACCAATACCAGAGGTACCTCCTTGTTCCTCAGAACCTTGATCTTCCGATCTCCGACGGCCACTGGCCTCTCGACGTAACACAGGCTCGCATCCACCTAATCGTTCTCTAGTAGAACCACTGCTGACTCATCCGCTATACACCTCTTCAACTGCGTCACATACCAGTGTCATGGGTCCGTCCCAATTCCGTTGACAGCTCCAAACGATAGGCCACCCTTCCTACCTTCGCACCTTCACGAAAAGACCCGACATACCGGGGCCCCCCATTCACCCCTCTTCCTAAATCGAAGCACCCCGTCAGAAATACGAAGTCGCTGACCTGAATCACATACTCGCGACGGCGTCTGCCTGCATAACTTCCCTGTTAACTCTAGACGATCACTAACTCTCTTTAACCTGCTGAGTCTGCTTTGCCAACTAAAGTACGAACTCTGAACTGCTCATCACTCTTTGAAATCGGAAATTACCCAAGATGCACTCTGCTCCAAATCTCGACGATCACTCAACCCATAAGGGTTAGGAAACCCTGAACCACCGGATCCCCGATCCAAAGCCCACTTTGCCCATTCCGGACTGACTGAGAGATCCGTTCTCCCTCTCAGATCAACTCTCACAAGTTCCCTTTTGCCATCACATACACATACTGAACTAGTCCCAACACCCGCAGGTGGAAAGACCCGATACACTGATGATATCCTCGAACATCTCCCAAGATGAACCACTACATCCACCTTACACTCTGATCAGATTCACACTGAGAATTTAAAATTTTCTCTCTCCATGCATCCCTTCTGAGCCTCAACAGACATCCCAACCGGATGGGTTCCTACTCCACTGCCGCGAACACGATGCTCAAAACCATACTCGAAATACTCTAACCATAACTCTGCTCTGCAGCTTTCACTTTCGTGAACTTGCACCCCCTTCGGAGTTACATACCCTCCTCTTTTCCTTTTCCACGGAACTCTCTTGAACGTAATGCCACTCCAACCGATGCCACGGTGCTCGCCCCAAGCGACACCACCTTTTTTTTTTTTTTTTGCGTAACTGCTATTCACATACTCTGGTTCTCATTGCAGGAGTTCTCAATCCCATGCACTCTCTCCACTCATCGAAATCACCGCCTCCGCTAAACAAGATCTATAACCCGGGGCCAGACCTTCCAATGCAATCACACTGCAACATACGCGATCCGCAAATCTCAAACTAATCCAGCAATACCAATAGAGTCTCCAGTATGACTGGACCGACTCCCATAACACATACTAGCCACTCGAGGCTATATCTCTGTGGGTCCGTACACCCAAACTCTGCGAACCCTCAGGTTCTAACTCTGGGAACCTTCCGGTTCCAGCTCTAGAAACATGTACAACATAATCCCGTGGGATTAATGCAGTACAACCCATCACGTACCTCAAACGTACCAATACTCTGATCGCATAATTCCGATTACTTACTCAAGCTTGATCCCGGCCTCCTCTCAGGCCTCCACAATCAAATGCCCTAGGTCTGTATCTCGCCCCGCATGCCCAACACTCGCTCTCGTCGGCCTACACTTTGCGCTGACAAACACTGCTAGATCCCAACAGCTAAGCACCCTTACATACTCATCGATCTCCCGGAGAATTTTACAATTCTCCCCCACTAAAGCACTGACTAACTGCCACCGATCGTCATTAACGATCTTTCAGAACCATCCTGCACAAAGAGAACGTTTACCCACTGACTGCTTCCCACAAGCGTAAGCAACCCTCAGCAAAACACATCTCCTCCCTGATCAATCCGCTCAAAAGAATCCGATCTTTCAATTATCCACTCCACAACTGCAGATGCTACCCGTCATTCAACCCAGTGTCACATCTCCACTATCAACCCCCACGAACGTTGACCAACGGAATTCCCAAGCAATAACCCATAACCAAACCCACAACCTGCCAAAGGTTGAATATCGCATCGAAAACCGCACAAGATACCAGCACAACCAATACGCCAAATCAACGCAAGCTAATCAAGACATCAAGACAGCATCATACCCGCAGCTGCCTCCGGCTCTGCTCCGTCTCCCTCTGCCGCAAGCCGACAAGCACAACCCTGAGCCCTTGGGCTCTACTCCATCCTGTCCTCCTTCTGAACTCCTCAAGGTGGCCGGTGCTAGAGCCTGCACCGATCCCGCAAAAAGCTGTGGACAGTTGACCCTCAAATGTCCAACCTGCCGACAATGATGACAAATCCTCAAATCCCGAATCGGCACTGACTGCCGACAATCCCGCGCATAGTGCCCCTCTTTTCCGCACTTGCGGCATGCACCACCGGACCAGCAACTCCGGTGTGACTCCTCCCACACTTCCCACAAGTGTGGCCGCTCCGATCCCCCATTCCCACGTCTACGGTCCTGAACCGTTTCGGCGCCGACTGCGACTGCATCGGGGCCTGCCTCAGCTCACGCGACTGCAACTCAACCTCTAACTCACGCCACATGGCGGCCTTCTGCAACTCCAACAGGGTCTCACACCTCCGCGCAGACACGAACTGTCTGATACCCCCTTGAGCATACTCAGATATCGGGGCATCTGAGCCTGCTCCGAAGCGAACTCAGGGCAAAACATCGCCCTCTCAATAAACATCCCGGTGCTCTCAGTCACCGACTCCAAATCCTGCTTCAGCTTAAAGAACTTCCGAGCCAATTTCTCCTTTTCATCCCGCGGAACATAGCGAGTACTGAACATCCCTCTGAATTGATCCCATGAAACCGCAACCCTCTGCGCATCGGAAAATGACCTCGTGGTCAATCTCCACCAATCCTTCGCCCCGAGCCTCAACAGGTTCAGAGCACACCCCACCCTCTGATCAGCAGGGCATAAACTCGTGGAGAAACACCCCTCCATGTCTGATAACCATCTCATAGCAACAATCGAGTCCTGAACTCCATCAAATGTGGGAGGCTTCGCATAATAGAAGTCCCGATACTGAAAACCTCGACTAGCCCCTTTCTTTGCCGTTGCTACAGCCGCTGTAACCGCCACGGCAACCGTCTCTGCGAAAGCCGCATATCACTCATCAAACTACTTCAATCATAGTGGTCCTGATCGACCCAAACAATTCTGGCGACTCAGCCCGCAACAATGCAGCAACCTCATCACGCAGGATCTCGCGAATCCTCGCATCCCGCTCGCTCGTGCTCGTCCGATCGATAACCGGATAACAAGATAGCCACAAGCATCATCCACTACGAACCATGGTACTCATCCCATGACATCCTTCCTCAACATGCTTCAGTGTATGGTACCTGAACCATAGCACCACTCCTCAATCTGCTCCAATGTATAGCACTCGGACCACAACATCCATCTCAATCTGTTCCGATGTATGGTGCCCGGACCATAACATCACTCTGTATCCGCTCCGATGTATGGTATCCGAACCATAACATCACCCCTCAATCGGTTCCTTAGGACCTTCAGAATGCCCCCTGTATCAAGTATGGGTCCTCTGCTTTCAGTAGTACGGGCCCATACTACCTGCCACATCTACCCATACTTTCCACACGGACCATCCCGGAGTTCCTAAGTAGCTGATAAACCTGCTCTTTCACCCATCTCATCGCGCGTGCTCGCTTTCCAGCGAAATCCTCTACTCTACCAGCGCACTCATTTGGCTAGGTTTACTCCCTAGTCCCTTCCGCTGTCCTCCCACTTCTTTGCGATCAGCTGCTGAAGAGTTCCTAGTGATGCCAGCCCTCTACCTCCTGAGTATCGTCATACTCACTTAGTAGCTGACTCCCATCATCGACAACTCCACAAAGCACAAAGCAAGCAGCATTCGAGCATTGAAGCATACATAGGACTCCCCATCTGTGGTAGCTCCACCTTCTCGGCTCATCCTCGGAAGTACCTCTGTACCCCGTAGCGTTACCCCTTGTGCGTTCTAACTAGATACTCTCACTCATCTCATACACACAAAAGCATAACGCACATATAACAGCAAACCCTAGACTAAGGCATCACAAATCAGGCCACTCTAGTCCTAAGATGTGAAATACCTAGCCTGTCTCTAGCGTGCAATAATGTCTCATAGAGTGCATAATAGATATATCATAATACAAAAGTAAGGGTATTTTGGGAAATCACCGTTTGGCTCTGGCTGATTGTACACACTGCTCTTTCTTGCTTTCTCTTTGAACTCTTATTCACTTTTAGAAAACCATTTATTTGGAAAACTTTTTCTTACTTCCTCAGTTTGAGTCCAGATTTACCCGTAGGCGCGTCCGAATCCCTCAAACCAAGGCTCTGATACCAATTTGTAACACCATGATTTCCAAAAACAAAATTTTCATTTAAATAATCAATTTAATATTAAAAACACTTGTTTAAAATCTTATTCACATTCGAATTACAAAACATAGTTTCATTTTCATTATAATAGAAGACCAGGATCCTCCAAAACACAACTCTTTCTTCGGTGTGTACAATCGAACCGTTGCCATCCCGCGTTACTGTAAGAACCTGAAACAACATAACATAAACAACGTAAGCACGAAGCTTAGTGAGTTCCCCAATATACCTTACGCACATACGCCTTACGGTCCACATAACATTGCCTTCCGGCCCGGACCTTACGGTCCACATAACATTGCCTTCCGGCCCGACCTTCCGGTCCATGTGTCTCAGGGGACTTCCGTCCCTGCTGGGTAAACCTTCCGGCCTTACCCACGCCGACCTTCCGGTCCATCACACATCATATCGCCTTCCGGCCCATAACATATTCGCCTTCCGGCCCATAACATACATAGCACATATAACATATAACGTACCACATATAGCATACATATCACATATCATATCCGACCTTCCGGTCACACAGTCAAACCCTTCCGGGTACAGTATAGTGAGAAGACTCACCTCGCGGACACTGGAAGATAGCAACTCCTAAAATCCCTTGCACTTGATCCTCCGAGCTACAAGCTCCCTGAAACATCATATATCCCTTATTAATACTTCTATCTTCCACGTTAACTGGCCCTAAGAAATCACCCCAGTCAACTCTGGTCAACAGTCCATTGTCAGCTCGACTGGACTCGGCGAGTTCCCTGGCGACTCGGCGAGTCTGGTCGTCCTTCCCTCCTCTGAGATTCCCCTTCTACTCGTCGAGTATCCTCTTTGACTCGACGAGTCACTCCTGGAAGAATCGCGGGGCCACCCCGACTCCACTCGCCGAGTCTGAAGAACAACTCGGCGAGTCCCAGTGAATCTTCAAGCTACTCGCCGAGTCTGATCATCCGACTCGGCGAGTCCACGCCATGCAGTCGATCAAACTGCTTCCTGAGATACATATTTTCCGAGTATACAACCATAGGACCTTCTGAACCTCTAAGGGGTACTAATACAGGGTTATAAACATTGGGTAACAACACAACATTCCATCTAATCTCCAAATGGGTTTCACAAACCCTAAATCCATGCACACATTCACATAACAGAAAGTAATCCGGAAGGTTACCTGAATCATACACTCTCAGTGTCCCCAAGCCTCAAAACGTGATTCCCTTGCTGTCCCAAAAGCCAAAACCTTCTCCTTCTTGGACAATGACTTCCTCAAATCACCAATGATCTTCAATCCTTGTTCTGGATGCCCACAACCGAGTAGGGTTCTTCTCCATCGGCCAAAAGACGGACAATGACGGCCTAAGAGGCATTATATACGATCCAAAACCAAACGGCTAGGGTTTCTGCTGAACAGCGTCGACTCGCCGAGTCCATATCTGGACTCGTCGAGTCCAGTCGCGAACCCGCGACCAAGTCTGCGACCCTACTCGGCGAGTCTTGCTCCAACTCGCCGAGTCTCCCCTTTAAAACACCCCAAAATGCAATTTAACAATACTTGAGATTTTGGGCTGTTACACTATGCAATTTAAGGAAAGCTTTATTGAGCATTGTTTCATTCTTGAGTTCCACATTAGATGTCTATGCAATTTAGCAAAGCTTTGATTTGCATTGTTTAATTCTTGAGTTCCACAATAGATGCAGACTTTGCAATTTAGCTAAGATTTGATGAGCATTGTTAAATTCTTGAGTTCCACAATAGAAGTCTATGCAATTTAAGCAAAGCTTTGACGAACATTGTTTCATTCTTTAGTTCCACATTAGAAGTCTATGCAACTTAGCAAAGATTTGATGTGTATAGGTAAATTCTTGAGTTCCTTAGTAGAAGTAGTCTTCGTAATTTAGCAAAGCTTTAATCAGCATTGTTTAATTCGTGAGTTCCATAATTGATGTGGTGTTTTAAGTTTAGCAAAGCTTTTATGAGCATTGTTTAATTCTTGAGTTCCACAATATAAGTTTATGCAATTTACAAAGGTTTTGATGAGCATTGTTTAATTCTTGAGTTCCACATTACAGGTAGTCTTCGCTATTTAGCAAAGCTTTCATGAGTATTGTTTATTTCTTGAGTTCCACAATAAAAGTCTATGCAATTTAAGCAAACCTTTGATGAGCATTCTTTCATTCTTGAGTTCCACATTAGAAGTCTACGCAATTTTGCAAATCTTTGATGAGTATTGTTTAATTCTAGAGTTCCATAATAGATGTAGCCTTCGCAATTTAGCAAAGCTATTATGAGCATCGTTTAATTATTAAGTTCCACAATAGAAGTCTATGTAATTTAAGCAAAGCTTTGTTGAGCATTCTTTCATTCTTGGGCTCTATGTTGCAAGTCTATGCAATTTTGCAAAGCACGGATGATCATTGTTTAATTCTTGAGTTCCATAATATATATAGTCTTTGCAATTTAGCAATGCTTTGATGAGCATTG
Source organism: Lactuca sativa (assembly GCF_002870075.4). Taxonomy (NCBI): domain Eukaryota; kingdom Viridiplantae; phylum Streptophyta; class Magnoliopsida; order Asterales; family Asteraceae; genus Lactuca; species Lactuca sativa. The sequence goes on from NC_056631.2 coordinate 132,468,142, forward strand.
TTTAATTATTGAGTTCCACAATCGTATATGCAATTTAAGCAAAGCTTTGATGAGAATTGTTTGATACTTGAGTTCCACATTAGAAGTCTATGCACTTTAGCAAAGCTTTAATGAGCATTGTTTAATTCTAGAGTTCCACAATAGAACTTATCTTCCCGATTTAGCAATGGTTTGATGAGGATTGTTTAATTCTTTAGTACCACAACAGAAGTCTAAGTAATTTAAGCAAAGCTTTGATAAGCATTGTTTCATTCTTGAGTTCCACGTTAGAAGTCTATGAAAATTTTCAAAGTATTGATGAGCATTGTTTAATTCTTAAGTTCCACAATAAAAGTTGTCTTTGCAATTTAGCAAAGCTTTGTTGAGCAATGTTTAATTCTTAAGTTCCACAATAGAAGTCTATGCAATTTAAGGAAAGCTTTGTTGAGCATTGTTTCATTCTTGAGTTCCGCATTAGATGTCTATGCAATTTAGCAAAGCTTTGATTTGCATTGTTTAATTCTTGAGTTCCACAATAGATGCAGACTTTGCAATTTAGCTAAGATTTGATGAGCATTGTTAAATTCTTGAGTTCCACAATAGAAGTCTATGCAATTTAAGCAAAGCTTTGACGAACATTGTTTCATTCTTTAGTTCCACATTAGAAGTCTATGCAATTTAGCAAAGCTTTGATGTGTATTGGTTATTTCTTGAGTTCCATAGTAGAAGTAGTCTTCGCAATTCAGCAAAGCTTTAATCAGCATTGTTTAATTCTTGAGTTCCACAATTGATGTGGTGTTTTAAGTTTAGCAAAGCTTTTATGAGCATTGTTTAATTCTTGAGTTCCACAATATAAGTTTATGCAATTTACAAAGGTTTTGATGAGCATTGTCTAATTCTTGAGTTCCACATTACTGGTAGTCTTCGCTATTTAGCAAAGCTTTCATGAGTATTGTTTATTTCTTAAGTTCCACAATAAAAGTCTATGCAATTTAAGCAAACCTTTGATGAGCATTCTTTCATTCTTGAGTTCCACATTAGAAGTCTACGCAATTTTGCAAATCTTAGATGAGTATTGTCTAATTCTAGAGTTCCATAATAGATGTAGCCTTCGCAATTTAGCAAAGCTATTATGAGCATCGTTTAATTCTTAAGTTCCACAATAGAAGTCTATGTAATTTAAGCAAAGCTTTGTTGAGCATTCTTTCATTCTTGGGCTCTATGTTGCAAGTCTATGCAATTTTGCAAAGCACGAATGATCATTGTTTAATTCTTGAGTTCCATAATATAAATAATCTTTGCAATTTAGCAAAGCTTTGATGAGCATTGTTTAATTATTGAGTTCCACAATCGTATATGCAATTTAAGCAAAGTTTTGATGAGAATTGTTTGATACTTGAGTTCCACATTAGAAGTCTATGCACTTTAGCAAAGCTTTAATGAGCATTGTTTAATTCTAGAGCACCACAATAGAAGTTATCTTCCCGATTTAGCAATGGTTTGATGAGGATTGTTTAATTCTTTAGTACCACAATAGAAGTCTAAGCAATTTAAGCAAAGCTTTGATAAGCATTGTTTCATTCTTGAGTTCCACGTTAGAAGTCTATGAAAAATTTCAAAGTATTGATGAGCATTGTTTAATTCTTGAGTTCCACAATAAAAGTTGTCTTCGCAATTTAGCAAAGCTTTGATGACCAATGTTTAATTCTTAAGTTCCACAATAGAAGTCTATGCAATTTAAGGAAAGCTTTGTTGAGCATTGTTTCATTCTTGAGTTCGACATTAGATGTCTATGCAATTTAGCAAAGCTTTGATTTGCATTGTTTAATTCCTGAGCTCCACAATAGATGTAGACTTTGCAATTTAGCTAAGATTTGATGAGCATTGTTAAATTCTTGAGTTCCACAATAGAAGTCTATGCAATTTAAGCAAAGCTTTGACGAACATTGTTTCATTCTTTAGTTCCACATTAGAAGTCTATGCAACTTAGCAAAGCTTTGATGTGCATTGGTTAATTCTTGACTTCCTTAGTACAAGTAGTCTTCGTAATTTAGCAAAGCTTTAATCAGCATTGTTTAATTCTTGAGTTCCACATTACAGGTAGTCTTCGCTATTTAGCAAAGCTTTCATGAGTATTGTTTATTTCTTGAGTTCCACAATAAAAGTCTATGAAATTTAAGCAAACCTTTGATGAGCATTCTTTCATTCTTGAGTTCCACATTAGAAGTCTACGCAATTTTGCAAATCTTTGATGAGTATTGTTTAATTCTAGAGTTGCATAATAGATGTAGCCTTCGCAATTTAGCAAATCTATTATGAGCATCGTTTAATTATTAAGTTCCACAATAGAAGTCTATGTAATTTAAGCAAAGCTTTGTTGAGCATTGTTTCATTCTTGGGCTCTATGTTGCAAGTCTATGCAATTTTGCAAAGCACGGATGATCATTGTTTAATTCTTGAGTTCCATAATATATATAGTCTTTGCAATTTAGCAATGCTTTGATGAGCATTGTTTAATTCTTGAGTTCCACAATCGTATATGCAATTTAAGCAAAGCTTTGATGAGAATTGTTTGATACTTGAGTTCCACATTAGAAGTCTATGCACTTTAGCAAAGCTTTAATGAGCATTGTTTAATTCTAGAGCACCACAAAAGAAGTTATCTTCCCGATTTAGCAATGGTTTGATGAGGATTGTTTAATTCTTTAGTACCACAATAGAAGTCTAAGCAATTTAAGCAAAGCTTTGATAAGCATTGTTTCATTCTTGAGTTCCACGTTAGAAGTCTATGAAAATTTTCAAAGTATTGATGAGCATTGTTTAATTCTTGAGTTCCACAATAAAAGTTGTCTTCGCAATTTAGCAAAGCTTTGATGACCAATGTTTAATTCTTAAGTTCCACAATAGAAGTCTATGCAATTTAAGGAAAGCTTTGTTGAGCATTGTTTCATTCTTGAGTTCCACATTAGATGTCTATGCAATTTAGCAAAGCTTTGATTTGCATTGTTTAATTCCTGAGCTCCACAATAGATGTAGACTTTGCAATTTAGCTAAGATTTGATGAGCATTGTTAAATTCTTGAGTTCCACAATAGAAGTCTATGCAATTTAAGCAAAGCTTTGACGAACATTGTTTCATTCTTTAGTTCCACATTAGAAGTCTATGCAACTTAGCAAAGATTTGATGTGTATAGGTGAATTCTTAAGTTCCTTAGTAGAAGTAGTCTTCGTAATTTAGCAAAGCTTTAATCAGCATTGTTTAATTCTTGAGTTCCACAATTGATGTGGTGTTTTAAGTTTAGCAAAGCTTTTATGAGCATTGTTTAATTCTTGAGTTCCACAATATAAGTTTATGCAATTTACAAAGGTTTTGATGAGCATTGTTTAATTCTTGAGTTCCACATTACAGGTAGTCTTCGCTATTTAGCAAAGCTTTCATGAGTATTGTTTATTTCTTGAGTTCCACAATAAAAGTCTATGCAATTTAAGCAAACCTTTGATGAGCATTCTTTCATTCTTGAGTTCCACATTAGAAGTCTACGCAATTTTGCAAATCTTTGATGAGTATTGTTTAATTCTAGAGTTCCATAATAGATGTAGCCTTCGCAATTTAGCAAAGCTATTATGAGCATCGTTTAAATATTAAGTTCCACAATAGAAGTCTATGTAATTTAAGAAAACCATTGTTGAGCATTGTTTCATTCTTGGGCTCTATGTTGCAAGTCTATGCAATTTTGCAAAGCACGGATGATCATTGTTTAATTCTTGAGTTCCATAATATAAATAGTCTTTGCAATTTAGCAATGCTTTGATGAGCATTGTTTAATTCTTGAGTTCCACAATCGTATATGCAATTTAAGCAAAGCTTTGATGAGAATTGTTTGATACTTGAGTTCCACATTAGAAGTCTATGTACTTTAGCAAAGCTTTAATGAGCATTGTTTAATTCTAGAGTTCCACAATAGAACTTATCTTCCCGATTTAGCAATGGTTTGATGAGGATTGTTTAATTCTTTAGTACCTCAATAGAAGTCTAAGCAATTTAAGCAAAGCTTTGATAGGCATTGTTTCATTCTTGAGTTCCACGTTAGAAGTCTATGAAAATTTTCAAAGTAATGATGAGCATTGTTTAATTCTTGAGTTCCACAGTAAAAGTTGTCTTCGCAATTTAGCAAAGCTTTGATGACCAATGTTTAATTCTTAAGTTCCACAATAGAAGTCTATGCAATTTAAGGAAAGCTTTGTTGAGCATTGTTTCATTCTTGAGTTCCACATTAGATGTCTATGCAATTTAGCAAAGCTTTGATTTGCATTGTTTAATTCTTGAGTTCCACAATAGATGCAGACTTTGCAATTTTGCTAAGATTTGATGAGCATTGTTAAATTCTTGAGTTCCACAATAGAAGTCTATGCAATTTAAGCAAAGCTTTGACGAACATTGTTTCATTCTTTAGATCCACATTAGAAGTCTATGCAACTTAGCAAAGATTTGATGTGTATAGGTGAATTCTTGAGTTCCTTAGTAGAAGTAGTCTTCGTAATTTAGCAAAGCTTTAATCAGCATTGTTTAATTCTTGAGTTCCATAATTGATGTGGTGTTTTAAGTTTAGCAAAGCTTTTATGAGCATTGTTTAATTCTTGAGTTCCACAATATAAGTTTATGCAATTTACAAAGGTTTTGATGAGCATTGTTTAATTCTTGAGTTCCACATTACAGGTAGTCTTCGCTATTTAGCAAAGCTTTCATGAGTATTGTTTATTTCTTGAGTTCCACAATAAAAGTCTATGCAATTTAAGCAAACCTTTGATGAGCATTCTTTCATTCTTGAGTTCCACATTAGAAGTCTACGCAATTTTGCAAATCTTTGATGAGTATTGTTTAATTCTAGAGTTCCATAATAGATGTAGCCTTCGCAATTTAGCAAAGCTATTATGAGCATCGTTTAATTATTAAGTTCCACAATAGAAGTCTATGTAATTTAAGCAAAGCTTTGTTGAGCATTCTTTCATTCTTGGGCTCTATGTTGCAAGTCTATGCAATTTTGCAAAGCACGGATGATCATTGTTTAATTCTTGAGTTCCATAATATATATAGTCTTTGCAATTTAGCAATGCTTTGATGAGCATTGTTTAATTCTTGAGTTCCACAATCGTATATGCAATTTAAGCAAAGCTTTGATGAGAATTGTTTGATACTTGAGTTCCACATTAGAAGTCTATGCACTTTAGCAAAGCTTTAATGAGCATTGTATAATTCTAGAGTTCCACAATAGAACTTATCTTCCCGATTTAGCAATGGTTTGATGAGGATTGTTTAATTCTTTAGTACCACAACAGAAGTCTAAGTAATTTAAGCAAAGCTTTGATAAGCATTGTTTCATTCTTGAGTTCCACGTTAGAAGTCTATGAAAATTTTCAAAGTATTGATGAGCATTGTTTAATTCTTAAGTTCCACAATAAAAGTTGTCTTTGCAATTTAGCAAAGCTTTGTTGAGCAATGTTTAATTCTTAAGTTCCACAATAGAAGTCTATGCAATTTAAGGAAAGCTTTGTTGAGCATTGTTTCATTCTTGAGTTCCGCATTAGATGTCTATGCAATTTAGCAAAGCTTTGATTTGCATTGTTTAATTCTTGAGTTCCACAATAGATGCAGACTTTGCAATTTAGCTAAGATTTGATGAGCATTGTTAAATTCTTGAGTTCCACAATAGAAGTCTATGCAATTTAAGCAAAGCTTTGACGAACATTGTTTCATTCTTTAGTTCCACATTAGAAGTCTATGCAATTTAGCAAAGCTTTGATGTGTATTGGTTATTTCTTGAGTTCCATAGTAGAAGTAGTCTTCGCAATTCAGCAAAGCTTTAATCAGCATTGTTTAATTCTTGAGTTCCACAATTGATGTGGTGTTTTAAGTTTAGCAAAGCTTTTATGAGCATTGTTTAATTCTTGAGTTCCACAATATAAGTTTATGCAATTTACAAAGGTTTTGATGAGCATTGTCTAATTCTTGAGTTCCACATTACTGGTAGTCTTCGCTATTTAGCAAAGCTTTCATGAGTATTGTTTATTTCTTAAGTTCCACAATAAAAGTCTATGCAATTTAAGCAAACCTTTGATGAGCATTCTTTCATTCTTGAGTTCCACATTAGAAGTCTACGCAATTTTGCAAATCTTAGATGAGTATTGTCTAATTCTAGAGTTCCATAATAGATGTAGCCTTCGCAATTTAGCAAAGCTATTATGAGCATCGTTTAATTCTTAAGTTCCACAATAGAAGTCTATGTAATTTAAGCAAAGCTTTGTTGAGCATTCTTTCATTCTTGGGCTCTATGTTGCAAGTCTATGCAATTTTGCAAAGCACGAATGATCATTGTTTAATTCTTGAGTTCCATAATATAAATAATCTTTGCAATTTAGCAAAGCTTTGATGAGCATTGTTTAATTATTGAGTTCCACAATCGTATATGCAATTTAAGCAAAGTTTTGATGAGAATTGTTTGATACTTGAGTTCCACATTAGAAGTCTATGCACTTTAGCAAAGCTTTAATGAGCATTGTTTAATTCTAGAGCACCACAATAGAAGTTATCTTCCCGATTTAGCAATGGTTTGATGAGGATTGTTTAATTCTTTAGTACCACAATAGAAGTCTAAGCAATTTAAGCAAAGCTTTGATAAGCATTGTTTCATTCTTGAGTTCCACGTTAGAAGTCTATGAAAAATTTCAAAGTATTGATGAGCATTGTTTAATTCTTGAGTTCCACAATAAAAGTTGTCTTCGCAATTTAGCAAAGCTTTGATGACCAATGTTTAATTCTTAAGTTCCACAATAGAAGTCTATGCAATTTAAGGAAAGCTTTGTTGAGCATTGTTTCATTCTTGAGTTCGACATTAGATGTCTATGCAATTTAGCAAAGCTTTGATTTGCATTGTTTAATTCCTGAGCTCCACAATAGATGTAGACTTTGCAATTTAGCTAAGATTTGATGAGCATTGTTAAATTCTTGAGTTCCACAATAGAAGTCTATGCAATTTAAGCAAAGCTTTGACGAACATTGTTTCATTCTTTAGTTCCACATTAGAAGTCTATGCAACTTAGCAAAGCTTTGATGTGCATTGGTTAATTCTTGACTTCCTTAGTACAAGTAGTCTTCGTAATTTAGCAAAGCTTTAATCAGCATTGTTTAATTCTTGAGTTCCACATTACAGGTAGTCTTCGCTATTTAGCAAAGCTTTCATGAGTATTGTTTATTTCTTGAGTTCCACAATAAAAGTCTATGAAATTTAAGCAAACCTTTGATGAGCATTCTTTCATTCTTGAGTTCCACATTAGAAGTCTACGCAATTTTGCAAATCTTTGATGAGTATTGTTTAATTCTAGAGTTGCATAATAGATGTAGCCTTCGCAATTTAGCAAATCTATTATGAGCATCGTTTAATTATTAAGTTCCACAATAGAAGTCTATGTAATTTAAGCAAAGCTTTGTTGAGCATTGTTTCATTCTTGGGCTCTATGTTGCAAGTCTATGCAATTTTGCAAAGCACGGATGATCATTGTTTAATTCTTGAGTTCCATAATATATATAGTCTTTGCAATTTAGCAATGCTTTGATGAGCATTGTTTAATTCTTGAGTTCCACAATCGTATATGCAATTTAAGCAAAGCTTTGATGAGAATTGTTTGATACTTGAGTTCCACATTAGAAGTCTATGCACTTTAGCAAAGCTTTAATGAGCATTGTTTAATTCTAGAGCACCACAAAAGAAGTTATCTTCCCGATTTAGCAATGGTTTGATGAGGATTGTTTAATTCTTTAGTACCACAATAGAAGTCTAAGCAATTTAAGCAAAGCTTTGATAAGCATTGTTTCATTCTTGAGTTCCACGTTAGAAGTCTATGAAAATTTTCAAAGTATTGATGAGCATTGTTTAATTCTTGAGTTCCACAATAAAAGTTGTCTTCGCAATTTAGCAAAGCTTTGATGACCAATGTTTAATTCTTAAGTTCCACAATAGAAGTCTATGCAATTTAAGGAAAGCTTTGTTGAGCATTGTTTCATTCTTGAGTTCCACATTAGATGTCTATGCAATTTAGCAAAGCTTTGATTTGCATTGTTTAATTCCTGAGCTCCACAATAGATGTAGACTTTGCAATTTAGCTAAGATTTGATGAGCATTGTTAAATTCTTGAGTTCCACAATAGAAGTCTATGCAATTTAAGCAAAGCTTTGACGAACATTGTTTCATTCTTTAGTTCCACATTAGAAGTCTATGCAACTTAGCAAAGATTTGATGTGTATAGGTGAATTCTTAAGTTCCTTAGTAGAAGTAGTCTTCGTAATTTAGCAAAGCTTTAATCAGCATTGTTTAATTCTTGAGTTCCACAATTGATGTGGTGTTTTAAGTTTAGCAAAGCTTTTATGAGCATTGTTTAATTCTTGAGTTCCACAATATAAGTTTATGCAATTTACAAAGGTTTTGATGAGCATTGTTTAATTCTTGAGTTCCACATTACAGGTAGTCTTCGCTATTTAGCAAAGCTTTCATGAGTATTGTTTATTTCTTGAGTTCCACAATAAAAGTCTATGCAATTTAAGCAAACCTTTGATGAGCATTCTTTCATTCTTGAGTTCCACATTAGAAGTCTACGCAATTTTGCAAATCTTTGATGAGTATTGTTTAATTCTAGAGTTCCATAATAGATGTAGCCTTCGCAATTTAGCAAAGCTATTATGAGCATCGTTTAAATATTAAGTTCCACAATAGAAGTCTATGTAATTTAAGAAAACCATTGTTGAGCATTGTTTCATTCTTGGGCTCTATGTTGCAAGTCTATGCAATTTTGCAAAGCACGGATGATCATTGTTTAATTCTTGAGTTCCATAATATAAATAGTCTTTGCAATTTAGCAATGCTTTGATGAGCATTGTTTAATTCTTGAGTTCCACAATCGTATATGCAATTTAAGCAAAGCTTTGATGAGAATTGTTTGATACTTGAGTTCCACATTAGAAGTCTATGTACTTTAGCAAAGCTTTAATGAGCATTGTTTAATTCTAGAGTTCCACAATAGAACTTATCTTCCCGATTTAGCAATGGTTTGATGAGGATTGTTTAATTCTTTAGTACCTCAATAGAAGTCTAAGCAATTTAAGCAAAGCTTTGATAGGCATTGTTTCATTCTTGAGTTCCACGTTAGAAGTCTATGAAAATTTTCAAAGTAATGATGAGCATTGTTTAATTCTTGAGTTCCACAGTAAAAGTTGTCTTCGCAATTTAGCAAAGCTTTGATGACCAATGTTTAATTCTTAAGTTCCACAATAGAAGTCTATGCAATTTAACGAAAGCTTTGTTGAGCATTGTTTCATTCTTGAGTTCCACATTAGATGTCTATGCAATTTAGCAAAGCTTTGATTTGCATTGTTTAATTCTTGAGTTCCACAATAGATGCAGACTTTGCAATTTTGCTAAGATTTGATGAGCATTGTTAAATTCTTGAGTTCCACAATAGAAGTCTATGCAATTTAAGCAAAGCTTTGACGAACATTGTTTCATTCTTTAGATCCACATTAGAAGTCTATGCAACTTAGCAAAGATTTGATGTGTATAGGTGAATTCTTGAGTTCCTTAGTAGAAGTAGTCTTCGTAATTTAGCAAAGCTTTAATCAGCATTGTTTAATTCTTGAGTTCCATAATTGATGTGGTGTTTTAAGTTTAGCAAAGCTTTTATGAGCATTGTTTAATTCTTGAGTTCCACAATATAAGTTTATGCAATTTACAAAGGTTTTGATGAGCATTGTTTAATTCTTGAGTTCCACATTACAGGTAGTCTTCGCTATTTAGCAAAGCTTTCATGAGTATTGTTTATTTCTTGAGTTCCACAATAAAAGTCTATGCAATTTAAGCAAACCTTTGATGAGCATTCTTTCATTCTTGAGTTCCACATTAGAAGTCTACGCAATTTTGCAAATCTTTGATGAGTATTGTTTAATTCTAGAGTTCCATAATAGATGTAGCCTTCGCAATTTAGCAAAGCTATTATGAGCATCGTTTAATTATTAAGTTCCACAATAGAAGTCTATGTAATTTAAGCAAAGCTTTGTGGAGCATTCTTTCATTCTTGGGCTCTATGTTGCAAGTCTATGCAATTTTGCAAAGCACGGATGATCATTGTTTAATTCTTGAGTTCCATAATATATATAGTCTTTGCAATTTAGCAATGCTTTGATGAGCATTGTTTAATTCTTGAGTTCTACAATCGTATATGCAATTTAAGCAAAGCTTTGATGAGAATTGTTTGATACTTGAGTTCCACATTAGAAGTCTATGCACTTTAGCAAAGCTTTAATGAGCATTGTTTAATTCTAGAGTTCCACAATAGAACTTATCTTCCCGATTTAGCAATGGTTTGATGAGGATTGTTTAATTCTTTAGTACCACAACAGAAGTCTAAGTAATTTAAGCAAAGCTTTGATAGGCATTGTTTCATTCTTGAGTTCCACGTTAGAAGTCTATGAAAATTTTCAAAGTATTGATGAGCATTGTTTAATTCTTGAGTTCCACAATAAAAGTTGTCTTTGCAATTTAGCAAAGCTTTGATGAGCAATGTTTAATTCTTAAGTTCCACAATAGAAGTCTATGCAATTTAAGGAAAGCTTCGTTGAGCATTGTTTCATTCTTGAGTTCCGCATTAGATGTCTATGCAATTTAGCAAAGCTTTGATTTGCATTGTTTAATTCTTGAGTTCCACAATAGATGCAGACTTTGCAATTTAGCTAAGATTTGATGAGCATTGTTAAATTCTTGAGTTCCACAATAGAAGTCTATGCAATTTAAGCAAAGCTTTGACGAAGATTGTTTCATTCTTTAGTTCCACATTAGAAGTTTATGCAATTTAGCAAAGCTTTGATGTGTATTGGTTATTTCTTGAGTTCCATAGTAGAAGTAGTCTTCGCAATTCAGCAAAGCTTTAATCAGCATTGTTTAATTCTTGAGTTCCACAATTGATGTGGTGTTTTAAGTTTAGCAAAGCTTTTATGAGCATTGTTTAATTCTTGAGTTCCACAATAGAAGTTTATGCAATTTACAAAGGTTTTGATGAGCATTGTCTAATTCTTGAGTTCCACATTACTGGTAGTCTTCGCTATTTAGCAAAGCTTTCATGAGTATTGTTTATTTCTTAAGTTCCACAATAAAAGTCTATGCAATTTAAGCAAACCTTTGATGAGCATTCTTTCATTCTTGAGTTCCACATTAGAAGTCTACGCAATTTTGCAAATCTTAGATGAGTATTGTCTATTTCTAGAGTTCCATAATAGATGTAGCCTTCGCAATTTAGCAAAGCTATTATGAGCATCGTTTAATTCTTAAGTTCCACAATAGAAGTCTATGTAATTTAAGCAAAGCTTTGTTGAGCATTCTTTCATTCTTGGGCTCTATGTTGCAAGTCTATGCAATTTTGCAAAGCACGGATGATCATTGTTTAATTCTTGAGTTCCATAATATAAATAATCTTTGCAATTTAGCAAAGCTTTCATGAGCATTGTTTAATTATTGAGTTCCACAATCGTATATGCAATTTAAGCAAAGTTTTGATGAGAATTGTTTGATACTTGAGTTCCACATTAGAAGTCTATGCACTTTAGCAAAGCTTTAATAAGCATTGTTTAATTCTAGAGCACCACAATAGAAGTTATCTTCCCGATTTAGCAATGGTTTGATGAGGATTGTTTAATTCTTTAGTACCACAATAGAAGTCTAAGCAATTTAAGCAAAGCTTTGATAAGCATTGTTTCATTCTTGAGTTCCACGTTAGAAGTCTATGAAAATTTTCAAAGTATTGATGAGCATTGTTTAATTCTTGAGTTCCACAATAAAAGTTGTCTTCGCAATTTAGCAAAGCTTTGATGAGCAATGTTTAATTCTTAAGTTCTACAATAGAAGTCTATGCAATTTAAGGAAAGCTTTGTTGAGCATTGTTTCATTCTTGAGTTCGACATTAGATGTCTATGCAATTTAGCAAAGCTTTGATTTGCATTGTTTAATTCCTGAGCTCCACAATAGATGTAGACTTTGCAATTTAGCTAAGATTTGATGAGCATTGTTAAATTCTTGAGTTCCACAATAGAAGTCTATGCAATTTAAGCAAAGCTTTGACGAACATTGTTTCATTCTTTAGTTCCACATTAGAAGTCTATGCAACTTAGCAAAGCTTTGATGTGCATTGGTTAATTCTTGAGTTCCTTAGTAGAAGTAGTCTTCGTAATTTAGCAAAGCTTTAATCAGCATTGTTTAATTCTTGAGTTCCACATTACAGGTAGTCTTCGCTATTTAGCAAAGCTTTCATGAGTATTGTTTATTTCTTGAGTTCCACAATAAAAGTCTATGAAATTTAAGCAAACCTTTGATGAGCATTCTTTCATTCTTGAGTTCCACATTAGAAGTCTACGCAATTTTGCTAATCTTTGATGTGTATTGTTTAATTCTAGAGTTCCATAATAGATGTAGCCTTTGCAATTTAGCAAAGCTATTATGAACATCGTTTAATTCTTAAGTTCCACAATAGAAGTCTATGTAATTTAAGCAAAGCTTTGTTGAGCATTGTTTCATTCTTGGGCTCTATGTTGCAAGTCTATGCATTTTTGCAAAGCACGGATGATCATTGTTTAATTCTTGAGTTCCATAATATAAATAGTCTTTGCAATTTAGCAAAGCTTTGATGAGCATTAATGATTATTGAGTTTTACAATCGTATATGCAATTTAAGCAAAGCTTTGATGAGAATTGTTTGATACTTGAGTTCCATATTAGAAGTCTATGCACTTTAGCAAAGCTTTAATGAGCATTGTTTAATTCTAGAGCACCACAATAGAAGTTATCTTCCCGATTTAGCAATGGTTTGATGAGGATTGTTTAATTCTTTAGTACCACAATAGAAGTCTAAGCAATTTAAGCAAAGCTTTGATAAGCATTGTTTCATTCTTGAGTTCCACGTTAGAAGTCTATGAAAATTTTCAAAGTATTGATGAGCATTGTTTAGTTCTTGAGTTCCACAATAAAAGTTGTCTTCACAATTTAGCAAAGCTTTGATGACCAATGTTTAATTCTTAAGTTCCACAATAGAAGTCTATGCAATTTAAGGAAAGCTTTGTTGAGCATTGTTTCATTCTTGAGTTCGACATTAGATGTCTATGCAATTTAGCAAAGCTTTGATTTGCATTGTTTAATTCCTGAGCTCCACAATAGATGTAGACTTTGCAATTTAGCTAAGATTTGATGAGCATTGTTAAATTCTTGAGTTCCACAATAGAAGTCTATGCAATTTAAGCAAAGCTTTGACGAACATTGTTTCATTCTTTAGTTCCACATTAGAAGTCTATGCAACTTAGCAAAGCTTTGATGTGCATTGGTTAATTCTTGAGTTCCTTAGTAGAAGTAGTCTTCGTAATTTAGCAAAGCTTTAATCAGCATTGTTTAATTCTTGAGTTCCACATTACAGGTAGTCTTCGCTATTTAGCAAAGCTTTCATGAGTATTGTTTATTTCTTGAGTTCCACAATAAAAGTCTATGAAATTTAAGCAAACCTTTGATGAGCATTCTTTCATTCTTGAGTTCCACATTAAAAGTCTACGCAATTTTGCAAATCTTTGATGAGTATTGTTTAATTCTAGAGTTCCATAATAGATGTAGCCTTCGCAATTTAGCAAATCTATTATGATCATCATTTAATTATTAAGTTCCACAATAGAAGTCTATGTAATTTAAGCAAAGCTTTGTTGAGCATTGTTTCATTCTTGGGCTCTATGTTACAAGTCTATGCAATTTTGCAAAGCACGGATGATCATTGTTTAATTCTTGAGTTCCATAATATATATAGTCTTTGCAATTTAGCAATGCTTTGATGAGCATTGTTTAATTCTTGAGTTCCACAATCGTATATGCAATTTAAGCAAAGCTTTGATGAGAATTGTTTGATACTTGAGTTCCACATTAGAAGTCTATGCACTTTAGCAAAGCTTTAATGAGCATTGTTTAATTCTAGAGCACCACAAAAGAAGTTATCTTCCCGATTTAGCAATGGTTTGATGAGGATTGTTTAATTCTTTAGTACCACAATAGAAGTCTAAGCAATTTAAGCAAACCTTTGATAAGCATTGTTTCATTCTTGAGTTCTACGTTAGAAGTCTATGAAAAGTTTCAAAGTATTGATGAGCATTGTTTAATTCTTGAGTTCCACAATAAAAGTTGTCTTCGCAATTTAGCAAAGCTTTGATGACCAATGTTTAATTCTTAAGTTCCACAATAGAAGTCTATGCAATTTAAGGAAAGCTTTGTTGAGCATTGTTTCATTCTTGAGTTCCACATTAGATGTCTATGCAATTTAGCAAAGCTTTGATTTGCATTGTTTAATTCTTGAGTTCCACAATAGATGCAGACTTTGCAATTTAGCTAAGATTTGATGAGCATTGTTAAATTCTTGAGTTCCACAATAGAAGTCTATGCAATTTAAGCAAAGCTTTGACGAACATTGTTTCATTCTTTAGTTCCACATTAGAAGTCTATGCAACTTAGCAAAGCTTTGATGTGTATTGGTTAATTCTTGACTTCCTTAGTAGAAGTAGTCTTCGTAATTTAGCAAAGCTTTAATCAGCATTGTTTAATTCTTGAGTTCCACATTAGAGGTAGTCTTCGCTATTTAGCAAAGCTTTCATGAGTATTGTTTATTTCTTGAGTTCCACAATAAAAGTCTATGAAATTTAAGCAAACCTTTGATGAGCATTCTTTCATTCTTGAGTTCCACATTAGAAGTCTACGCAATTTTGCAAATCTTTGATGAGTATTGTTTAATTCTAGAGTTCCATAATAGATGTAGCCTTCGCAATTTAGCAAAGCTATTATGAGCATCGTTTAATTCTTAAGTTCCACAATAGAAGTCTATGTAATTTAAGCAAAGCTTTGTTGAGCATTGTTTCATTCTTGGGCTCTATGTTGCAAGTCTATGCAATTTTGCAAAGCACGGATGATCATTGTTTAATTCTTGAGTTCCATAATATATATAGTCTTTGCAATTTAGCAATGCTTTGATGAGCATTGTTTAATTCTTGAGTTCCACAATCGTATATGCAATTTAAGCAAAGCTTTGATGAGAATTGTTTGATACTTGAGTTCCATATTAGAAGTCTATGCACTTTAGCAAAGCTTTAATGAGCATTGTTTAATTCTAGAGCACCACAATAGAAGTTATCTTCCCGATTTAGCAATGGTTTGATGAGGATTGTTTAATTCTTTAGTACCACAATAGAAGTCTAAGCAATTTAAGCAAAGCTTTGATAAGCATTGTTTCATTCTTGAGTTCCACGTTAGAAGTCTATGAAAATTTTCAAAGTATTGATGAGCATTGTTTAGTTCTTGAGTTCCACAATAAAAGTTGTCTTCACAATTTAGCAAAGCTTTGATGACCAATGTTTAATTCTTAAGTTCCACAATAGAAGTCTATGCAATTTAAGGAAAGCTTTGTTGAGCATTGTTTCATTCTTGAGTTCGACATTAGATGTCTATGCAATTTAGCAAAGCTTTGATTTGCATTGTTTAATTCCTGAGCTCCACAATAGATGTAGACTTTGCAATTTAGCTAAGATTTGATGAGCATTGTTAAATTCTTGAGTTCCACAATAGAAGTCTATGCAATTTAAGCAAAGCTTTGACGAACATTGTTTCATTCTTTAGTTCCACATTAGAAGTCTATGCAACTTAGCAAAGCTTTGATGTGCATTGGTTAATTCTTGAGTTCCTTAGTAGAAGTAGTCTTCGTAATTTAGCAAAGCTTTAATCAGCATTGTTTAATTCTTGAGTTCCACATTACAGGTAGTCTTCGCTATTTAGCAAAGCTTTCATGAGTATTGTTTATTTCTTGAGTTCCACAATAAAAGTCTATGAAATTTAAGCAAACCTTTGATGAGCATTCTTTCATTCTTGAGTTCCACATTAAAAGTCTACGCAATTTTGCAAATCTTTGATGAGTATTGTTTAATTCTAGAGTTCCATAATAGATGTAGCCTTCGCAATTTAGCAAATCTATTATGATCATCATTTAATTATTAAGTTCCACAATAGAAGTCTATGTAATTTAAGCAAAGCTTTGTTGAGCATTGTTTCATTCTTGGGCTCTATGTTACAAGTCTATGCAATTTTGCAAAGCACGGATGATCATTGTTTAATTCTTGAGTTCCATAATATATATAGTCTTTGCAATTTAGCAATGCTTTGATGAGCATTGTTTAATTCTTGAGTTCCACAATCGTATATGCAATTTAAGCAAAGCTTTGATGAGAATTGTTTGATACTTGAGTTCCACATTAGAAGTCTATGCACTTTAGCAAAGCTTTAATGAGCATTGTTTAATTCTAGAGCACCACAAAAGAAGTTATCTTCCCGATTTAGCAATGGTTTGATGAGGATTGTTTAATTCTTTAGTACCACAATAGAAGTCTAAGCAATTTAAGCAAACCTTTGATAAGCATTGTTTCATTCTTGAGTTCTACGTTAGAAGTCTATGAAAAGTTTCAAAGTATTGATGAGCATTGTTTAATTCTTGAGTTCCACAATAAAAGTTGTCTTCGCAATTTAGCAAAGCTTTGATGACCAATGTTTAATTCTTAAGTTCCACAATAGAAGTCTATGCAATTTAAGGAAAGCTTTGTTGAGCATTGTTTCATTCTTGAGTTCCACATTAGATGTCTATGCAATTTAGCAAAGCTTTGATTTGCATTGTTTAATTCTTGAGTTCCACAATAGATGCAGACTTTGCAATTTAGCTAAGATTTGATGAGCATTGTTAAATTCTTGAGTTCCACAATAGAAGTCTATGCAATTTAAGCAAAGCTTTGACGAACATTGTTTCATTCTTTAGTTCCACATTAGAAGTCTATGCAACTTAGCAAAGCTTTGATGTGTATTGGTTAATTCTTGACTTCCTTAGTAGAAGTAGTCTTCGTAATTTAGCAAAGCTTTAATCAGCATTGTTTAATTCTTGAGTTCCACATTAGAGGTAGTCTTCGCTATTTAGCAAAGCTTTCATGAGTATTGTTTATTTCTTGAGTTCCACAATAAAAGTCTATGAAATTTAAGCAAACCTTTGATGAGCATTCTTTCATTCTTGAGTTCCACATTAGAAGTCTACGCAATTTTGCAAATCTTTGATGAGTATTGTTTAATTCTAGAGTTCCATAATAGATGTAGCCTTCGCAATTTAGCAAAGCTATTATGAGCATCGTTTAATTCTTAAGTTCCACAATAGAAGTCTATGTAATTTAAGCAAAGCTTTGTTGAGCATTGTTTCATTCTTGGGCTCTATGTTGCAAGTCTATGCAATTTTGCAAAGCACGGATGATCATTGTTTAATTCTTGAGTTCCATAATATATATAGTCTTTGCAATTTAGCAATGCTTTGATGAGCATTGTTTAATTCTTGAGTTCCACAATCGTATATGCAATTTAAGCAAAGCTTTGATGAGAATTGTTTGATACTTGAGTTCCACATTAGAAGTCTATGCACTTTAGCAAAGCTTTAATGAGCATTGTTTAATGCTAGAGCACCACAAAAGAAGTTATCTTCCCGATTTAGCAATGGTTTGATGAGGATTGTTTAATTCTTTAGTACCACAATAGAAGTCTAAGCAATTTAAGCAAAGCTTTGTTAAGCATTGTTTCATTCTTGAGTTCCACGTTAGAAGTCTATGAAAATTTTCAAAGTATTGATGAACATTGTTTAATTCTTGAGTTCCACAATAAAAGTTGACTTCGCAATTTAGCAAAGCTTTGATGACCAATGTTTAATTCTTAAGTTCCACAATAGAAGTCTATGCAATTTAAGGAAAGCTTTGTTGAGCATTGTTTCATTCTTGAGTTCCGCATTAGATGTCTATGCAATTTAGCAAAGCTTTGATTTGCATTGTTTAATTCTTGAGTTCCACAATAGATGCAGACTTTGCAATTTAGCTAAGATTTGATGAGCATTGTTAAATTCTTGAGTTCCACAATAGAAGTCTATGCAATTTAAGCAAAGCTTTGACGAACATTGTTTCATTCTTTAGTTCCACATTAGAAGTCTATGCAATTTAGCAATGCTTTGATGTGTATTGGTTATTTCTTGAGTTCCATAGTAGAAGTAGTCTTCGCAATTCAGCAAAGCTTTAATCAGCATTGTTTAATTCTTGAGTACCACAATTGATGTGGTGTTTTAAGTTTAGCAAAGCTTTTATGAGCATTGTTTAATTCTTGAGTTCCACAATATAAGTTTATGCAATTTAGAAAGGTTTTGATGAGCATTGTCTAATTCTTGAGTTCCACATTACAGGTAGTCTTCGCTATTTAGCAAAGCTTTCATGAGTATTGTTTATTTCTTGAGTTCCACAATAAAAGTCTATACAATTTAAGCAAACCTTTGATGAGCATTCTTTCATTCTTGAGTTCCACATTAGAAGTCTACGCAATTTTGCAAATCTGTGATGAGTATTGTTTAATTCTAGAGTTCCATAATAGATGTAGCCTTCGCAATTTAGCAAAGCTATTATGAACATCGTTTAATTCTTAAGTTCCACAATAGAAGTCTATGTAATTTAAGCAAAGCTTTGTTGAGCATTGTTTCATTCTTGGGCTCTATGTTGCAAGTCTATGCAATTTTGCAAAGCACGGATGATCATTGTTTAATTCTTGAGTTCCATAATATAAATAGTCTTTGCAATTTAGCAAAGCTTTGATGAGCATTGTTTGATTATTGAGTTTTACAATCGTATATGCAATTTAAGCAAAGCTTTGATGAGAATTGTTTGATACTTGAGTTCCATATTAGAAGTCTATGCACTTTAGCAAAGCTTTAATGAGCATTGTTTAATTCTAAAGCACCACAATAGAAGTTATCTTCCCGATTTAGCAATGGTTTGATGAGGATTGTTTAATTCTTTAGTACCACAATAGAAGTCTAAGCAATTTAAGCAAAGCTTTGATAAGCATTGTTTCATTCTTGAGTTCCACGTTAGAAGTCGATGAAAAATTTCAAAGTATTGATGAGCATTGTTTAATTCTTGAGTTCCACAATAAAAGTTGTCTTCGCAATTTAGCAAAGCTTTGATGACCAATGTTTAATTCTTAAGTTCCACAATAGAAGTCTATGCAATTTAAGGAAAGCTTTGTTGAGCATTGTTTCATTCTTGAGTTCGACATTAGATGTCTATGCAATTTAGCAAAGCTTTGATTTGCATTGTTTAATTCCTGAGCTCCACAATAGATGTAGACTTTGCAATTTAGCTAAGATTTGATGAGCATTGTTAAATTCTTGAGTTCTACAATAGAAGTCTATGCAATTTAAGCAAAGCTTTGACGAACATTGTTTCATTCTTTAGTTCCACATTAGAAGTCTATGCAACTTAGCAAAGCTTTGATGTGCATTGGTTAATTCTTGAGTTCCTTAGTAGAAGTAGTCTTCGTAATTTAGCAAAGCTTTAATCAGCATTGTTTAATTCTTGAGTTCCACATTACAGGTAGTCTTCGCTATTTAGCAAAGCTTTCATGAGTATTGTTTATTTCTTGAGTTCCACAATAAAAGTCTATGCAATTTAAGCAAACCTTTGATGAGCATTCTTTCATGCTTGAGTTCCACATTAGAAGTCTACGCAATTTTGCAAATCTTTGATGAGTATTGTTTAATTCTAGAGTTGCATAATAGATGTAGCCTTCGCAATTTAGCAAATCTATTATGAGCATCGTTTAATTATTAAGTTCCACAATAGAAGTCTATGTAATTTAAGCAAAGCTTTGTTGAGCATAGTTTCATTCTTGGGCTCTATGTTGCAAGTCTATGCAATTTTCCAAAGCACGGATGATCATTGTTTAATTCTTGAGTTCCATAATATATATAGTCTTTGCAATTTAGCAATGCTTTGATGAGCATTGTTTAATTCTTGAGTTCCACAATAAAAGTTGTCTTCGCAATTTAGCAAAGCTTTGATGACCAATGTTTAATTCTTAAGTTCCACAATAGAAGTCTATGCAATTTAAGGAAAGCTTTGTTGAGCATTGTTTCATTCTTGAGTTCGACATTAGATGTCTATGCAATTTAGCAAAGCTTTGATTTGCATTGTTTAATTCCTGAGCTCCACAATAGATGTAGACTTTGCAATTTAGCTAAGATTTGATGAGCATTGTTAAATTCTTGAGTTCCACAATAGAAGTCTATGCAATTTAAGCAAAGCTTTGACGAACATTGTTTCATTCTTTAGTTCCACATTAGAAGTCTATGCAACTTAGCAAAGCTTTGATGTGCATTGGTTAATTCTTGAGTTCCTTAGTAGAAGTAGTCTTCGTAATTTAGCAAAGCTTTAATCAGCATTGTTTAATTCTTGAGTTCCACATTACAGGTAGTCTTCGCTATTTAGCAAAGCTTTCATGAGTATTGTTTATTTCTTGAGTTCCACAATAAAAGTCTATGAAATTTAAGCAAACCTTTGATGAGCATTCTTTCATTCTTGAGTTCCACATTAGAAGTCTACGCAATTTTGCAAATCTTTGATGAGTATTGTTTAATTCTAGAGTTCCATAATAGATGTAGCCTTCGCAATTTAGCAAATCTATTATGAGCATCATTTAATTATTAAGTTCCACAATAGAAGTCTATGTAATTTAAGCAAAGCTTTGTTGAGCATTGTTTCATTCTTGGGCTAAGTCTATGCAATTTTGCAAAGCACGGATGATCATTGTTTAATTCTTGAGTTCCATAATATATATAGTCTTTGCAATTTAGCAATGCTTTGATGAGCATTGTTTAATTCTTGAGTTCCACAATCGTATATGCAATTTAAGCAAAGCTTTGATGAGAATTGTTTGATACTTGAGTTCCACATTAGAAGTCTATGCACTTTAGCAAAGCTTTAATGAGCATTGTTTAATTCTAGAGCACCACAAAAGAAGTTATCTTCCCGATTTAGCAATGGTTTGATGAGGATTGTTTAATTCTTTAGTACCACAATAGAAGTCTAAGCAATTTAAGCAAAGCTTTGATAAGCATTGTTTCATTCTTGAGTTCCACGTTAGAAGTCTATGAAAATTTTCAAAGTATTGATGAGCATTGTTTAATTCTTGAGTTCCACAATAAAAGTTGTCTTCGCAATTTAGCAAAGCTTTGATGACCAATGTTTAATTCTTAAGTTCCACAATAGAAGTCTATGCAATTTAAGGAAAGCTTTGTTGAGCATTGTTTCATTCTTGAGTTCCACATTAGATGTCTATGCAATTTAGCAAAGCTTTGATTTGCATTGTTTAATTCTTGAGTTCCACAATAGATGCAGACTTTGCAATTTAGCTAAGATTTGATGAGCATTGTTAAATTCTTGAGTTCCACAATAGAAGTCTATGCAATTTAAGCAAAGCTTTGACGAACATTGTTTCATTCTTTAGTTCCACATTAGAAGTCTATGCAACTTAGCAAAGCTTTGATGTGTATTGGTTAATTCTTGAGTTCCTTAGTAGAAGTAGTCTTCGTAATTTAGCAAAGCTTTAATCAGCATTGTTTAATTCTTGAGTTCCACATTACAGGTAGTCTTCGCTATTTAGCAAAGCTTTCATGAGTATTGTTTATTTCTTGAGTTCCACAATAAAAGTCTATGAAATTTAAGCAAACCTTTGATGAGCATTCTTTCATTCTTGAGTTCCACATTAGAAGTCTACGCAATTTTGCAAATCTTTGATGAGTATTGTTTAATTCTAGAGTTCCATAATAGAGGTAGCCTTCGCAATTTAGCAAAGCTATTATGAGCATCGTTTAATTCTTAAGTTCCACAATAGAAGTCTATGTAATTTAAGCAAAGCTTTGTTGAGCACTGTTTCATTCTTGGGCTCTATGTTCCAAGTCTATGCAATTTTGCAAAGCACGGATGATCATTGTTTAATTCTTGAGTTTCATAATATAAATAGTCTTTGCAATTTAGCAATGCTTTGATGAGCATTGTTTAATTCTTGAGTTCCACAATCGTATATGCAATTTAAGCAAAGCTTTGATGAGAATTGTTTGATACTTGAGTTCCACATTAGAAGTCTATGCACTTTAGCAAAGCTTTAATGAGCATTGTTTAATTCTAGAGTTCCACAATAGAACTTATCTTCCCGATTTAGCAATGGTTTGATGAGGATAGTTTAATTCTTTAGTACCACAATAGAAGTCTAAGCAATTTAAGCAAAGCTTTGATAAGCATTGTTTCATTCTTGAGTTCCACGTTAGAAGTCTATGAAAATTTTCAAAGTATTGATGAGCATTGTTTAATTCTTGAGTTCCACAATAAAAGTTGTCTTTGCAATTTAGCAAAGCTTTGATGAGCAATGTTTAATTCTTAAGTTCCACAATAGAAGTCTATGCAATTTAAGGAAAGCTTTGTTGAGCATTGTTTCATTCTTGAGTTCCACATTAGATGTCTATGCAATTTAGCAAAGCTTTGATTTGCATTGTTTAATTCCTGAGCTCCACAATAGATGCAGACTTTGCAATTTAGCTAAGATTTGATGAGCATTGTTAAATTCTTGAGTTCCACAATAGAAGTCTATGCAATTTAAGCAAAGCTTTGACGAACATTGTTTCATTCTTTAGTTCCACATTAGAAGTCTTTGCAATTTAGCAAAGCTTTGATGTGTATTGGTTATTTCTTGAGTTCCATAGTAGAAGTAGTCTTCGCAATTCAGCAAAGCTTTAATCAGCATTGTTTAATTCTTGAGTTCCACAATTGATGTGGTGTTTTAAGTTTAGCAAAGCTTTTATGAGCATTGTTTAATTCTTGAGTTCCACAATATAAGTTTATGCAATTTACAAAGGTTTTGATGAGCATTGTCTAATTCTTGAGTTCCACATTACAGGTAGTCTTCGCTATTTAGCAAAGCTTTCATGAGTATTGTTTATTTCTTGAGTTCCACAATAAAAGTCTATGCAATTTAAGCAAACCTTTGATGAGCATTCTTTCATTCTTGAGTTCCACATTAGAAGTCTACGCAATTTTGCAAATCTGTGATGAGTATTGTTTAATTCTAGAGTTCCATAATAGATGTAGCCTTCGCAATTTAGCAAAGCTATTATGAACATCGTTTAATTCTTAAGTTCCACAATAGAAGTCTATGTAATTTAAGCAAAGCTTTGTTGAGCATTGTTTCATTCTTGGGCTCTATGTTGCAAGTCTATGCAATTTTGCAAAGCACGGATGATCATTGTTTAATTCTTGAGTTCCATAATAAAAATAGTCTTTGCAATTTAGCAAAGCTTTGATGAGCATTGTTTGATTATTGAGTTTTACAATCGTATATGCAATTTAAGCAAAGCTTTGATGAGAATTGTTTGATACTTGAGTTCCATATTAGAAGTCTATGCACTTTAGCAAAGCTTTAATGAGCATTGTTTAATTCTAAAGCACCACAATAGAAGTTATCTTCCCGATTTAGCAATGGTTTGATGAGGATTGTTTAATTCTTTAGTACCACAATAGAAGTCTAAGCAATTTAAGCAAAGCTTTGATAAGCATTGTTTCATTCTTGAGTTCCACGTTAGAAGTCTATGAAAAATTTCAAAGTATTGATGAGCATTGTTTAATTCTTGAGTTCCACAATAAAAGTTGTCTTCGCAATTTAGCAAAGCTTTGATGACCAATGTTTAATTCTTAAGTTCCACAATAGAAGTCTATGCAATTTAATGAAAGCTTTGTTGAGCATTGTTTCATTCTTGAGTTCGACATTAGATGTCTATGCAATTTAGCAAAGCTTTGATTTGCATTGTTTAATTCCTGAGCTCCACAATAGATGTAGACTTTGCAATTTAGCTAAGATTTGATGAGCATTGTTAAATTCTTGAGTTCCACAATAGAAGTCTATGCAATTTAAGCAAAGCTTTGACGAACATTGTTTCATTCTTTAGTTCCACATTAGAAGTCTATGCAACTTAGCAAAGCTTTGATGTGCATTGGTTAATTCTTGAGTTCCTTAGTAGAAGTAGTCTTCGTAATTTAGCAAAGCTTTAATCAGCATTGTTTAATTCTTGAGTTCCACATTACAGGTAGTCTTCGCTATTTAGCAAAGCTTTCATGAGTATTGTTTATTTCTTGAGTTCCACAATAAAAGTCTATGAAATTTAAGCAAACCTTTGATGAGCATTCTTTCATTCTTGAGTTCCACATTAGAAGTCTACGCAATTTTGCAAATCTTTGATGAGTATTGTTTAATTCTAGAGTTCCATAATAGATGTAGCCTTCACAATTTAGCAAATCTATTATGAGCATCATTTAATTATTAAGTTCCACAATAGAAGTCTATGTAATTTAAGCAAAGCTTTGTTGAGCATTGTTTCATTCTTGAGCTAAGTCTATGCAATTTTGCAAAGCACGGATGATCATTGTTTAATTCTTGAGTTCCATAATATATATATTCTTTGCAATTTAGCAATGCTTTGATGAGCATTGTTTAATTCTTGAGTTCCACAATCGTATATGCAATTTAAGCAAAGCTTTGATGAGAATTGTTTGATACTTGAGTTCCACATTAGAAGTCTATGCACTTTAGCAAAGCTTTAATGAGCATTGTTTAATTCTAGAGCACCACAAAAGAAGTTATCTTCCCGATTTAGCAATGGTTTGATGAGGATTGTTTAATTCTTTAGTACCACAATAGAAGTCTAAGCAATTTAAGCAAAGCTTTGATAAGCATTGTTTCATTCTTGAGTTCCACGTTAGAAGTCTATGAAAATTTTCAAAGTATTGATGAGCATTGTTTAATTCTTGAGTTCCACAATAAAAGTTGTCTTCGCAATTTAGCAAAGCTTTGATGACCAATGTTTAATTCTTAAGTTCCACAATAGAAGTCTATGCAATTTAAGGAAAGCTTTGTTGAGCATTGTTTCATTCTTGAGTTCCACATTAGATGTCTATGCAATTTAGCAAAGCTTTGATTTGCATTGTTTAATTCTTGAGTTCCACAATAGATGCAGACTTTGCAATTTAGCTAAGATTTGATGAGCATTGTTAAATTCTTGAGTTCCACAATAGAAGTCTATGCAATTTAAGCAAAGCTTTGACGAACATTGTTTCATTCTTTAGTTCCACATTAGAAGTCTATGCAACATAGCAAAGCTTTGATGTGTATTGGTTAATTCTTGAGTTCCTTAGTAGAAGTAGTCTTCGTAATTTAGCAAAGCTTTAATCAGCATTGTTTAATTCTTGAGTTCCACATTACAGGTAGTCTTCACTATTTAGCAAAGCTTTCATGAGTATTGTTTATTTCTTGAGTTCCACAATAAAAGTCTATGAAATTTAAGCAAACCTTTGATGAGCATTCTTTCATTCTTGAGTTCCACATTAGAAGTCTACGCAATTTTGCAAATCATTGATGAGTATTGTTTAATTCTAGAGTTCCATAATAGATGTAGCCTTCGCAATTTAGCAAAGCTATTATGAGCATCGTTTAATTCTTAAGTTCCACAATAGAAGTCTATGTAATTTAAGCAAAGCTTTGTTGAGCACTGTTTCATTCTTGGGCTCTATGTTCCAAGTCTATGCAATTTTGCAAAGCACGGATGATCATTGTTTAATTCTTGAGTTCCATAATATAAATAGTCTTTGCAATTTAGCAATGCTTTGATGAGCATTGTTTAATTCTTGAGTTCCACAATCGTATATGCAATTTAAGCAAAGCTTTGATGAGAATTGTTTGATACTTGAGTTCCACATTAGAAGTCTATGCACTTTAGCAAAGCTTTAATGAGCATTGTTTAATTCTAGAGTTCCACAATAGAACTTATCTTCCCGATTTAGCAATGGTTTGATGAGGATAGTTTAATTCTTTAGTACCACAATAGAAGTCTAAGCAATTTAAGCAAAGCTTTGATAAGCATTGTTTCATTCTTGAGTTCCATGTTAGAAGTCTATGAAAATTTTCAAAGTATTGATGAGCATTGTTTAATTCTTGAGTTCCACAATAAAAGTTGTCTTTGCAATTTAGCAAAGCTTTGATGAGCAATGTTTAATTCTTAAGTTCCACAATAGAAGTCTATGCAATTTAAGGAAAGCTTTGTTGAGCATTGTTTCATTCTTGAGTTCCACATTAGATGTCTATGCAATTTAGCAAAGCTTTGATTTGCATTGTTTAATTCCTGAGCTCCACAATAGATGCAGACTTTGCAATTTAGCTAAGATTTGATGAGCATTGTTAAATTCTTGAGTTCCACAATAGAAGTCTATGCAATTTAAGCAAAGCTTTGACGAACATTGTTTCATTCTTTAGTTCCACATTAGAAGTCTATGCAATTTAGCAAAGCTTTGATGTGTATTGGTTATTTCTTGAGTTCCATAGTAGAAGTAGTCTTCGCAATTCAGCAAAGCTTTAATCAGCATTGTTTAATTCTTGAGTTCCACAATATAAGTTTATGCAATTTACAAAGGTTTTGCTGAGCATTGTCTAATTCTTGAGTTCCACATTACAGGTAGTCTTCGCTATTTAGCAAAGCTTTCATGAGTATTGTTTATTTCTTGAGTTCCACAATAAAAGTCTATGCAATTTAAGCAAACCTTTGATGAGCATTCTTTCATTCTTGAGTTCCACATTAGAAGTCTACGCAATTTTGCAAATCTGTGATGAGTATTGTTTAATTCTAGAGTTCCATAATAGATGTAGCCTTCGCAATTTAGCAAAGGTATTATGAACATCGTTTAATTCTTAAGTTCCACAATAGAAGTCTATGTAATTTAAGCAAAGCTTTGTTGAGCATTGTTTCATTCTTGGGCTCTATGTTGCAAGTCTATGCAATTTTGCAAAGCACGGATGATCATTGTTTAATTCTTGAGTTCCATAATATAAATAGTCTTTGCAATTTAGCAAAGCTTTGATGAGCATTGTTTGATTATTGAGTTTTACAATCGTATATGCAATTTAAGCAAAGCTTTGATGAGAATTGTTTGATACTTGAGTTCCATATTAGAAGTCTATGCACTTTAGCAAAGCTTTAATGAGCATTGTTTAATTCTAAAGCACCACAATAGAAGTTATCTTCCCGATTTAGCAATGGTTTGATGAGGATTGTTTAATTCTTTAGTACCACAATAGAAGTCTAAGCAATTTAAGCAAAGCTTTGATAAGCATTGTTTCATTCTTGAGTTCCACGTTAGAAGTCTATGAAAAATTTCAAAGTATTGATGAGCATTGTCTAATTCTTGAGTTCCACAATAAAAGTTGTCTTCGCAATTTAGCAAAGCTTTGATGACCAATGTTTAATTCTTAAGTTCCACAATAGAAGTCTATGCAATTTAAGGAAAGCTTTGTTGAGCATTGTTTCATTCTTGAGTTCGACATTAGATGTCTATGCAATTTAGCAAAGCTTTGATTTGCATTGTTTAATTCCTGAGCTCCACAATAGATGTAGACTTTGCAATTTAGCTAAGATTTGATGAGCATTGTTAAATTCTTGAGTTCCACAATACAAGTCTATGCAATTTAAGCAAAGCTTTGACGAACATTGTTTCATTCTTTAGTTCCACATTAGAAGTCTATGCAACTTAGCAAAGCTTTGATGTGCATTGGTTAATTCTTGAGTTCCTTAGTAGAAGTAGTCTTCGTAATTTAGCAAACCTTTAACCAGCATTGTTTAATTCTTGAGTTCCACATTACAGGTAGTCTTCGCTATTTAGCAAAGCTTTCATGAGTATTGTTTATTTCTTGAGTTCCACAATAAAAGTCTATGAAATTTAAGCAAACCTTTGATGAGCATTCTTTCATTCTTGAGTTCCACATTAGAAGTCTACGCAATTTTGCAAATCTGTGATGAGTATTGTTTAATTCTAGAGTTCCATAATAGATGTAGCCTTCGCAATTTAGCAAAGCTATTATGAACATCGTTTAATTCTTAAGTTCCACAATAGAAGTCTATGTAATTTAAGCAAAGCTTTGTTGAGCATTGTTTCATTCTTGGGCTCTATGTTGCAAGTCTATGCAATTTTGCAAAGCACGGATGATCATTGTTTAATTCTTGAGTTCCATAATATAAATAGTCTTTGCAATTTAGCAAAGCTTTGATGAGCATTGTTTAATTATTGAGTTTTACAATCGTATCTGCAATTTAAGCAAAGCTTTGATGAGAATTGTTTGATACTTGAGTTCCATATTAGAAGTCTATGAACTTTAGCAAAGCTTTAATGAGCATTGTTTAATTCTAGAGCACCACAATAGAAGTTATCTTCCCGATTTAGCAATGGTTTGATGAGGATTGTTTAATTCTTTAGTACCACAATAGAAGTCTAAGCAATTTAAGCAAAGCTTTGATAAGCATTGTTTCATTCTTGAGTTCCACGTTAGAAGTCTATGAAAAATTTCAAAGTATTGATGAGCATTGTTTAATTCTTGAATTCCACAATAAAAGTTGTCTTCGCAATTTAGCAAAGCTTTGATGACCAATGTTTAATTCTTAAGTTCCACAATAGAAGTCTATGCAATTTAAGGAAAGCTTTGTTGAGCATTGTTTCATTCTTGAGTTCGACATTAGATGTCTATGCAATTTAGCAAAGCTTTGATTTGCATTGTTTAATTCCTGAGCTCCACAATAGATGTAGACTTTGCAATTTAGCTAAGATTTGATGAGCATTGTTAAATTCTTGAGTTCCACAATAGAAGTCTATGCAATTTAAGCAAAGCTTTGACGAACATTGTTTCATTCTTTAGTTCCACATTAGAAGTCTATGCAACTTAGCAAAGCTTTGATGTGCATTGGTTAATTCTTGAGTTCCTTAGTAGAAGTAGTCTTCGTAATTTAGCAAAGCTTTAATCAGCATTGTTTAATTCTTGAGTTCCACATTACAGGTAGTCTTCGCTATTTAGCAAAGCTTTCATGAGTGTTGTTTATTTCTTGAGTTCCACAATAAAAGTCTATGAAATTTAAGCAAACCTTTGATGAGCATTCTTTCATTCTTGAGTTCCACATTAGAAGTCTACGCAATTTTGCAAATCTTTGATGAGTATTGTTTAATTCTAGAGTTCCATAATAGATGTAGCCTTCGCAATTTAGCAAATCTATTATGAGCATCATTTAATTATTAAGTTCCACAATAGAAGTCTATGTAATTTAAGCAAAGCTTTGTTGAGCATTGTTTCATTCTTGGGCTAAGTCTATGCAATTTTGCAAAGCACGGATGATCATTGTTTAATTCTTGAGTTCCATAATATAAATAGTCTTTGCAATTTAGCAATGCTTTGATGAGCATTGTTTAATTCTTGAGTTCCACAATCGTATATGCAATTTAAGCAAAGCTTTGATGAGAATTGTTTGATACTTGAGTTCCACATTAGAAGTCTATGCACTTTAGCAAAGCTTTAATGAGCATTGTTTAATTCTAGAGCACCACAAAAGAAGTTATCTTCCCGATTTAGCAATGGTTTGATGAGGATTGTTTAATTCTTTAGTACCACAATAGAAGTCTAAGCAATTTAAGCAAAGCTTTGATAAGCATTGTTTCATTCTTGAGTTCCACGTTAGAAGTCTATGAAAATTTTCAAAGTATTGATGAGCATTGTTTAATTCTTGAGTTCCACAATAAAAGTTGTCTTCGCAATTTAGCAAAGCTTTGATGACCAATGTTTAATTCTTAAGTTCCACAATAGAAGTCTATGCAATTTAAGGAAAGCTTTGTTGAGCATTGTTTCATTCTTGAGTTCCACATTAGATGTCTATGCAATTTAGCAAAGCTTTGATTTGCATTGTTTAATTCTTGAGTTCCACAATAGATGCAGACTTTGCAATTTAGCTAAGATTTGATGAGCATTGTTAAATTCTTGAGTTCCACAATAGAAGTCTATGCAATTTAAGCAAAGCTTTGACGAACATTGTTTCATTTTTTTTTTTTTTTTTTGAAAGAGCCAAAGCTCAGCAAACTTTATTAAAAAGAATAAAAGAATACAAACACCAAAAATTCAAACAAAGTACAATAATAACCAGCCTATCCATAACCAACTACCAAACCACTTCCTAATACTAAGAACTAACCACTCACAACCCCAATAATCCCTAAATTCCTTAAAGTTAGCCCAAGGACTTATTGAAAGAGGGAAAAAAGGTAACTTCACCCCCTTGCTCCAACCAAACCTCCAAAAGATAAAGAAACCAAAGCAAGGGGTAAGGCCTTTAAAAAAACCCTCAATCCATAAGCTAACCTTTAAGAAAAAAAACCACAAGTTCAAAACCCACAAATCACAAATAACAAGGAAATCCCTATAAACTAATCCACAAAAAAACATAACATCACGGATAAAACAGGAATGCCCCAAACAACAAATAGACCCAAAGCTCCTGTCGCGACCCTTGTCCATAACATCCTTCAAAGTCTTCAACAGGAAATCCATAATCTCTCCACAACTATTGCCCACCACCAACCTTTGCTTCGCCTTTCTGCACCACAAACTCAAATAGAAACACAAAAAAATAATTCCAAAACACCAGTGAATCAAATTAAGTTTCATACTAGACATGGCATCAATCACATGTCTAGGATTCACTATTTGGATAATCTCAATTAAGATCATATCCAAACAGCAAATCCCATAGGTACAAGTCACATGATTAAAGAGTAAACTCTCCAACCAGCGACATATTCCGTCAATTCCTTTGTGCATATTTTTATTCCCAAAAAACCCCCACCAAATACCATTAATAACATCATCCTTATTTAACTGCCACCACTGCCAAACCCAAAACCATAACCAACCACACTCAAAACAGCAAAACCAGAAATTGAACTTCATTATTCAACATTCTCAATTCCCGAAATACCCCAGATCAAATAAACCTTATTATTGATCATTTTAACTCTTTTCTTTAATCCCATCAGCTTCAAACGAATCTCATTCTCAATTCTAGCTATAACCCCCTCAACTGATATTCTGCTGGAACCAAAAAGTCTAGCATTTCTCTCTCTCCAAATATTAGACACACAGCTAGCAAACATACATTTAATGATCAAATTCTCACCTGTCTTCATTTTAAGCATTCTGTTCAACATTAAAATAAGATCATTCCATTCAACCCTTTTCAAATTTAGCCCCACTTTACTGCAGAAATATTTCCAGATTCTAGAGGAATACTCACAATTAAAGAATAAATGGCTATGCGAATCAGGAACATTATCACAAAAAGGACACAGCAAATTACCAGCCAATTCCCATCCTCTAACCCTATCCTGAGTTTTTAATCTGTTCAGGACAGCCAGCCATAAAATAAAAGAGTTGCGAGGAATGCAATTATTATACCAAACAAGATTAAACCAAGGCACAATATCCCCAAAATTATTCAAATCATTCCATACCTGTTTGCAAGAGAATTTTCTGCATATACCTCCCTTATCCCTCCATCCAATAACATCATTCAAATTAGAATCAATACAAAACATAGGAGCTTCAGTCAATCCAGGGTACTTATTAACCCACTCAACCGGCCAAGAATACGACTCCAACTCAAGAACATCACAAACTAAAGCAGAATCACTAAGCCCATTACTAATCCACTCTCTCCTAGGAATAATGGCGCAAAGAATACCAATAGGATGCCACCAATCATGCCATAAAGAAGTGTTCCTCCCATTACCCACACAAGAAATAACATGAGGCCTAACAGTATTCCTTATCTCCAAAAATCTCTTCCATGTCCAGTTCATACTCTTTTTCTGCAGAATATCCCAAAAATTCCTGCTGCCAATATAATTGATTCTCACCCACTGCACCCACAGGGAATTTTTGTTATTAACCACATTCCAAACATGTTTAGCAAGTAAAGCATCATTCCATTTCCTCAAATTCTTTATTCCCAGCCCACCATACTCCTTAGGTTTACAAATATCAAGCCATTTAACTTTAGCTTTCCCTTTAACTATCTCACCATTAGCCCATAAAAAACTCCTGCACATCTTTTCAATCTCATTTATAGTAGCAATTGGAATTTTAAAAATAGAGGCCCAATAAACATGAATAGAAGTTAAAACCGAATTAATGAGTTGCAATCTGCCAGCAAAAGATAAGGTTTTACACTTCCAATTGAAAATTCTCAACTTAATCTTTTCAATCAACTTTTTACAATCTCTATCAAACAGTTTAGTAACACACATAGGAACCCCCAAATATTTAAATGGAAATTTCCCAACTTCATAAGGAAGAATACCCAAAATAATCCTTCTCATATTAGGCTTAACACAACTGAAATAAATCTGACTTTTTTCCATACTAACCTTCAGCCCTGAAATCTTATTGAAATCATCAAGGGCCTTCCTTATAATTCTGGCCGAATTCCCATTACCATAAGAAAAAATTAACAAATCATCAGCAAAACATAAATGGGAAATTCTGAGGCTCAAACACTTACTATGGAACTTAAAATTCAAAGAATCTTCAATAAGTTTACCCATAATAATATTGAAAACCTCCATAACTATAGTAAATAGGTAAGGAGATAAAGGATCTCCCTGCCTAAGCCCTCGCTTTCCTTCAAAATACCCATGATCTTCACCATTAAAATTGAGCATGAACCACGGGGAAGAAACACAAGCCATAATCCATTTAACCATGACTGGATGAAACCCAAATCCCTGCAGAACTCTATTAAGAAAATCCCAATCCACCGTATCATAAGCCTTTTGTACATCAATCTTTATCGTACATTTAGGGGTACCTCTCTTTTTTTTGTACCCCACCATCAACTCCTGAGCAAGAAGAATATTGTCCAAAATAGATCTACCAGGAATAAAAGCTGATTGGTTATTACTAACAATATCACCCAAGCAATTTCTAATTCTATTTACTATAATCTTACTGATACATTTATAAAAAGTGTTACAGCAAGCTATAGGTCTAAAATCAGAAACTTTCCTCGGAACTTCAACTTTAGGGACCAGAACAATTCTCGTTGCATTAATCCCATTCAGCAATTTACCAGTCCAAAAAAATTCTCTCACAGCCTTACACACATCTGGACCAACAATACTCCAAGCACTTTTAAAAAATTTCGAAGAATACCCATCAGGCCCAGGGGCACGATTGTCATCTATGTCAAACATCGCCAATTTAATTTCTTCATCAGTAACCACTCTAATCATATCAACAGCCACCCTACTGTCCAATTTTTTAGGAAAAAACTCATCATTTAAGCCTGTCAAATCAGTATCATCCTTACATCCCAAAAACTTATTAAAATGAGACACAAATTTCTCTATCATAGCCTTCCCACTCACCCAACGACCATCTTCATTCAGAACCATCTGAATACGATTATTGATACCTCTGCTTTTAACAATTTTGTGGAAGAATTTAGAGTTATTGTCCCCATCCTGTAACCATTTGATTTTAGCACGCTGAGCAAGAATCTTTTCTTCATCAATACAAGCAATATTAAAATCTAAGAGAATATTAGCATGCTCTTCCCTAATCTTGCAATCAAAAGGATTATTGTCAATATCTTGTTGTTTACACTCCAAATCCTTTCTTAACTTCTGTATTCTTTTTCCAGCTCCCCAATATTTATTACACATCTCCCTGCAATGTTTTTTGAGAATCTTCAACTTTTGTGTCACTTTAAACATAAAATACCCATCAATATTCTTATCCCAAACCTCCTTAACCAAAGGGAGAAATTCCTCCTTCTCAGAGATAAAATTCGCAAATCTAAAAGAAGGCTTCCACTTTACTTTGTTACCAGGAAAATTTAAGATAGCAGGGCAATGATCCGAATTTCTGTATGGTTTAAAGACAGCATGAGCAAGAGGATGGTTCAACATAAATTTTTGATTAACCATAACTCTATCAAGCTTCTTTAACAGCCCCATATTACCCATAGGGGTTTTGTTCCAAGTAAACTGAAACCCATAAGACTTCAAGTCCTCCACTTCTATAAAACTCAAACAATCAACAAAATCTTCAACTCCTTTAGGAGTTCTAGAACAGCTTTCAGAATATTCCGAAGGTTTTAAAGCAACATTAAAATCACCTAATAAACCCCAAGCTTCCCTATTAACAACCAAACTATGTTTTTTCAAATTATCCCAAAGCAATCTTCTTTCAATATAATTCGAAGCAGCATATATAAAAGACAAATACATGCCAATATCCGAATTACACAATTTCACATAACAATGAATAACCTGTTTGGATTGAGACAGCAGAATCACATCAAAAAGTCTCGGATTCCACCCCACAATTATTCTAGTACCAGCTTCACAACTATTATTATTAGATATCCAATCCCACTGCCCAAAAGTCTTAGCACAAACACTCTTGAGATTTAGAATTTTTACATGAGATTCAATCACAGCACAAATACCAAGGTTATTACACCTAATAACATCAATAACCTCCTTCTGTTTAACAGACTTATTCAATCCCCTAACATTCCAAGCACCAACAGACATCATTGGGAAAAAACAGAATTTCTGGCATTTACCTCCTCAAATGCCTGAGAACTCCCCAACTTACAGCTATTATTATCCACCTCCAACTTATCTTTATTCACTTTATTACTTTCATTTCCTTTCTTCTTCCCCTCTCCCTTGATTGAAGACATCAATTTATTATTCTTGCTTTCATTAGAGCCCATTTCACCTTCTTCACTATCAACATTTTGATTAGCAACAGTCTTCATAATCTTATCATCCTCTTCCATTTTATCCAATACTTCCTCTTCAATCTCTCCCAAAATTCCAAAGCTGTTTTTATTACTTAATCCCTCCCCTGTTTTATTCTCACTACCAATACTAACATTGCCCATCTCTTTCTTGTTATCCTTTCCCACTACAACCTGCTGCTTATTATTCTCCTTCAACCCCCGATTTCCTATATCATCTTTCCCATTAACAAACTTCTCATAATTTCTATTCTTTTCTAAATTCCAGTGACTTACTCCTTTATTACTCCAATTCCAATTTTGCCCTTTACCATTTCCACCTCTGCTCCCATTATTGCCTTTAGAAAAAATACCCCTTCTCCAATTCCCATTCTTTCCATTATTCTTCATATTATTAGATTGATAATTACCCACTTGAGATTTACTAGTGCCTTCACCATCAATGTTACCCATAACCTTTTTATATTTAACTTCTGTGAACCCATCCCCATTATCAACTTCCTTCCCTTTATTATTCTTTAGATTTCTCACTTCTTCATTATTATCCTCCTTCACAACATTCATAGCAGCAGCACAAACTTTATCTACATGCCCATAGACTTTGCAATGATTACATCTAGAAGGAATCCAAGCATATTCAACATCAAAACTTTGAATCACAGCAGAATTAGAAACAAAATCCCAAGTAGCAATATCAATCTTCTTTCTCCATTCCTTCCCAGCTGCCATTTCAACAAGAATTCTAGCATAAGCATTCCTTCCTTTATGTTCCAAACACATATCCTCAGTAAAGGAATCAAAAGCCAAAGGAATACCTATCTTACTAGCAATTCTACATAAGTTTTCACCACTCCAAACTTCCAAGGGCAAATCAAATATTTTAATCCAAACAGGAATTTTATCATGCTTGTTCTTAGTTAATGTCAAACTAGGCCTCCATCGTTGAAGAAATAAAGGCATATTATTAAACATTAACCAAGGACTACCCTCCAAAACAGATAACATCCCCTTTTCATCACTGAATTTAAAGAAGAAAAAACCTTTGCTGTTCATGAATACCTCTTCCAAACCCATATTCTTCCACAATCTTCTTACTTCTTTCTGAATAACAGGGAACGCCAACTTCTTGTCAATCATATAACCATAAAGAGTATTAGTAAATGGAATACTAGCATTCTTTAGATTCTCTAATGGAATTATTACAGGTCCATCATCTTCCCCATTCTCCCCTGGAATGAATCTAACATCTATTTTACCCTTATGTCTATTACCCTTTAACACTCCAGCATAAGAGTTCATCACATTCCCCTGCATTCCTCCATCCTCCTTATTACTATTCTTAGCATTTCCCAAAATAGAAGGAAGTAAATTAATGCTATTGATAACAGTACCTGATTTCTCATTGCAGTTATTACCCATATTACTCTTAGCATTAACCTCTTCTTCTATCTCATTTTCCTCTTCCCCACTAGAGTCATCCTCACTTGAATCATTATCCCCTTCCTCATCAGAAGTGTTATCATCTTCAGTATTACCTTCTATCTCCTTGTCTTTCTTTTCCAAATTTGACTTATCAACATCCATTTCCTGATTCTTTTCACTGTCTAAATCCTTCCCCACAGTCTTCTCCACCTTCAAATCACTAAGAAATTGAAAGCCAACCCCCGGAATAAATTCTTCACTACTGATAACAATCTTATCCCCATCATCTCTACACTTCACACCTTTATTCTCATCCAATTTAGAACTATCATGAATATTGATATCAATCACCTCAATGTTAGGATTCACCCTAATCATTTCATTCGTAACATTCTTCAATTCCATATTAGGATCCTGAACAGCATTACTCAATTTCGATCCATCCCAATTTTTCAACAAATTAGCAGTGTTACCTGAAGGAATAGAAACAACTTGATCTCCATCATTTTTTACCTCTCCAGTAGTTCCATACTTCAATTCCATCATATTGCTTTCAGATCTAGGAAAAGAGTTGATAGAGTCTGAATCCCAAGCTGATACTGATTCCAAATCATCTCCTGATACTTCTTCAAATCCTTCTTCAAAATCATAATCCTCAGTATCCATCGAAGTTAACCCATCCACCAGCTTACGGCCTCTATTCTTGACTCTGAAAGCTTTACCCTCCATTTTCCACTCAGCTTTACCAATTCCTGACGCAACAGCTCCAGAGACACTAGGCTTACGACGAGCTTTATAGATCGTAGCTGAAGATTGCTCAATAATTCCAGGCGGAATTAGATCCTTCACATCCACTTCAGTCTTAGTGAACCGGACAGCAGCACTTTTATCCGGAGGTTTTACCTTCACTTCCTTCAATCGATCCGATTTGGATGATGCTCCCATTAAGACAATGGAAATAGAAGAGAAATTGCTTCACCAAATTAAATGAAATACGTCGGAAAAGCAGCACCGATGAATCGAAACTAGATCGCACCACCGTCAGAAAGAATCAAGGGAAGAGAGAGAAAGTAGAGAGAGAAAGCGAAAAAGTCTATAACATTGTTTCATTCTTTAGTTCCACATTAGAAGTCTATGCAACTTAGCAAAGCTTTGATGTGTAT
Source organism: Lactuca sativa (assembly GCF_002870075.4). Taxonomy (NCBI): domain Eukaryota; kingdom Viridiplantae; phylum Streptophyta; class Magnoliopsida; order Asterales; family Asteraceae; genus Lactuca; species Lactuca sativa. The sequence goes on from NC_056631.2 coordinate 132,505,361, forward strand.
TGGTTAATTCTTGAGTTCCTTAGTAGAAGTAGTCTTCGTAATTTAGCAAAGCTTTAATCAGCATTGTTTAATTCTTGAGTTCCACATTAGAGGTAGTCTTCGCTATTTAGCAAAGCTTTCATGAGTATTGTTTATTTCTTGAGTTCCACAATAAAAGTCTATGAAATTTAAGCAAACCTTTGATGAGCATTCTTTCATTCTTGAGTTCCACATTAGAAGTCTACGCAATTTTGCAAATCTTTGATGAGTATTGTTTAATTCTAGAGTTCCATAATAGATGTAGCCTTCGCAATTTAGCAAAGCTATTATGAGCATCGTTTAATTCTTAAGTTCCACAATAGAAGTCTATGTAATTTAAGCAAAGCTTTGTTGAGCACTGTTTCATTCTTGGGCTCTATGTTCCAAGTCTATGCAATTTTGCAAAGCACGGATGATCATTGTTTAATTCTTGAGTTCCATAATATAAATAGTCTTTGCAATTTAGCAATGCTTTGATGAGCATTGTTTAATTCTTGAGTTCCACAATCGTATATGCAATTTAAGCAAAGCTTTGATGAGAATTGTTTGATACTTGAGTTCCACATTAGAAGTCTATGCACTTTAGCAAAGCTTTAATGAGCATTGTTTAATTCTAGAGTTCCACAATAGAACTTATCTTCCCGATTTAGCAATGGTTTGATGAGGATTGTTTAATTCTTTAGTACCACAATAGAAGTCTAAGCAATTTAAGCAAAGCTTTGATAAGCATTGTTTCATTCTTGAGTTCCACGTTAGAAGTCTCTGAAAATTTTCAAAGTATTGATGAGCATTGTTTAATTCTTGAGTTCCACAATAAAAGTTGTCTTTGCAATTTAGCAAAGCTTTGATGAGCAATGTTTAATTCTTAAGTTCCACAATAGAAGTCTATGCAATTTAAGGAAAGCTTTGTTGAGCATTGTTTCATTCTTGAGTTCCACATTAGATGTCTATGCAATTTAGCAAAGCTTTGATTTGCATTGTTTAATTCCTGAGCTCCACAATAGATGCAGACTTTGCAATTTAGCTAAGATTTGATGAGCATTGTTAAATTCTTGAGTTCCACAATAGAAGTCTATGCAATTTAAGCAAAGCTTTGACGAACATTGTTTCATTCTTTAGTTCCACATTAGAAGTCTATGCAATTTAGCAAAGCTTTGATGTGTATTGGTTATTTCTTGAGTTCCATAGTAGAAGTAGTCTTCGCAATTCAGCAAAGCTTTAATCAGCATTGTTTAATTCTTGAGTTCCACAATTGATGTGGTGTTTTAAGTTTAGCAAAGCTTTTATGAGCATTGTTTAATTCTTGAGTTCCACAATATAAGTTTATGCAATTTACAAAGGTTTTGATGAGCATTGTCTAATTCTTGAGTTCCACATTACAGGTAGTCTTCGCTATTTAGCAAAGCTTTCATGAGTATTGTTTATTTCTTGAGTTCCACAATAAAAGTCTATGCAATTTAAGCAAACCTTTGATGAGCATTCTTTCATTCTTGAGTTCCACATTAGAAGTCTACGCAATTTTGCAAATCTGTGATGAGTATTGTTTAATTCTAGAGTTCCATAATAGATGTAGCCTTCGCAATTTAGCGAAGCTATTATGAACATCGTTTAATTCTTAAGTTCCACAATAGAAGTCTATGTTATTTAAGCAAAGCTTTGTTGAGCATTGTTTCATTCTTGGGCTCTATGTTGCAAGTCTATGCAATTTTGCAAAGCACGGATGATCATTGTTTAATTCTTGAGTTCCATAATATAAATAGTCTTTGCAATTTAGCAAAGCTTTGATGAGCATTGTTTGATTATTGAGTTTTACAATCGTATATGCAATTTAAGCAAAGCTTTGATGAGAATTGTTTGATACTTGAGTTCCATATTAGAAGTCTATGCACTTTAGCAAAGCTTTAATGAGCATTGTTTAATTCTAGAGCACCACAAAAGAAGTTATCTTCCCGATTTAGCAATGGTTTGATGAGGATTGTTTAATTCTTTAGTACCACAATAGAAGTCTAAGCAATTTAAGCAAAGCTTTGATAAGCATTGTTTCATTCTTGAGTTCCACGTTAGAAGTCTATGAAAATTTTCAAAGTATTGATGAGCATTGTTTAATTCTTGAGTTCCACAATAAAAGTTGTCTTCGCAATTTAGCAAAGCTTTGATGACCAATGTTTAATTCTTAAGTTCCACAATAGAAGTCTATGCAATTTAAGGAAAGCTTTGTTGAGCATTGTTTCATTCTTGAGTTCCACATTAGATGTCTATGCAATTTAGCAAAGCTTTGATTTGCATTGTTTAATTCCTGAGCTCCACAATAGATGCAGACTTTGCAATTTAGCTAAGATTTGATGAGCATTGTTAAATTCTTGAGTTCCACAATAGAAGTCTATGCAATTTAAGCAAAGCTTTGACGAACATTGTTTCATTCTTTAGTTCCACATTAGAAGTCTATGCAACTTAGCAAAGCTTTGATGTGTATTGGTTAATTCTTGAGTTCCTTAGTAGAAGTAGTCTTCGTAATTTAGCAAAGCTTTAATCAGCATTGTTTAATTCTTGAGTTCCACAATTGATGTGGTGTTTTAAGTTTAGCAAAGCTTTTATGAGCATTGTTTAATTCTTGAGTTCCACAATATAAGTTTATGCAATTTACAAAGGTTTTGATGAGCATTGTCTAATTCTTGAGTTCCACATTACAGGTAGTCTTCGCTATTTAGCAAAGCTTTCATGAGTATTGTTTATTTCTTGAGTTCCACAATAAAAGTCTATGCAATTTAAGCAAACCTTTGATGAGCATTCTTTCATTCTTGAGTTCCACATTAGAAGTCTACGCAATTTTGCAAATCTGTGATTAGTATTGTTTAATTCTAGAGTTCCATAATAGATGTAGCCTTCGCAATTTAGCAAAGCTATTATGAACATCGTTTAATTCTTAAGTTCCACAATAGAAGTCTATGTTATTTAAGCAAAGCTTTGTTGAGCATTGTTTCATTCTTGGGCTCTATGTTGCAAGTCTATGCAATTTTGCAAAGCACGGATGATCATTGTTTAATTCTTGAGTTCCATAATATAAATAGTCTTTGCAATTTAGCAAAGCTTTGATGAGCATTGTTTGATTATTGAGTTTTACAATCGTATATGCAATTTAAGCAAAGCTTTGATGAGAATTGTTTGATACTTGAGTTCCATATTAGAAGTCTATGCACTTTAGCAAAGCTTTAATGAGCATTGTTTAATTCTAGAGCACCACAAAAGAAGTTATCTTCCCGATTTAGCAATGGTTTGATGAGGATTGTTTAATTCTTTAGTACCACAATAGAAGTCTAAGCAATTTAAGCAAAGCTTTGATAAGCATTGTTTCATTCTTGAATTCCACGTTAGAAGTCTATGAAAATTTTCAAAGTATTGATGAGCATTGTTTAATTCTTGAGTTCCACAATAAAAGTTGTCTTCGCAATTTAGCAAAGCTTTGATGACCAATGTTTAATTCTTAAGTTCCACAATAGAAGTCTATGCAATTTAAGGAAAGCTTTGTTGAGCATTGTTTCATTCTTGAGTTCCACATTAGATGTCTATGCAATTTAGCAAAGCTTTGATTTGCATTGTTTAATTCTTGAGTTCCACAATAGATGCAGACTTTGCAATTTAGCTAAGATTTGATGAGCATTGTTAAATTCTTGAGTTCCACAATAGAGGTCTACGCACTTTAAGCAAAGCTTTGACGAACATTGTTTCATTCTTTAGTTCCACATTAGAAGTCTATGCAACTTAGCAAAGCTTTGATGTGCATTGGTTAATTCTTGAGTTCCTTAGTAGAAGTAGTCTTCGTAATTTAGCAAAGATTTAACCAGCATTGTTTAATTCTTGAGTTCCACATTACAGGTAGTCTTCGCTATTTAGCAAAGCTTTCATGAGTATTGTTTATTTCTTGAGTTCCACAATAAAAGTCTATGAAATTTAAGCAAACCTTTGATGAGCATTCTTTCATTCTTGAGTTCCACATTAGAAGTCTACGCAATTTTGCAAATCTTTGATGAGTATTGTTTAATTCTAGAGTTCCATAATAGATGTAGCCTTCGCAATTTAGCAAAGTTATTATGAGCATCGTTTAATTCTTAAGTTCCACAATAGAAGTCTATGTAATTTAAGCAAAGCTTTGTTGAGCATTGTTTCATTCTTGGGCTCTATGTTCCAAGTCTATGCAATTTTGCAAAGCACGGATGATCATTGTTTAATTCTTGAGTTCCATAATATAAATAGTCTTTGCAATTTAGCAATGCTTTTATGAGCATTGTTTAATTCTTGAGTTCCACAATCGTATATGCAATTTAAGCAAAGCTTTGATGAGAATTGTTTGATACTTGAGTTCCACATTAGAAGTCTATGCACTTTAGCAAAGCTTTAATGAGCATTGTTTAATTATAGAGTTCCACAATAGAACTTATCTTCCCGATTTAGCAATGCTTTGATGAGGATTGTTTAATTCTTTAGTACCACAATATAAGTCTAAGCAATTTAAGCAAAGCTTTTATAAGCATTGTTTCATTCTTGAGTTCCACGTTAGAAGTCTATGAAAATTTTCAAAGTATTGATGAGCATTGTTTAATTCTTGAGTTCCACAATAAAAGTTGTCTTCGCAATTTAGCAAAGCTTTGATGAGCAATGTTTAATTCTTAAGTTCCACAATCTGTCACACCCCAAAACCAAGAACGGCGGAAACGTTCTATGGCGGAGGACGTCATGTATAGTATCAACAACAATGCAAAGTAGTAAACAAGCAACAACATCATCCATTGCATTAATAAAATAATTATTATACAATTATATTCTGTCAAATTTTGATAAACACTAAAGCATAAATCAAAATGAAAGATAAGTCTTGAATAAGCTTCATCTTCCTTTCTCCTTGCATCGGTACCTGTCTATGATGACCTGAGGATACAAGTAATTTTGAAAGCAAGTATCAGCTATAAAGCTGGTGAGATCATAAGTATTAATGTGTCTTAATTTGTGAAAACTTCTAATTTCTAAGACTTGACATTGCTTTGAAAGAAAGCTAGTTTAAGTATGAAAATGTTTGTAACTCAACTGAAAATGTTTGAAAATCCCTAGAAATCCCTATGATTCCTATTAGTAACAAAAAGGAGTCTTCTACCAAGACTTAACTGTTATATGTGTAGTCTTCTACCAAGACCTAACTGTTCTGAATGTAGTCTTCTACCAAGACCTAACTATTATGAATGTAGTCTTCTACCAAGACCTAACTGTTCTGAATGTAGTCTTCTACCAAGACCTAACTGTTCTGAATGTAGTCTTCTACCAAGACCTGACTGTTCTGAATGTAGTCTTCTACCAAGACCTAACTATTCTGAATGTAGTCTTCTACCAAGACCTAACTGTTCTGAATGTAGTCTTCTACCAAGACCTGACTGTTCTGAATGTAGTCTTCTACCAAGACCTGACTGTTCTGAATATTACCCTTTTGTATTAGGGTAACTATCATTGTTAACTTTAAGCCATCCGTAGATGTACTCTTACCTCTGTTGCTAACAGTTGGGTATATGAATAGTCAATCCCTTAATTGCGTACCTGTAATGGTACCAACCGTTTGACATCCGTGGATGTACTTTTACCTTTGTAGCTAACAGAGATTCTAGGAATGGTCAATCCCTCAATACGTATCCTTTGGTACTAGGATAATAATCCATTCTATCTCGTCGATTATGTGATTTTATCACAAGGTAAAGGTAAGAACACGGATTTGATAACAGAGTCGATACATATAAAATGTAATAGGACTCCTACTGATATATCTATGCACAAGTACTCCGTATAAGTATAATAATGTAAATATTATAGTAGAGTACGGTAAAGTTCTACGTGTGCTAGCTAGAATGTGTGTTCTCCCTATCTAGCAAGTATAATAATTGTAAACGTTCTAGTATAGATGTATATGTTCTCGTCCTAGTATAATTGTACATGTAATGTATAGTAATGTTCTAGAAAGTATTGACTCATGAATGAACTGACTCATTGTATGATATCGCGTTCTAGTAATGGTCCTAGTATCTTCCTGAACTACCCCTATGGTAGCTTACTAGTATTCTAAGTGGTACGTATGGACGTGGATGTATACCCTTACTACCCAAGGGCATAGGATGAACTGGAAGGACCTTTTATGACTATATATGTATACATGATATATAACAAATCTTTAAATGACCTTCGGACGAATACCCAATGTCCCACCAGACCACATCTCAAGGCGCGAAAAGGAAATAGGGTGGATAGTCTTCCTAAGTCTTTTAAACATTTCTTATATAACTATACATATAGAGGCATGCAATTTATAATAAAATAAAAGCATAAGTAAGTTTTGTAAAACATTTGAAATAGAAATATTATTTTAAGAGAAGATCGACTTGATGTCAATCTATAAAACAATTTGAAGGCATAAGTATAATAAAACAGTTTTGAGTATAAAGAAACCTTTGTTTGAAACACAGTTGTAAATAAGTTTGAAGTATGATAAACAGAGTAAGAAGTACAGTGTAAGAAGTAGTTTAAAACATATAAAATGTTTATAAAAATCATTTGAAGGAAACTATTTGGTAAAACGGCTAATGAGTAGCCAAATCTTTTGAATGCTGTATATTAATCACATGTGATTGATGTATTAAGTAATATAATCCGACTTACTAATCACATGTGATTGACATAAAAAGTAGCATGATTCTACTTGTATCCCCCCCCCCATAAAACATTTAAAACAGTTTAAAACATTAGTTAAGGGGTATGAACTCACCTGCAGTATGCGACTGGAAATGAACGGGCTGTTATCGTACGGAAGGATCGGACAAGTGCTTGGTGTCAAGTGATGACTTAGACACACACAATGATCCTAATTACATATGAAGACATATGTATATAAATAACTAGTGATTATAACACTAATTATACAAGTAACAACATTTAAGCGCGAGGACAACACTTTTGGTCAAGTGCTAGGAGGCAAATGGGTTGCAATAAAGGAGTGCAATGCCCCTAATGAGAGTTTAAGGTCAAAAGACCATAATCATTAGAGTTTACGGCCCAGGGGAGTAGGCTCCTGGCCGTAAACTCTCAAACAAGCCATGAAATGGAATTTAGAAGTACTACAACTTTATAGGGGAATTGTTTCAAGGCTAGGCAAGAGTTTAAGGCACCATATTGACTCCTAAGGGGAGTTTACGGCCCAAAGACCCTTTTCCCTTGGAGTTTACGGCCGTAAACTCCCTTGGGAGGGTTCTTATTGTCTTTTCAAGTGTCTAACAATTCTAGGAACAAGTCTAGGCTTCAATACTTGGATTAAGGGAGGTTTAAGGCACTAAATGGGACCATTTGATGGAGTTTACGGCCATAGAACTCTTTGGGCCGTAAACTCCCTCACACATGAGGTCCTAAGAATTTTAACTAGTCCATATCTCCTCTAAGTACTTGCCCTAAAAGTTTCTTGGCCTATGGAAGTGTTTAGGGTGTCCTTTGACCCCATTTAAGGAGTTTACGGCCCAAGAAATACTCTTAGCCGTAAACTCTCATACAATTATGCTTTTTATGTGTTTTCTAGGTCTTAAACACATTAAGGTACATGCCAAAAATGAATACTAAGCCTTAGGAAGAGTTTAAAGGTATTTTGGAACCTAAAACTTGGAGTTTACGGCCCAAGGAGTTTCTTGGCCGTAAACTCCCTTATAGAAATGATTTCTAAGGGTTTTGATGGCATAAATCATGAGTGTAAAGCTTCTAGGTGTTTGTTCTAAGGCTAGGGATCACAAGGCACTCATTTGTGCCCTTTACTTGGAGTTTACGGCCCAAGAGGTGGTTCCTTGGCCGTAAACTCCTCAAACTAAGTGATTTTGATTTGTTTCTAGCCTCCAATGATCATACACTAGGTCCTTAGTTAGTTGCCTAACACGGAAATGGGACTATGTGGCTTTTAGGCTTGATTTTGGAGTTTACTCCCCAAGAACGTTCTTGGGCGGTAAACTCCCGGATCTAGTGTTTTGGACATGTAAACAATGTTATAAAGCATATAACAAGTATTAAAACACATTTAGGGAAGTAGACTCACAATCTGGGATGAAAACCCGAAGATCCATGAGAGAGTATTTGGCTTTTCTCTAAATGGAAATCAAATAATGAACCAATTTGGTTCAGAATTCTATTTATAGTCCAGAGATTTTTGGCAGAAAATATTTCTATTCTCGGAGTGGATTCTAATGACCTAGAGTAATGGAATTACAGTGTTGCACAAAATCCTAATGCACCCACTCTCCTAATAACTCCTTAGGTGTAAAACCCTAAAACTGCCAAACTTACTTCAAAAGTTTGAATTCTCACTGTAACTGCTCTACTTCTATTGGATTGAAATGGTTTGATTTGAATGGAAAATTTCGGGTTGTCACATCATCCCCCTGTTAAAGGGAATTTCGTCCCGAAATTAGAATTTGGGCAAGGAAGTATGCACGAATGATCGAGACGTGAGAAGGAAACTTCCTAATCGATTGATTCTAGTGCACTTAAGTGAAATCGGGCTCTCGGTTGGTATCCCAACGAACCTTCACTAACTTGCGACGGCGTTGCTTCGTCCGCTTGACCTCTCGGTCGAGGGTCACTACGGTTCTGATACAAAGGCGAGGATCTTGACGAGTGGACTTGTAAGAGTCCTAACGGAAAGGTATGGTTTCACGGTCGAGATGCGAAGAGTAGAAAGTACGCTACTAAGTTTGCGGAGTAGGTCTAGTTTGTGCGAGGCACAGGACAGATTCTGATAAGAATCCCGGAGGTCCTGTCAAATTGGGATTTTAGCTTTTCACGCTTTATGCAGCGTATTAAGCCATTCTCAGAGTGAGTTATCCTAAAGAACTTGGTCACTCACTCGGAAACTCAAAGGTTCCTTTTCTTGCGTAACTTCCCAGTCAAAGGCCATCCCTTGCTAGGTCAAAGTCGTACAAGTTTCTGAAGCTTGTGAGGAGTTCTGAATGAACTAAGGCGGTAGGTCGGTAAGACCTAGAATTTGACGAAAAACTGTCGGCGTCTCTGGCGTTGATAAATGCTCAATGGTTTTTGACAAATTGAAAGAGTACTCAAAATTTCCCACATTACTAACAGTGTGTCCTAGAAATTTGACTCTTCAATTTCCAAACCTCGTGCCTAGAGAACTTTACTAAAAGTTCCTCTGTAGGAAATGTTTTCATCAGTTTTCTTCTTACTACGAGGGTAGATAAGTAAGTCATTTCATGGAGAAATGACGAATCGATCCTAAGTAAGAAAGACGTAACCCTATTCATTTAGCTCATGAAAACCATGGGCGTATTGGTCCTATCCGAAAGGTATCACTACGGACTCGAGGCGTCCGCATCGAATTCGGAAGATAGTCTTCCAGACATCCTTCCCTAACACATCGAACTGGTGATATTCGGATCTTAGGTCTATTCCTAGAAGTAGTTTCTTTCCTTACGTGTGCTCAACCATTTTGTCTATGTGAGGCAGAGATAATGATTTCTATAAAAATCTTGACGGATTCCTCGATAACCGAGGCACATACGATGCGATCCATCGATCTCTAGAAGAATCTGACCGGGGTTCTCTAGGGTGAGAAACCTAGTCTTCTAATTCTATTTTTGTGTAATTCGCCAAGTTGCTCGTGCTGTTCTTGTATCTCTGGGGGTGTTTAAACTATAGGGTGATCTGTTTTCGGGAGTTGTACTGGGTTCTAAGTTTATTCACATGACGATGTGATTACTCGTATACTTAGGCAGTTTCTCCGTCCTGAAGTCCATTTTAGAATTCATACATGGATTTACGATCACAATTTCGTGTATACGAGTCGTATATAATTAAGATTGAAAAGGTAGTCGAATAACTGATTCTTCCTTACCCTCATATCCCAAGGAGGAAATGAGTTAAGGCGGAATCATCAATTCTAAACCTGTAGAACCTTGATTATATAACACTCTTATGTATACCTTCCTCAGTGATAGATCATCCGCATGAATTCCTGGATTGAACTTGACGTACTGCACGAGTGGTACTTCGGGGATTTTTTCGGAAAGAAAATAACTAAGAGGTACTCCTGGAATGAGTACTTCGAGGTTCTGATATAACGTCTTCGCTGGAAAGGTGATCTAGAAGATAGGGACGTACGCATGAAGTTGTTTTCGCGTCGATCAAATGGAATCTGATTTTATGATAATGTCGGAATCATACAGAAACTTTAAAGACATTAGAATTAAACATAAGACGTTTACAGACAAAACACAACCATGCAACCATGAACAAGAGTTACAGTACTTTAGATTTACCACAAGACTATTGCTGCGAATAAGATATACTACAAAAGATAAGTATACGCAGCACGAGAATTCTTATACAGACGGGATCTCGCAAAAGGTAAGACTCTAGTTGCACTAGTCCTAAATAGTTTATAAGTCTGTTACAACGAACGCCTTAATAACATTAACGTGGTTCCTGAGCAGGCTCTCCTGCGGCTGTGATCCTGAGAATCTTCCCATCTGCTCCAGAATTCTGCGTTATCGGGCAATCTCTCTTGAAGTGCCCTGTCTCACCACATTGGTGACATGACTGGCTAGTACTAGCTTTGGTGACGGGATTTCGGTGCTTAGCTAGTGTTATGTGGACACGAGTGCCTTCCTCGTTACTCCACCTCGAAAATTGCTTCTTGAATCGTTCTGCGCTATAACTCAATTTGTGCGCAGGGTTAGTCTCGATGAAAGGGACTTGAGTGACAGGTCGTTTCGGTGCTCCACAGTCACGAGCATGATGCCCTATGTTCAGGCAATTGCAACATTGCATCTCATGGCAAGTCCCATGATGATGGGAACTACACTTCTCACACTTCGGGAGTTTTCCCTCATATGACCTGCGCGGTATGGGAACGGCAGGGGTTTCCACTTGCTGTTGTGGTATAGCCAGCTTTTGGGCTCTCTTGCGTTCCTTCCGGGCTTGACGCTTTCGTTTCTTTTTCTCTGCTTTCTGGCTTTGCGAGCCTGGGACTGTTACTGTTGGGTGACTTCCTGGATGGATATCACGATTGGGAACTTCATTCCCATCAGCAGTATCGACCGTGTTGATAGTGCTACGGTGCGCAATGACCGCGGTTACTGCAGCCACTACGGCAGCTGTAAACACCGTTTGAAAGGTAGCGGCGTCCATCGGAAAAGTAGAGGTCTCGTTGCTTGGCTGGTTGTTTCCGGATGACGACATGATTCTGTAACATGAAAGAGTAAAGATTTGTAAGCGATTCTGGTTGACCCTGATGTACTTAGATTGTTCATGAAAAGAGTAAGAGTATGATCTCGAAAGTTTGACCTACATCCCTATGATGCAGTCCCGGTAAAGAATGAATGTATGTTCGTAGAATGATCTCAAGACGTTTGTCGTTCGAGCTGAGGTATCGTGGGTTGGTGAATAACAAGATCCAACCATTGAAAGAGACTTGGAAGTGTCTCTTGGAATAAATCACCGTAGTCCAATAACTTGACTAAGGTATGATTCAGGTAGGCTCCAATGAAAGAAAGATAAAAGTACTTGAATGAAGAATGACTCAAAAGTTAGCCGGCTGTCAATACCTTGGATATTCACGATGTAAAGATTCAAGAAAATGACCTTGTAAAGGTCTTACATCATATCCACAGAAGATAGTTCCCGACAGCATAAAGACCTAACTAAAGTACTTACGGAACAAGATAATTTCATAGAAAATGCCACATCGGGCATAGACAGAAAAACATGATTTCCTTTTATAAGGGAAAATAAAGTAAAGCGTCTACTACGGCGACGGTCATCCCTCTGGTGAACTCTTAGTTCAACCAATTGACGTTCCACGTCAAGTAGGTGTCTTTCGCACCCCATCTGGCGTACTCAGAGCTTTATGACTACGGCTCGTGATTCAGCCAGTGTTTGCAACAGGATTTCATGGTTTCTCTCTGATCTCTCGTGAGCATTCTCTAGATGAATGGTGTGGAGGGTATGCATTCCAGCATAGGCGACTACTTCTGTAGTCTGACGTAGGGCTGTCCTGCCTTGAATCTCATTTCTGGCCTCTCTGCGGACCAAGATTGGCAAGACTATATCTGCTAAGCCCTCGTTGCTCAAGTCGTAGAAACTTCGGTCGCCGTCAAATAGCATAAACTGATCTTGTCCTTGGCTCCCTGTTTCCAAGCATTCCATTCACTCAGGGTCGGGTCATGAAAAGCCGGAAGAGGGTTAGGAATCGAAACGGGAGCTGCTCGGGGTAGGTTCTCAACCTCTGGCTCGGGGTTAGTATCATACGAAAGGTCTTCATCACGGTGATCATCCAGGGAATAGGATGATCATTCTCTGGTTCTTCTCCAAACCAACCAGCTATGACTTCATTCGGAAGATACTGGTTGTCAAGGGGATGGAGTCCAGTTATGATTTCTATGCGAGAATTTAGGGTAAGAAGATAATTATTAGACGAACTATCTAGATAATTATTTAGGAAACCTTCATTAGTTACATCGCTATTTGTGAAGTGCATACCAGCTATGTGTAATCTAAACAGGATAGACCTTCGAATAAGTGACCTTAATTCCTTATTCACACAGAATAGGGGTAAGGCAAAATTATCACAGATTCTGAGTCTATAACATCCTAATTACATGTAGCCTCAGTGTATCCACTTAGCAACTATTCAATCTAGTAATGAAGATCCCATTTTAATTCTCAAGTATAAAGTACTTACAGTAACACCAAATACTCCTATAGTATTTTAAATTTATTGTTATGTTCTATTGTTCTCATTATGGTAGGGTTGGTAAGATTTTAGCGTTGTTGCAACCACACACTTAAACTTAGGCACATGCTAGTCAACCCTCGGATAATATAAGTGATCAGGCTATATTTTCCCAGTTTTGACCATATGTCTCTAAGCCCACTTGTGTTGCCCAACAATCGTAATTCTTTTGTACTGTCCTTATGACATTGATTTTAGTATGAATGCAGCACGTATACTTTATTAAATATTTTACTATTTAAAGTATAAACTCTTGGTCAGAGTATTTTTAATCCCTTATGTATTTATAGTTAGTATATCTTTTATGGGTTAATATACTTAATTCACTATAAACAATGCTCTGATACCAATCTGTCACACCCCAAAACCAAGAACGGCGGAAACGTTCTGGGGCGGAGGACGTCATGTATAGTATCAACAACAATGCAAAGTAGTAAACAAGCAACAACATCATCCATTGCATTAATAAAATAATTATTATACAATTGTATTCTGTCAAATTTTGATAAACACTAAAGCATAAATCAAAATGAAAGATAAGTCTTGAATAAGCTTCATCTTCCTTTCTCCTTGCATCGGTACCTGTCTATGATGACCTGAGGATACAAGTAATTTTGAAAGCAAGTATCAGCTATAAAGCTGGTGAGATCATAAGTATTAATGTGTCTTAATTTGTGAAAACTTCTAATTTCTAAGACTTGACATTGCTTTGAAAGAAAGCTAGTTTAAGTATGAAAATGTTTGTAACTCAACTGAAAATGTTTGAAAATCCCTAGAAATCCCTATGATTCCTATTAGTAACAAAAAGGAGTCTTCTACCAAGACTTAACTGTTATATGTGTAGTCTTCTACCAAGACCTAACTGTTCTGAATGTAGTCTTCTACCAAGACCTAACTATTATGAATGTAGTCTTCTACCAAGACCTAACTGTTCTGAATGTAGTCTTCTACCAAGACCTAACTGTTCTGAATGTAGTCTTCTACCAAGACCTGACTGTTCTGAATGTAGTCTTCTACCAAGACCTAACTATTCTGAATGTAGTCTTCTACCAAGACCTAACTGTTCTGAATGTAGTCTTCTACCAAGACCTGACTGTTCTGAATGTAGTCTTCTACCAAGACCTGACTGTTCTGAATATTACCCTTTTGTATTAGGGTAACTATCATTGTTAACTTTAAGCCATCCGTAGATGTACTCTTACCTCTGTTGCTAACAGCTGGGTATATGAATAGTCAATCCCTTAATTGCGTACCTGTAATGGTACCAACCGTTTGACATCCGTGGATGTACTTTTACCTTTGTAGCTAACAGAGATTCTAGGAATGGTCAATCCCTCAATACGTATCCTTTGGTACTAGGATAATAATCCATTCTATCTCGTCGATTATGTGATTTTATCACAAGGTAAAGGTAAGAACACGGATTTGATAACAGAGTCGATACATATAAAATGTAATAGGACTCCTACTGATATATCTATGCACAAGTACTCCGTATAAGTATAATAATGTAAATATTATAGTAGAGTACGGTAAAGTTCTACGTGTGCTAGCTAGAATGTGTGTTCTCCCTATCTAGCAAGTATAATAATTGTAAACGTTCTAGTATAGATGTATATGTTCTCGTCCTAGTATAATTGTACATGTAATGTATAGTAATGTTCTAGAAAGTATTGACTCATGAATGAACTGACTCATTGTATGATATCGCGTTCTAGTAATGGTCCTAGTATCTTCCTGAACTACCCCTATGGTAGCTTACTAGTATTCTAAGTGGTACGTATGGACGTGGATGTATACCCTTACTACCCAAGGGCATAGGATGAACTGGAAGGACCTTTTATGACTATATATGTATACATGATATATAACAAATCTTTAAATGACCTTCGGACGAATACCCAATGTCCCACCAGACCACATCTCAAGGCGCGAAAAGGAAATAGGGTGGATAGTCTTCCTAAGTCTTTTAAACATTTCTTATATAACTATACATATAGAGGCATGCAATTTATAATAAAATAAAAGCATAAGTAAGTTTTGTAAAACATTTGAAATAGAAATATTATTTTAAGAGAAGATCGACTTGATGTCAATCTATAAAACAATTTGAAGGCATAAGTATAATAAAACAGTTTTGAGTATAAAGAAACCTTTGTTTGAAACACAGTTGTAAATAAGTTTGAAGTATGATAAACAGAGTAAGAAGTACAGTGTAAGAAGTAGTTTAAAACATATAAAATGTTTATAAAAATCATTTGAAGGAAACTATTTGGTAAAACGGCTAATGAGTAGCCAAATCTTTTGAATGTTGTATATTAATCACATGTGATTGATGTATTAAGTAATATAATCCGACTTACTAATCACATGTGATTGACATAAAAAGTAGCATGATTCTACTTGTATCCCCCCCCCCCATAAAACATTTAAAACAATTTAAAACATTAGTTAAGGGGTATGAACTCACCTGCAGTATGCGACTGGAAATGAACGGGCTGTTATCGTACGGAAGGCTCGGACAAGTGCTTGGTGTCAAGTGATGACTTAGACACACACAATGATCCTAATTACATATGAAGACATATGTATATAAATAACTAGTGATTATAACACTAATTATACAAGTAACAACATTTAAGTGCGAGGACAACACTTTTGGTCAAGTGCTAGGAGGCAAATGGGTTGCAATAAAGGAGTGCAATGCCCCTAATGAGGGTTTAAGGTCAAAAGACCATAATCATTAGAGTTTACGGCCCAGGGGAGTAGGCTCCTGGCCGTAAACTCTCAAACAAGCCATGAAATGGAATTTAGAAGTACTACAACTTTAAAGGGGAATTGTTTCAAGGCTAGGCAAGAGTTTAAGGCACCATATTGACTCCTAAGGGGAGTTTACGGCCCAAAGACCCTTTTCCCTTGGAGTTTACGGCCGTAAACTCCCTTGGGAGGGTTCTTATTGTCTTTTCAAGTGTCTAACAATTCTAGGAACAAGTCTAGGCTTCAATACTTGGATTAAGGGAGGTTTAAGGCACTAAATGGGACCATTTGATGGAGTTTACGGCCATAGAACTCTTTGGGCCGTAAACTCCCTCACACATGAGGTCCTAAGAATTTTAACTAGTCCATATCTCCTCTAAGTACTTGCCCTAAAAGTTTCTTGGCCTATGGAAGTGTTTAGGGTGTCCTTTGACCCCATTTAAGGAGTTTACGGCCCAAGAAATACTCTTAGTCGTAAACTCTCAAACAATTATGCTTTTTATGTGTTTTCTAGGTCTTAAACACATTAAGGTACATGCCAAAAATGAATACTAAGCCTTAGGAAGAGTTTAAAGGCATTTTGGAACCTAAAACTTGGAGTTTACGGCCCAAGGAGTTTCTTGGCCGTAAACTCCCTTATAGAAATGATTTCTAAGGGTTTTGATGGCATAAATCATGAGTGTAAAGCTTCTAGGTGTTTGTTCTAAGGCTAGGGATCACAAGGCACTCATTTGTGCCCTTTACTTGGAGTTTACGGCCCAAGAGGTGGTTCCTTGGCCGTAAACTCCTCAAACTAAGTGATTTTGATTTGTTTCTAGCCTCCAATGATCATACACTAGGTCCTTAGTTAGTTGCCTAACACGGAAATGGGACTATGTGGCCTTTAGGCTTGATTTTGGAGTTTACTCCCCAAGAACGTTCTTGGGCGGTAAACTCCCGGATCTAGTGTTTTGGACATGTAAACAATGTTATAAAGCATATAACAAGTATTAAAACACATTTAGGGAAGTAGACTCACAATCTGGGATGAAAACCCGAAGATCCGTGAGAGAGTATTTGGCTTTTCTCTAAATGGAAATCAAATAATGAACCAATTTGGTTCAGAATTCTATTTATAGTCCAGAGATTTTTGGCAGAAAATATTTCTATTCTCGGAGTGGATTCTAATGACCTAGAGTAATGGAATTACAGTGTTGCACAAAATCCTAATGCACCCACTCTCCTAATAACTCATTAGGTGTAAAACCCTAAAACTGCCAAACTTACTCCAAAAGTTTGAATTCTCACTGTAACTGCTCTACTTCTATTGGATTGAAATGGTTTGATTTGAATGGAAAATTTCGGGTTGTCACACAATAGAAGTCTATGCAATTTAAGGAAAGCTTGGTTGAGCATTGTTTCATTCTTGAGTTCCACATTAGATGTCTATGCAATTTAGCAAAGCTTTGATTTGCATTGTTTAATTCCTGAGCTCCACAATAGATGTAGACTTTGCAATTTAGCTAAGATTTGATGAGCATTGTTAAATTCTTGAGTTCCACAATAGAAGTCTATGCAATTTAAGCAAAGCTTTGACGAACATTGTTTCATTCTTTAGTTCCACATTAGAAGTCTATGCAACTTAGCAAAGATTTGATGTGTATAGGTGAATTCTTGAGTTCCTTAATAGAAGTAGTCTTCGTAATTTAGCAAAGCTTTAATCAGCATTGTTTAATTCTTGAGTTCCACAATTGATGTGGTGTTTTAAGTTTAGCAAAGCTTTTATGAGCATTGTTTAATTCTTGAGTTCCACAATATAAGTTTATGCAATTTACAAAGGTTTTGATGAGCATTGTTTAATTCTTGAGTTCCACATTACAGGTAGTCTTCGCTATTTAGCAAAGCTTTCATGAGTATTGTTTATTTCTTGAGTTCCACAATAAAGTCTATGCAATTTAAGCAAACCTTTGATGAGCATTCTTTCATTCTTGAGTTCCACATTAGAAGTCTACGCAATTTTGCAAATCTTTGATGAGTATTGTTTAATTCTAGAGTTCCATAATAGATGTAGCCTTCGCAATTTAGCAAAGCTATTATGAACATCGTTTAATTCTTAAGTTCCACAATAGAAGTCTATGTAATTTAAGCAAAGCTTTGTTGAGCATTGTTTCATTCTTGGGCTCTATGTTGCAAGTCTATGCAATTTTGCAAAGCACGGATGATCATTGTTTAATTCTTGAGTTCCATAATATAAATAGTCTTTGCAATTTAGCAAAGCTTTGATGAGCATTGTTTAATTATTGAGTTCCACAATCGTATATGCAATTTAAGCAAAGCTTTGATGAGAATTGTTTGATACTTGAGTTCCATATTAGAAGTCTATGCACTTTAGCAAAGCTTTAATGAGCATTGTTTAATTCTAGAGCACCACAATAGAAGTTATCTTCCCGATTTAGCAATGGTTTGATGAGGATTGTTTAATTCTTTAGTACCACAATAGAAGTCTAAGCAATTTAAGCAAAGCTTTGATAAGCATTGTTTCATTCTTGAGTTCCACGTTAGAAGTCTATGAAAATTTTCAAAGTATTGATGAGCATTGTTTAATTCTTGAGTTCCACAATAAAAGTTGTCTTCGCAATTTAGCAAAGCTTTGATGACCAATGTTTAATTCTTAAGTTCCACAATAGAAGTCTATGCAATTTAAGGAAAGCTTTGTTGAGCATTGTTTCATTCTTGAGTTCCACATTAGATGTCTATGCAATTTAGCAAAGCTTTGATTTGCATTGTTTAATTCCTGAGCTCCACAATAGATGTAGACTTTGCAATTTAGCTAAGATTTGATGAGCATTGTTAAATTCTTGAGTTCCACAATAGAAGTCTATGCAATTTAAGCAAAGCTTTGACGAACATTGTTTCATTCTTTAGTTCCACATTAGAAGTCTATGCAACTTAGCAAAGCTTTGATGTGTATTGGTTAATTCTTGAGTTCCTTAGTAGAAGTAGTCTTCGTAATTTAGCAAAGCTTTAATCAGCATTGTTTAATTCTTGAGTTCCACATTACAGGTAGTCTTCGCTATTTAGCAAAGCTTTCATGAGAGTTGTTTATTTCTTGAGTTCCACAATAAAAGTCTATGAAATTTAAGCAAACCTTTGATGAGCATTCTTTCATTCTTGAGTTCCACATTATAAGTCTACGCAATTTTGCAAATCTTTGATGAGTATTGTTTAATTCTAGAGTTCCATAATAGATGTAGCCTTCGCAATTTAGCAAAGCTATTATGAGCATCGTTTAATTATTAAGTTCCACAATAGAAGTCTATGTAATTTAAGCAAAGCTTTGTTGAGCATTGTTTCATTCTTGGGCTCTATGTTGCAAGTTTATGCAATTTTGCAAAGCACGGATGATCATTGTTTAATTCTTGAGTTCCATAATATAAATAGTCTTTGTAATTTAGCAATGCTTTGATGAGCATTGTTTAATTCTTGAGTTCCATAATCGTATATGCAATTTAAGCAAAGCTTTGATGAGAATTGTTTGATACTTGAGTTCCACATTAGAAGTTTATGCACTTTAGCAAAGCTTTAATGAGCATTGTTTAATTCTAGAGCTCCACAATAGAAGTTATCTTCCCGATTTAGCAATGGTTTGATGAGGATTGTTTAATTCTTTAGTACCACAATAGAAGTCTAAGCAATTTAAGCAAAGCTTTGATAAGCAATTTTTCATTCTTGAGTTCCACGTTAGAAGTCTATGAAAATTTTCAAAGTATTGATGAGCATTGTTTAATTCTTGAGTTCCACAATAAAAGTTGTCTTCGCAATTTAGCAAAGCTTTGATGAGCAATGTTTAATTCTTAAGTTCCACAATAGAAGTCTATGCAATTTAAGGAAAGCTTTGTTGAGCATTGTTTCATTCTTGAGTTCCACATTAGATGTCTATGCAATTTAGCAAAGCTTTTATTTGCATTGTTTAATTCTTGAGTTCCATAATAGATGCAGACTTTGCAATTTAGCTAAGATTTGATGAGCATTGTTAAATTCTTGAGTTCCACAATAGAAGTCTATGCAATTTAAGCAAATCTTTGACGAACATTGTTTCATTCTTTAGTTCCACATTAGAAGTCTATGCAACTTAGCAAAGCTTTGATGTGTATTGGTTAATTCTTGAGTTCCTTAGTAGAAGTAGTCTTCGCAATTTAGCAAAGCTTTAATCGACATTGTTTAATTCTTGAGTTCCACAATTGATGTGGTGTTTTAAGTTTAGCAAAGCTTTTATGAGCATTGTTTAATTCTTGAGTTCCACAATAGAAGTCTATGCAATTTACAAAGGTTTTGATGTGCATTGTTTAATTCTTGAGTTCCACATTACAGGTAGTCTGTGCTATTTAGCAAAGCTTTCATGAGTATTGTTTATATATTGAGTTCCACAATAAAAGTCTATGCAATTTAAGCAAACCTTTGATGAACATTCTTTCATTCTTGAGTTCCACATTAGAAGTCTACGCAATTTTGCAAATCTTTGATGAGTATTGTTTAATTCTAGAATTCCATAATAGATGTAGTCTTCGCAATTTAGCAAAGCTATTATGAGCATCGTTTAATTCTTAAGTTCCACAATAGAAGTCTATGCAATTTAAGCAAAGCTTTATTGAGCATTGTTTCATTCTTGGGCTCTACGTTGCAAGTCTATGTGTGACAACCCGATATTTCAATTCTTTGTAATGACCTAAAAAGTCAAGTATTGTAACCACTTTTGAGTTAATAAAATTAACTTTGATAATAAAATGTCCAAAAAGTTCTATTTAAATTCCTTCTATGTTTAAATGTCTTTAAACCATGATCGTACGTAAAAAGAACGCCCAAATCCGACTTCGTATATTGAAGTTATGATATTTCCAAGTTCGGGTTAGCAACAGACAACTAAAAACTCGAATCGGAGATCGAGCGACTTTTGGCCGGAATGACCTAAACGAGAATCGAAGGTCTCGACAATGGTATTTCAGCGGTAAAAAATCTGGCAAAAACCAACGTCAGATAAAGAAGTTATGAATTTTTAAAGAAATTCCTTAATCACGTCATTTTAATAAATAAATAATAAAAATAATTTCGGAATTTGCCAACGGAATCTAAACGAAAGTTGTAGAGCGTAGTCTCACCTACGCGTGGATATAAAGACCATCGAAAACGGAGTTCGTATGAAGACGATATGATTTTTTGAAGTTTTATTAAATAAATTATATATTTATTTAATTCAAAAATCCGGATTATCCAAAGAGGAGTCAGCGTCCTTATCCGAGGTACGCGCCGCGTAACCCTATACGCCCCGCGTACCCGAGGGCCTTGGTCTCGGTTCGTCCACGTCGCCCCTATGCGAGGCTATCGACCCGCCCATCCGACCCGCCGTCCCATCCGACCCGCCCTATCCGATCCGTCCCATCCGAAGCCGAGGCAGTCGAGGACTCGGTCATGCATGACGTACGAGTACGCGCTGCGTACTAGCGTATGTCCCACGTACCAAGGCTTCTCAGACCCCCTATAAATAGCATGCGAAGGCTTCCGAAAAACTTGCTCATTTCTCTCCTTTCTCTCACGATCTTGCCTCGTTTTCCGTGCCCGTTCAAACCCGAAGCTCTGGTCTTTTTGCTCAAGTCCCGAGGGTCGATTTTACTCCCGAGATTCCCGAGAATCCCGAGAAAAATCCATTTCCCGAGACGAAACTCTGCCCGGTTTTCCATCTCGCTATCTTCAAACTTTCAAGTGAGTTCATACCCCTTAATTTACCTTTTAAATGTTCTATAAAGTCTTTTATATGCTTTCAAGAGGGGGATTACAAGTAAAACACACGAGTATTATTGTGTGTTACATAAAGAACTATTTTATATGCTTTTATATATCCAAATCACATGCGATTTATAAACTTTATAGAGAACTTTCATATATATAACATATGTTACAATAATAGCATTCTATCTTTTGAAATATAAATTGTTGTAATGCATGTATAAACTAAACTTTTCTTAGATTATATGTATACTTGTCTATCTTAGACTCTACACCAAAAATCTATGCTTTCATAACAAATGATTCCTTTTCTAGGTATTTCTACACAAACGAGACACACTTTTAGAAAACTATAATAGGTATAGTTTTACGAACAAATTTCTAACTCTTATGTACTAGAAACATGAATTTCAAGAAGTCACTTTCGTATACAAGAACAAACGTAACATTTTAACAAGTAGATCTGTTTTTATACCACGGTTTTTGTGAGACACTAACTTCACGTACGTTCGAGTACACATTTCAAGTCCTGTATTATATACCAGAATCCCTTGGAGGGGGAGCATGGTGTTTGTGTATACATCTATACGGGCTTGACAACCCGCGCCCTGACTGTTAGCTGCAGTCCACCGTTTGGGGTGACAAACGTCATAACATTCCAATGCCTGAAGAACGTTGTGTATAGGCATTCCGAGTCAATAGTATGGTTATAAAACTCACATGGGGTATTAAAAATGCATTGATTTACAAGGTTTTCAAACACATTGGTTATTTTACACTTACATACATTTTTAGAAACAAACATTGGTCTTGAGTGAAGGCTACTTTTATACTAGTAGAAAATATAGGATTTTCTAAATACAAACAAACAAAGACAAAACATTTCATTTCATACAAACATTGTCACTTAAATACTTATGAAACTCACCAGCTTAAATGCTGATCTACTCTTTCAAAATTACTTGTATGTCCCAGGGAATCAGTAATTTCAGGTATCATTATGCTTTTAATGAAGGGATGCTGCGGCGCCAGTTTAATCTCGTATTTTGACATCATATTGTAATTGGTTTTGAACATGTAACTTTTGACAAATGTAAACTTTCAATTATATATATGATGGTTGTATTGCTTTCTTTACTATGTATTCATTTGTTACGCTACCACATGAAGTCATCCGCCCCCGAACGTTTCCGCCGTTCAGGTTTGGGGGTGTGACAGATTGGTATCATAGCAATGTTTATAGTGAACTAAGTATATCGAACCACATAAGATATACAAACTATAAATGCTTAAGGGACTAATACTCTCTGACAAAACAATTTTTCTTTTTACGCTTTACCACAAATTATTTTCGTGTTATCCAACTATACAAGTATTTAGACAAGTTGACACTACGATTGAGACTCGATATATGTAATCAGATTTTGGACAAATATAGCGTGATCAACTATATTTGCCCGAGATTGGACCAACGTATATCGAGGAATGATCGTAGTAAGCAACAAGTCAAAACTTACCAAACCATTACTAGAAGCAAACACAAGAATTTAAATACTATAGGAGTATTTGCTATCTAAACTAGTTTAACTTACATGTTTTGCATGTTTCAACTTTATTCCATTCTTATAACCCTATTTCTCATACAGTCAAATGGCTGGATTTCACCACCCTGGCGACCCCTACTTTCCCAACCAAGGCAACGGAGGATGGATCGAAGATGATCCCGAAGAGGACGAGGAACCCATAGAAGTGGGTGATGACTCCGGTACCGACTCAGAGCCGGAAGTTATCGATCCACCACCCATTCAACCTCCCGTCTTCGTAAGGAACTTTCAAGGACCGACTCTCGTCTGGGGAAGTCACCTCCATCATTAGATCCAACAACAAGGCATACGCCCTCCCTACGGCATGTGCCGGGACTTCAATGATGTCCGCGGTGGAGGTTCGGCTGATCGAGCACTCCCGGTAATGGTGGGTAAGTTAGCCAATCAGTCCTATCAGTCCGGAGTTCAAGCTAGCCGACTCCGGGATGTCAACGTGGAAGTGTAGGTTCACACTTCTGACATCCGTAGGCTGGACAAGATACAAGATAATGCTCAACTCCAAACCGAAGCATTTCAAGCGCGAATGATTGCAGCCCTCGCTGAACTGAGGGAACAAGCCGCTTTTGATAGGTGACTAATGGAGTCGAAGCAATCAGATGCGGAGTCAAGCTCCAAGCGCAACCTGCGTCGCAAGTAGTGCTTGTCAAAGACTCAAATTTTGTTATAGCTTAGGACATCGGCTAAAAGTCTTTAAATTTCTCAAACTTTGTAATTGGAGACCCTTATAGGGGTCAAACTTTCATGATCTTTGTAACAACTTTTATATTAATATAAGTGACACTATTATTACTACGTTGAGTATTTCGTTCAAACCTTGAAAGGTCTTTGAGAAAACAAATACTTGTTTCATACTTTCAGTCTTACAAATAACTTTCATTCTTCTATTTTAAGACTCATACTATCATCTGTTGTTGAACTATAGCGATTTAGTTCATGAGACACATACATTTTCTATTCTATGGAATTCTTATCTTTACCTTTTCAACCTATAGTTGAAGGATGCCTCCGCGTAGGAATCCAAGGCGAAGCAACGGTGGGGAAGCACCTGTACCACCACCACCTCCACCACCTCAATTTGATGTTGTTATGTTCCAAGCAGCAGTCACCGTAGCGGTGGCAGCTGCCATGTCACAGATCAATAACTCGAGTACTAATGGCTCGGGATCTGGCACACACCCATCCAACCATGGCGAGAGTCATGGACCACCTCGAGAATGCACCTATAAGGACTTCACTAATGCCAAGCCCCGGATGTTTTATGGAACTGGTGGTGTGATGGCCCTGAGGCAGTGGATTGAAAGGACGGAGGCAGTCTTTGAAATCTGCTCCTGTCCCGAGCACAACAAAGTCAAATTGGCAACTTTCACCCTTATTGATAAAGCTTTAACTTGGTGGAATGGACACGTTAAAGTACTTACCCTAATAGTGGGAAACTCCATAAGCTGGGAGAGCCTAAAAGCCATGATGATGAGAGAGAACTGCCCACGAGGAGAGATTCAAAAGCTCGAACACGAACTATGGACTCTCGGAATGGTTGGTACCGACATCGCTACTTATACCAACAGATTCTGCGAGCTGGGAATCCTTTGTCCAGATATGATTGCTCCCAAGAGCAAGAAAATAGAAAGGTACATCTGGGGACTAACGCCCCAAATACGATCAAGCGTGTTAGCTTCCAAACCTGACACCTTTGAAATTGCTAAGGAACTGGCACAATCTCTGATTGACTACGGAGGTCATCAGAACTCAACCACTTCTGCACCAGAACCACAGAAAGGAAACAACAACAACAACAACTACAACAACAACAACAACAACAATAGCAGGAAGAGAGTGTGGAATAAAGGGAATGGTGGGTCTTCCCAAGAATCCGCAAAGAAACAACTGGTTTTAGTGAATGTTGCCACTGTACCTACTACAGCTCCTACAAATACCTACCCAACAAAGCCTTATGTAGGTAACCTCCCAAAGTGCACCAAATGCACTTACCACCACCATGGACCTTGTCGGGAAATGCAGTGCGCCAACTGCAACATAAAGGGACACACAACCCGTTTCTGCAAAGACCCCGCAAAGCCGTGTCTAGTAGTAAGAACCGAGTGGGGCCACCCACTCGACGATTCCCCAACATCAGATCACATACGACGTTCATATACCATTCGATCATAGGGAGACCTGTCAGGGGTCATGATGTCAAATATCATTACTAATTCTCGAAACACACCTGCCGCCAGTACTAGACACTGTGGTATAAATCATCTACGATAATGATAACATCAAACAAAGTTTATCACCCTAAAAAAAAAAAAAAAAAAAAAAGAAGAAACACAAGATACTTTATCACTCCAGTAATCTCTTCGTGCGAATACAGCTTAGCTAGTTGTATCTAAAAAGATATTGCTGTCGTCATCCAATCTTCATTGATATAGCCCTCATCTTCCCAATTTAACATCTACAAAAGGACCTTTCACCTAACCCCTCCGAACATCGAAACCTTCGTCTCTCATAAACATCCAGCTCGAACCTACGAATTATCTTTTGCTACGGAACCCCAAAACACGCATCAGAGGAGTGTTATACTTCCGAAACCTTATCACAAGTGCTTACAGGAGACCCTTGGGAATGTCACGCATGTAGCAGGCAAGGTCCAAGCACAGAAGCCTGGGAAAGATATGGTACGAGTTCTGCCATGAACTTCGGGCCAAGGTTGCCCAGGAGGGCGAGTAAATGTCCTACCATCTAAGAAGGCCTAATCGTGTAAACCAAACCCACATGCTTCCTACCGAGCTACAAGAACTCTTAGGTCAAACCTGTCGAACTATTCAACAATAAAATTGAAGAACCAAGCTTTTCACCCTGGAAGGCTCAGTTCCTATTCTTCAAATAGAAAGGCAAATTGCTCATAGTTCCATTAACTTCAGAGGCCCTGACAATATCTCCAGTAGAAACCTTCACTATAAGCCTCACTTAAACGAATAGGCCGACCAACCACAAGGAACGAGGTACCCTTTAGGAATCAGACCTGAGATCTGAATATCACCAGTCGCGAGTATTGGATAAGGATGTCCGAGGACAACCCTCCAAATTCGATGCGGACGCTGCAAGTCTGTAGTGATACCCCTCGGATAGGACCAACCCGTTCGCAGTATTCATAGGGTGTGCCATTCTTCCCAGGATCAGTTCATCGTTGTCGTTGTAAGTGACTTGCTTATCTACCCTCGTAGTAAGGAGAATTACTAAGTTATTTGTTATGATTTCCTCACTTATACATTCCCCAGTTATATATAACGAATACCTGGTAGATAATAGCATGTGAGAATTCTGACTTAGTTTCTTTTCCTCGTTGGGATGTGAAACTGAAGTAGAATCACACATTTTACTATCCGCCCAGTATTGGTTATATCATAATCTGTATGAGCTAAGATTTCGTGTATAATAACTCATCTCTTAGTCAGAATCAAAATAATGTAGAGCCGACCTTAGTCACTTATAAACTCCTTGCCTAAATTCAAATTTCGGGACGAAATTCCCTCTAACGGGGGGATGATGTGACAATCGTCAATTTTCAGTCAAGTCAAAGTCAACTAAAGTCAACAAGTCAAACCGGTCAACTCAATTTGCCGTGAGTACTAGAGTTACGTTATGTAATTTCTAAACAACTCTCTATTCTAATGAGAGATCATAAATCGAAAAGTGTGTTCACCTAGATCTCCTTAACCTAAAACGGTGGTACGTGGAGAGCCAAACCGATAAAACAATGTTACATACTCACCGGGAGTATGCAAGATCCTTAATCAAGGCTTAACGGGGTTTAAGGACCTTGCAGTGCGTAGCCGGACACTCAAAAAGGTCACCAATGAAACCTCTCCCACATATCTCTAAGTATGTGAAACCTCTCCCACATATCTCTAAGTATGTGAAACCTCTCCCACATATCTCTAAGTATGTGAAACCTCTCCCACATATCTCTAAGTATGTGAAACCTCTCCCACATATCTCTAAGTATGTGAAACCTCTCCCACATATCTCTAAGTATGTGAAATCTCTCCCACATATCTCTAAGTATGTGAAACCTCTCCCACATATCTCTAAGTATGTGAAACCTCTCCCAAATCTCTCCAAGAATGTCAAATCTCTCCCAAATCTCCCTAAGTATGTGAAATCTCTCCCAAATCTTTCTCCGTATGTGAAACCTCTCCAAGTATGTCAAATCTCTCCCAAATCTCCCTAAGTATGTGAAATCTCTCCCAAATCTCTCTCTGTATGCGAAATCTCTCCAAGTATGTCAAATCTCTCCCAAATCTCCCTAAGTATGTGAAATCTCTCCCAAATCTCTCTCCGTATGTGAAACCTCTCCAAGTATGTCAAATCTCTCCCAAATCTCCCTAAGTATGTGAAATCTCTCCCAAATCTCTCTCTGTATGTGAAATCTCTCCAAGTATGTCAAATCTCTCCCAAATCTCTCTAAGTATGTGAAATCTCTCTCACGTATCTCTTTGTATGTGAAATCTCTCCAAGTACGTCAAATCTCTCCCAAATCTCTCTGAGAACGAGGAATCTCTCTCAAATCTCTCTCGAAATCTCTCCCCGACTTTCTATAATCACTCGGGGCATCCCGACCCTCGAATTTGGCGAAAAATAGCCCAAGAACGGAAGTCTACGCGAAAAACGGACTTAAGGAAACGAACCCTCCGAACCGAAAGTACTATTCATGAACCGAACCGAAAGCACTATTCATGAGCTGAACCGAAAGTACTGTTCATGAGCTGAACCGAAACCACTGTTCATCCGAACCGAACCCAGCTTAGAAAGAAGGTCCGAACCGAACCCAACTTGGAAGGAAGGTCCGAACCGAAGCTACTGTTCACTACAGTACCTTCGGTTCTGGCTTCCCTTCGGACCGAACCAACCGCCTGCACTTCTCGCCTTCGCTTCGGACAACTACTTCTCGGACCGAGCCTCGCTTTCGCCTCCCGCCTTCTGACTCAGCCTAGCGCGTCCGAACCAGGCACCATCCGACCGAACTTCGGCCCAGAGAACCGAGCCTCGGCCGAGATCCGAAGGGTCTCGCTGGGCAGCTCGGATTTCGCCTATTTTTGCATATTTTTGCATATTTTTGCATTTTAAACCCATTTTTAATTATTTTAACATAGGATTTTCACCCAAAACTTTATTTTAAAATATAAGACCCCTAAATTAATAATTTAATCATATTTTAAGGGTAAAATCTTATCCAAATAAGGTTAGGTAAAGTACAAAGGTAGAGTGTTGACTTTACCTTATTGTATGACACAAGCAACCCCATACCCACTCCATGATTAACCCACACTCCTCCCCACCATACCTTGTACTTTTTACCTCCCTCACAAGCCATCTCCATGTTTTGAGAGCTGGATATCCATCATCTCTCCTCATTTTCTTTCATTTGTTCTCATTTCACAAGAAGATCAAACTCCTTTGTCTCTCACTTTCTCTCTCTAGAAACCCGAGATTCAAGGGCTGATCTTGAGAGTTTCCTCCACCTTTGGTAAGCATAATCCATTTCCTTTAAGATTATCTCAATTATTTCCACTCAAATCATGGGTATCTTACACAAACTCCATTATATTTGTGTTAGAGCTTCGAATCTTCAAGCGATTCTTCAAGTGTTCTTGGGTTGAACACTTCTCTTCTTCAATATTTATCTACTGAAATCCCACAAAGTGAGTTCATACCCCTACATTTTCATGTTTTCTTAAGTTTTTAGGGGGGGAATACAAGTTAAAACACCAAGAACATAACTAAAATTTCCTAACAGCATTCATCAGAAAAGTTGGACTCCATTCACGGACTGTTTTGGACACCTTAAACATTTTAGTTTTCAAAACTGTTTTAGGTGCATGTAGTTCCACTTCTTAGCTTTAAAATGACTACTTGCACATCTCCATACGATTTTTCTACAAATTATGGTGATTTTTACAAAACTGCCTATCCTTTCAAACACCAATCCGAACTAGTCTGTGATTATGGACTTTTTCACCTAAGTTACAGGTCATTAAAAATCATGATAAAAATTATGAGTAAACTAGACACATTTTGGGAACTCCCAGAATTTACGGATTCAGTTTTCGACTTCGTATGATTTTTCTATGAATTTTCAAAAACAGTGTAGAAAGGCTGAAATTTTGTTAACAGCTAGTAATTTTTACAACACTTTGTATAATGTTGAGCAAAGTGGATAATGTCAAGTTCTAAGTATTGAATGTGATATGTTGTAAATTTTATCATCATAAACTGAAAATAAGTCATTCATGATAAGATTATTCATTCATTTAGAACACGTATATATATATATATATATATATATATATATATATATATATAAACTATAATAAGCATAGTTTAATGGATTTTATAATCCTAACGCTTTTTCATAAAAGAGTTCTTATATATTACAAACGTTTTGGATAAAACTATAATAGGTATAGTTTTAAATACATCACATAACACACACGTACGAAAAGGGTACATTCATACAGAAAGGTTTTACACTCCCGCATACAACTTGTAAACTTGTTAACCTAGATTGTGAGACATTCTCTTTCCGTACGTCCGAGTGCGGAATATAAAATCCTGTACGTTATAATCAGAGTCTCCTGGAGGGAGAACGTGATAGTTATATATAGATCTATATTGGGTTTGACACCCCACACCTTGCTGCTAGCTACAGTTGGACCTGCAGGTCTACGGGTGATAATTGTCATTTCAGTTATTCGACGCCTGAGAAACGTCGTGGCAGGTTCATTAGTCTTAAGTATGATTATAGCGGCTCACATAAGGATATAACAATACATAAAGTTTACGGGATTTTTATAAAACTTTAATGGGTTTTATGTCGATTTTAAAATCACTTTTATCTCAATAAGTACCGATATTACTGTCTACATTCGGTTTTTGGTATTTATGACTACACATCATTTTGAAACCACATTTATAATTTTAAGTATAGACGATACTTGTTATTTTCTCGGTCCTGAGACTTAGGACTACATATACATTAAGTATTAACAAACATAAGAATTTGCGGGAACATCATTTAATTCAAGTGCGTTTATGTCAATTTAAGCACATTTTATTTTCCTTTAATAAGAAAGGTTACTTATACATTTTGGTCGTCGGTTATGAGACTACATTACATAAACTTTATAAAGAAAATATCGGATTTTCTGAATACATATCATATCATTTTTACAAGGAAACCGGTCTATTTCTCCAATAAAATCTCTTATGAACTCACCAACCTTTGTGTTGACACTTTTCAAAACTACTTGTATTCTCAGGAATTCAGTGAAAACAGGAAACCAACAACGTTTTGAGGATGGGACGATAAATCGTCAAATAGTTCATTTTGTTTCATAATGTAATTGATTCGAATCATGTAAACATATACATTGGTGTAACTTTTTTAGTTATATTTATGATGGTTGTATTTACTTTGAGCACTATTATACTCATTGTTGTGATACTCTACATGAAGTCCTCCACCCTCGAACGTTTCCGCCATCCTTGGTTTGGGGGTGTGACAGATTGGTATCAGAGCATTGTTTATAGTGAACTCAGTATATCGAACCACATAAGATATACAAACTATAAATGCATTGGGACTAGAGTCTCTGATTTTATGTTTTCAAAACAACTATACTTTTAGAAATAAGTAGTTTCTTATTAAAAGTATACGCGCATGCATACATACTAGGGTCACGTCGTTCTAGAACAAAACAAAAGTAATGATTGTTGGATATCACAGGTAAGCTCGGGGATGTATGGTCAGTCTTGGGATTGGCATAGCCTGATCAACTATGCTCGTCCGAGGAGTGATTAGCACATGCCCAAGAATGGTTGTGATATGGCAACAAGTCTAAAAACTTACCAACACTACCACAATGAAATACCATAGGGGTATTTGGTGTTATTATAATTACTTATCTGAGAACTAAATAGATTTTTATCAATAGGTCAATAATTGCTTAGTGGATACATTACAATTATATGTATCCAGGACGTCATAGACTTAGAATATGTGAATCTTTGCTTTACTTCCTGTTCTCGTTGGATTGGGGATTTAGTTAGGATCGCTTATTCGAAGGTCTATCCTGTTCCAAATACATACGACTAGTATGCACTAAACAATGTATTGAAGTACCTGATAAAGATCATCTTATAATTATCTAATTAGTACATCTACTTAGTTACTTCTTATATCCCCATTTCTCGCGAAGATATCATGGCTGGATTTCATCCCCACGACGACCCGTACTACCCTAGCCACAACAATACTGAATGGCTCGGAGAGGAGCCAGAGAATGATCACCCAATCCCTGTGGATAGTCACCAAGCTGAAGGCCTTGCTGATGGTTCCGACTCCGAACCTGAAATGGTGAACCTATCCTCGATGACTCGTGTTCCAAATCCCAACCCTCGACCGGCTTTTCAGGGCCCGATGCCTCCTTGGGTAGAGTGTTTGGAAATCTGGAGCGAAGAGCAAGACCAACCTATGTCGT
Source organism: Lactuca sativa (assembly GCF_002870075.4). NCBI lineage: Eukaryota > Viridiplantae > Streptophyta > Magnoliopsida > Asterales > Asteraceae > Lactuca > Lactuca sativa. Next base: position 132,536,848 of record NC_056631.2, read on the forward strand.
TCGATGGAGATCGAAGCTTCTACAACATAAACGAAGGAACCCCAGCAGATAGAATTTTTCCAATCCTGGTCCGTAGAGTTGCCCGAGACGAGATTCAGGGCAGAACAACTCCCCATAGTATCGCAGAGGTTGATGCAAATGCAAGAATAGATACAATCCGCACCAATCGCCTTGATCACACTCGTGAAAAGTCTGCGAAAGACTATGAAACCTTGCTGCAAGCACTGGCTGAATCACGAACCGATGTCATAAAACTCTGAGTACGCCAGAGGGTGTACGAAAGGCACATGCATGATATGGAGCGGCAGCTAGCTGAACTGAGAGATCACAAGAAAAATGACCGCCGCCAGTAGTAAATGCCTTACTTCATTTCATGTTAAAAAGGAATCGTTATCCCTATCTATGCCCTATGAGGTATTTCCTATGAAACTATCTTGTACTGTAGGTACCTTTAGTGAGGCCTTTAGGCGGCCAAGACACCCCTGCTTTGATATGATATAAGACCCTCTACAAGGTCAATCTTCCCTAATTTGTTACATCTTAAACATCAATGGCGTATCAACCAGCCGAGTTCTGTGTCACCCTTTTGTTCAAACACTCCCATCATGCTGCGATAGGAGCCTGCCTAAAACCCACTCTATTCAAGTTGTAAGACTAGAGTAATCTAGCTCCGGAATCGTTCCTGATCTTCTCTCCAAGGTTGGATCATGTTATTCACCAACCAATGGAACCCGGTTTCAAACAACCAACATCAAAAGATCACTACCTGAACTTACTTCTACTCTGCATTAGGACTGCATCATAGGGATGCAGGTCAAATCTTCGAGAACATGCTCCAATCAGTCGTAATAAGGACCTAGCCTGGGTCAACTATAAGGCTCCACTTGGATGCAGAACTACTAAAAAAAAAAAAAATTTCATGGGTTACCATATAAAGACTCCCGTTATGAATTGTTGTCAGAACGCCCTTAACGACCAAATTACGTTACAAATCAATATAAGATAAAGCTTAGTTAGAAACTCTCGACGTGTAGCCATTCTAAAAAACTCAATATCATCTCACCCTTAATCATTTTGTTGAGAAGTTCCTTCATCATAGACTCATGGTTGCAAATCATACCAGCACTAATGCACCGGATCCCATCAGAACTCCCCAGCCAAGCGTGTTTGGAAACACATGATTCTAAGATGGGTAAAGCTTGACGCCCGTGTGAAACCTACCCCTACCCACTGCTGTAACCCTATTTCAAGAATGTTAGCGGAAACACTAGGAGTAGTACAGTAATGTGCAAAAATTTATATGCGTTAATATAAATTGTAAGGATGCACTTAAGATAATCATTTCCACTAACGAAGATGTTTTTCATCGTGAAACAGAACTATGTCTTCACCAAGAGGAAACCAACCAACTAGCAAGGTGCCAACTCTGCAGATAGACGCTGCTACTTTTCAGGCTGCAGTCACGGCAGCCGTGGCAGCCGTCATGGCACAGTTCAATGCTAACAACGCCAGCAGAAATGGAAGCGGTGCTGACAATACAGATAATGGTAATATTCAGGAACACCAGCGGGTGTCCGCCAGCAAAAATACCTCAGGTCTCAAACCTACGAACAAGAAGAGAAAGTTTTGGAACATGAAAGAGCGCCACCAATCACAAAAATCCATTAAAAGACAACAACCTATGGCCACCCCTACCATCACAACAGCAGTCACGACGCAAGCCCCGATACTAGCCACAGGATCTACCACCCAAACGTCGGCCATACCATATGAGGGATCTCTCCCAAAGTGTGTCAAGTGCAGCTTCCATCACACAGGAGCTTGCCGAATCTTAAAATGTGATAACTGCAACAGGAAAGGAAATACCACCCATTTCTGTAAGGTCCCGACCCAGTATCTCCCTTCAATCACCAGCACTAGGGCGGGCCCAGTATGCTACTCATGCGGTGAAATGGGACACTTCAAGAGAAAGTGTCCAACCAAGAAGAATGACGGAGGAGCTGGAGGAATGTAACAAACGAACCGGCAGGATCAGTAGGAAACCGTAATAGGATTTTTGTAATGTTTCCAACGTCAAAAACGTTTAAGTACTATATGTTTGTAATGAAATTGTTATGCTTGCTAAAGTCACCGTCTTTCTAAAAGTAGTTAAAATACTCTCTCGTTTAAATCGAACCAAATACATTCATATATGATCTAAAGATCATTACCTCTAAGATGTGATGACTTTATACATACATCGAGGTTAATTATAATCGAAATACTGAAGTCTTGAAACAAATAATTTCATCCCGACTCCTAAGCCGTGTCTAGTAGTAAGAACCGAGTGGGGCCACCCACTCGACGATTCCCCAACATCAGATCACATACGACGTTCATATACCATTCGATCATAGGGAGACCTGTCAGGGGTCATGATGTCAAATATCATTACTAATTCTCGAAACACACCTGCCGCCAATACTAGACACTGTGGTATAAATCATCTACGATAATGATAACATCAAACAAAGTTTATCACCCTAAAAAAAAAAAAAGAAGAAACACAAGATACTTTATCACTCCAGTAATCTCTTCGTGCGAATACAGCTTAGCTAGTTGTATCTAAAAAGATATTGCTGTCGTCATCCAATCTTCATTGATATAGCCCTCATCTTCCCAATTTAACATCTACAAAAGGACCTTTCACCTAACCCCTCCGAACATCGAAACCTTCGTCTCTCATAAACATCCAGCTCGAACCTACGAATTATCTTTTGCTACGGAACCCTAAAACACGCATCAGAGGAGTGTTATACTTCCGAAACCTTATCACAAGTGCTTACAGGAGACCCTTGGGAATGTCACGCATGTAGCAGGCAAGGTCCAAGCACAGAAGCCTGGGAAAGATATGGTACGAGTTCTGCCATGAACTTCGGGCCAAGGTTGCCCAGGAGGGCGAGTAAATGTCCTACCATCTAAGAAGGCCTAATCATGTAAACCAAACCCACATGCTTCCTACCGAGCTACAAGAACTCTTAGGTCAAACCTGTCGAACTATTCAACAATAAAATTGAAGAACCAAGCTTTTCACCCTGGAAGGCTCAGTTCCTATTCTTCAAATAGAAAGGCAAATTGCTCATAGTTCCATTAACTTCAGAGGCCCTGACAATATCTCCAGTAGAAACCTTCACTATAAGCCTCACTTAAACGAATAGGCCGACCAACCACAAGGAACGAGGTACCCTTTAGGAATCAGACCTGAGATCTGAATATCACCAGTCGCGAGTATTGGATAAGGATGTCCGAGGACAACCCTCCAAATTCGATGCGGACGCTGCAAGTCTGTAGTGATACCCCTCGGATAGGACCAACCCGTTCGCAGTATTCATAGGGTGTGCCATTCTTCCCAGGATCAGTTCATCGTTGTCGTTGTAAGTGACTTGCTTATCTACCCTCGTAGTAAGGAGAATTACTAAGTTATTTGTTATGATTTCCTCACTTATACATTCCCCAGTTATATATAACGAATACCTGGTAGATAATAGCATGTGAGAATTCTGACTTAGTTTCTTTTCCTCGTTGGGATGTGAAAATGAAGTAGAATCACACATTTTACTATCCGCCCAGTATTGGTTATATCATAATCTGTATGAGCTAAGATTTCGTGTATAATAACTCATCTCTTAGTCAGAATCAAAATAATGTAGAGCCGACCTTAGTCACTTATAAACTCCTTGCCTAAATTCAAATTTCGGGACGAAATTCCCTCTAACGGGGGGATGATGTGACAATCGTCAATTTTCAGTCAAGTCAAAGTCAACTAAAGTCAACAAGTCAAACCGGTCAACTCAATTTGCCGTGAGTACTAGAGTTACGTTATGTAATTTCTAAACAACTCTCTATTCTAATGAGAGATCATAAATCGAAAAGTGTGTTCACCTAGATCTCCTTAACCTAAAACGGTGGTACGTGGAGAGCCAAACCGATAAAACAATGTTACATACTCACCGGGAGTATGCAAGATCCCTAATCAAGGCTTAACGGGGTTTAAGGACCTTGCAGTGCGTAGCCGGACACTCAAAAAGGTCACCAATGAAACCTCTCCCACATATCTCTAAGTATGTGAAACCTCTCCCACATATCTCTAAGTATGTGAAACCTCTCCCACATATCTCTAAGTATGTGAAACCTCTCCCACATATCTCTAAGTATGTGAAACCTCTCCCACATATCTCTAAGTATGTGAAATCTCTCCCACATATCTCTAAGTATGTGAAACCTCTCCCACATATCTCTAAGTATGTGAAACCTCTCCCAAATCTCTCCAAGAATGTCAAATCTCTCCCAAATCTCCCTAAGTATGTGAAATCTCTCCCAAATCTCTCTCCGTATGTGAAACCTCTCCAAGTATGTCAAATCTCTCCCAAATCTCCCTAAGTATGTGAAATCTCTCCCAAATCTCTCTCTGTATGCGAAATCTCTCCAAGTATGTCAAATCTCTCCCAAATCTCCCTAAGTATGTGAAATCTCTCCCAAATCTCTCTCTGTATGTGAAACCTCTCCAAGTATGTCAAATCTCTCCCAAATCTCCCTAAGTATGTGAAATCTCTCCCAAATCTCTCTCTGTATGTGAAATCTCTCCAAGTATGTCAAATCTCTCCCAAATCTCTCTAAGTATGTGAAATCTCTCTCACGTATCTCTTTGTATGTGAAATCTCTCCAAGTACGTCAAATCTCTCCCAAATCTCTCTGAGAACGAGGAATCTCTCTCAAATCTCTCTCGAAATCTCTCCCCGACTTTCTATAATCACTCGGGGCATCCCGACCCTCGAATTTGGCGAAAAATAGCCCAAGAACGGAAGTCTACGCGAAAAACGGACTTAAGGAAACGAACCCTCCGAACCGAAAGTACTATTCATGAACCGAACCGAAAGCACTATTCATGAGCTGAACCGAAAGTACTGTTCATGAGCTGAACCGAAACCACTGTTCATCCGAACCGAACCCAGCTTAGAAAGAAGGTCCGAACCGAACCCAACTTGGAAGGAAGGTCCGAACCGAAGCTACTGTTCACTACAGTACCTTCGGTTCTGGCTTCCCTTCGGACCGAACCAACCGCCTGCACTTCTCGCCTTCGCTTCGGACAACTACTTCTCGGACCGAGCCTCGCTTTCGCCTCCCGCCTTCTGACTCAGCCTAGCGCGTCCGAACCAGGCACCATCCGACCGAACTTCGGCCCAGAGAACCGAGCCTCGGCCGAGATCCGAAGGGTCTCGCTGGGCAGCTCGGATTTCGCCTATTTTTGCATATTTTTGCATATTTTTGCATTTTAAACCCATTTTTAATTATTTTAACATAGGATTTTCACCCAAAACTTTATTTTAAAATATAAGACCCCTAAATTAATAATTTAATCATATTTTAAGGGTAAAATCTTATCCAAATAAGGTTAGGTAAAGTACAAAGGTAGAGTGTTGACTTTACCTTATTGTATGACACAAGCAACCCCATACCCACTCCATGATTAACCCACACTCCTCCCCACCATACCTTGTACTTTTTACCTCCCTCACAAGCCATCTCCATGTTTTGAGAGCTGGATATCCATCATCTCTCCTCATTTTCTTTCATTTGTTCTCATTTCACAAGAAGATCAAACTCCTTTCTCTCTCACTTTCTCTCTCTAGAAACCCGAGATTCAAGGGCTGATCTTGAGAGTTTCCTCCACCTTTGGTAAGCATAATCCATTTCCTTTAAGATTATCTCAATTATTTCCACTCAAATCATGGGTATCTTACACAAACTCCATTATATTTGTGTTAGAGCTTCGAATCTTCAAGCGATTCTTCAAGTGTTCTTGGGTTGAACACTTCTCTTCTTCAATATTTATCTACTGAAATCCCACAAGGTGAGTTCATACCCCTACATTTTCATGTTTTCTTAAGTTTTTAGGGGGGTAATACAAGTTAAAACACCAAGAACATAACTAAAATTTCCTAACAGCTTTCATCAGAAAAGTTGGACTCCATTCACGGACTGTTTTGGACACCTTAAACATTTTAGTTTTCAAAACTGTTTTAGGTGCATGTAGTTCCACTTCTTAGCTTTAAAATGACTACTTGCACATCTCCATACGATTTTTCTACAAATTATGGTGATTTTTACAAAACTGCCTATCCTTTCAAACACCAATCCGAACCAGTCTGTGATTATGGACTTTTTCACCTAAGTTACAGGTCATTAAAAATCATGACAAAAATTATGAGTAAACTAGACACATTTTGGGAACTCCCAGAATTTACGGATTCAGTTTTCGACTTCGTATGATTTTTCTATGAATTTTCAAAAACAGTGTAGAAAGGTTGAAAATTTGTTAACAGCTTGTAATTTTTACAACACTTTGTATAATGTTGAGAAAAGTGGATAATGTCAAGTTCTAAGTATTGAATGTGATATGTTGTAAATTTTATCATCATAAACTGAAAATAAGTCATTCATGATAAGATTATTCATTCATTTAGAACACGTATATATATATATATATATATATATATATATATATATATATATATATATATATATATATATATATATATATATAAACTATAATAAGCATAGTTTAATGGATTTTATAATCCTAACGCTTTTTCATAAAAGAGTTCTTATATAGTACAAACGTTTTGGATAAAACTATAATAGGTATAGTTTTAAATACATCACATAACACACACGTACGAAAAGGGTACATTCATACAGAAAGGTTTTACACTCCCGCATACAACTTGTAAACTTGTTAACCTAGATTGTGAGACATTCTCTTTCCGTACGTCCGAGTGCGGAATATAAAATCCTGTACGTTATAATCAGAGTCTCCTGGAGGGAGAACGTGATAGTTATATATAGATCTATATTGGGTTTGACACCCCACACCTTGCTGCTAGCTACAGTTGGACCTGCAGGTCTACGGGTGATAATTGTCATTTCAGTTATTCGACGCCTGAGAAACGTCGTGGCAGGTTCATTAGTCTTAAGTATGATTATAGCGGCTCACATAAGGATATAACAATACATAAAGTTTACGGGATTTTTATAAAACTTTAATGGGTTTTATGTCGATTTTAAAATCACTTTTATCTCAATAAGTACCGATATTACTGTCTACATTCGGTTTTTGGTATTTATGACTACACATCATTTTGAAACCACATTTATAACTTTAAGTATAGACGATACTTGTTATTTTCTCGGTCCTGAGACTTAGGACTACATATACATTAAGTATTAACAAACATAAGAATTTGCGGGAACATCATTTAATTCAAGTGCGTTTATGTCAATTTAAGCACATTTTATTTTCCTTTAATAAGAAAGGTTACTTATACATTTTGGTCGTCGGTTATGAGACTACATTACATAAACTTTATAAAGAAAATATCGGATTTTCTGAATACATATCATATCATTTTTACAAGGAAACCGGTCTATTTCTCCAATAAAATCTCTTATGAACTCACCAACCTTTGTGTTGACACTTTTCAAAACTACTTGTATTCTCAGGAATTCAGTGAAAACAGGAAACCAACAACGTTTTGAGGATGGGACGATAAATCGTCAAATAGTTCATTTTGTTTCATAATGTAATTGATTCGAATCATGTAAACATATACATTGGTGTAACTTTTTTAGTTATATTTATGATGGTTGTATTTACTTTGAGCACTATTATACTCATTGTTGTGATACTCTACATGAAGTCCTCCACCCTCGAACGTTTCCGCCATCCTTGGTTTGGGGGTGTGACAAAATTAAAAGTTTCGACGTCATAGTCGGCATGGATTGGTTGAGTCTTCTTCGCGCCGACATCATGTGCTTTGAGAAAGCAGTCCGTCTTAATCTCCCTAACAACGAAACATTAGTTATCTACGGCGACAAATCAAGTACAAACCTTCGCATCATTTCGTGGATCCAAGCTCGAAAGTGCTTGCGGAAGGATTGTCGAGCATTCCTAGCGCACATCGTTGATACAAGTCAAGAACTGAAGGACGTCAAGAACATCTCGGTAGTACGCGACTTTCCCGATATCTTTCCAGAAGAACTACCAGGATTACCACCGCAACGCCAAGTCGAGTTCAGAATCGACTTAGTTCCAGGGGCTACCCCAGTAGCGAAGTCGCCTTATCGTCTCGCACCAGCAGAGATGCAGGAACTTTCCAGTCAACTTAATGAACTCCTTCAAAAAGGATTCATAAGACCAAGTTTCTCACCTTGGGGAGCGCCGGTCTTGTTTGTAAAGAAGAAAGACGGATCGTTCCGTATGTGCATCGACTACAGAGAGTTGAACAAACTTACTGTCAAGAACCGTTATCCTCTACCCCGTATTGACGACCTATTCGATCAACTTCAAGGAGCAAACTACTTCTCAAAGATAGACCTACGATCCGGATACCACCAATTACGAGTTCTAGAGGGGGATATTCCAAAGACAGCTTTCCGAAACTCGTTATGGACACTACGAATTTGTAGTGATGCCGTTCGGATTAACCAATGCACCAGCAGTATTTATGGACCTAATGAATAGGGTATGCCGTCCTTACTTGGATCAGTTCGTCATCGTCTTTATCGATGATATACTTATCTACTCCCGAAGTGAGGAAGAGCATAGTCAGCACCTACGAAAAGTCCTAGAAACACTGCGAACGGAGAAACTCTATGCGAAGTTCTCTAAATGCGAATTTTGGATTCGAAGAGTCGAATTTTTAGGCCACGTTGTTAGCAAGAAAGGGATACATGTGGACCCCTCCAAAATTAAGGCCACTGAGAACTGGTCGGCACCAAAGACACCTACGGAAATTCGTCAATTTCTAGGTCTCGCTGGGTACTATCGCAGATTCATAAAGAATTTCTCTAGCATTGCGAAACCTCTTACTACATTAACCCAGAAAGGCGTGGCCTTTGACTGGGAAGCGAAACAAGAGAAGGCATTCCAGACACTAAAACAGGCCTTGTGCACCGCATCGATACTATCCCTCCCCGAAGGGATAGAAGACTTCGTAGTGTATTGCGATGCGTCAAATCAAGGACTTGGTTGTGTTCTTATGCAGAGAGGGAAGGTTATTGCTTATGCCTCCCGACAGCTTAAGACACACGAAGTGAACTATACGACACACGATCTTGAGTTAGGAGCAGTGGTATTTGCTCTGAAGATCTGGAGGCACTACTTATACGGAACAAAGAGTACTATTTTCACCGATCACAAGAGCCTTCAACACATTTTCGATCAGAAGGAACTCAACATGCGACAACGACGATGGGTTGAGTTACTAAATGACTACGAATGCGAAATTCGTTATCATCCTGGCAAGGCCAACGTAGTAGCTGACGCCCTCAGTCGAAAGGAATACACTGGTCGGAGAGTCAAATCTCTGACTATGACTATCCATTCCCACTTATCCACACAAATTAAGGGGGCACAAATGGAAGCTTTGCAACCTGAAAATGTGGCGGGTGAATCCCTGCGAGGAATGGAAAAGAATCTAGAAGTCAAGGGTGGCGGAGCCTACTATCTCATGGACCAAATCTGGACCCCGAAACATGGTGGTTTCAGGAACGTAGTCATGACCGAAGCTCACAACTCAAGATATTCCGATCACCCGGGTTCAGATAAAATGTATCTGGATCTTAAGAAACTGTACTGGTGGCCTAACATGAAAGCAGAAATTGCTACCTTCGTAAGTAAATGTCTTACTTGCGCTAAGGTTAAGGTCGAGTATCAGAAACCGTCAGGATTACTACAACAACCAGAGATACCAGAATGGAAATGGGAGCGGATTACTATGGACTTCATAACCAAGTTACCCAAGACGAAAAGTGGACTCGATACCATATGGGTCATTGTCGACAGATTGAGCAAATCAGCGCATTTCCTACCCATCAAGGAGACTGACAAAATGGAAAAACTTACAAGAACTTACTTAAGGGAAGTAGTGCGACTGCATGGTGTTCCGATATCCATTATCTCCGATAGAGATAATAGATTCACTTCAAGATTCTGGCAGTCACTACAAAGTTCCCTGGGGACTAGGCTAGACATGAGTACAGCCTACCACCCACAAACAGACGGACAAAGTGAGAGAAAGATATAAACTTTAGAAGATATGCTGAGAGCCTGTGTGATTGACTTTGGAAAGGCATGGGATATCCATTTACCCCTTGTTGAATTTTCATACAACAATAGTTATCATACAAGCATAAAGGCTGCTCCGTTTGAATCCCTCTATGGTCGAAAGTGCAGATCCCCTCTGTGCTGGACTGAAGTTGGAGATACGCAGTTAGCTAGAGGAAGAGTTCCTGAGAGCACTCTCACCGGTCCGGAAATCATACGAGAAACGACAGAGAAGATCGTTCAGATTCGTGAACGATTGAAAGCCTCTAAAGACCGACAGAAAAGCTACGCTGACCAAAGGAGGAAACCTTTGGAATTCCAGGTAGGAGAACACGTCTTATTAAAGGTCTCACCGTGGAAGGGTTTAATACGCTTTGGAAAGCGTGGGAAACTAAATCCAAGATACATAGGGCCTTTCGAGATTCTTGCCAGAATCGGCCCTGTGGCTTACAAGCTTAACCTACCGCATGAACTTAGTAACATACATCCAACCTTCCATGTCTCGAACTTGAAAAAGTGTCTATCCGATGAGACTCTTGTTATTCCACTCGACGAGATTGAGATCAACGACAGCCTCAACTTTGTGGAAGAACCAGTAGAAATCATGGACCGAGAGGTCAAACAAACAAAACAAAGTCGCATACCCATCGTGAAGGTTCGCTGGAACGCCAAGCGGGGACCTGAATTCACATGGGAACGCGAAGACCAGATGAAACAAAAGTACCTACATCTCTTTCATGTTCACTAGTATCTTTACTACTTTAAATTTCGGGACGAAATTCCCTCTAACGGGGGGATGATGTGACAACCCGATATTTCAATTCTTTGTAATGACCTAAAAAGTTAAGTATTGTAACCACTTTTGAGTTAATAAAATTAACTTTGATAATAAAATGTCCAAAAAGTTCTATTTAAATTCCTTCTTTGTTTAAATGTCTTTAAGCCATGATCGTACGTAAAAAGAACGCCCAAATCCGACTTCGTATATTGAAGTTATGATTTTTCCAAGTTCGGGTTAGCAACAGACAACTAAAAACTCAAATCGGAGATCGAGCGACTTTTGGCCAGAACGAACTAAACGAGAATCGAAGGTCTCGACAATGGTATTTCAGCGGTAAAAAGTCTGGCAAAAACCAACGTCAGATAACGAAGTTATGAATTTTTAAATAAATTCCTTAATCACGTCATTTTAATAAATAAATAATAAAAATAATTTCGGAATTTGCCAACGGAATCTAAATGAAAGTTGTAGAGCGTAGTACGCGTGGATATAAAGACCATCGAAAACGGAGTTCGTATGAAGAAGATATGATTTTCTGAAGTTTATTAAATAAATTATATATTTATTTAATTCAAAAATCCGGATTATCCGAAGAGGAGTCGGCGTCCTCATCCGAGGTACGCGCCGTGTAACCCTGTACGCCCTGCGTACCCGAGGGCCTTGGTCTCGGTTCGTCCACGTCGCCCCTATGCGAGGCTACCGACCCGCCATCCGACCCGCCCCATCCGATCCGTCCTATCCGAAGCCGAGGCAGTCGAGGACTCGGTCATGGATGACGTACGAGTACGCGCTGCGTACTAGCGTACGCCCCACGTACCGAGGCTTCTCAGACCCCCTATAAATAGCATGCGAAGGCTTCCGAAAAACTGGCTCATTTCTCTCCTTTCTCTCACGATCTTGCCTCGTTTTTCGTGCCCGTTCAAACCTGAAGCTCTGGTCTTTGCTCAAGTCCTGAGGGTTGATTTTACTCCCGAGAATCCCGAGAAAAATCCGTTTCCCGAGACGAAACTCTGCCCGGTTTTCCATCTCGCTATCTTCAAACTTTCAAGTGAGTTCATACCCCTTAATTTACCTTTTAAATGTTCTATAAATTCTTTTATATGCTTTCAAGGGGGGATTACAAGTAAAACACACGAGTATTATCGTGTGTTACATAAAGAACTATTTTATATGCTTTTATATATATCCAAATCACATGCGATTTATAAACTTTATAGAGAACTTTCATATATATAACATATGTTACAATAGCATTCTATCTTTTGAAATATAAAATGTTGTAATGCACGTATAAACTAAACTTTTCTTAGATTATATGTATACTTGTCTATCTTAGACTCTACACCAAAAATCTATGCTTTCATAACGAATGATTCCCTTTCTAGGTATTTCTAAACAAACGAGACACACTTTTAGAAAACTATAATAGGTATAGTTTTACGAACAAATTTCTAACTCTTATGTACTAGAAACATGAATTTCAAGAAGTCACTTTCGTATACAAGAACAAACGTAACATTTTAAGAAGTAGATATCTTTTTATACCACGGTTTTTGTGAGAGACTAACTTCACGTACGTTCGAGTACACATTTCAAGTCCTTTATTATATACCAGAATCCCTTGGAGGGGGAGTATGGTGTTTGTGTATAGATCTATACGGGCTTGACAACCTGCGCCCTGACTGTTAGCTGCAGTCCACCGTTTGGGGTGACAAACGTCATAACATTCCAACGCCTAAAGAACATTGTGCATAGGCATTCCGTGTCAATAGTATGGTTATAAAACTCACATGGCGTACTAAAATGCATTGATTTACAAGGTTTTCAAACACATTGGTTATTTTACACTTACATACATTTTTAGAAACAAACATTGGTCTTGAGTGAAGGCTACTTTTATACAAGTAGAAAATATAGGATTTTCTAAATACAAACAAACAAAGACAAAACATTTCATTTCATACAAACATTGTCACTTAAATACTTATGAAACTCACCAGCTTAAATGCTGATCTACTCTTTCAAAATTACTTGTATGTCCCAGGGAATCAGTAATTTCAGGTATCATTATGCTTTTGATGAAGGGATGTTGCGGCGCCAGTTTAATCTCGTATTTTGACATCATATTGTAATTGCTTTTGAACATGTAACTTTTGACAAATGTAAACTTTCAATTATATATATGATGGTTGTATTGCTTTCTTTACTATGTATTCATTTGTTACCCTACCACATGAAGTCATCCGCCCCCGAACGTTTCCGCCATTCAGATTTGGGGGTGTGACACTATGCAATTTCGCAAAGCACTGATGAGCATTGTTTAATTCTTGAGTTCCATAATATAAATAGTCTTTGCAATTTAGCAAAGCTTTGATGAGCATTGTTTAATTCTTGCGTTCCATAATCGTAATATGCAATTTAATCAAAGCTTTGATGAGCAATGTTTAATACTTGAGTTCCACATTAGAAGTCTATGCAATTTAGTAAAGCTTTGATGAGCATTGTTTAATTCTAGAGTTCCACAATACAAGTAATTTTCCCAATTTAGCAATGGTTTGATGAGGATTGTTTAATTCTTTAGTACCACAATAGAAGTCTAAGCAATTTAGGCAAAGCTTTGATGAGCATTGTTTCATTCTTGAGTTCCACATTAGAAGTCTATGAAATTTTTCAAAGTATTGATGATCATTGTTTAATTCTTGAGTTCCACCATAAAAGTTGTCTTCGCAATTTAGCAAAGCTTTGATGAGCAATGTTTAATTCTTAAGTTCCACAATAGAATTCTATGCAATTTAAGGAAAGCTTTGTTGAGCATTGTTTCATTCTTGAGTTCCACATTAGATGTCTATGCAATTTAGCAAAGTTTTGATTTGCATTGTTTAATTCTTGAGTTCCACAATAGATGCAGACTTTGCAATTTAGCTAAATTTGATGAGCATTGTTAAATTCTTGAGTTACACAATAGAAGTCCATGCAATTTAAGCAAAGCTTTGACGAACATTGTTTCATTCTTTAGTTCCACATTAGAAGTCTATGCAATTTAGCAAAGCTTTGATGTGTATTGGTTAATTCTTGAGTTCCATAGTAGAAGTAGTCTTCACAATTTAGCAAAGCTTTAATCAGCATTGTTTAATTCTTGAGTTCCACAATTGATGTGGTGTTTTAAGTTTAGCAAAGCTTTTATGAGCATTGTTTAATTCTTGAGTTCCACAATAGAAGTCTATGCAATTTACAAAGGTTTTGATGAGCATTGTTTAATTCTTGAGTTCCACATTACAAGTAGTCTGCGCTATTTAGCAAAGCTTTCATGAGTATTGTTTATATATTGAGTTCCACAATAAAAGTCTATGCAATTTAAGCAAACCTTTGATGAGCATTCTTTCATTCTTGAGTTCCACATTAGAAGTCTACGCAATTTTGCAAATCTTTGATGAGTATTTTTTAATTCTAGAGTTCCATAATAGATGTAGTCTTCGCAATTTAGCAAAGCTATTATGAGCATCGTTTAATTCTTAAGTTCCACAATAGAAGTCTATGCAGTTTAAGCAAAGCTTTGTTGAGCATTGTTTCATTCTTGGGCTCTACGATGCAAGTCTTAGCAATTTCGCGAAGCACTGATGAGCATTGTTTAATTCTTGAGTTCCATAATATAAATAGTCTTTGCAATTTAGCAAAGCTTTGATGAGCATTGTTTAATTCTTGAGTTCCACAATCGTATATGCAATTTAATCAAAGCTTTGATGAGCAATGTTTGATACTTGAGTTCCACATTAGAAGTCTATGCAATTTAGCAAAGCTTTGATGAGCATTGTTTAATTCTAGAGTTCCATAATTAAAGTAATCTTCCCAATTTAGCAATGGTTTGATGAGAATTGTTTAATTCTTTAGTACCACAATAGAAGTCTAAGCAATTTAGGCAAAGCTTTGATGAGCATTGTTTCATTCTTGAGTTCCACATTAGAAGTCTATGAAAATTTTCAAAGTATTGATGATCATTGTTTAATTCTTAAGTTCCACAATAAAAGTTGTCTTCACAATTTAGCAAAGCCTTGATGAGCAATGTTTAATTCTTAAGTTCCACAATAGAAGTCTATGCAATTTAAGGAAAGCTTTGTTGAGCATTGTTTCATTCTTGAGATCCACATTAGATGTCTATGCAATTTAGCAAAGCTTTGATTTGCATTGTTTAATTCTTGAGTTCCACAATAGATGCAGACTTTGCAATTTAGCTAAGATTTAATGAGCATTGTTAAATTCTTGAGTTCCACAATAAAAGTCTATAAAATTTAAGCAAAGCTTTGACGAACATTGTTTCATTCTTTAGTTCGACATTAGAAGTCTATGCAACTTAGCAAAGCTTTGATGTGTATTGGTTAATTCTTGAGTTCCATAGTAGAAGTAGTCTTCGCAATTTAGCAAAACTTTAATCAGCATTGTTTAATTCTTGAGTTCCACAATTGATGTGATGTTTTAAGTTTAGCAAAGCTTTTATGAGCATTGTTTAATTCTTGAGTTCCACAATAGAAGTCTATGCAATTTACAAAGGTTTTGATGAACATTGTTTAGTTCTTGAGTTCCACATTACAAGTAGTCTTCGCTATTTAGCAAAGCTTTCATGAGTATTGTTTTTATATTGAGTTCTACAATAAAAGTATATGCAATTTAAGCAAACCTTTGATGAGCATTCTTTCATTCTTGAGTTCCACATTAGAAGTCTACGCAATTTTGCAAATCTTTGATGAGTATTGTTTAATTCTACAGTTCCATAATAGATGTAGATTTCACAATTTAGCAAAGCTATTATGAGCATCGTTTAATTCTTAAGTTCCACAATAGATGTCTATGCAATTTAAGCAAAGCTTTGTTGAGCATTGTTTCATTCTTGGGCTCTACGTTGCAAGTCTATGCAATTTCGCAAAGCACTAATGAGCATTGTTTAATTCTTGAGTTCCATAATATAATTAGTCTTTGCAATTTAGCAAAGCTTTGATGAGCATGTTTAATTCTTGAGTTCCACAATCGTATATGCAATTTAAGCAAAGCTTTGATGAGCATTGTTTGATACTTGAGTTTCACATTAGAAGTCAATGCAATTTAGCAAAGCTTTGATGAGCATTCTTTATTTACAGAGTTCCACAATAAAAGAAATCTTCGCAATTTAGCAAAGGTTTGATGAGCATTGTTTAAATCTTTAGTTCCACAATAGAAGTCTAAGCAATTTAAGCAAAGATTTGATGAGCATTGTTTCATTCTTGAGTTCTACATTAGAAGTCTATGCAATTTGGAAAGTTTCGATGAGCAACGTTTAATTCTTGAGTTTCACAATAAAAGTAGTCTTCGCAATTTAGCAAAGCTTTGATGAGTAATGTTAAATTCTTATGTTCCACAATAGAAGTCTATGCAATTTAAGGAAACCTTTGTTGAGCATTGTTTCATTCTTGAGTTCCACATTAGATGTCTATGCAATTTAGCAAAGCTTTGATTTGCATTGTTTAATTCCTGAGCTCCACAATAGATGTAGACTTTGCAATTTAGCTAAGAATTGATGAGCATTGTTAAATTCTTGAGTTCCACAATAGAAGTCTATGCAATTTAAGCAAAGCTTTGACGAACATTGTTTCATTCTTTAGTTCCACATTAGAAGTCTATGCAACTTAGCAAAGCTTTGATGTGTATTGGTTAATTCTTGAGCTCCATAGTAGAAGTAGTCTTCGCAATTTAGCAAAGCTTTAATCAACATTGTTTAATTCTTGAGTTCCACAATTGATGTGGTGTTTTAAGTTTAGCAAAGCTTTTATGAGCATTGTTTAATTCTTGAGTTCCACAATAGAAGTCTATGCAATTTACAAAGGTTTTGATGAGCATTGTTTAATTCTTGAGTTCCATATTACAAGTAGTCTGCGCTATTTAGCAAAGCTTTCATGAGTATTGTTTATATATTGAGTTCCACAAAAAAAGTCTATGCAATTTAAGCAAACCTTTGATGAGCATTCTTTCATTCTTTAGTTCCACATTAGAAGTCTATGCAATTTTGCAAATCTTTGATGAGTATTGTTTAATTTTAGAGTTCCATAATAGATGTAGTCTTCGCAATTTATTAAAGTTATTATGAGCATCGTTTCATTCTTAAGTTCTACAATAGAAGTCTATGTAATTTAAGCGAAGCTTTGTTGAGCATTGTTTCATTCTTGGGCTCTATGTTGCAAGTCTATGAAATTTTTCAAAGCACAGATGATCATTGTTTAATTCTTGAGTTCTATAATAAAAATAGTATTTGCAATTTAGCAAAGCTTTGATGAGCATTGTTTAATTCTTGAGTTCCACAATCGTATATGCAATTTATGCAAAGCTTTGATGAGAATTGTTTGATACTTGAGTTCCACATTAGAAGTCTATGCACTTTAGCAAAGCATTAATAAGAATTGTTTAATTCTAGAGTTCCACAATAGAAGTTATCTTCCAGATTTAGCAATGGTTTGATGAGGATTGTTTAATTCTTTAGTACCACAATAGAAGTCTAAGAAATTTAAGCAAAGCTTTGATAAGCATTGTTTCATTCTTGAGTTCCACATTAGAAGTCTATGAAAATTTTCAAAGTATTGATGAGCATTGTTTAATTCTTGAGTTCCATAATAAAATTTGTCTTCGCAATTTAGCAAAGCTTTGATGAGCAATGTTTAATTCTTAAGTTCCACAATAGAATTCTATGCAATTTAAGGAAAGCTTTGTTGAGCATTGTTTCATTCTTGAGTTCCACATTAGATGTCTATGCAATTTAGCAAAGTTTTGATTTGCATTGTTTAATTCTTGAGTTCCACAATAGATGCAGACTTTGCAATTTAGCTAAGATTTGATGAGCATTGTTAAATTCTTGAGTTACACAATAGAAGTCCATGCAATTTAAGCAAAGCTTTGACGAACATTGTTTCATTCTTTAGTTGCACATTACAAGTCTATGCAACTTAGCAAAGCTTTGATGTGTATTGGTTAATTCTTGAGTTCCATAGTAGAAGTAGTCTTCACAATTTTGCTAAGCTTTAATCAGCATTGTTTAATTCTTGAGTTCCACAATTGATGTCGTGTTTTAAGTTTAGCAAAGCTTTTATGAGCATTGTTTAATTCTTGAGTTCCACAAATGAAGTCTATGCAATTTACAAAGGTTTTGATGAGCATTGTTTAATTCTTGAGTTCCACATTACAAGTAGTTTGCGCTATTTAGCAAAGCTTTCATGAGTATTGTTTATATATTGAGTTCCACAATAAAAGTCTATGCAATTTAAGTAAACCTTTGATGAGTATTCTTTCATTCTTGAGTTCCACATTAGAAGTCTACGCAATTTTGCAAATCTTTGATGAGTATTGTTTAATTCTAGAGTTCCATAATAGATGTAGTCTTCGCAATTTAGCAAAGCTATTATGAGCATCGTTTAATTCTTAAGTTCCACAATAGAAGTCTATGCATTTTAAGCAAAGCTTTGTTGAGCATTGTTTCATTCTTGGGCTCTACGATGCAAGTCTATGCAATTTCGCGAAGCACTGATGAACATTGTTTAATTCTTGAGTTCCATAATATAAATAGTCTTTGCAATTTAGCAAAGCTTTAATGAGCATTGTTTAATTCTTGAGTTCCACAATCGTATATGCAATTTAATCAAAGCTTTGATGAGCAATGTTTGATACTTGAGTTCCACATTAGAAGTCTATGCAATTTAGCAAAGCTTTGATGAGCACTGTTTAATTCTAGAGTTCCACAATAGAAGTAATCTTCGCAATTTAGCAATGGTTTGATGAGAATTGTTTAATTCTTTAGTACCACAATAGAAGTCTAAGCAATTTAGGCAAAGCTTTGATGAGCATTGTTTCATTCTTGAGTTCCACATTAGAAGTCTATGAAAATTTTCAAAGTATTGATGATCATTGTTTAATTTTTGAGTTCCACAATAAAAGTTGTCTTCACAACTTAGCAAAGCCTTGATGAGCAATGTTTAATTCTTAAGTTCCACAATAGAAGTCTATGCAATTTAAGGAAAGCTTTGTTGAGCATTGTTTCATTCTTGAGATCCACATTAGATGTCTATGCAATTTAGCATAGCTTTGATTTGCATTGTTTAATTCTTGAGTTCCACAATAGATGCAGACTTTGCAATTTAGCTAAGATTTAATGAGCATTGTTAAATTCTTGAGTTCCACAATAGAAGTCTATGAAATTTAAGCAAAGCTTTGACGAACATTGTTTCATTCTTTAGTTGGACATTAGAAGTCTATGCAACTTAGCAAAGCTTTGATGTGTATTGGTTAATTCTTGAGTTCCATAGTAGAAGTAGTCTTCGCAATTTAGCAAAACTTTAATCAGCATTGTTTAATTCTTGAGTTCCACAATTGATGTGGTGTCTTAAGTTTAGCAAAGCTTGTATGAGCATTGTTTAATTCTTGAGTTCCACAATAGAAGTCTATGCAATTTACAAAGGTTTTGATGAGCATTGTTTAATTCTTGAGTTCCACATTACAAGTAGTCTTCGCTATTTAGCAAAGCTTTCATGAGTATTGCTTATATATTGAGTTCTACAATAAAAGTCTATGTAATTTAAGCAAACCTTTGATGAGCATTCTTTCATTCTTGAGTTCCACATTAGAAGTCTACGCAATTTTGCAAATCTTTGATGAGTATTATTTAATTCTACAGTTCCATAATAGATGTAGATTTCGCAATTTAGCAAAGCTATTATGAGCATAGTTTAATTCTTAAGTTCCACAATAGATGTCTATGCAATTTAAGCAAAGCTTTGTTGAGCATTGTTTTATTCTTGGGCTCTACGTTGCAAGTCTATGCAATTTCGCAAAGCACTAATGAGCATTGTTTAATTCTTGAGTTCCATAATATAATTAGTCTTTGCAATTTAGCAAAGCTTTGATGAGCATGTCTAATTCTTGAGTTCCACAATCGTATATGCAATTTAAGCAAAGCTTTGATGAGCATTGTTTGATACTTGAGTTCCACATTAGAAGTCAATGCAATTTAGCAAAGCTTTGATGAGCATTGTTTATTTACAGAGTTCCACAATAAAAGAAATCTTCGCAATTTAGCAAAGGTTTGATGAGCATTGTTTAAATCTTTATTTCCAAAATAGAAGTCTAAGCAATTTAAGAAAAGATTTGATGAGCATTGTTTCATTCTTGAGTTCTACATTAGAAGTCTATGCAATTTTGGAAAGTTTCGATGAGCAACGTTTAATTCTTGAGTTCCACAATAAAAGTAGTCTTCGCAATTTAGCAAAGCTTTGATGAGCAATGTTAAATTCTTATGTTCCACAATAGAAGTCTATGCAATTTAAGGAAACCTTTGTTGAGCATTGTTTCATTCTTGAGTTCCACATTAGATGTCTAAGTAATTTAGCAAAGCTTTGATTTGCATTGTTTAATTCCTGAGCTCCACAATAGATGTAGACTTTGCAATTTAGCTAAGATTTGATGAGCATTGTTAAATTCTTGAGTTCCACAATAGAAGTCTATGCAATTTAAGCAAAGCTTTGATGAACATTGTTTCATTCTTTAGTTCCACATTAGAAGACTATGCAACTTAGCAAAGCTTTGATGTGTATTGGTTAATTGTTGAGCTCCATAGTAGAAGTAGTCTTCGCAATTTAGCAAAGCTTTAATCAACATTGTTTAATTCTTGAGTTCCACAATTGATGTGGTGTTTTAAGTTTAGCAAAGCTTTTATGAGCATTGTTTAATTCTTGAGTTCCACAATAGAAGTCTATGCAATTTACAAAGGTTTTGATGAGCATTGTTTAATTCTTGAGTTCCACATTACAAGTAGTCTGTGCTATTTAGCAAAGCTTTCATGAGTATTGTTTATATATTGAGTTCCACAATAAAAGTCTATGCAATTTAAGCAAACCTTTGATGAGCATTCTTTCATTCTTGAGTTCCACATTAGAAGTCTATGCAATTTTGCAAATCTTTGATGAGTATTGTTTAATTCTAGAGTTCCATAATAGATGTAGCCTTCGCAATATAGCAAAGCTATTATGAGCATCGTTTAATTCTTAAGTTCCACAATAGAAGTCTATGTAATTTAAGCAAAGCTTTGTTGAGCATTGTTTCATTCTTGGGCTCTATGTTGCAAGTCTATGCAATTTTGCAAAGCACGGATGATCATTGTTTAATTCTTGAGTTCCCTAATATAAATAGTCTTTGCAATTTAGCAAAGCTTTGATGAGCATTGTTTAATTCTTGAGTTCCACAATCGTATATGCAATTTATACAAAGCTTTGATGAGAATTGTTTGATACTTGAGTTCCACATTAGAAGTCTATGCACTTTAGCAAAGCTTTAATGAGCATTGTTTAATTCTAGAGTTCCACAATAGAAGTTATCTTCCCGATTTTGCAATGGTTTGATGAGGATTGTTTAATTCTTTAGTACCACAATAGAAGTCTAAGAAATTTAAGCAAAGCTTTGATAAGCATTGTTTCATTCTTGAGTTCCACGTTACAAGTCTATGAAAATTTTCAAAGTATTGATGAGCATTGTTTAATTCTTGAGTTCCATAATAAAATTTGTCTTCGCAATTTAGCAAAGCTTTGATGAGCAATGTTTAATTTTTACGTTCCACAATAGAAGTCTATGCAATTTAAGGAAAGCTTTGTTGAGCATTGTTTCATTCTTGAGTTCCACATTAGATGTCTATGCAATTTAGCAAAGCTTTGATTTGCATTGTTTAATTCTTGAGTTCCACAATAGATGCAGACTTTGCAATTTAGCTAAGATTTGATGAGCATTGATAAATTCTTGAGTTCCACAATAGAAGTCTATGCAATTTAAGCAAAGCTTTGACGAACATTGTTTCATTCTTTAGTTCCACATTAGAAGTCAATGCAACTTAGCAAAGCTTTGATGTGTATTGGTTAATTCTTGAGCTCCATAGTAGAAGTAGTCTTCGCAATTTAGAAAATCTTTAATCAACATTGTTTAATTCTTGAGTTCCACAATTGATGTGGTGTTTTAAGTTTAGCAAAGCTTTTATGAGCATTGTTTAATTCTTGAGTTCCACAATAGAAGTCTATGCAATTTACAAAGGTTTTGATGAGCATTGTTTAATTCTTGAGATCCACATTACAAATAGTCTGCGCTATTTAGCAAAGCTTTCATGAGTATTGTTTATATATTGAGTTCCACAATAAAAGTCTCTGCAATTTAAGCAAACCTTTGATGAGCATTCTTTCATTCTTGAGTTCCACATTAGAAGTCTACGCAATTTTGCAAATCTTTGATGAGTATTGTTTAATTCTAGAGTTCCATAATAGATGTAGTCTTCGCAATTTATTAAAGCTATTATGAGAAGCGTTTAATTCTTAAGTTCCATAATAGAAATCTATGCAATTTAAGCAAAGATTTGTTGAGCATTGTTTCATTCTTGGGCTCTACGTTGCAAGTCTATGCAAATTTCGCAATGCACTGATGAGCATTGTTTAACTCTTTAGTTCCATAATATAAATAGTCTTTGCAATTTAGCAAAGCTTTGATGAGCATTGTTTAATTCTTGAGTTCCACAATCGTATATGCAATTTAATCAAAGCTTTGATGAGCAATGTTTGATACTTTAGTTCCACATTAGAAGTCTATGCAATTTAGCAAAGCTTTGATGAGCATTGTTTAATTCTTGAGTTCCACAATAGAAGTAATCTTCCAAATTTAGCAATGGTTTGATGAGGATTGTTTAATTGTTTAGTACCACAATAGAAGTCTAAGCAATTTAGGCAAAGCTTTCATGAGCATTGTTTCATTCTTGAGTTCCACATTAGAAGTCTATGAAATTTTTCAAAATATTGATGATCATTGTTTAATTCTTGAGTTCCACAATAAAAGTTGTCTTCGCAATTTAGCAAAGCTTTGATGAGCAATGTTTAATTCTTAAGTTCCACAATAGAAGTCTATTCAACTTAAGGAAAGCTTTGTTGAGAATTGTTTCATTCTTGAGTTACACAATAGATGTCTATGCAATTTAGCAAAGCTTTGATGAGCAATGTTTAATTCTTAAGTTCCACAATAGAAGTCTATGCAATTTAAGGAAAGCTTTGTTGAGCATTGTTTCATTCTTGAGGTCCACATTAGATGTCTATGCAATTTTGCAAAGCTTTGATTTTCATTGTTTAATTCCTGAGCTCCACAATAGATGTAGACTTTGCAATTTAGCTAAGATTTGATGAGCATTGTTAAATTCTTGAGTTCCACAATAGAAGTCTATGCAATTTAAGCAAAGCTTTGATGAACATTGTTTCATTCTTTAGTTCCACATTAGAAGACTATGCAACTTAGCAAAGCTTTGATGTGTATTGGTTAATTGTTGAGCTCCATAG
The DNA here is from genome assembly GCF_002870075.4 of Lactuca sativa. Lineage (NCBI taxonomy): Eukaryota > Viridiplantae > Streptophyta > Magnoliopsida > Asterales > Asteraceae > Lactuca > Lactuca sativa. The sequence goes on from NC_056631.2 coordinate 132,560,135, forward strand.
TAGAAGTAGTCTTCGCAATTTAGCAAAGCTTTAATCAACATTGTTTAATTCTTGAGTTCCACAATTGATGTGGTGTTTTAAGTTTAGCAAAGCTTTTATGAGCATTGTTTAATTCTTGAGTTCCACAATAGAAGTCTATGCAATTTACAAAGGTTTTGATGAGCATTGTTTAATTCTTGAGTTCCACATTACAAGTAGTCTGTGCTATTTAGCAAAGCTTTCATGAGTATTGTTTATATATTGAGTTCCACAATAAAAGTCTATGCAATTTAAGCAAACCTTTGATGAGCATTCTTTCATTCTTGAGTTCCACATTAGAAGTCTATGCAATTTTGCAAATCTTTGATGAGTATTGTTTAATTCTAGAGTTCCATAATAGATGTAGCCTTCGCAATATAGCAAAGCTATTATGAGCATCGTTTAATTCTTAAGTTCCACAATAGAAGTCTATGTAATTTAAGCAAAGCTTTGTTGAGCATTGTTTCATTCTTGGGCTCTATGTTGCAAGTCTATGCAATTTTGCAAAGCACGGATGATCATTGTTTAATTCTTGAGTTCCCTAATATAAATAGTCTTTGCAATTTAGCAAAGCTTTGATGAGCATTGTTTAATTCTTGAGTTCCACAATCGTATATGCAATTTATACAAAGCTTTGATGAGAATTGTTTGATACTTGAGTTCCACATTAGAAGTCTATGCACTTTAGCAAAGCTTTAATGAGCATTGTTTAATTCTAGAGTTCCACAATAGAAGTTATCTTCCCGATTTTGCAATGGTTTGATGAGGATTGTTTAATTCTTTAGTACCACAATAGAAGTCTAAGAAATTTAAGCAAAGCTTTGATAAGCATTGTTTCATTCTTGAGTTCCACGTTACAAGTCTGTGAAAATTTTCAAAGTATTGATGAGCATTGTTTAATTCTTGAGTTCCATAATAAAATTTGTCTTCGCAATTTAGCAAAGCTTTGATGAGCAATGTTTAATTTTTACGTTCCACAATAGAAGTCTATGCAATTTAAGGAAAGCTTTGTTGAGCATTGTTTCATTCTTGAGTTCCACATTAGATGTCTATGCAATTTAGCAAAGCTTTGATTTGCATTGTTTAATTCTTGAGTTCCACAATAGATGCAGACTTTGCAATTTAGCTAAGATTTGATGAGCATTGATAAATTCTTGAGTTCCACAATAGAAGTCTATGCAATTTAAGCAAAGCTTTGACGAACATTGTTTCATTCTTTAGTTCCACATTAGAAGTCAATGCAACTTAGCAAAGCTTTGATGTGTATTGGTTAATTCTTGAGCTCCATAGTAGAAGTAGTCTTCGCAATTTAGAAAATCTTTAATCAACATTGTTTAATTCTTGAGTTCCACAATTGATGTGGTGTTTTAAGTTTAGCAAAGCTTTTATGAGCATTGTTTAATTCTTGAGTTCCACAATAGAAGTCTATGCAATTTACAAAGGTTTTGATGAGCATTGTTTAATTCTTGAGATCCACATTACAAATAGTCTGCGCTATTTAGCAAAGCTTTCATGAGTATTGTTTATATATTGAGTTCCACAATAAAAGTCTCTGCAATTTAAGCAAACCTTTGATGAGCATTCTTTCATTCTTGAGTTCCACATTAGAAGTCTACGCAATTTTGCAAATCTTTGATGAGTATTGTTTAATTCTAGAGTTCCATAATAGATGTAGTCTTCGCAATTTATTAAAGCTATTATGAGAAGCGTTTAATTCTTAAGTTCCATAATAGAAATCTATGCAATTTAAGCAAAGATTTGTTGAGCATTGTTTCATTCTTGGGCTCTACGTTGCAAGTCTATGCAAATTTCGCAATGCACTGATGAGCATTGTTTAACTCTTTAGTTCCATAATATAAATAGTCTTTGCAATTTAGCAAAGCTTTGATGAGCATTGTTTAATTCTTGAGTTCCACAATCGTATATGCAATTTAATCAAAGCTTTGATGAGCAATGTTTGATACTTTAGTTCCACATTAGAAGTCTATGCAATTTAGCAAAGCTTTGATGAGCATTGTTTAATTCTTGAGTTCCACAATAGAAGTAATCTTCCAAATTTAGCAATGGTTTGATGAGGATTGTTTAATTGTTTAGTACCACAATAGAAGTCTAAGCAATTTAGGCAAAGCTTTCATGAGCATTGTTTCATTCTTGAGTTCCACATTAGAAGTCTATGAAATTTTTCAAAATATTGATGATCATTGTTTAATTCTTGAGTTCCACAATAAAAGTTGTCTTCGCAATTTAGCAAAGCTTTGATGAGCAATGTTTAATTCTTAAGTTCCACAATAGAAGTCTATTCAACTTAAGGAAAGCTTTGTTGAGAATTGTTTCATTCTTGAGTTACACAATAGATGTCTATGCAATTTAGCAAAGCTTTGATGAGCAATGTTTAATTCTTAAGTTCCACAATAGAAGTCTATGCAATTTAAGGAAAGCTTTGTTGAGCATTGTTTCATTCTTGAGGTCCACATTAGATGTCTATGCAATTTTGCAAAGCTTTGATTTTCATTGTTTAATTCTTGAGTTCCACAATAGATGCAGACTTTGCAATTTAGCTAAGATTTAACGAGTATTGTTAAATTCTTGAGTTCCACAATAGAAGTCTATGAAATTTAACCAAAGCTTTGACGAACATTGTTTCATTATTTAGTTCCATATTAGAAGTCTATGCAACTTAGCAAATCTTTGATGTGTATTGGTTAATTCTTGAGTTCCATAGTAGAAGTAGTCTTCGCAATTTAGCAAAGCTTTAATCAGCATTGTTTAATTCTTGAGTTCCACAACTGATGTGGTGTTTTAAGTTTAGCAAAGCTTTTATGAGCATTGTTTAATTCTTGAGTTCCACAATAGAAGTCTATACAATTTACAAAGGTTTTGATGAGCATTGTTTAATTCTTGAGTTCCACATTAGAAGTAGTCCTCGCTATTTAGCAAAGCTTTCATGAGTATTGTTTATATATTGAGTTCTACAATAAAAGTCTATGCAATTTAAGCAAACCTTTGATGAGCATTCTTTCATTCTTGAGTTCCACATTAGAAGTCTACGCAATTTTGCAAATCTTTGATGAGTATTGTTTAATTCTACAGTTCCATAATAGATGTAGACTTCGCAATTTAGCAAAGCTATTATGAGCATGGTTTAATTCTTAAGTTCCACAATAGATGTATATGCTATTTAAGCAAAGCTTTGTTGAGCATTCTTTCATTCTTGGGCTCTACGTTGCAAGTCTATGCAATTTCGCAAAGCACTAATGAGCATTGTTTAATTCTTGAGTTCCATAATATAATTAGTCTTTGCAATTTAGCAAAGCTTTGATGAGCATGTTTAATTCTAGAGTTCCACAATCGTATATGCAATTTAAGCAAAGCTTTGATGAGCATTCTTTGATACTTGAGTTCCACATCAGAAGTCAATGCAATTTAGCAAAGCTTTGATGAGCATTGTTTATTTACAGCGTTCCACAATAAAAGAAATCTTCGCAATTTAGCGAAGGTTTGATGAGCATTGTTTAAATCTTTAGTTCCACAATAGAAGTCTAAGCAATTTAAGCAAAGATTTGATGAGCATTGTTTCATTTTGAGTTCTACATTAGAAGTCTATGCAATTTTGGAAAGTTTCGATGAGCAATGTTTAATTCTTGAGTTCCACAATAAAAGTAGTCTTCGTAATTTAGCAAAGGTTTGATGAGTAATGTTTAATTCTTATGTTCCACAATAGAAGTCTATGCAATTTAAGGAAAGCTTTGTTTAGCATTGTTTCATTCTTGAGTTCCACATTAGATGTCTATGCAATTTAGCAAAGCTTTGATTTGCATTGTTTAATTCCCGAGCTCCACAATAGATGTAGACTTTGCAATTTAGCTAAGATTTGATGAGCATTGTTAAATTCTTGAGTTCCACAATAGAAGTCTATGCAATTTAAGCAAAGCTTTGACGAACATTGTTTCAGTCCTTAGTTCCACATTAGAAGTCTATGCAACTTAGCAAAGCTTTGATGTGTATTGGTTAATTCTTGAGCTCCATAGTAGAAGTAGTCTTCACAATTTAGCAAAGCTTTAATCAACATTGTTTAATTCTTGAGTTCCACAATTGATGTGGTGTTTTAAGTTTAGCAAAGGTTTTATGAGCATTGTTTAATTCTTGAGTTCCACAATAGAAGTCTATGCATTTTACAAAGGTTTTGATGAGCATTGTTTAATTCCTGAGTTACACATTACAGGTAGTATGCGCTATTTAGCAAAGTTTTCATGAGTATTGTTTATATATTGAGTTCCACAATAAAAGTCTATGCAATTTAAGCAATCCTTTGATGAGCATTCTTTCATTCTTGAGTTCCACATTAGAAGTTTTTGGAATTTTGCAAATCTTTGACGAGTATTGTTTAATTCTAGAGTTCCATAATAGATGTAGTCTTCGCAATTTATTAAAGCTATTATGAGCATCGTTTAATTCTTAAGTTCCACAATAGAAGTCTATGCAATTTAAGCAAAGCTTTGTTGAGCATTGTTTCATTCTTGGGCCCTACGTTGCAAGTCTATGCAATTTCACAAAGCACTGATGAGCATTGTTTAATTCTTGAGTTCCATAATATAAATAGTCTTTGCAACTTTAGCAAAGCTTTGATGAGCATTGTTTAATTCTTGAGTTCCACAATCGTATATGCAATTTAATCAAAGCTTTGATGAGCAATGTTTGATACTTGAGTTCCACATTAGAAGTCTATGCAATTTAGCAAAGCTTTGATGAGCATTGTTTAATTCTAGAGTTCCACAATAGAAGTAATCTTCCCAATTTAGCAATAATTTGATGAGGATTGTTTAATTCTTTAGTACCACAATAGAAGTCTAAGCAATTTATGCAATGCTTTGATGAGCATTGTTTCATTCTGGAGGTTCACATTAGAAGTCTCTGAAAATTTTCAAAGTATTGATGAGCATTGTTTAATTCTTGAGTTCCACAATAAAAGTTGTCTTCGCAATTTAGCAAAGCTTTGATGAGTAATGTTTAATTCTTAAGTTCCACAATAGAAGTCTATGCAATTTAAGGAAAGCTTTGTTGAGCATTGTTTCATTCTTGAGTTCCACATTAGATGTCTACGCAATTTAGCAAAGCTTTGATTTGCATTGTTTAATTCTTGAGTTCCACAAAAGATGCAGACTTTGCAATTTAGCTAAGATTTGATGAGCATTGTTAAATTCTTGAGTTCCACAATAGAAGTCTACGCAATTTAAGCAAAGCTTTGACGAACATTGTTTCATTCTTTAGTTCCACATTAGAAGTCTATGCAACTTAGCAAAGCTTTGATGTGTATTGGTTAATTCTTGAGTTCCATAGTAGAAGTAGTCTTCACAATTTACCAAAGCCTTAATCAGCATTGTTTAATTCTTGAGTTCCACAATTGATGTGGTGTTTTAAGTTTAGCAAAGCTTTTATGAGCATTGGTTAATTCTTGAGTTCCACAATAGAAGTCAATGCAATTTACAAAGGTTTTGATGAGCATTGTTTAATTCTTGAGTTTCACATTACAAGTAGTCTGCGCTATTTAGAAAAGCCTTCATGAGTATTGTTTATATATTGAGTTCCACAATAAAAGTCTATGCAATTTAAGCAAACCTTTGATAAGCATTCTTTCATTCTTGAGTTCCACATTAGAAGTCTATGCAATTTTGCAAATCTTTGATGAGTATTGTTTAATTCCAGAGTTCCATAATAGATGTAGTCTTCGCAATTTATTAAAGCTATTATGAGCATCGTTTAATTCTTAAGTTCCACTATAGAAGTCTATGCAATTAAAGCAAAGCTTTGTTGAGCATTGTTTCATTCCTTGGCTCTACGTTGCAAGTCTATGTAATTTCGCAAAGCACAGATGAGCATTGTTTAATTCTTGAGTTCCATAATATAAATAGTCTTTGCAATTTAGCAAAGCTTTGATGAGCATTGTTTAATTCTTATGTTCCACAATCGTATATGCAATTTAATCAAAGCTTCGATGAGCATTCTTTGATACTTGAGTTCTACATTAGAAGTCTATGCAATATAGCAAAGCTCTGATGAGCATTGTTTAATTCTATAATTCCACAATAGAAGTAATCTTCCCAATTTAGCAATGGTTTGATGAGGATTGTTTAATTCTTTAGTACCACAATAGAAGTCTAAGCAATTTAAGCAAAGGTTTGATGAGCATTGTTTCATTCTTGAGTTCCACATTAGAAGTCTATTAAATTTTTCAAAGTATTGATGAGCATTTTTTAATTCTTGAGTTCCACAATAAAAGTTGTCTTCGCAATTTAGCAAAGCTTTGATGAGCAATGTTTACTTCTTAAGTTCCACAATAGAAGTCTATTCAACTTAAGGAAAGCTTTGTTGAGAATTGTTTCATTCTTGAGTTACACAATAGATGTCTATGCAATTTAGCAAAGCTTTGATTTGCATTGTTTAATTCTTGAGTTCCACAATAGATGCAGACTTTGCAATTTAGCTAAGATTTGATGAGCATTGTTAAATTCTTGAGTTCCATAATAGAAGTCTTTGCAATTTAAGCAATGCTTTGACGAACATTGTTTCGTTCTTTAGTTCCACATTAGAAGTCTATGCAACCTAGCAAAGCTTTGATGTGTATTGGTTAATTCTTGAGTTCCATAGTAGAAGTAGTCTTCGCAATTTAGCAAAGCTTTAATCAGCATTGTTTAATTCTATAGTTCCACAATTGATGTGGTGTTTTAAGTTTAGCAAAGCTTTTATGAGCATTATTTAATTCTTGAGTTCCACAATAGAAGTCTATGCAGTTTACAAAGGTTTTGATGAGCATTGTTTAATTCTTGAGTTCCACATTACAGGTAGTCTTCGCTATTTAGCAAAGCTTTCATGAGTATTGTTTATTTCTTGAGTTCCACAATAAAAGTCTATGCAATTCAAGCAAACCTTTGATGAACATTCTTTCATTCTTGAGTTCCACATTAGAAGTCTACGCAATTTTGCAAATCGTTGATGAGTATTGTTTAATTCTAGAGTTCCACAATAGAAGTCTATGTAATTTAAGCAAAGCTTTGTTGAGCATTGTTTCATTCTTGGGCTCTATGTTGCAAGTCTATGCAATTTTGCAAAGCACGGATGATAATTGTTTAATTCTTGAGTTCCATAATATAAATAGTCTTTGCAATTTAGCAAAGCTTTGATGAGCATTGTTTAATTCTTGAGTTCCACAATCGTATATGCAATTTATGCAAAGCTTTGATGAGAATTGTTTGGTACTTGAGTTCCACATTAGAAGTCTACGCACTTTAGCAAAGCTTAAATGAGCATTGTTTAATTCTAGAGTTCCAAAATAGAAGTTATCTTCCCGATTTAGCAATGGTTTGATGAGGATTGTTTAATTCTTTAGTACCACAATAGAAGTCTAAGAAATTTAAGCAAAGCTTTGATAAGCATTGTTTCATTCTTGAGTTCCACGTTAGAAGTCTATGAAAATTTTCAAAGTAGTGATGAGCATTGTTTAATTCTTGAGTTCCATAATAAAAGTTGTCTTCGCAATTTAGCAAAGCTTTGATGAGCAATGTTTAATTCTTAAGTTCCACAATAGAAGTCTATTCAATTTAAGGAAACCTTTGTTGAGCATTGTTTCATTCTTGAGTTCCACATTAGATGTCTATGCAATATAGCAAAGCTTTGATTTGCATTGTTTAATTCTTGAGTTCCACAATAGATGCAGACTTCGCAATTTAGCTAAGATTTGATGAGCATTGTTAAATTCTTGAGTTCCACAATAGAAGTCTATGCAATTTAAGCAAAGCTTTGACGAACATTGTTTCATTCTTTAGTTCCACATTAGAAATCTATGCAACTTAGCAAAGCTTTGATGTGTATTGGTTAATTCTTGAGTTCCATAGTAGAAGTAGTCTTCGCAATTTAGCAAAGCTTTAATCAGCATTGTTTAATTCTTAAGTTCCACAATTGATGTGGTGTTTTAAGTTTAGCAAAGCTTTTATGAGCATTGTTTAATTCTTGAGTTCCACAATAGAAGTCTATGCAATTTACAAAGGTTTTGATGAGCATTGTTTAATTCTTGAGTTCCACATTACATGTAGTCTGCGCTATTTAGCAAAGCTTTCATGAGTATTGTTTATATATTGAGTTCCACAATAAAAGTCTATGCAATTTAAGCAATCCTTTGATGAGCATTCTTTCATTCTTGAGTTCCACATTAGAAGTCTACGGAATTTTGCAAATCTTTGATGAGTATTGTTTAATTTTAGAGTTCCATAATAGATGTAGTCTTCGCAATTTATTAAAGCTATTATGAGCATCGTTTAATTCTTAAGTTCCACAATAGAAGTCTATGCAATTTAAGCAAAGCTTTGTTGAGCATTGTTTCATTCTTGGGCTCTATGTTGCAAGTCTATGCAATTTTGCAAAGCACGGATGATCATTGTTTAATTCTTGAGTTCCATAATATAAATAGTCTTTGCAATTTAGCAAAGCTTTGATGAGCATTGTTTAATTCTTGAGTTCCACAATCGTATATGCAATTTATGCAAAGCTTTGATGAGAATTGTTTGATACTTGAGTTCCACATTAGAAGTCTACGCACTTTAGCAAAGCTTTAATGAGCATTGTTTAATTCTAGAGTTCCACAATAGAAGTTATCTTCCCGATTTAGCAATGGTTTGATGAGGATTGTTTAATTCTTTAGTACCACAATAGAAGTCTAAGAAATTTAAGCAAAGCTTTGATAAGCATTGTTTCATTCTTGAGTTCCACGTTAGAAGTCTATGAAAATTTTCAAAGTATTGATGAGCATTGTTTAATTCTTGAGTTCCATAATAAAAGTTGTCTTCGCAATTTAGCAAAGCTTTGATGAGCAATGTTTAATTCTTAAGTTCCACAATAGAAGTCTATTCAATTTAAGGAAACCTTTGTTGAGCATGGTTTCATTCTTGAGTTCCACATTAGATGTCTATGCAATATAGCAAAGCTTTGATTTGCATTGTTTAATTCTTGAGTTCCACAATAGATGCAGACTTTGCAATTTAGCTAAGATTTGATGAGCATTGTTAAATTCTTGAGTTCTACAATAGAAGTCTATGCAATTTAAGCAAAGCTTTGACGAACATTGTTTCATTCTTTAGTTCCACATTAGAAATCTATGCAACTTAGCAAAGCTTTGATGTGTATTGGTTAATTCTTGAGTTCCATAGTAGAAGTAGTCTTCGCAATTTAGCAAAGCTTTAATCAGCATTGTTTAATTCTATAGTTCCACAATTGATGTGGTGTTTTAAGTTTAGCAAAGCTTTTATGAGCATTGTTTAATTCTTGAGTTCCACAATAGAAGTCTATGCAATTTACAAAGGTTTTGATGAGCATTGTTTAATTCTTGAGTTCCACATTACAAGTAGTCTGTGCTATTTAGCAAAGCTTTCATGAGTATTGTTTATATATTGAGTTCCACAATAAAAGTCTATGCAATTTAAGCAATCCTTTGATGAGCATTCTTTCATTCTTGAGTTCCACATTAGAAGTCTACGGAATTTTGCAAATCTTTGATGAGTATTGTTTAATTTTAGAGTTCCATAATAGATGTAGTCTTCGCAATTTATTAAAGCTATTATGAGCATCGTTTAATTCTTAAGTTCCACAATAGAAGTCTATGCAATTTAAGCAAAGCTTTGTTGAGCATTGTTTCATTCTTGGGCTCTATGTTGCAAGTCTATGCAATTTTGCAAAGCACGGATGATCATTGTTTAATTCTTGAGTTCCATAATATAAATAGTCTTTGCAATTTAGCAAAGCTTTGATGAGCATTGTTTAATTCTTGAGTTCCACAATCGTATATGCAATTTATGCAAAGCTTTGATGAGAATTGTTTGATACTTGAGTTCCACATTAGAAGTCTACGCACTTTAGCAAAGCTTTAATGAGCATTGTTTAATTCTAGAGTTCCACAATAGAAGTTATCTTCCCGATTTAGCAATGGTTTGATGAGGATTGTTTAATTCTTTAGTACCACAATAGAAGTCTAAGAAATTTAAGCAAAGCTTTGATAAGCATTGTTTCATTCTTGAGTTCCACGTTAGAAGTCTATGAAAATTTTCAAAGTATTGATGAGCATTGTTTAATTCTTGAGTTCCATAATAAAAGTTGTCTTCGCAATTTAGCAAAGCTTTGATGAGCAATGTTTAATTCTTAAGTTCCACAATAGAAGTCTATTCAATTTAAGGAAACCTTTGTTGAGCATTGTTTCATTCTTGAGTTCCACATTAGATGTCTATGAAATATAGCAAAGCTTTGATTTGCATTGTTTAATTCTTGAGTTCCACAATAGATGCAGACTTTGCAATTTAGCTAAGATTTGATGAGAATTGTTAAATTCTTGAGTTCCACAATAGAAGTCTATGCAATTTAAGCAAAGCTTTGACGAACATTGTTTCATTCTTTTGTTCCACATTAGAAATCTATGCAACTTAGCAAAGCTTTGATGTGTATTGGTTAATTCTTGAGTTCCATAGTAGAAGTAGTCTTCGCAATTTAGCAAAGCTTTAATCAGCATTGTTTAATTCTTAAGTTCCACAATTGATGTGGTGTTTTAAGTTTAGCAAAGCTTTTATGAGCATTGTTTAATTCTTGAGTTCCACAATAGAAGTCTATGCAATTTACAAAGGTTTTGATGAGCATTGTTTAATTCTTGAGTTCCACATTACAAGTAGTATGCGCTATTTAGCAAAGCTTTCATGAGTATTGTTTATATATTGAGTTCCACAATAAAAGTCTATGCAATTTAAGCAATCCTTTGATGAACATTCTTTCATTCTTGAGTTCCACATTAGAAGTCTACGGAATTTTGCAAATCTTTGATGAGTATTGTTTAATTTTAGAGTTCCATAATAGATGTAGTCTTCGCAATTTATTAAAGCTATTATGAGCATCGTTTAATTCTTAAGTTCCACAATAGAAGTCTATGCAATTAAAGCAAAGCTTTGTTGAGCATTGTTTCATTCCTTGGCTCTACGTTGCAAGTCTATGTAATTTCGCAAAGCACAGATGAGCATTGTTTAATTCTTGAGTTCCATAATATAAATAGTCTTTGCAATTTAGCAAAGCTTTGATGAGCATTGTTTAATTCTTATGTTCCACAATCGTATATGCAATTTAATCAAAGTTTCGATGAGCATTCTTTGATACTTGAGTTCTACATTAGAAGTCTATGCAATATAGCAAAGCTCTGATTAGCATTGTTTAATTCTAGAATTCCCCAATAGAAGTAATCTTCCCAATTTAGCAATGGTTTGATGAGGATTGTTTAATTCTTTAGTACCACAATAGAAGTCTAAGCAATTTAAGCAAAGGTTTGATGAGCATTGTTTCATTCTTGAGTTCCACATTAGAAGTCTATTAAATTTTTCAAAGTATTGATGAGCATTGTTTAATTCTTGAGTTCCACAATAAAAGTTGTCTTCGCAATTTAGCAAAGCTTTGATGAGCAATGTTTAATTCTTAAGTTCCACAATAGAAGTCTATTCAACTTAAGGAAAGCTTTGTTGAGAATTGTTTCATTCTTGAGTTACACAATAGATGTCTATGCAATTTAGCAAAGCTTTGATTTGCATTGTTTAATTCTTGAGCTCCACAATAGATGCAAACTTTGCAATTTAGCTAAGATTTGATGAGCATTGTTAAATTCTTGAGTTCCACATTAGAAGTCTATGCAACTTAGCAAAGCTTTGATGTGTATTAGTTAATTCTTGAGTTCCATAGTAGAAGTAGTCTTCGCAATTTAGCAAAGCTTTAATCAGCATTTTTTAATTCTATAGTTCCACAATTGATGTGGTGTTTTAAGTTTAGCAAAGCTTTTATGAGCATTGTTTAATTCTTGAGTTCCACAATAGAAGTCTATGCAGTTTACAAAGGTTTTGTTGAGCATTGTTTCATTCTTGAGTTCCACATTAGATGTCTATGAAATATAGCAAAGCTTTGATTTGCATTGTTTAATTCTTGAGTTCCACAATAGATGCAGACTTTGCAATTTAGCTAAGATTTGATGAGAATTGTTAAATTCTTGAGTTCCACAATAGAAGTCTATGCAATTTAAGCAAAGCTTTGACGAACATTGTTTCATTCTTTTGTTCCACATTAGAAATCTATGCAACTTAGCAAAGCTTTGATGTGTATTGGTTAATTCTTGAGTTCCATAGTAGAAGTAGTCTTCGCAATTTAGCAAAGCTTTAATCAGCATTGTTTAATTCTTAAGTTCCACAATTGATGTGGTGTTTTAAGTTTAGCAAAGCTTTTATGAGCATTGGTTAATTCTTGAGTTCCACAATAGAAGTCAATGCAATTTACAAAGGTTTTGATGAGCATTGTTTAATTCTTGAGTTTCACATTACAAGTAGTCTGCGCTATTTAGAAAAGCTTTCATGAGTATTGTTTATATATTGAGTTCCACAATAAAAGTCTATGCAATTTAAGCAAACCTTTGATGAGCATTCTTTCATTCTTGAGTTCCACATTAGAAGTCTATGCAATTTTGCAAATCTTTGATGAGTATTGTTTAATTCCAGAGTTCCATAATAGATGTAGTCTTCGCAATTTATTAAAGCTATTATGAGCATCGTTTAATTCTTAAGTTCCACAATAGAAGTCTATGCAATTAAAGCAAAGCTTTGTTGAGCATTGTTTCATTCCTTGGCTCTACGTTGCAAGTCTATGTAATTTCGCAAAGCACAGATGAGCATTGTTTAATTCTTGAGTTCCATAATATAAATAGTCTTTGCAATTTAGCAAAGCTTTGATGAGCATTGTTTAATTCTTGAGTTCCACAATCGTATATGCAATTTATGCAAAGCTTTGATGAGAATTGTTTGATACTTGAGTTCCACATTAGAAGTCTACGCACTTTAGCAAAGCTTTAATGAGCATTGTTTAATTCTAGAGTTCCACAATAGAAGTTATCTTCCCGATTTAGCAATGGTTTGATGAGGATTGTTTAATTCTTTAGTACCACAATAGAAGTCTAAGAAATTTAAGCAAAGCTTTGATAAGCATTGTTTCATTCTTGAGTTCCACGTTAGAAGTCTATGAAAATTTTCAAAGTATTGATGAGCATTGCTTAATTCTTGAGTTCCATAATAAAAGTTGTCTTCGCAATTTAGCAAAGCTTTGATGAGCAATGTTTAATTCTTAAGTTCCACAATAGAAGTCTATTCAACTTAAGGAAAGCTTTGTTAAGAATTGTTTCGTTCTTGAGTTACACAATAGATGTCTATGCAATTTAGCAAAGCTTTGATTTGCATTGTTTAATTCTTGAGCTCCACAATAGATGCAAACTTTGCAATTTAGCTAAGATTTGATAAGCATTGTTAAATTCTTGAGTTACACAATAGAAGTCTATGCAATTTAAGCAAAGCTTTGACGAACATTGTTTCATTCTTTAGTTCCACATTAGAAATCTATGCCACTTAGCAAAGCTTTGATGTGTATTGGTTAATTCTTGAGTTCCATAGTAGAAGTAGTCTTCGCAATTTAGCAAAGCTTTAATCAGCATTGTTTAATTCTTAAGTTCCACAATTGATGTGGTGTTTTAAGTTTAGCAAAGCTTTTATGAGCATTGTTTAATTCTTGAGTTCCACAATAGAAGTCTATGCAATTTACAAAGGTTTTGATGAGCATTGTTTAATTCTTGAGTTCCACATTACAAGTAGTCTGCGCTATTTAGCAAAGCTTTCATGAGTATTGTTTATATATTGAGTTCCACAATAAAAGTCTATGCAATTTAAGCAATCCTTTGATGAGCATTCTTTCATTCTTGAGTTCCACATTAGAAGTCTACGAAATTTTGCAAATCTTTGATGAGTATTGTTTAATTTTAGAGTTCCATAATAGATGTAGTCTTCGCAATTTATTAAAGCTATTATGAGCATCGTTTAATTCTTAAGTTCCACAATAGAAGTCTATGCAATTTAAGCAAAGCTTTGTTGAGCATTGTTTCATTCTTGGGCTCTATGTTGCAAGTCTATGCAATTTTGCAAAGCACGGATGATCATTGTTTAATTCTTGAGTTCCATAATATAAATAGTCTTTGCAATTTAGCAAAGCTTTGATGAGCATTGTTTAATTCTTGAGTTCCACAATCGTATATGCAATTTATGCAAAGCTTTGATGAGAATTGTTTGATACTTGAGTTCCACATTAGAAGTCTACGCACTTTAGCAAAGCTTTAATGAGCATTGTTTAATTCTAGAGTTCCACAATAGAAGTTATCTTCCCGATTTAGCAATGGTTTGATGAGGATTGTTTAATTCTTTAGTACCACAATAGAAGTCTAAGAAATTTAAGCAAAGCTTTGATAAGCATTGTTTCATTCTTGAGTTCCACGTTAGAAGTCTATGAAAATTTTCAAAGTATTGATGAGCATTGTTTAATTCTTGAGTTCCATAATAAAAGTTGTCTTCGCAATTTAGCAAAGCTTTGATGAGCAATGTTTAATTCTTAAGTTCCACAATAGAAGTCTATTCAATTTAAGGAAACCTTTGTTGAGCATGGTTTCATTCTTGAGTTCCACATTAGATGTCTATGCAATATAGCAAAGCTTTGATTTGCATTGTTTAATTCTTGAGTTCCACAATAGATGCAGACTTTGCAATTTAGCTAAGATTTGATGAGCATTGTTAAATTCTTGAGTTCTACAATAGAAGTCTATGCAATTTAAGCAAAGCTTTGACGAACATTGTTTCATTCTTTAGTTCCACATTAGAAATCTATGCAACTTAGCAAAGCTTTGATGTGTATTGGTTAATTCTTGAGTTCCATAGTAGAAGTAGTCTTCGCAATTTAGCAAAGCTTTAATCAGCATTGTTTAATTCTATAGTTCCACAATTGATGTGGTGTTTTAAGTTTAGCAAAGCTTTTATGAGCATTGTTTAATTCTTGAGTTCCACAATAGAAGTCTATGCAATTTACAAAGGTTTTGATGAGCATTGTTTAATTCTTGAGTTCCACATTACAAGTAGTCTGTGCTATTTAGCAAAGCTTTCATGAGTATTGTTTATATATTGAGTTCCACAATAAAAGTCTATGCAATTTAAGCAATCCTTTGATGAGCATTCTTTCATTCTTGAGTTCCACATTAGAAGTCTACGGAATTTTGCAAATCTTTGATGAGTATTGTTTAATTTTAGAGTTCCATAATAGATGTAGTCTTCGCAATTTATTAAAGCTATTATGAGCATCGTTTAATTCTTAAGTTCCACAATAGAAGTCTATGCAATTTAAGCAAAGCTTTGTTGAGCATTGTTTCATTCTTGGGCTCTATGTTGCAAGTCTATGCAATTTTGCAAAGCACGGATGATCATTGTTTAATTCTTGAGTTCCATAATATAAATAGTCTTTGCAATTTAGCAAAGCTTTGATGAGCATTGTTTAATTCTTGAGTTCCACAATCGTATATGCAATTTATGCAAAGCTTTGATGAGAATTGTTTGATACTTGAGTTCCACATTAGAAGTCTACGCACTTTAGCAAAGCTTTAATGAGCATTGTTTAATTCTAGAGTTCCACAATAGAAGTTATCTTCCCGATTTAGCAATGGTTTGATGAGGATTGTTTAATTCTTTAGTACCACAATAGAAGTCTAAGAAATTTAAGCAAAGCTTTGATAAGCATTGTTTCATTCTTGAGTTCCACGTTAGAAGTCTATGAAAATTTTCAAAGTATTGATGAGCATTGTTTAATTCTTGAGTTCCATAATAAAAGTTGTCTTCGCAATTTAGCAAAGCTTTGATGAGCAATGTTTAATTCTTAAGTTCCACAATAGAAGTCTATTCAATTTAAGGAAACCTTTGTTGAGCATTGTTTCATTCTTGAGTTCCACATTAGATGTCTATGAAATATAGCAAAGCTTTGATTTGCATTGTTTAATTCTCGAGTTCCACAATAGATGCAGACTTTGCAATTTAGCTAAGATTTGATGAGAATTGTTAAATTCTTGAGTTCCACAATAGAAGTCTATGCAATTTAAGCAAAGCTTTGACGAACATTGTTTCATTCTTTTGTTCCACATTAGAAATCTATGCAACTTAGCAAAGCTTTGATGTGTATTGGTTAATTCTTGAGTTCCATAGTAGAAGTAGTCTTCGCAATTTAGCAAAGCTTTAATCAGCATTGTTTAATTCTTAAGTTCCACAATTGATGTGGTGTTTTAAGTTTAGCAAAGCTTTTATGAGCATTGTTTAATTCTTGAGTTCCACAATAGAAGTCTATGCAATTTACAAAGGTTTTGATGAGCATTGTTTAATTCTTGAGTTCCACATTACAAGTAGTCTGCGCTATTTAGCAAAGCTTTCATGAGTATTGTTTATATATTGAGTTCCACAATAAAAGTCTATGCAATTTAAGCAATCCTTTGATGAGCATTCTTTCATTCTTGAGTTCCACATTAGAAGTCTACGGAATTTTGCAAATCTTTGATGAGTATTGTTTAATTTTAGAGTTCCATAATAGATGTAGTCTTCGCAATTTATTAAAGCTATTATGAGCATCGTTTAATTCTTAAGTTCCACAATAGAAGTCTATGCAATTTAAGCAAAGCTTTGTTGAGCATTGTTTCATTCTTGGGCTCTATGTTGCAAGTCTATGCAATTTTGCAAAGCACGGATGATCATTGTTTAATTCTTGAGTTCCATAATATAAATAGTCTTGACTTTTTCGCTTTCTCTCTCTACTTTCTCTCTCTTCCCTTGATTCTTTCTGACGGTGGTGCGATCTAGTTTCGATTCATCGGTGCTGCTTTTCCGACGTATTTCATTTAATTTGGTGAAGCAATTTCTCTTCTATTTCCATTGTCTTAATGGGAGCATCATCCAAATCGGATCGATTGAAGGAAGTGAAGGTAAAACCTCCGGATAAAAGTGCTGCTGTCCGGTTCACTAAGACTGAAGTGGATGTGAAGGATCTAATTCCGCCTGGAATTATTGAGCAATCTTCAGCTACGATCTATAAAGCTCGTCGTAAGCCTAGTGTCTCTGGAGCTGTTGCGTCAGGAATTAGTAAAGCTGAGTGGAAAATGGAGGGTAAAGCTTTCAGAGTCAAGAATAGAGGCCGTAAGCTGGTGGATGGGTTAACTTCGATGGATACTGAGGATTATGATTTTGAAGAAGGATTTGAAGAAGTATCAGGAGATGATTTGGAATCAGTATCAGCTTGGGATTCAGACTCTATCAACTCTTTTCCTAGATCTGAAAGCAATATGATGGAATTGAAGTATGGAACTACTGGAGAGGTAAAAAATGATGGAGATCAAGTTGTTTCTATTCCTTCAGGTAACACTGCTAATTTGTTGAAAAATTGGGATGGATCGAAATTGAGTAATGCTGTTCAGGATCCTAATATGGAATTGAAGAATGTTACGAATGAAATGATTAGGGTGAATCCTAACATTGAGGTGATTGATATCAATATTCATGATAGTTCTAAATTGGATGAGAATAAAGGTGTGAAGTGTAGAGATGATGGGGATAAGATTGTTATCAGTAGTGAAGAATTTATTCCGGGGGTTGGCTTTCAATTTCTTAGTGATTTGAAGGTGGAGAAGACTGTGGGGAAGGATTTAGACAGTGAAAAGAATCAGGAAATGGATGTTGATAAGTCAAATTTGGAAAAGAAAGACAAGGAGATAGAAGGTAATACTGAAGATGATAACACTTCTGATGAGGAAGGGGATAATGATTCAAGTGAGGATGACTCTAGTGGGGAAGAGGAAAATGAGATAGAAGAAGAGGTTAATGCTAAGAGTAATATGGGTAATAACTGCAATGAGAAATCAGGTACTGTTATCAATAGCATTAATTTACTTCCTTCTATTTTGGGAAATGCTAAGAATAGTAATAAGGAGGATGGAGGAATGCAGGGGAATGTGATGAACTCTTATGCTGGAGTGTTAAAGGGTAATAGACATAAGGGTAAAATAGATGTTAGATTCATTCCAGGGGAGAATGGGGAAGATGATGGACCTGTAATAATTCCATTAGAGAATCTAAAGAATGCTAGTATTCCATTTACTAATACTCTTTATGGTTATATGATTGACAAGAAGTTGGCGTTCCCTGTTATTCAGAAAGAAGTAAGAAGATTGTGGAAGAATATGGGTTTGGAAGAGGTATTCATGAACAGCAAAGGTTTTTTCTTCTTTAAATTCAGTGATGAAAAGGGGATGTTATCTGTTTTGGAGGGTAGTCCTTGGTTAATGTTTAATAATATGCCTTTATTTCTTCAACGATGGAGGCCTGGTTTGACATTAACTAAGAACAAGCATGATAAAATTCCTGTTTGGATTAAAATATTTGATTTGCCCTTGGAAGTTTGGAGTGGTGAAAACTTATGTAGAATTGCTAGTAAGATAGGTATTCCTTTGGCTTTTGATTCCTTTACTGAGGATATGTGTTTGGAACATAAAGGAAGGAATGCTTATGCTAGAATTCTTGTTGAAATGGCAGCTGGGAAGGAATGGAGAAAGAAGATTGATATTGCTACTTGGGATTTTGTTTCTAATTCTGCTGTGATTCAAAGTTTTGATGTTGAATATGCTTGGATTCCTTCTAGATGTAATCATTGCAAAGTCTATGGGCATGTAGATAAAGTTTGTGCTGCTGCTATGAATGTTGTGAAGGAGGATAATAATGAAGAAGTGAGAAATCTAAAGAATAATAAAGGGAAGGAAGTTGATAATGGGGATGGGTTCACAGAAGTTAAATATAAAAAGGTTATGGGTAACATTGATGGTGAAGGCACTAGTAAATCTCAAGTGGGTAATTATCAATCTAATAATATGAAGAATAATGGAAAGAATGGGAATTGGAGAAGGGGTATTTTTTCTAAAGGCAATAATGGGAGCAGAGGTGGAAATGGTAAAGGGCAAAATTGGAATTGGAGTAATAAAGGAGTAAGTCACTGGAATTTAGAAAAGAATAGAAATTATGAGAAGTTTGTTAATGGGAAAGATGATATAGGAAATCGGGGGTTGAAGGAGAATAATAAGCAGCAGGTTGTAGTGGGAAAGGATAACAAGAAAGAGATGGGCAATGTTAGTATTGGTAGTGAGAATAAAACAGGGGAGGGATTAAGTAATAAAAACAGCTTTGGAATTTTGGGAGAGATTGAAGAGGAAGTATTGGATAAAATGGAAGAGGATGATAAGATTATGAAGACTGTTGCTAATCAAAATGTTGATAGTGAAGAAGGTGAAATGGGCTCTAATGAAAGCAAGAATAATAAATTGATGTCTTCAATCAAGGGAGAGGGGAAGAAGAAAGGAAATGAAAGTAATAAAGTGAATAAAGATAAGTTGGAGGCGGATAATAATAGCAGTAAGTTGGGGAGTTCTCAGGCATTTGAGGAGGTAAATGCCAGAAATTCTGTTTTTTCCCAATGATGTCTGTTGGTGCTTGGAATGTTAGGGGATTGAATAAGTCTGTTAAACAGAAGGAGGTTATTGATGTTATTAGGTGTAATAACCTTGGTATTTGTGCTGTGATTGAATCTCATGTAAAAATTCTAAATCTCAAGAGTGTTTGTGCTAAGACTTTTGGGCAGTGGGATTGGATATCTAATAATAATAGTTGTGAAGCTGGTACTAGAATAATTGTGGGGTGGAATCCGAGACTTTTTGATGTGATTCTGCTGTCTCAATCCAAACAGGTTATTCATTGTTATGTGAAATTGTGTAATTCGGATATTGGCATGTATTTGTCTTTTATATATGCTGCTTCGAATTATATTGAAAGAAGATTGCTTTGGGATAATTTGAAAAAACATAGTTTGGTTGTTAATAGGGAAGCTTGGGGTTTATTAGGTGATTTTAATGTTGCTTTAAAACCTTCGGAATATTCTGAAAGCTGTTCTAGAACTCCTAAAGGAGTTGAAGATTTTGTTGATTGTTTGAGTTTTATAGAAGTGGAGGACTTGAAGTCTTATGGGTTTCAGTTTACTTGGAACAAAACCCCTATGGGTAATATGGGGCTGTTAAAGAAGCTTGATAGAGTTATGGTTAATCAAAAATTTATGTTGAACCATCCTCTTGCTCATGCTGTCTTTAAACCATACAGAAATTCGGATCATTGCCCTGCTATCTTAAATTTTCCTGGTAACAAAGTAAAGTGGAAGCCTTCTTTTAGATTTGCGAATTTTATCTCTGAGAAGGAGGAATTTCTCCCTTTGGTTAAGGAGGTTTGGGATAAGAATATTGATGGGTATTTTATGTTTAAAGTGACACAAAAGTTGAAGATTCTCAAAAAACATTGCAGGGAGATGTGTAATAAATATTGGGGAGCTGGAAAAAGAATACAGAAGTTAAGAAAGGATTTGGAGTGTAAACAACAAGATATTGACAATAATCCTTTTGATTGCAAGATTAGGGAAGAGCATGCTAATATTCTCTTAGATTTTAATATTGCTTGTATTGATGAAGAAAAGATTCTTGCTCAGCGTGCTAAAATCAAATGGTTACAGGATGGGGACAATAACTCTAAATTCTTCCACAAAATTGTTAAAAGCAGAGGTATCAATAATCGTATTCAGATGGTTCTGAATGAAGATGGTCGTTGGGTGAGTGGGAAGGCTATGATAGAGAAATTTGTGTCTCATTTTAATAAGTTTTTGGGATGTAAGGATGATACTGATTTGACAGGCTTAAATGATGAGTTTTTTCCTAAAAAATTGGACAGTAGGGTGGCTGTTGATATGATTAGAGTGGTTACTGATGAAGAAATTAAATTGGCGATGTTTGACATAGATGACAATCGTGCCCCTGGGCCTGATGGGTATTCTTCGAAATTTTTTAAAAGTGCTTGGAGTATTGTTGGTCCAGATGTGTGTAAGGCTGTGAGAGAATTTTTTTGGACTGGTAAATTGCTGAATGGGATTAATGCCACGAGAATTGTTCTGGTCCCTAAAGTTGAAGTTCCGAGGAAAGTTTCTGATTTTAGACCTATAGCTTGCTGTAACACTTTTTATAAATGTATCAGTAAGATTATAGTAAATAGAATTAGAAATTGCTTGGGTGATATTGTTAGTAATAACCAATCAGCTTTTATTCCTGGTAGATCTATTTTGGACAATATTCTTCTTGCTCAGGAGTTGATGGTGGGGTACAAAAAAAAGAGAGGTACCCCTAAATGTACGATAAAGATTGATGTACAAAAGGCTTATGATACGGTGGATTGGGATTTTCTTAATAGAGTTCTGCAGGGATTTGGGTTTCATCCAGTCATGGTTAAATGGATTATGGCTTGTGTTTCTTCCCCGTGGTTCATGCTCAATTTTAATGGTGAAGATCATGGGTATTTTGAAGGAAAGCGTGGGCTTAGGCAGGGAGATCCTTTATCTCCTTACCTATTTACTATAGTTATGGAGGTTTTCAATATTATTATGGGTAAACTTATTGAAGATTCTTTGAATTTTAAGTTCCATAGTAAGTGTTTGAGCCTCAGAATTTCCCATTTATGTTTTGCTGATGATTTGTTAATTTTTTCTTATGGTAATGGGAATTCGGCCAGAATTATAAGGAAGGCCCTTGATGATTTCAATAAGATTTCAGGGTTGAAGGTTAGTATGGAAAAAAGTCAGATTTATTTCAGTTGTGTTAAGCCTAATATGAGAAGGATTATTTTGGGTATTCTTCCTTATGAAGTTGGGAAATTTCCATTTAAATATTTGGGGGTTCCTATGTGTGTTACTAAACTGTTTGATAGAGATTGTAAAAAGTTGATTGAAAAGATTAAGTTGAGAATTTTCAATTGGAAGTGTAAAACCTTATCTTTTGCTGGCAGATTGCAACTCATTAATTCGGTTTTAACTTCTATTCATGTTTATTGGGCCTCTATTTTTAAAATTCCAATTGCTACTATAAATGAGATTGAAAAGATGTGCAGGAGTTTTTTATGGGCTAATGGTGAGATAGTTAAAGGGAAAGCTAAAGTTAAATGGCTTGATATTTGTAAACCTAAGGAGTATGGTGGGCTGGGAATAAAGAATTTGAGGAAATGGAATGATGCTTTACTTGCTAAACATGTTTGGAATGTGGTTAATAACAAAAATTCCCTGTGGGTGCAGTGGGTGAGAATCAATTATATTGGCAGCAGGAATTTTTGGGATATTCTGCAGAAAAAGAGTATGAACTGGACATGGAAGAGATTTTTGGAGATAAGGAATACTGTTAGGCCTCATGTTATTTCTTGTGTGGGTAATGGGAGGAACACTTCTTTATGGCATGATTGGTGGCATCCTATTGGTATTCTTTGCGCCATTATTCCTAGGAGAGAGTGGATTAGTAATGGGCTTAGTGATTCTGCTTTAGTTTGTGATGTTCTTGAGTTGGAGTCGTATTCTTGGCCGGTTGAGTGGGTTAATAAGTACCCTGGATTGACTGAAGCTCCTATGTTTTGTATTGATTCTAATTTGAATGATGTTATTGGATGGAGGGATAAGGGAGGTATATGCAGAAAATTCTCTTGCAAACAGGTATGGAATGATTTGAATAATTTTGGGGATATTGTGCCTTGGTTTAATCTTGTTTGGTATAATAATTGCATTCCTCGCAACTCTTTTATTTTATGGCTGGCTGTCCTGAACAGATTAAAAACTCAGGATAGGGTTAGAGGATGGGAATTGGCTGGTAATTTGCTGTGTCCTTTTTGTGATAATGTTCCTGATTCGCATAGCCATTTATTCTTTAATTGTGAGTATTCCTCTAGAATCTGGAAATATTTCTGCAGTAAAGTGGGGCTAAATTTGAAAAGGGTTGAATGGAATGATCTTATTTTAATGTTGAACAGAATGCTTAAAATGAAGACAGGTGAGAATTTGATCATTAAATGTATGTTTGCTAGCTGTGTGTCTAATATTTGGAGAGAGAGAAATGCTAGACTTTTTGGTTCCAGCAGAATATCAGTTGAGGGGGTTATAGCTAGAATTGAGAATGAGATTCGTTTGAAGCTGATGGGATTAAAGAAAAGAGTTAAAATGATCAATAATAAGGTTTATTTGATCTGGGGTATTTCGGGAATTGAGAATGTTGAATAATGAAGATCAATTTCTGGTTTTGCTGTTTTGAGTGTGGTTGGTTATGGTTTTGGGTTTGGCAGTGGTGGCAGTTAAATAAGGATGATGTTATTAATGGTATTTGGTGGGGGTTTTTTGGGAATAAAAATATGCACAAAGGAATTGACGGAATATGTCGCTGGTTGGAGAGTTTACTCTTTAATCATGTGACTTGTACCTATGGGATTTGCTGTTTGGATATGATCTTAATTGAGATTATCCAAATAGTGAATCCTAGACATGTGATTGATGCCATGTCTAGTATGAAACTTAATTTGATTCACTGGTGTTTTGGAATTATTTTTTTGTGTTTCTATTTGAGTTTGTGGTGCAGAAAGGCGAAGCAAAGGTTGGTGGTGGGCAATAGTTGTGGAGAGATTATGGATTTCCTGTTGAAGACTTTGAAGGATGTTATGGACAAGGGTCGCGACAGGAGCTTTGGGTCTATTTGTTGTTTGGGGCATTCCTGTTTTATCCGTGATGTTATGTTTTTTTGTGGATTAGTTTATAGGGATTTCCTTGTTATTTGTGATTTGTGGGTTTTGAACTTGTGGTTTTTTTTCTTAAAGGTTAGCTTATGGATTGAGGGTTTTTTTAAAGGCCTTACCCCTTGCTTTGGTTTCTTTATCTTTTGGAGGTTTGGTTGGAGCAAGGGGGTGAAGTTACCTTTTTTCCCTCTTTCAATAAGTCCTTGGGCTAACTTTAAGGAATTTAGGGATTATTGGGGTTGTGAGTGGTTAGTTCTTAGTATTAGGAAGTGGTTTGGTAGTTGGTTATGGATAGGCTGGTTATTATTGTACTTTGTTTGAATTTTTGGTGTTTGTATTCTTTTATTCTTTTTAATAAAGTTTGCTGAGCTTTGGCTCTTTCAAAAAAAAAAAAAAAAATAATATAAATAGTCTTTGCAATTTAGCAAAGCTTTGATGAGCATTGTTTAATTCTTGAGTTCCACAATCGTATATGCAATTTATGCAAAGCTTTGATGAGAATTGTTTGATACTTGAGTTCCACATTAGAAGTCTACGCACTTTAGCAAAGCTTTAATGAGCATTGTTTAATTCTAGAGTTCCACAATAGAAGTTATCTTCCCGATTTAGCAATGGTTTGATGAGGATTGTTTAATTCTTTAGTACCACAATAGAAGTCTAAGAAATTTAAGCAAAGCTTTGATAAGCATTGTTTCATTCTTGAGTTCCACGTTAGAAGTCTATGAAAATTTTCAAAGTATTGATGAGCATTGTTTAATTCTTGAGTTCCATAATAAAAGTTGTCTTCGCAATTTAGCAAAGCTTTGATGAGCAATGTTTAATTCTTAAGTTCCACAATAGAAGTCTATTCAATTTAAGGAAACCTTTGTTGAGCACTGTTTCATTCTTGAGTTCCACATTAGATGTCTATGAAATATAGCAAAGCTTTGATTTGCATTGTTTAATTCTTGAGTTCCACAATAGATGCAGACTTTGCAATTTAGCTAAGATTTGATGAGAATTGTTAAATTCTTGAGTTCCACAATAGAAGTCTATGCAATTTAAGCAAAGCTTTGACGAACATTGTTTCATTCTTTTGTTCCACATTAGAAATCTATGCAACTTAGCAAAGCTTTGATGTGTATTGGTTAATTCTTGAGTTCCATAGTAGAAGTAGTCTTCGCAATTTAGCAAAGCTTTAATCAGCATTGTTTAATTCTTAAGTTCCACAATTGATGTGGTGTTTTAAGTTTAGCAAAGCTTTTATGAGCATTGTTTAATTCTTGAGTTCCACAATAGAAGTCTATGCAATTTACAAAGGTTTTGATGAGCATTGTTTAATTCTTGAGTTCCACATTACAAGTAGTCTGCGCTATTTAGCAAAGTTTTCATGAGTATTGTTTATATATTGAGTTCCACAATAAAAGTCTATGCAATTTAAGCAATCCTTTGATGAGCATTCTTTCATTCTTGAGTTCCACATTAGAAGTCTACGGAATTTTGCAAATCTTTGATGAGTATTGTTTAATTTTAGAGTTCCATAATAGATGTAGTCTTCGCAATTTATTAAAGCTATTATGAGCATCGTTTAATTCTTAAGTTCAACAATAGAAGTCTATGCAATTTAAGCAAAGCTTTGTTGAGCATTGTTTCATTCTTGGGCTCTATGTTGCAAGTCTATGCAATTTTGCAAAGCACGGATGATCATTGTTTAATTCTTGAGTTCCATAATATAAATAGTCTTTGCAATTTAGCAAAGCTTTGATGAGCATTGTTTAATTCTTGAGTTCCACAATCGTATATGCAATTTATGCAAAGCTTTGATGAGAATTGTTTGATACTTGAGTTCCACATTAGAAGTCTACGCACTTTAGCAAAGCTTTAATGAGCATTGTTTAATTCTAGAGTTCCACAATAGAAGTTATCTTCCCGATTTAGCAATGGTTTGATGAGGATTGTTTAATTCTTTAGTACCACAATAGAAGTCTAAGAAATTTAAGCAAAGCTTTGATAAGCATTGTTTCATTCTTGAGTTCCACGTTAGAAGTCTATGAAAATTTTCAAAGTATTGATGAGCATTGTTTAATTCTTGAGTTCCATAATAAAAGTTGTCTTCGCAATTTAGCAAAGCTTTGATGAGCAATGTTTAATTCTTAAGTTCCACAATAGAAGTCTATTCAATTTAAGGAAACCTTTGTTGAGCACTGTTTCATTCTTGAGTTCCACATTAGATGTCTATGAAATATAGCAAAGCTTTGATTTGCATTGTTTAATTCTTGAGTTCCACAATAGATGCAGACTTTGCAATTTAGCTAAGATTTGATGAGAATTGTTAAATTCTTGAGTTCCACAATAGAAGTCTATGCAATTTAAGAAAAGCTTTGACGAACATTGTTTCATTCTTTTGTTCCACATTAGAAATCTATGCAACTTAGCAAAGCTTTGATGTGTATTGGTTAATTCTTGAGTTCCATAGTAGAAGTAGTCTTCGCAATTTAGCAAAGCTTTAATCAGCATTGTTTAATTCTTAAGTTCCACAATTGATGTGGTGTTTTAAGTTTAGCAAAGCTTTTATGAGCATTGTTTAATTCTTGAGTTCCACAATAGAAGTCTATGCAATTTACAAAGGTTTTGATGAGCATTGTTTAATTCTTGAGTTCCACATTACAAGTAGTCTGCGCTATTTAGCAAAGCTTTCATGAGTATTGTTTATATATTGAGTTCCACAATAAAAGTCTATGCAATTTAAGCAATCCTTTGATGAGCATTCTTTCATTCTTGAGTTCCACATTAGAAGTCTACGGAATTTTGCAAATCTTTGATGAGTATTGTTTAATTTTAGAGTTCCATAATAGATGTAGTCTTCGCAATTTATTAAAGCTATTATGAGCATCGTTTAATTCTTAAGTTCAACAATAGAAGTCTATGCAATTTAAGCAAAGCTTTGTTGAGCATTGTTTCATTCTTGGGCTCTATGTTGCAAGTCTATGCAATTTTGCAAAGCACGGATGATCATTGTTTAATTCTTGAGTTCCATAATATAAATAGTCTTTGCAATTTAGCAAAGCTTTGATGAGCATTGTTTAATTCTTGAGTTCCACAATCGTATATGCAATTTATGCAAAGCTTTGATGAGAATTGTTTGATACTTGAGTTCCACATTAGAAGTCTACGCACTTTAGCAAAGCTTTAATGAGCATTGTTTAATTCTAGAGTTCCACAATAGAAGTTATCTTCCCGATTTAGCAATGGTTTGATGAGGATTGTTTAATTCTTTAGTACCACAATAGAAGTCTAAGAAATTTAAGCAAAGCTTTGATAAGCATTGTTTCATTCTTGAGTTCCACGTTAGAAGTCTATGAAAATTTTCAAAGTATTGATGAGCATTGTTTAATTCTTGAGTTCCATAATAAAAGTTGTCTTCGCAATTTAGCAAAGCTTTGATGAGCAATGTTTAATTCTTAAGTTCCACAATAGAAGTCTATTCAATTTAAGGAAACCTTTGTTGAGCATTGTTTCATTCTTGAGTTCCACATTAGATGTCTATGAAATATAGCAAAGCTTTGATTTGCATTGTTTAATTCTTGAGTTCCACAATAGATGCAGACTTTGCAATTTAGCTAAGATTTGATGAGAATTGTTAAATTCTTGAGTTCCACAATAGAAGTCTATGCAATTTAAGCAAAGCTTTAACGAACATTGTTTCATTCTTTTGTTCCACATTAGAAATCTATGCAACTTAGCAAAGCTTTGATGTGTATTGGTTAATTCTTGAGTTCCATAGTAGAAGTAGTCTTCGCAATTTAGCAAAGCTTTAATCAGCATTGTTTAATTCTGTAGTTCCACAATTGATGTGGTGTTTTAAGTTTAGCAAAGCTTTTATGAGCATTGTTTAATTCTTGAGTTCCACAATAGAAGTCTATGCAATTTACAAAGGTTTTGATGAGCATTGTTTAATTCTTGAGTTCCACATTACAAGTAGTCTGTGCTATTTAGCAAAGCTTTCAAGAGTATTGTTTATATACTGAGTTCCACAATAAAAGTCTATGCAATTTAAGCAATCCTTTGATGAGCATTCTTTCATTCTTGAGTTCCACATTAGAAGTCTACGGAATTTTGCAAATCTTTGATGAGTATTGTTTAATTTTAGAGTTCCATAATAGATGTAGTCTTCGCAATTTATTAAAGCTATTATGAGCATCGTTTAATTCTTAAGTTCCACAATAGAAGTCTATGCAATTTAAGCAAAGCTTTGTTGAGCATTGTTTCATTCTTGGGCTCTATGTTGCAAGTCTATGCAATTTTGCAAAGCACGGATGATCATTGTTTAATTCTTGAGTTCCATAATATAAATAGTCTTTGCAATTTAGCAAAGCTTTGATGAGCATTGTTTAATTCTTGAGTTCCACAATCGTATA
The DNA here is from genome assembly GCF_002870075.4 of Lactuca sativa. Taxonomy (NCBI): domain Eukaryota; kingdom Viridiplantae; phylum Streptophyta; class Magnoliopsida; order Asterales; family Asteraceae; genus Lactuca; species Lactuca sativa. Next base: position 132,588,120 of record NC_056631.2, read on the forward strand.
TGCAATTTATGCAAAGCTTTGATGAGAATTGTTTGATACTTGAGTTCCACATTAGAAGTCTACGCACTTTAGCAAAGCTTTAATGAGCATTGTTTAATTCTAGACTTCCACAATAGAAGTTATCTTCCCGATTTAGCAATGGTTTGATGAGGATTGTTTAATTCTTTAGTACCACAATAGAAGTCTAAGAAATTTAAGCAAAGCTTTGATAAGCATTGTTTCATTCTTGAGTTCCACGTTAGAAGTCTATGAAAATTTTCAAAGTATTGATGAGCATTGTTTAATTCTTGAGTTCCATAATAAAAGTTGTCTTCGCATTTTAGCAAAGCTTTGATGAGCAATGTTTAATTCTTAAGTTCCACAATAGAAGTCTATTCAATTTAAGGAAACCTTTGTTGAGCATTGTTTCATTCTTGAGTTCCACATTAGATGTCTATGAAATATAGCAAAGCTTTGATTTGCATTGTTTAATTCTTGAGTTCCACAATAGATGCAGACTTTGCAATTTAGCTAAGATTTGATGAGAATTGTTAAATTCTTGAGTTCCACAATAGAAGTCTATGCAATTTAAGCAAAGCTTTGACGAACATTGTTTCATTCTTTTGTTCCACATTAGAAATCTATGCAACTTAGCAAAGCTTTGATGTGTATTGGTTAATTCTTGAGTTCCATAGTAGAAGTAGTCTTCGCAATTTAGCAAAGCTTTAATCAGCATTGTTTAATTCTTAAGTTCCACAATTGATGTGGTGTTTTAAGTTTAGCAAAGCTTTTATGAGCATTGTTTAATTCTTGAGTTCCACAATAGAAGTCTATGCAATTTACAAAGATTTTGATGAGCATTGTTTAATTCTTGAGTTCCACATTACAAGTAGTCTGCGCTATTTAGCAAAGCTTTCATGAGTATTGTTTATATATTGAGTTCCACAATAAAAGTCTATGCAATTTAAGCAATCCTTTGATGAGCATTCTTTCATTCTTGAGTTCCACATTAGAAGTCTACGGAATTTTGCAAATCTTTGATGAGTATTGTTTAATTTTAGAGTTCCATAATAGATGTAGTCTTCGCAATTTATTAAAGCTATTATGAGCATCGTTTAATTCTTAAGTTCCACAATAGAAGTCTATGCAATTTAAGCAAAGCTTTGTTGAGCATTGTTTCATTCTTGGGCTCTACGTTGCAAGTCTATGCAATTTCGCAAAGCACTGATGAGCATTGTTTAATTCTTGAGTTCCATAATATAAATACTCTTTGCAATTTAGCAAAGCTTTGATGAGCATTGTTTAATTCTTGAGTTCCACAATCGTATATGCAATTTAATTAAAGCTTTGATGAGCAATGTTTGATACTTGAGTTCCACATTAGAAGTCTATGCAATTTAGCAAAGCTTTGATGAGCATTGTTTAATTCTAGAGTTCCACAATAGCAGTAATCTTCCCAATTTAGCAATAATTTGATGAGGATTGTTTTATTTTTTAGTACCACAATAGAAGTCTAAGCAATTTAAGCAATGCTTTGATGAGCATTGTTTCATTCTTGAGTTCCACATTAGAAGTCTTTGAAAATTTTCAAAGTATTGATGAGCATTGTTTAATTCTTGAGTTCCACAATAAAATTTGTCTTCGCAATTTAGCAAAGCTTTGATAAGCAATGTTTAATTCTTAAGTTCCACAATAGAATTCTATGCATTTTAAGGAAAGCTTTGTTGAGCATTGTTTCATTCTTGAGTTCCACATTAGATGTCTATGCAATTTAGGAAAGCTTTGATTTGCATTATTCAATTCTTGAGTTCCACAATAGATGCAGACTTTGCAATTTAGCTAAGATTTGATGAGCATTGTTAAATTCTTGAGTTCCACAATAGAGGTCTACGCACTTTAAGCAAAGCTTTGACGAACATTGTTTCATTCTTTAGTTCCACATTAGATGTCAATGCAATTTAAGGAAAGCTTTGTTGAGCATTGTTTCATTCTTGAGTTCCACATTAGATGTCTATGCAATTTAAGCAAAACTTTGTTGAGCATTGTTTCATTCTTGGGCTCTACGTTGCAAATCTATGCAATTTCGCAAAGCACTAATGAGCATTGTTTAATTCTTGAGTTCCATAATATAATTAGTCTTTGCAAATTAGCAAAGCTTTGATGAGCATGTTTAATTCTTGAGTTTCACAATCGTATATGCAATTTAAGCAAAGCTTTGATGAGCATTGTTTGATACTTGAGTTCCACATTAGAAGTCAATGCAATTTAGCAAAGCTTTGATGAGCATTGTTTATTTACAGAGTTCCACAATAAAATAAATCTTCGCAATTTAGCAAAGGTTTGATGAGCATTGTTTAAATCTTTAGTTCCACAATAGAAGTCTAAGCAATTTAAGCAAAGATTTGATGAGCACTGTTTCATTCTTGAGTTCTACATTAGAAGTCTATGCAATTTTGGAGAGTTTTGATGGGCAACGTTTAATTCTTGAGTTCCACAATAAAAGTAGTCTTCGCAATTTAGCAAAGCTTTGATGAGCAATGTTTAATTCTTATGTTCCACAATAGAAGTCTATGCAATTTAAGGAAAGCTTTGTTGAGCATTGTTTCATTCTTGAGTTCCACATTACATGTATATGCAATCTAGCAAAGCTTTGATTTGCATTGTTTAATTCTTGAGCTCCACAATAGATGCAAACTTTGCAATTTAGCTAAGATTTGATGAGCATTGTTAAATTCTTGAGTTCCACATTAGAAGTCTATGCAACTTAGCAAAGCTTTGATGTGTATTAGTTAATTCTTGAGCTCCATAGTAGAAGTAGTCTTCGCAATTTAGAAAATCTTTAATCAACATTGTTTAATTCTTGAGTTCCACAATTGATGTGGTGTTTTAAGTTTAGCAAAGCTTTTATGAGCATTGTTTAATTCTTGAGTTCCACAATAGAAGTCTATGCAATTTACAAAGGTTTTGATGAGCATTGTTTAATTCTTGAGTTCCACATTACAAGTAGTATGCGCTATTTAGCAAAGCTTTCATGAGTATTGTTTATATATTGAGTTCCACAATAAAAGTCTATGCAATTTAAGAAAACCTTTGATGAGCATTCTTTCATTCTTGAGTTCCACATTAGAAGTCTACGCAATTTTGCAAATCTTTGACGAGTATCGTCTAATTCTAGAGTTCCATAATAGATGTAGTCTTCGCAATTTATTAAAGCTATTATGAGCATCGTTTAATTCTTAAGTTCCACAATAGAAGTCTATGCAATTTAAGCAAAGCTTTGTTGAGCATTGTTTCATTCTTGGGCTCTATGTTGCAAGTCTATGCAATTTTGCAAAGCACGGATGATCATTGTTTAATTCTTGAGTTCCATAATATAAATAGTCTTTGCAATTTAGCAAAGCTTTGATGAGCATTGTTTAATTCTTGAGTTCCACAATCGTATATGCAATTAATGCAAAGCTTTGATGAGAATTGTTTGATACTTGAGTTCCACATTAGAAATCTACGCACTTTAGCAAAGCTTTAATGAGCATTGTTTAATTCTAGAGTTCAACAATAGAAGTTATCTTCCCGATTTAGCAATGGTTTGATGAGGATTGTTTAATTCTTTAGTACCACAATAGAAGTCTAAGAAATTTAAGCAAAGCTTTGATAAGCATTGTTTCATTCTTGAGTTCCACGTTAGAAGTCTATGAAAATTTTCAAAGTATTGATGAGCATTGTTTAATTCTTGAGTTCCATAATAAAAGTTGTCTTCGCAATTTAGCAAAGCTTTGATGAGCAATGTTTAAGGAAACCTTTGTTGAGCATTGTTTCATTCTTGAGTTCCACATTAGATGTCTATGCAATATAGCAAAGCTTTGATTTGCATTGTTTAATTCTTGAGTTCCACAATAGATGCAGACTTTGCAATTTAGCTAAGATTTGATGAGCATTGTTAAATTCTTGAGTTCCACAAGAGAAGTCTATGCAATTTAAGCAAAGCTTTGACGAACATTGTTTCCTTCTTTAGTTCCACATTAGAAATCTATGCAACTTAGCAAAGCTTTGATGTGTATTGGTTAATTCTTGAGTTCCATAGTAGAAGTAGTCTTCGCAATTTAGCAAAGCTTTAATCAGCATTGTTTAATTCTTAAGTTCCACAATTGATGTGGTGTTTTAAGTTTAGCAAAGCTTTTATGAGCATTGTTTAATTCTTGAGTTCCACAATAGAAGTCTATGCAATTTACAAAGGTTTTGATGAGCATTGTTTAATTCTTGAGTTCCACATTACAAGTAGTCTGCGCTATTTAGCAAAGCTTTCATGAGTATTGTTTATATATTGAGTTCCACAATAAAAGTCTATGCAATTTAAGCAATCCTTTGATGAGCATTCTTTCATTCTTGAGTTCCACATTAGAAGTCTACGGAATTTTGCAAATCTTTGATGAGTATTGTTTAATTTTAGAGTTCCATAATAGATGTAGTCTTCGCAATTTATTAAAGCTATTATGAGCATCGTTTAATTCTTAAGTTCCACAATAGAAGTCTATGCATTTTAAGCAAAGCTTTGTTGAGCATTGTTTCATTCTTGGGCTCTACGTTGCCAGTCTATGCAATTTCGCAAAGCACTGATGAGCATTGTTTAATTCTTGAGTTCCATAATATAAATACTCTTTGCAATTTAGCAAAGCTTGGATGAGCATTGTTTAATTCTTGAGTTCCACAATCGTATATGCAATTTAATTAAAGCTTTGATGAGCAATGTTTGATACTTGAGTTCCACATTAGAAGTCTATGCAATTTAGCAAAGCTTTGATGAGCATTGTTTAATTCTAGAGTTCCACAATAGCAGTAATCTTCCCAATTTAGCAATAATTTGATGAGGATTGTTTAATTTTTTAGTACCACAATAGAAGTCTAAGCAATTTAAGCAATGCTTTGATGAGCTATGTTTCATTCTTGAGTTCCACATTAGAAGTCTTTGAAATTTTTCAAAGTATTGATGAGCATTGTTTAATTCTTGAATTCCACAATAAAATTTGTCTTCGCAATTTAGCAAAGTTTTGATAAGCAATGTTTAATTCTTAAGTTCCACAATAGAATTCTATGCATTTTAAGGAAAGCTTTGTTGAGCATTGTTTCATTCTTGAGTTCCACATTAGATGTCTATGCAATTTAGCAAAGCTTTGATTTGCATTATTCAATTCTTGAGTTCCACAATAGATGCAGACTTTGCAATTTAGCTAAGATTTGATGAGCATTGTTAAATTCTTGAGTTCCACAATAGAGGTCTACGCACTTTAAGCAAAGCTTTGACGAACATTGTTTCATTCTTTAGTTCCACATTAGATGTCTATGCAATTTAAGGAAAGCTTTGTTGAGCGTTGTTTCATTCTTGAGTTCCACATTAGATGTCTATGCAATTTAAGCAAAGCTTTGTTGAGCATTGTTTCATTCTTGGGCTCTACGTTGCAAATCTATGCAATTTCGCAAAGCACTAATGAGCATTGTTTAATTCTTGAGTTCCATAATATAATTAGTCTTTGCAAATTAGCAAAGCTTTGATGAGCATGTTTAATTCTTGAGTTTCACAATCGTATATGCAATTTAAGCAAAGCTTTGATGAGCATTGTTTGATACTTGAGTTCCACATTAGAAGTCAATGCAATTTAGCAAAGCTTTGATGAGCATTGTTTATTTACAGAGTTCCACAATAAAATAAATCTTCGCAATTTAGCAAAGGTTTGATGAGCATTGTTTAAATCTTTAGTTCCACAATAGAAGTCTAAGCAATTTAAGCAAAGATTTGATGAGCACTGTTTCATTCTTGAGTTCTACATTAGAAGTCTATGCAATTTTGGAGAGTTTTGATGAGCAACGTTTAATTCTTGAGTTCCACAATAAAAGTAGTCTTCGCAATTTAGCAAAGCTTTGATGAGCAATGTTTAATTCTTATGTTCCACAATAGAAGTCTATGCAATTTAAGGAAAGCTTTGTTGAGCATTGTTTCATTCTTGAGTTCCACATTAGATGTATATGCAATCTAGCAAAGCTTTGATTTGCATTGTTTAATTCTTGAGCTCCACAATAGATGCAAACTTTGCAATTTAGCTAAGATTTGATGAGCATTGTTAAATTCTTGAGTTCCACATTAGAAGTCTATGCAACTTAGCAAAGCTTTGATGTGTATTAGTTAATTCTTGAGCTCCATAGTAGAAGTAGTCTTCGCAATTTAGAAAATCTTTAATCAACATTGTTTAATTCTTGAGTTCCACAGTTGATGTGGTGTTTTAAGTTTAGCAAAGCTTTTATGAGCATTGTTTAATTCTTGAGTTCCACAATAGAAGTCTATGCAATTTACAAAGGTTTTGATGAGCATTGTTTAATTCTTGAGTTCCACATTACAAGTAGTCTGCGCTATTTAGCAAATCTTTCATGAGTATTGTTTATATATTGAGTTCCACAATAAAAGTCTATGCAATTTAAGAAAACCTTTGATGAGCATTCTTTCATTCTTGAGTTCCACATTAGAAGTCTACGCAATTTTGCAAATCTTTGACGAGTATCGTTTAATTCTAGAGTTCCATAATAGATGTAGTCTTCGCAATTTATTAAAGCTATTATGAGCATCGTTTAATTCTTAAGTTCCACAATAGAAGTCTATGCAATTTAAGCAAAGCTTTGTTGAGCATTGTTTCATTCATGGGCTCTATGTTGCAAGTCTATGCAATTTTGCAAAGCACGGATGATCATTGTTTAATTCTTGAGTTCCATAATATAAATAGTCTTTGCAATTTAGCAAAGCTTTGATGAGCATTGTTTAATTCTTGAGTTCCACAATCGTATATGCAATTTAATTAAAGCTTTGATGAGCAATGTTTGATACTTGAGTTCCACATTAGAAGTCTATGCAATTTAGCAAAGCTTTGATGAGCATTGTTTAATTCTAGAGTTCCACAATAGCAGTAATCTTCCCAATTTAGCAATAATTTGATGAGGATTGTTTAATTTTTTAGTACCACAATAGAAGTCTAAGCAATTTAAGCAATGCTTTGATGAGCATTGTTTCATTCTTGAGTTCCACATTAGAAGTCTTTGAAATTTTTCAAAGTATTGATGAGCATTGTTTAATTCTTGAATTCCACAATAAAAATTGTCTTCGCAATTTAGCAAAGCTTTGATAAGCAATGTTTAATTCTTAAGTTCCACAATAGAATTCTATGCATTTTAAGGAAAGCTTTGTTGAGCATTGTTTCATTCTTGAGTTCCACATTAGATGTCTATGCAATTTAGCAAAGCTTTGATTTGCATTATTCAATTCTTGAGTTCCACAATAGATGCAGACTTTGCAATTTAGCTAAGATTTGATGAGCATTGTTAAATTCTTGAGTTCCACAATAGAGGTCTACGCACTTTAAGCAAAGCTTTGACGAACATTGTTTCATTCTTTAGTTCCACATTAGATGTCTATGCAATTTAAGGAAAGCTTTGTTGAGCGTTGATTCATTCTTGAGTTCCACATTAGATGTCTATGCAATTTAAGCAAAGCTTTGTTGAGCATTGTTTCATTCTTGGGCTCTACGTTGCAAATCTATGCAATTTCGCAAAGCACTAATGAGCATTGTTTAATTCTTGAGTTCCATAATATAATTAGTCTTTGCAAATTAGCAAAGCTTTGATGAGCATGTTTAATTCTTGAGTTTCACAATCGTATATGCAATTTAAGCAAAGCTTTGATGAGCATTGTTTGATACTTGAGTTCCACATTAGAAGTCAATGCAATTTAGCAAAGCTTTGATGAGCATTGTTTATTTAGAGAGTTCCACAATAAATAAATCTTCGCAATTTACCAAAGGTTTGATGAGCATTGTTTAAATCTTTAGTTCCACAATAGAAGTCTAAGCAATTTAAGCAAAGATTTGATGAGCACTGTTTCATTCTTGAGTTCTACATTAGAAGTCTATGCAATTTTGGAGAGTTTTGATGAGCAACGTTTAATTCTTGAGTTCCACAATAAAAGTAGTCTTCGCAATTTAGCAAAGCTTTGATGAGCAATGTTTAATTCTTATGTTCCACAATAGAAGTCTATGCAATTTAAGGAAAGCTTTGTTGAGCATTGTTTCATTCTTGAGTTCCACATTAGATGTATATGCAATCTAGCAAAGCTTTGATTTGCATTGTTTAATTCTTGAGCTCCACAATAGATGCAAACTTTGCAATTTAGCTAAGATTTGATGAGCATTGTTAAATTCTTGAGTTCCACATTAGAAGTCTATGCAACTTAGCAAAGCTTTGATGTGTATTAGTTAATTCTTGAGCTCCATAGTAGAAGTAGTCTTCGCAATTTAGAAAATCTTTAATCAACATTGTTTAATTCTTGAGTTCCACAATTGATGTGGTGTTTTAAGTTTAGCAAAGCTTTTATGAGCATTGTTTAATTCTTGAGTTCCACAATAGAAGTCTATGCAATTTACAAAGGTTTTGATGAGCATTGTTTAATTCTTGAGTTCCACATTACAAGTAGTCTGCGCTATTTAGCAAAGCTTTCATGAGTATTGTTTATATATTGAGTTCCACAATAAAAGTCTATGCAATTTAAGAAAACCTTTGATGAGCATTCTTTCATTCTTGAGTTCCACATTAGAAGTCTACGCAATTTTGCAAATCTTTGACGAGTATCGTTTAATTCTAGAGTTCCATAATAGATGTAGTCTTCGCAATTTATTAAAGCTATTATGAGCATCGTTTAATTCTTAAGTTCCACAATAGAAGTCTATGCAATTTAAGCAAAGCTTTGTTGAGCATTGTTTCATTCTTGGGCTCTATGTTGCAAGTCTATGCAATTTTGCAAAGCACGGATGATCATTGTTTAATTCTTGAGTTCCATAATATAAATAGTCTTTGCAATTTAGCAAAGCTTTGATGAGCATTGTTTAATTCTTGAGTTCCACAATCGTATATGCAATTTATGCAAAGCTTTGATGAGAATTGTTTGATACTTGAGTTCCACATTAGAAATCTGCGCACTTTAGCAAAGCTTTAATGAGCATTGTTTAATTCTAGAGTTCCACAATAGAAGTTATCTTCCCGATTTAGCAATGGTTTGATGAGGATTGTTTAATTCTTTAGTACCACAATAGAAGTCTAAGAAATTTAAGCAAAGCTTTGATAAGCATTGTTTCATTCTTGAGTTCCACGTTAGAAGTCTATGAAAATTTTCAAAGTATTGATGAGCATTGTTTAATTCTTGAGTTCCATAATAAAAGTTGTCTTCGCAATTTAGCAAAGCTTTGATGAGCAATGTTTAAGGAAACCTTTGTTGAGCATTGTTTCATTCTTGAGTTCCACATTAGATGTCTATGCAATATAGCAAAGCTTTGATTTGCATTGTTTAATTCTTGAGTTCCACAATAGATGTAGACTTTGCAATTTAGCTAAGATTTGATGAGCATTGTTAAATTCTTGAGTTCCATAATAGAAGTCTATGCAATTTAAGCAATGCTTTGACGAACATTGTTTCGTTCTTTAGTTCCACATTAGAAGTCTATGCAACTTAGCAAAGCTTTGATGTGTATTGGTTAATTCTTGAGTTCCATAGTAGAAATAGTCTTCGCAATTTAGCAAAGCTTTAATCAGCATTGTTTAATTCTATAGTTCCACAATTGATGTGGTGTTTTAAGTTTAGCAAAGCTTTTATGAGCATTGTTTAATTCTTGAGTTCCACAATAGAAGTCTATGCAGTTTACAAAGGTTTTGATGAGCATTGTTTAATTCTTGAGTTCCACATTACAGGTAGTCTGCGCTATTTAGCAAAGCTTTCATGAGTATTGTTTATATATTGAGTTCCACAATAAAAGTCTATGCAATTTAAGCAATCCTTTGATGAGCATTCTTTCATTCTTGAGTTCCACATTAGAAGTCTACGGAATTTTGCAAATCTTTGATGAGTATTGTTTAATTTTAGAGTTCCATAATAGATGTAGTCTTCGCAATTTATTAAAGCTATTATGAGCATCGTTTAATTCTTAAGTTCCACAATAGAAGTCTATGCATTTTAAGCAAAGCTTTGTTGAGCATTGTTTCATTCTTGGGCTCTACGTTGCAAGTCTATGCAATTTCGCAAAGCACTGATGAGCATTGTTTAATTCTTGAGTTCCATAATATAAATACTCTTTGCAATTTAGCAAAGCTTTGATGAGCATTGTTTAATTCTTGAGTTCCACAATCGTATATGCAATTTAATTAAAGCTTTGATGAGCAATGTTTGATACTTGAGTTCCACATTAGAAGTCTATGCAATTTAGCAAAGCTTTGATGAGCATTGTTTAATTCTAGAGTTCCACAATAGCAGTAATCTTCCCAATTTAGCAATAATTTGATGAGGATTGTTTAATTTTTTAGTACCACAATAGAAGTCTAAGCAATTTAAGCAATGCTTTGATGAGCTATGTTTCATTCTTGAGTTCCACATTAGAAGTCTTTGAAATTTTTCAAAGTATTGATGAGCATTGTTTAATTCTTGAATTCCACAATAAAATTTGTCTTCGCAATTTAGCAAAGCTTTGATAAGCAATGTTTAATTCTTAAGTTCCACAATAGAATTCTATGCATTTTAAGGAAAGCTTTGTTGAGCATTGTTTCATTCTTGAGTTCCACATTAGATGTCTATGCAATTTAGCAAAGCTTTGATTTCCATTATTCAATTCTTGAGTTCCACAATAGATGCAGACTTTGCAATTTAGCTAAGATTTGATGAGCATTGTTAAATTCTTGAGTTCCACAATAGAGGTCTACGCACTTTAAGCAAAGCTTTGACGAACATTGTTTCATTCTTTAGTTCCACATTAGATGTCTATGCAATTTAAGGAAAGCTTTGTTGAGCGTTGTTTCATTCTTGAGTTCCACATTAGATGTCTATGCAATTTAAGCAAAGCTTTGTTGAGCATTGTTTCATTCTTGGGCTCTACGTTGCAAATCTATGCAATTTCGCAAAGCACTAATGAGCATTGTTTAATTCTTGAGTTCCATAATATAATTAGTCTTTGCAAATTAGCAAAGCTTTGATGAGCATGTTTAATTCTTGAGTTTCACAATCGTATATGCAATTTAAGCAAAGCTTTGATGAGCATTGTTTGATACTTGAGTTCCACATTAGAAGTCAATGCAATTTAGCAAAGCTTTGATGAGCATTGTTTATTTACAGAGTTCCACAATAAAATAAATCTTCGCAATTTAGCAAAGGTTTGATGAGCATTGTTTAAATCTTTAGTTCCACAATAGAAGTCTAAGCAATTTAAGCAAAGATTTGATGAGCACTGTTTCATTCTTGAGTTCTACATTAGAAGTCTATGCAATTTTGGAGAGTTTTGATGAGCAACGTTTAATTCTTGAGTTCCACAATAAAAGTAGTCTTCGCAATTTAGCAAAGCTTTGATGAGCAATGTTTAATTCTTATGTTCCACAATTGAAGTCTATGCAATTTAAGGAAAGCTTTGTTGAGCATTGTTTCATTCTTGAGTTCCACATTAGATGTATATGCAATCTAGCAAAGCTTTGATTTGCATTGTTTAATTCTTGAGCTCCACAATAGATGCAAACTTTGCAATTTAGCTAAGATTTGATGAGCATTGTTAAATTCTTGAGTTCCACATTAGAAGTCTATGCAACTTAGCAAAGCTTTGATGTGTATTAGTTAATTCTTGAGCTCCATAGTAGAAGTAGTCTTCGCAATTTAGAAAATCTTTAATCAACATTGTTTAATTCTTGAGTTCCACAATTGATGTGGTGTTTTAAGTTTAGCAAAGCTTTTATGAGCATTGTTTAATTCTTGAGTTCCACAATAGAAGTCTATGCAATTTACAAAGGTTTTGATGAGCATTGTTTAATTCTTGAGTTCCACATTACAAGTAGTCTGCGCTATTTAGCAAAGCTTTCATGAGTATTGTTTATATATTGAGTTCCACAATAAAAGTCTATGCAATTTAAGAAAACCTTTGATGAGCATTCTTTCATTCTTGAGTTCCACATTAGAAGTCTACGCAATTTTGCAAATCTTTGACGAGTATCGTATAATTCTAGAGTTCCATAATAGATGTAGTCTTCGCAATTTATTAAAGCTATTATGAGCATCGTTTAATTCTTAAGTTCCACAATAGAAGTCTATGCAATTTAAGCAAAGCTTTGTTGAGCATTGTTTCATTCATGGGCTCTATGTTGCAAGTCTATGCAATTTTGCAAAGCACGGATGATCATTGTTTAATTCTTGAGTTCCATAATATAAATAGTCTTTGCAATTTAGCAAAGCTTTGATGAGCATTGTTTAATTCTTGAGTTCCACAATCGTATATGCAATTTAATTAAAGCTTTGATGAGCAATGTTTGATACTTGAGTTCCACATTAGAAGTCTATGCAATTTAGCAAAGCTTTGATGAGCATTGTTTAATTCTAGAGTTCCACAATAGCAGTAATCTTCCCAATTTAGCAATAATTTGATGAGGATTGTTTAATTTTTTAGTACCACAATAGAAGTCTAAGCAATTTAAGCAATGCTTTGATGAGCATTGTTTCATTCTTGAGTTCCACATTAGAAGTCTTTGAAATTTTTCAAAGTATTGATGAGCATTGTTTAATTCTTGAATTCCACAATAAAAATTGTCTTCGCAATTTAGCAAAGCTTTGATAAGCAATGTTTAATTCTTAAGTTCCACAATAGAAGTCTATGCATTTTAAGGAAAGCTTTGTTGAGCATTGTTTCATTCTTGAGTTCCACATTAGATGTCTATGCAATTTAGCAAAGCTTTGATTTGCATTATTCAATTCTTGAGTTCCACAATAGATGCAGACTTTGCAATTTAGCTAAGATTTGATGAGCATTGTTAAATTCTTGAGTTCCACAATAGAGGTCTACGCACTTTAAGCAAAGCTTTGACGAACATTGTTTCATTCTTTAGTTCCACATTAGATGTCTATGCAATTTAAGGAAAGCTTTGTTGAGCGTTGATTCATTCTTGAGTTCCACATTAGATGTCTATGCAATTTAAGCAAAGCTTTGTTGAGCATTGTTTCATTCTTGGGCTCTACGTTGCAAATCTATGCAATTTCGCAAAGCACTAATGAGCATTGTTTAATTCTTGAGTTCCATAATATAATTAGTCTTTGCAAATTAGCAAAGCTTTGATGAGCATATTTAATTCTTGAGTTTCACAATCGTATATGCAATTTAAGCAAAGCTTTGATGAGCATTGTTTGATACTTGAGTTCCACATTAGAAGTCAATGCAATTTAGCAAAGCTTTGATGAGCATTGTTTATTTAGAGAGTTCCACAATAAAATAAATCTTCGCAATTTAGCAAAGGTTTGATGAGCATTGTTTAAATCTTTAGTTCCACAATAGAAGTCTAAGCAATTTAAGCAAAGATTTGATGAGCACTGTTTCATTCTTGAGTTCTACATTAGAAGTCTATGCAATTTTGGAGAGTTTTGATGAGCAACGTTTAATTCTTGAGTTCCACAATAAAAGTAGTCTTCGCAATTTAGCAAAGCTTTGATGAGCAATGTTTAATTCTTATGTTCCACAATAGAAGTCTATGCAATTTAAGGAAAGCTTTGTTGAGCATTGTTTCATTCTTGAGTTCCACATTAGATGTATATGCAATCTAGCAAAGCTTTGATTTGCATTGTTTAATTCTTTTTTTTTTGAAAAGAGCCAAAGCTCAGCAAACTTTATTAAAAAGAATAAAAGAATACAAATACAAAAAATAAAGAACAATCCAAAAACACTACTCAATCCAACCTATCCATAACCAACTTCCTAACCATTTTTTAACCCCCTCAATAATCCTCCAAATACCCCAAAAAACCCTAAAATTCATAAGTCTACACCAAGGACTTATTGAATGTGGGAAAAAAGGTAACTTCATCCCCTTGCAAAAATTATACCACTTAACAACATTATAACCAAAGCAAGGGGTAAGGCCCTTAAAAAAACCCACAGTCCAATAGTGAAGACTTAAAAACCAAATCCATAAAGGTCCAATCCCAAACATACTAAATTCAAAAATAATGAACCACAAAACATAAGACACATTAAAGAAATCCCACTGCATACACTTCACGAGATCAAAACAGCATCTTCTTCTTGCTATCAGTTCTTGTATCCTCCCTATGTTGTTCCATCCAATATCCTTTATCATCGCAACATGACTCCTCACTTTGAACCTCCTGCTGTATGCAATCCCAACTTCATCAAGCATGACAATCATCAGCAATAAAATTTTCCTGTAGACAAAAAACAAGAAACAGATGGAGCACCAAAGCCACCATAATTTTAGAACCAGTTTCAGACTAGACATGGCATCAATCACATGTCTAGGATTTTCCATTTGAATAATCTCCATAAAGATCATATCCAAATACAAAATCCCAAAGGTACAAATCACAAAATTTAAGAGCAAGCTCTTAAACCAGTGAATTAATCCGTCAATTCCTTGATAACCGTCAATTCTATTAAACCCATCATTCCGAAAATACCCCCAAAACAAATCACCCATAAAGACAGTCAAACAACTCATCAACTTCAAATCCTTCCAATCCTCAGAACAAACAGAATCACAACAATTAATCCTAACAAAAGAATTCATTAAAGAATCAATTTTTTCCAAAAATACCCCAGGTCTGTAAAGTCTCCCTGCTGACCATAACATTCATCTTCCTCAACCCTAATAACTTCAATTGAATTTCATTCTCAATACACAAAATAACTCCTTCATTCGATTTTCTCAATTTACTAAAAATTCTCGAATTTCTTTCTTTCCAAATGTGAGCAACACAGCTAGCAAAAATCCATTTTTTGATCAAACTTTCAATAGATCTCGAATTTAAGACTGAAGACAATTTAAGAACAAGATCATTCCAATTAGAATAAGAGATGTCAATTCCAGCCTTAGAACAACAATGTTTCCAAATACTATGCGAGAATTCACATTGAAAGAAAAGATGTTCATGAGAATCAGGAATTTTTAAACAGAAAGGACATAGAAGAGAACCTGATTTCTCCCAGCATTTAACTCGATCTTGAGTTTTCAGACGATTCAGAACAGCAAGCCATAAAATAAATGCATTCCTAGGAATACAGTTACTGTACCAAACACAGCTAACCCAGCTGACTTTACTTCCAAAATTATTGATATCTTTCCAAACTTGTTTGCAAGAAAATTTTTTATTCACACCATTCATATCCCTCCAAACAGTAATATCCTTTTGATTACCATTATTACAAAACATGGGAGCATCTTTCAGACCAGGAAATTTAATTACCCAATCAACAGGCCATCTATAAGTATCATTAGTCAAAACATCACTGACTAAAGAATTTTCACTAAATCCATTTCTAAACCAATCCCTCCTTGAAATAATTGTACTTAATATGCCAATTGGGTGCCACCAATCATGCCATAAAGAAGTATTTCTACCATCACCAACACATGAGACAATATGATGTCTAACAGTTTTCCTCAATTCCAAAAATCTTTTCCAAGTCCAATTCATACTTTTCTTCTGCCAAATCTCCCAGAAATTTCCATCACCAATGTAGTTTTCTCTCACCCACTGAACCCACAGAGAATTCTTGTTACTAATCAAATTCCAAATGTGTTTAATTAGTAAAGCATCATTCCAGAATCTTAAGTCCTTAATTCCCAGCCCCCCATTTATTTTTGGCTTACAAACATCTCTCCATCTAACTTTGGCTTTTCCTCTAACCACTTCTCCATTAGCCCACAGAAAATTCCTACAAATCATTTCAATCTCCCTAATAGTAGCTATAGGAATTTTGAAAATTGAAGCCCAATACACATGAATAGAAGTCAGGACAGAATTAATGAGCTGTAATCTTCCAGCAAAAGAAAGCATCTTGTTTTTCCAATTACACACTCTCAATCTAATCTTATCAACAAGAGCAAAACAATCTCTTTTGAAAAGCATATTCACACACATGGGAATCCCAAGATATTTGAAAGGAATTTTACCAATGTCAAAAGGTAAAATTCCCAAAATAATTCTTCTCATGTTTGGCTTCACACAGCTAAAAAAAATTTGGCTTTTTTCCATGCTAGCTTTCAAACCAGAAACAGAATTAAAATCGTCAAGGGCAGCTTTTATTACTCTAGCAGAATTACCATTACCAAAAGAGAACACCAACAAATCATCTGCAAAACATAAGTGTGTAATCCTCTGAGAATCACATTTGCAATGAAATTTGAAACTTTGGCTTTCTTCAATTTTCTTCACCATGATTAGATTAAAAACCTCCATAACCAACGTGAATAAGTATGGAGATAAAGGATCTCCTTGCCTTAACCCCCTCTTTCCTTCAAAATATCCATGGTCTTCACCATTAAAATTCAGCATAAACCAAGGGGAAGAAGTGCATGCCATAATCCAATTAACCATAACAGGATGAAATCCAAATCCAAGAAGGATTCTATTAAGAAATTTCCAGTCAACAGTATCATAGGCCTTTTGTATATCAATCTTTAAGGTACATTTAGGCACTCCTTTTTTATTTTTGTATCCCACCATCAATTCTTGAGCAAGGAGAATATTGTCAAGAATTGATCTTCCTTGAATAAAAGCAGATTGGTTATGGCTAACTATATCACTTAAGCTGTCCCTTATTCTGTTAACTATAATTTTACTGATGCATTTATACAAACTGTTGCAGCAGGCAATAGGCCGAAAATCAGTAACTTTCCTCGGTTCTTCCACTTTAGGAATCAGCACAATCCTAGTAGCATTAATACCCTTCAATAGTTTTCCTGTCCAGAAAAATTCCCTTACAGCTTTACAAATATCTGTCCCAACAATACTCCAAGCACTCTTGAAAAACTTAGAGGAAAACCCATCAGGACCAGGAGCATGATTGTCAGCAATATCAAACATAGCTACTTTAACTTCTTCATCTGTAACCACTCTTATCATATTCATTGCCACTTTTTTATCCAACTTATTAATAAAAAACTCATTATTAAGTATAGACAAATCAGTGGCAACTTCATATCCCAAGAAGTTCTTAAAATGATTAATAAATTTCTCCTTCATAGCCTTCCCCCTGATCCATCTTCCATCTTCATCAAGCACCATCAAAATTCGATTCCTGTTAATCCTACTTTTCAAACAACTGTGAAAAAATTTAGTGTTATTATCCCCATCAGAAAGCCATTTGATCTTAGATCTTTGAGAAAGCAACTTTTCTTCATCATTACAAGCAACATTGTAATCAAAAAGAATATTAGCATGCTCCTCACGATATGAAGCATTAAACGGCTCCTGATCAATTTTCAACTGAATATTTCCCAATTGTTCCCTTAGATCCTTAATTTTCCTTCCCGACCCTCTGAATTTACTACACAGCTGTTTACACTTACTCTTCAACATTTTCAGTTTCTGAGTAACTTTGAACATAAAAAAACCTTCAATATTTGAGGACCAGATATCCTTCACCATAGGCAGAAATTCTTCTTTATCCGCAATGAAATTAGCAAATCTAAAGGAAGATTTCCATCTCAATTTATCATTAGGAAAGAAAAGAATAGCAGGACAGTGATCAGAAGTTCTGTATGGTTTAAAAGCAGCATAAGCTGAAGGGTAATCAGAAATGAATTTCGTGTTGACCATAATCCTATCCAGCTTCTTTAAGATACCTTTATTCCCAGAAGGCGATTTGTTCCAAGTGAATTGAAACCCAGTGCTATTCAAGTCTTCAACTTCAATAAAATTGATACATTCACGAAAATCATCAACTCCTTTCAGACATCTCGAGCATCCTTCTGAATAATCAGAATCTTTTAACACAACATTAAAATCACCCAAAATACACCAAGCTTCCTTTTTCACAGATAAGCTGAATTTTTTCAAATCTTCCCATAAAGCCCTTCTTTCAATATAACCGGAAGCAGCATAGATGAAGGAAAAAAACATGCTATAATTAGAGCCCGAAAATTTAACAAAGCAATGAATCACCTGTTTAGATTGAGATAAAACCATAACATCAAATAATTTTGGATCCCATCCAACAATTATTCTAGTACCAACATCACAATGTTTGTTATTAGAAACCCAATCCCAGTTTCCAAACGATTTACTACACACATTCTTTAAATTTGAAATTTTAACATGTGATTCAACAACAGCACACATTCCCAGCTTATTATCCCTTATAACATCCATAACCTCTTTTTGCTTAACAGCTTTATTTAACCCCCTAACATTCCAGACTCCAATCGACATTATTGACTAATATCATGATTTTTGGCATTTACCACCTCAAATGCCTGAGATAATCCACTAATATTACTGTTCTCATTATTCCTCTTGCTATCCATCTTCTTTTCAACATTAACCATCACAAGATCCTCATTGCTAATGCCCATATTATGAATCTCATTATGTTTCAATCTTTTGTCATCAGTAGCAGATAGAGTGCAATTCAGATCATCAAATTGAACACCAATTTTATCTCTTTTATCATCCTCTTCCATTCCAATTATAGCTTCCTCATCAATCAATCCCAAAACTTCAAAGCTATTTTTATTGCTGCTATCATTTTCCTTATCACTCTTCTTAATCTCCGCCAAATCATTGACATTCTTCTTTATATACACTTGTCTTTTGTCTCCATCATTTACCTGATCATTAATGTTATTCTGACCATAACCCACCTTCTCAAATTTTTTATTCTTCTCCAAATTCCAATGCCCCACTCCTTTGTTATTCCAATTCCCATTTTGTCCCCAACCATTTCCACTTTTGTTTCCATATTGTCCCCTAAACTTATTCCCCACTCTTGAGTAATTACTCCTCCCATTATTTTTCTGATTACCTATATTAGCAGCTTTCCACATAGAATTGCTTGTACCTTCTCCATCTTTAATATTTTTATTTTTCTTATTCGTAAATTCTGTAAATCCTTCATCATCAATCACATTTTTCCCTTTATCTTCCTTGCTAATCCCACTGCCACCATTTTGCAAAGATTTAGCACCCATCATACTAGCCATACAGACCTTATCAATGTGTCCAAACACTTTACAATGACTGCATCTAGATGGCATCCAAGCATATTCCACATCAAAGTTTTGAATAACAGCAGAATTAGTAACAAAATCCCACGTTGAGATATCAATGTTTCTCTTCCATTCTTTATTAGCTGACATTTCGATAAGGATCCTAGCATAAGCATTTCTCCCTTTATGTTCCAAACACATCTCCTCAGTAAAAGAATCAAACGCAAGAGGAATTCCCAATTTACTAGCAATAATGCACAGATTATCCCCACTCCAAACCTCCAAGGGTAAGTCATAAATCTTGACCCAAACCGGAATCTTATCATGTCTATTTTTAGTTAAAGTCAAACCTGGTCTCCATCTTTGAAGAAATAAAGGCATATTATTGAACATTAGCCATGGACTTCCTTCAAGAATAGATAACATCCCTTGTTCATCACTGAATTTAAAAAAGAAGAACCCTTTATTATTCATGAAAACCTCTTCAAGACCCACATTCTTCCATAGCCTTCTGACCTCCTTTTGAATCACTGGAAAAGCCAATTTCTTATCAATCATATATCCATATAAAGTATTCACATAAGGAATACTCGCATTTTTAAGATTTTCAATTGGGATAATAATTGGACCATCTTCTTCACCTTTTTCCCCTGGGATATATCTAACATCAATCTTACCCTTATGTCTATTTCCTTTTAACACACCAGCATAAGAGTTTTTTAAATTCCCCTGCATATCTTTCTCCATCGAATTTCCAATTTTAGCTGCTCCCAAAATAGAAGGAAGAGTATTAATACTATTAATAACAGTGCCTGCAGCCAAATTCCCATTATTATCATTACTAATATTATTAATATCCTCCTCTTCCATCATTATTTCCTCATCATCACTAGTTTCCTCCTCACTTGAGTCAACTCCCCCCTCTTCATCTTCTGAATTCTCTTCTTCATTATCATCTCCCAATTTATTCTCCGTCTTATCCATTTTCAAATCATCCATAACCATATTCTGAATTATCCCTTTATCAACTCCCTTTCCCACCTGTCCTTCTTCCTTCAAATCATTCAGAAACTGAAATCCCATTCCTGGAATGAAATCTTCATTGATATTAGCCTTTTTCTCCCCATCAGTTATAATCTTCACAACTTCATTATCTTCCCTATTAGAGTTATTCTGAATTTTAACATCCATCACTGAAATGGTAGGGTTCACATTAACCATTTCACTAGTAACATTCTTCAATTCAGAGATTGGACTCAGGACTTCATTACTCATCATCAACCCATCCCAATTTTTCATCAAATTAGCAGTATTACCAGTTGGGATAGAAATAACATGAGATTTTACCTTTTTAGAATCATCAGACAATCCTTTCTTCAATTCTTTCTCCTTTCCATCAGATCCAGGTATAGAAATGTTAGACTCCAACTCCAAAACTGAGACAGATTCCGATTCTTCTCCCGTTTCCTCTTCTGAACCATCTTCATTGAAGAATTCTTCAGTATCCATCGGAGCTAATTTATCCACCTTCTTCCTAGCTCTGTTCTTAATCCTGAAAGATTTCCCCTCCATTTTCCATCCAGCTTTGCTAATCCCAGATACAACAGCTCCAGTCACACTTGGTTTGCGACGAGCTTTATAGATCGTGGCAGATGATTGTTCAATAACCCCAGGAGGAACTAGATCATTTACCTCCATTTCAGTTTTTGAATAACGAACTGCAGCACTTTTATCCGGAGGTTTAACCTTCACTTCCTTCAATCGATCCGATTTGGATGATGCTCCCATTAAGACAATGGAAATAGAAGAGAAATTGCTTCACCAAATTAAATGAAATACGTCGGAAAAGCAGCACCGATGAATCGAAACTAGATCGCACCACCGTCAGAAAGAATCAAGGGAAGAGAGAGAAAGTAGAGAGAGAAAGCGAAAAAGTTTTTTTAGCAGCATTGTTTAATTCTTTGCATTGTTTAATTCTTGAGCTCCACAATAGATGCAAACTTTGCAATTTAGCTAAGATTTGATGAGCATTGTTAAATTCTTGAGTTCCACATTAGAAGTCTATGCAACTTAGCAAAGCTTTGATGTGTATTAGTTAATTCTTGAGCTCCATAGTAGAAGTAGTCTTCGCAATTTAGAAAATCTTTAATCAACATTGTTTAATTCTTGAGTTCCACAATTGATGTGGTGTTTTAAGTTTAGCAAAGCTTTTATGAGCATTGTTTAATTCTTGAGTTCCACAATAGAAGTCTATGCAATTTACAAAGGTTTTGATGAGCATTGTTTAATTCTTGAGTTCCACATTACAAGTAGTCTGCGCTATTTAGCAAAGCTTTCATGAGTATTGTTTATATATTGAGTTCCACAATAAAAGTCTATGCAATTTAAGAAAACCTTTGATGAGCATTCTTTCATTCTTGAGTTCCACATTAGAAGTCTACGCAATTTTGCAAATCTTTGACGAGTATCGTTTAATTCTAGAGTTCCATAATAGATGTAGTCTTCGCAATTTATTAAAGCTATTATGAGCATCGTTTAGTTCTTAAGTTCCACAATAGAAGTCTATGCAATTTAAGCAAAGCTTTGTTGAGCATTGTTTCATTCTTGGGCTCTATGTTGCAAGTCTATGCAATTTTGCAAAGCACGGATGATCATTGTTTAATTCTTGAGTTCCATAATATAAATAGTCTTTGCAATTTAGCAAAGCTTTGATGAGCATTGTTTAATTCTTCAGTTCCACAATCGTATATGCAATTTATGCAAAGCTTTGATGAGAATTGTTTGATACTTGAGTTCCACATTAGAAATCTGCGCACTTTAGCAAAGCTTTAATGAGCATTGTTTAATTCTAGAGTTCCACAATAGAAGTTATCTTCCCGATTTAGCAATGGTTTGATGAGGATTGTTTAATTCTTTAGTACCACAATAGAAGTCTAAGAAATTTAAGTAAAGCTTTGATAAGCATTGTTTCATTCTTGAGTTCCACGTTAGAAGTCTATGAAAATTTTCAAAGTATTGATGAGCATTGTTTAATTCTTGAGTTCCATAATAAAAGTTGTCTTCGCAATTTAGCAAAGCTTTGATGAGCAATGTTTAAGGAAACCTTTGTTGAGCATTGTTTCATTCTTGAGTTCCACATTAGATGTCTATGCAATATAGCAAAGCTTTGATTTGCATTGTTTAATTCTTGAGTTCCACAATAGATGTAGACTTTGCAATTTAGCTAAGATTTGATGAGCATTGTTAAATTCTTGAGTTCCATAATAGAAGTCTATGCAATTTAAGCAATGCTTTGACGAACATTGTTTCGTTCTTTAGTTCCACATTAGAAGTCTATGCAACTTAGCAAAGCTTTGATGTGTATTGGTTAATTCTTGAGTTCCATAGTAGAAGTAGTCTTCGCAATTTAGCAAAGCTTTAATCAGCATTGTTTAATTCTATAGTTCCACAATTGATGTGGTGTTTTAAGTTTAGCAAAGCTTTTATGAGCATTGTTTAATTCTTGAGTTCCACAATAGAAGTCTATGCAGTTTACAAAGGTTTTGATGAGCATTGTTTAATTCTTGAGTTCCACATTACAGGTAGTCTGCGCTATTTAGCAAAGCTTTCATGAGTATTGTTTATATATTGAGTTCCACAATAAAAGTCTATGCAATTTAAGCAATCCTTTGATGAGCATTCTTTCATTCTTGAGTTCCACATTAGAAGTCTACGGAATTTTGCAAATCTTTGATGAGTATTGTTTAATTTTAGAGTTCCATAATAGATGTAGTCTTCGCAATTTATTAAAGCTATTATGAGCATCGTTTAATTCTTAAGTTCCACAATAGAAGTCTATGCATTTTAAGCAAAGCTTTGTTGAGCATTGTTTCATTCTTGGGCTCTACGTTGCAAGTCTATGCAATTTCGCAAAGCACTGATGAGCATTGTTTAATTCTTGAGTTCCATAATATAAATACTCTTTGCAATTTAGCAAAGCTTTGATGAGCATTGTTTAATTCTTGAGTTCCACAATCGTATATGCAATTTAATTAAAGCTTTGATGAGCAATGTTTGATACTTGAGTTCCACATTAGAAGTCTATGCAATTTAGCAAAGCTTTGATGAGCATTGTTTAATTCTAGAGTTCCACAATAGCAGTAATCTTCCCAATTTAGCAATAATTTGATGAGGATTGTTTAATTTTTTAGTACCACAATAGAAGTCTAAGCAATTTAAGCAATGCTTTGATGAGCTATGTTTCATTCTTGAGTTCCACATTAGAAGTCTTTGAAATTTTTCAAAGTATTGATGAGCATTGTTTAATTCTTGAATTCCACAATAAAATTTGTCTTCGCAATTTAGCAAAGCTTTGATAAGCAATGTTTAATTCTTAAGTTCCACAATAGAATTCTATGCATTTTAAGGAAAGCTTTGTTGAGCATTGTTTCATTCTTGAGTTCCACATTAGATGTCTATGCAATTTAGCAAAGCTTTGATTTCCATTATTCAATTCTTGAGTTCCACAATAGATGCACAATAGAGGTCTACGCACTTTAAGCAAAGCTTTGACGAACATTGTTTCATTCTTTAGTTCCACATTAGATGTCTATGCAATTTAAGGAAAGCTTTGTTGAGCGTTGTTTCATTCTTGAGTTCCACATTAGATGTCTATGCAATTTAAGCAAAGCTTTGTTGAGCATTGTTTCATTCTTGGGCTCTACGTTGCAAATCTATGCAATTTCGCAAAGCACTAATGAGCATTGTTTAATTCTTGAGTTCCATAATATAATTAGTCTTTGCAAATTAGCAAAGCTTTGATGAGCATGTTTAATTCTTGAGTTTCACAATCGTATATGCAATTTAAGCAAAGCTTTGATGAGCATTGTTTGATACTTGAGTTCCACATTAGAAGTCAATGCAATTTAGCAAAGCTTTTATGAGCATTGTTTATTTACAGAGTTCCACAATAAAATAAATCTTCGCAATTTAGCAAAGGTTTGATGAGCATTGTTTAAATCTTTAGTTCCACAATAGAAGTCTAAGCAATTTAAGCAAAGATTTGATGAGCACTGTTTCATTCTTGAGTTCTACATTAGAAGTCTATGCAATTTTGGAGAGTTTTGATGAGCAACGTTTAATTCTTGAGTTCCACAATAAAAGTAGTCTTCGCAATTTAGCAAAGCTTTGATGAGCAATGTTTAATTCTTATGTTCCACAATAGAAGTCTATGCAATTTAAGGAAAGCTTTGTTGAGCATTGTTTCATTCTTGAGTTCCACATTAGATGTATATGCAATCTAGCAAAGCTTTGATTTGCATTGTTTAATTCTTGAGCTCCACAATAGATGCAAACTTTGCAATTTAGCTAAGATTTGATGAGCATTGTTAAATTCTTGAGTTCCACATTAGAAGTCTATGCAACTTAGCAAAGCTTTGATGTGTATTAATTAATTCTTGAGCTCCATAGTAGAAGTAGTCTTCGCAATTTAGAAAATCTTTAATCAACATTGTTTAATTCTTGAGTTCCACAATTGATGTGGTGTTTTAAGTTTAGCAAAGCTTTTATGAGCATTGTTTAATTCTTGAGTTCCACAATAGAAGTCTATGCAATTTACAAAGGTTTTGATGAGCATTGTTTAATTCTTGAGTTCCACATTACAAGTAGTCTGCGCTATTTAGCAACATTGTTTAATTCTTGAGTTCCACAATTGATGTGGTGTTTTAAGTTTAGCAAAGCTTTTATGAGCATTGTTTAATTCTTGAGTTCCACAATAGAAGTCTATGCAATTTACAAAGGTTTTGATGAGCATTGTTTAATTCTTGAGTATTGTTTATATATTGAGTTCCACAAAAAAAGTCTATGCAATTTAAGAAAACCTTTGATGAGCATTCTTTCATTCTTGAGTTCCACATTAGAAGTCTACACAATTTTGCAAATCTTTGATGAGTATTGTTTAATTCTAGAGTTCCATAATAGATGTAGTCTTCGCAATTTATTAAAGCTATTATGAGCATCGTTTAATTCTTAAGTTCCACAATAGAAGTCTATGCAATTTAAGCAAAGATTTGCTGAGCATTGTTTCATTCTTGGGCTCTACGTTGCAATTCTATGCAATTTCGCAATGCACTGATGAGCATTGTTTAACTCTTGAGTTCCATAATATAAATAGTCTCTGCAATTTAGCAAAGCTTTGATGAGCATTGTTTAATTCTTGAGTTCCACAATCGTATATGTAATTTAATCAAAGCTTTGATGAGCAATGTTTGATACTTTAGTTCCACATTAGAAGTCTATGCAATTTAGCAAAGCTTTGATGAGCATTGTTTAATTCTAGAGTTCCACAATAGAAGTAATCTTCCCAATTTAGCAATGGTTCGATGAGGATTGTTTAATTCTTTAGTACCACAATAGAAGTTTAAGCAATTTAAGCAAAGCTTTGATGAGCATTGTTTCATTCTTGAGTTCCACAATAAAAGTTGTCTTCGCAATTTAGCAAAGCTTTGATGAGCAATGTTTAATTCTTAAGTTCCACAATAGAAGTCTATGGAATTTAAGGAAACCTTTGTTGAGCATTGTTTCATTCTTGAGTTCCACATTAGATGTCTATGCAATTTAGCAAAGCTTTGATTTGCATTGTTTAATTCTTGAGTTCCACAATAGATGCAGACTTTGCAATTTAGCTAAGATTTGATGAGCATTGTTAAATTCTTGAGTTCCACAATAGAAGTCTACGCAATTTAAGCAAAGCTTTGACGAACATTGTTTCATTCTTTAGTTCCACATTAGAAGTCTATGCAACTTAGCAAAGCTTTGATGTGTATTGGTTAATTCTTGAGTTCCATAGTAGAAGTAGTCTTCGCAATTTAGCAAAGCTTTAATCAACATTGTTTAATTCTTGAGTTCCACAATTGATGTGGTGTTTTAAGTTTAGCAAATATTTTATGAGCATTGTTTAATTCTTGAGTTCCACAATAGAAGTCTATGCAATTTACAAAGGTTTTGATGAGCATTGTTTAATTCTTGAGTTCCACATTACAAGTAGTCTGAGCTATTTAGCAAAGCTTTCATGAGTATTGTTTATATAATGAGTTCCGCAATAAAAGTCTATGCAATTTAAGCAAACCTTTGATGAGCATTCTTTCATTCTTGAGCTCCACATTAGAAGTCTACGCAATTTTGCAAATCTTTGATGAGTATTGTTTAATTTTAGAGTTCCATAATAGATGTAGTCTTCGCAATTTATTAAAGCTATTATGAGCATCGTTTAATTCTTAAGTTCCACAACAGAAGTCTATGCAATTAAAGCAAAGCTTTGTTGAGCATTGTTTCATTCTTGGGCTCTATGTTGCAAGTCTATGCAATTTCGCAAAGCACTGATGAGCATTGTTTAATTCTTGAGTTCCAAAATATAAATTGTCTTTGCAATTTAGCAAAGCTTTGATGAGCATTGTTTAATTCTTGTGTTCCACAATCGTATATGCAATTTAATCAAAGCTTTGATGAGCATTCTTTGATACTTGAGTTCGACATTAGAAGTCTATGCAATATAGAAAAGCTTTGATGAGCATTATTTAATTCTAGAATTCCACAATAGAAGTAATCTTCCAAATTTAGCAATGGTTTGATGAGGATTGTTTAATTCTTTAGTACCACAATAGAAGTCTAAGCAATTAAAGCAAAGGTTTGATGAGCATTGTTTCATTCTTGAGTTCCACATTAGAAGTCTATTAAATTTTTCAAAGTATTGATGAGCATTGTTTAATTCTTGAGTTCCACAATAAAAGTTGTCTTCGCAATTTAGCAAAGCTTTGATGAGCAATGTTTAATTCTTAAGTTCCACAATAAAAGTCTATTCAATTTAAGGAAAGCTTTGTTGAGCATTGTTTCATTCTTGAGTTCCACAATAGATGTCTATGCAATTTAGCAAAGCTTTGATATGCATTGTTTAATTCTTGAGTTCCACAATAGATGCAGACTTTGCAATTTAGCTAAGATTTGATGAGCATTGTTAAATTCTTGAGTTCCACAATAGAAGTCTATGCAATTTAAGCAAAGCTTTGACGAACATTGTTTCATTCTTTAGTTCCACATTAGAAGTCTATGCAACTTAGCAAAGCTTTGATGTGTATTGGTTAATTCTTGAGTTCCATAGTAGAAGTAGTCTTCGCAATTTAGCAAAGCTTTAATCAGCATTGTTTAATTCTTAAGTTCCACAATTGATGTGGTGTTTTAAGTTTAGCAAAGCTTTTATGAGCATTGTTTAATTCTTGAGTTCCACAATAGAAGTCTATGCAATTTACAAAGGTTTTGATGAGCATTGTTTAATTCTTGAGTTCCACATTTCATGTAGTCTGTGCTATTTAGCAAAGCTTTCATGTGTATTGTTTATATATTGAGTTCCACAATAAAAGTCTGCAATTTAAGCAAACCTTTGATGAGCATTCTTTTATTCTTGAGTTCCACATTAGAAGTCTATGCAATTTTGCAAATCTTTAATGAGTATTGTTTAATTCTAGAGTTCCATAATAGATGTAGTCTTCGCAATTTATTAAAGCTATTATGAGCATCGTTTAATTCTTAAGTTCCACAATAGAAGTCTATGCAATTAAAGCAAAGCTTTGTTGAGCATTGTTTCATTCTTGGGCTCTACGTTGCAAGTCTATGAAATTTCGCAAAGCACTGATGAGCATTGTTTAATTCTTGAGTTCCATAATATAAATTGTCTTTGCATTTTAGCAATGCTTTGATGAGCATTGTTTAATTCTTGTGGTCCACAATCGTATATGCAATTTAATCAAAGCTTTGATGAGCATTCTTTGATACTTGAGTTCCACATTAGAAGTCTATGCAATATAGCAAAGCTTTGATGAGCATTGTTTAATTCTAGAATTCCACAATAGAAGTAATCTTCCAAATTTAGCAATGGTTTGATGAGGATTGTTTAATTCTTTAGTACCACAATAGAAGTCTAAGCAATTTAAGCAAAGGTTTGATGAGCATTGTTTCATTCTTGAGTTCCACATTAGAAGTCTATTAAAATTTTCAAAGTATTGACGAGCATTGTTTAATTCTTGAGTTCCACAATAAAAGTTGTCTTCGCAATTTAGCAAAGCTTTGATGAGCAATGTTTAATTCTTAAGTTCCATAATAGAAGTCTATTCAATTTAAGGAAAGCTTTGTTGAGCATTGTTTCATTCTTGAGTTCCACAATAGATGTCTATGCAATTTAGCAAAGCTTTGATATGCATTGTTTAATTCTTGAGTTCCACAATAGATGCAGACTTTGCAATTTAGCTAAGATTTGATGAGCATTGTTAAATTCTTGAGTTCCACAATAGAAGTCTATGCAATTTAAGCAAAGCTTTGACGAACATTGTTTCATTCTTTAGTTCCACATTAGAAGTCTATGCAACTTAGCAAGGCTTTGATGTGTATTGGGTAATTCTTGAGTTCCATAGTAGAAGTAGTCTTCGCGATTTAGCAAAGCTTTAATCAGCATTGTATAATTCTTGAGTTCCACAATTGATGGTGTTTTAAGTTTAGCAAAGCTTTTATGAGCATTGTTTCATTCTTGAGTTCCACAATTGAAGTCTATGCAATTTACAAAGGTTTTGATGAGCATTGTTTAATTCTTGAGTTCCACATTACAAGTAGTTTTCGCTATTTAGCAAAGCTTTCATGAGTATTGTTTATATATTGAGTTCCACAATAAAAGTCTATGCAATTTAAGCAAACCTTTGATGAGCATTCTCTCATTCTTGAGTTCCACATTAGAAGTCTACGCAATTTTGCAAATCTTTGATGGGTATTGTTTAATTCTAGAGTTCCATAATAGCTGTAGATTTCGCAATTTAGCAAAGCTATTATGAGCATCGTTTAATTCTTAAGTTCCACAATAGATGTCTATGCAATTTAAGCAAAGCTTTGTTGAGCATTGTTTCATTCTTGGGCTCTACATTGCAAGTCTATGCAATTTCGCAAAGCACTGATGAGCATTGTTTAATTCTTTAGTTCCATAATATAAATAGTCTTTGCAATTTAGCAAAGCTTTGATGAGCATGTTTAATTCTTCAGTTCGACAATCGTATATGCAATTTAATCAAAGCTTTGATGAGAATTGTTTAATTCTAGAGTTCCACAATAAAAGTAATCTTCCTAATTTAGCAATGGTTTGATGAGGATTGTTTAATTCTTTAGTACCACAATAGAAGTCTAAGCAATTGAAGCAAAGCTTTGATGAGTATTGTTTCATTCTTGAATTCCACATTAGAAGTCTTTGCAATTTTTCAAAGTATTGATGAGCATTGTTTAATTCTTAAGTTCCACAATAAAAGTTGTCTTTGCAATTTAGCAAAGCTTTGATGAGCAATGTTTAATTCTTATGTTCCACAATAGAAGTCTATGCAATTTAAGGAAAGCTTTGTTGAGCATTGTTTCATTCTTGAGTTCCACATTAGATGTCTAAGCAATTTAGCAAAGCTTTGATTTGCATTGTTTAATTCTTGAGTTCCACAATAGATGTAGACTTTGCAATTTAGCTAAGATTTGATGAGCATTGTTAAATTCTTGAGTTCCACAATAGAAGTCTATGCAATTTAAGCAAAGCTTTGACGAACATTGTTTCATTCTTTAGTTCCTCATTAGAAGTCTATGCAATTTAGCAAAGCTTTGATGTGTATTGGTTAATTCTTGAGTTCCATAGTAGAAGTAGTCTTCGCAATTCAGCAAAGCTTTAATCACCCTTAAACATGCCCAAAATAAATGTTTTGTCCCCCAAATGGCCTTATACATTTACCATAAAATAGTAGTAGGGGATTTAAGGGCTTAAACACAAGGAAACGAGGGATGACTTGGAGTTTACGGCCCATGCATTTATCTAGGCCGTAAACTCCCCCAAACCCACTCAAATGTTGGTTTTAATCCCCCAAAATAGCATCACACTTCATTAGAAATTGCTAGAAAGGTAATAGGGGCTTAAAACTTCACTTAACTCAATGATTTAGAGTTTACGGCCGTAAACTCCTTTAGGAGTTGTTCCTAGGCCGTAAACTCCATTATAAATCCCTTAGAAGCCTCAAACCCACTCATGCCTTTTGGGAAAAGTGCTTAGAATAAATCAATGAGCAAGCTAGAAGCATAAAACACCCAAGAATATGACCTTGGGAGTTTACGGCCGTAAACTCCCTTAGGTTGGGCCGTAAAATCCAAGATTGGCCCATGTTAATGCTTTAAATCCACTCACACACTTGATAGTTGAGTTTAGCAAGGTTCCACAATTGATATGAGACACTTTAGCACCCTAGAACACCCTCACCATGAGTTTACGGCCGTTAACTCATGGTGAGAAGTCCCTAGGCCATAAACTATGTATTAAGGGGGTATTCTTGGATAGTTAACTCCATTCCTTAGCCATTCACACCCTTAAACGCTACCCGGGACACCCAAACACTTAGCCAAAGTGTTTTCCGCTCCTATGAGCGCGTAAATTTGTTTAATTAGTATATAATATGCTAATTGTATGTGAACATATGTTATCATATGTTAAAATAGGTCATTGTGTGTGTTCAAGTCCTTGCGTGACACCGAACGCCCAAACGGCACCTGCGTCGGACCTACTTACACCAGGTGAGTTCATACCCCTGAATGAACCTTTTAAATGTTTTTAAATGTTTTATAAGGGGGGATACAAGTTAAACATGCCAGTTATCATATCAATCACATGTGATTGATAACCCGCATGCACAAGATTTTACCACTTTACACTGTTTTACCGAGTAGGACACCATAAGGATTTTTACTTATTTCATAATTTTTGCTTATACTGATTTATCCAAATTCCTTCTAAATTGGTTTATGAAAGATTCTCTAAGGTTTTTAAACATATTTTACAAAAGAATACAGTTTGTGATTTTCTCTGTACATAAAGGCTTTTCATCAAAGATTTCTTTTTCGACGTATACTTTTACTTGTTAAATACTGCTGCTTCGCTTATACTTATTTTATATTTCTACTCGGTAACGCATTCACTTATACTTGTAGTCGCTTATACCTGATGACGCTTATACTTATTCACGCTCTTACTTAGTGATACGATTTTTCTTCACTTGTACTTGATTACGACTCAACTTCACTTATACTTGATACGCTGTTGCTTCACTTATTATCGCCTCTACTTCGTGATATGCTTATACTTGTTTGACACTTCCACTCCACTTGCGACCGCTTCTACTTCACTTGTTAGACACTTCTACTTTGCAAGGATCACTTCTACTTGATACATACTCAGTCGTAGTTAGAGGTATGTCCGTGCTTATATAGGTACATATAATTAATGATTGAAAGACTTAGGAAGGCTCGTCTGCCCTATTTCCTTTTCTTCGTTGAGATGTGGTCTGGTGGGATCGGATGGCCATCCGAAGGTCGTTTGACTCACTAGTTATATATTATCTATATCAGGATGGACATATAGGAATTCTCTAGTCAGTTCAGTTAAGAGTCTCTACTTCTAGTCTACACTTACATTAGAAACCCATTATTTGGAAGTCTCTACCCACTATTTGGGATGCATCTTCAGGACACGCCCTTCTTCGTCGTCTAGTTGGTAACCAGAGTCTCCTGTAGGGAGAGCGGACATTGTGTGTATAGATCTATACGGGATTGACACCCCCGCACCCTGACTGCTAGCTACAGTCCACGGCCAACCAGGCCAAGGGGTGACAAATGTCACAATCTTGAGACGCTCGTAGGGCGTCTGGTTCTCTAGTGTCGGTTAGTATGGTTACGAGTATCCCGAGTTACCTTATAATTCTTTGGCCTTAAGGTAACGGTATTTCACTGGCAATCTACGCTGTATGCTGGTAATTCATTTTCAGAGTCACACTGTTTTGACCTTACAAGACGTATCTTTCATTTGATGCTGCCTGGGGTCTGTATCCACTGTATTCACAGAATCCACTGTATTCACGGTATTCACTATGCTCATTGTTCTAGACCTCCCTAGACGTATCTTTTATTTTGATATTGTCTGTGGTCTGTATTCACTGTTTTGGACCTTACCAGCTGTACCTTTCATTTGGTACCTTCTGGGGTTTGTGTCTCTATTTGTTAGACTGAACCAGGCGTGTCGTTCGTTCGATACTCTCCTGGAGTCTATGATTCCTTGCCTTAGTCAGCAGTTCTCACTGCTGAGGCATATGTTATTCCCTGATGTCATTTGCTTTCCTCAATAATCAAATTCAGTATGTTGATAATGATAGCAACTTAGGGAAAACTACTTTTTACCACATAACACTGACCAGTCTTGGTAGAAGGCTGCTTTGATTAAAGAAAATATAGGATTTTCTGGAAAGAACTCTAATACACTGTAAACACTTAAACTATTACTTTATAAAGTTATTTGAATGAAATGTCACTAAATACTTATGAACTCACCAGCATTTGTAAAAATGCTGATACTCGCTTTTCAAATAACTTGTATTCTCAGGTTAGCATTAGACAGGTACACCACGGAGCTGTCGATGAAGATAACTTAGTGCCATGCCATGCTTATTATATTTGTCTGTATTACTTTGATGTATTGTAATGTAATTCATGTAAAACTATTACTATTAATGCAATGTTTTGTTGTACTTTGATTACTATATGCATGTGTTGTGATACTTGACATGACGTCATCCACCCCAGAACGATTCCGCCGTTCCGGTTTTGGGGTGTGACAGATTGGTATCAGAGCATTGTTTATAGTGAGCGAAGTATATCAATTCATAAAAGATATACAACCTATAAACGCAATGGGATAGAACACTCTGACCAAGAATTATACTTTAAAATATAACCATATTTTACCAAGGTATAATAACATCCAGAATCTAAACACTCGAACAAAAGTATCACAAGAAGGACAATAATAAAAGTTGTCGGATGTTGAGCACTACAGTCAAACCTGGGAAGTTATGTAATCGTAAGCTGGGATAAATGTAACCTGATCAACTACATTTATCCGAGATGCGATGAACGTGTGCTTGGGAGTGATAGTGGTGTACAACAGGTCTGAAACTTACCAACTAGGAATGCTAGAGCCAAACAAAAAGTTAAAATACTATAGGAGTATTTTAGAACGCTAAAAGATCCACACTAATTCCAGAATCATATTCAGAAGATAAGAATCAAACAAGAATTAAAATACCGTAGGGGTATTTTAGAATACATAAACAACCTTGCGTGAATAACTAAAAAGATCCTTGTTGATATACCTACAACTACAGAGGGTGTACTCCCAAGGTTATATATAGTAAGGATCCCATAGGCTAAGAATGTGTGGTTTCGCTCTACTTCCTTTTCCTTGTTTGGATGTGGATCCCGAGTACTATCACATATTCGAAGGCCTATCGAATCTAAGTTATATATGATTTGTATACCCTGTGTAGTCGTAGCAGGACTCGATATGGATCATCCAGTGAAATGCTAAAAATCTCTTAGGATTCTTTAGACATTTCCATTCTCGCACGAACCCTGTAGAAAACCCTATCCACCTCAGTACTCGGCAGAAGAGTTGATTCAGATCCAGAAGAGGTTCATTGAGAAGATTTCCTGTTCAGAAATAAATGAACTGGGTCGAGACTATTGAATGCACCAAGTGCCCATATTCTTTTAGGGACGTTAGTGAGAAATTCGCCTAAACTTCGGAGATTCCCAGTCATCCATCATGAAGTGATGATACCCAGAGTTGGAATCAGAAGGAAGGCGGAGTAGAAATTCAATATGTCCAAACGAGAAGAGAACCCTAGGAAACTACCCGAAGGAAATCAACGCCGATTCCAGTCAAAGATACGAGGCAGACCGAGGGAGCCAGTACATGGAACCCGGGAATTGTCTTTTCCTCGTGTGCGTCACGCTAATACACCCATAAAATAATACAATTTAGTGAGTTAGTGGTTACACTACTCATGCTATGTGTTAGGTAAATCGTCGTTTCCTGTTGCCAAATACACGATTAGGGCGGATCCTCGCATCTCTATTGAGAGAATTTAGTCATTTGCCCTCGTGAGCCTCTCTTTCTGCAGTTTCGTTCTGAACCGTTCTCAAATCTCTCCAGGCCGGAGAGTGAAACCTTTCCCAGTATAAAGGTAACTTAGTAGGAACGACTCGCATCGATTACCAGGACTACATCATAGGGATGTAGGTCGACACTCAGACAACCAACATCCGAGGCACGGGAAAATTTATGCCTTATACGTTCGGGACAGAAATGTCCAGGGCTAACCATCATCTCTAATTACCTTGTATTCCTTTCCGTGTAGGAAAACCATGCCACCGAAGAAGCGTAACCAATCCACAAGCAAGAAACCTGCTCTCTTATTCGATGAAGCTACGTTCCAAGCTGCAGTCTCAGCAGCCGTAGCAGCTGTCATGGCTCACCTGAATGCTAACACCGCCATTGTTAGCAAGGGCCCTGTCGGGATTTCCAATCCTGGCGATGGACAGCAGCAACCAACACTTTCATACTCAGCCACCCAAGAACCTCCACTGAACCCACTAAAGAGAAAACTCAAGATAGAGGAGGGAAGTACCTCGGCTCAAGGACCTTCCAAAGGGCAACGAGCTGAGGCAGTCGATACCCCTGTCAATCCTTCCCTCCCGACCTCAAGAAGACCATACCTAGGAGACCTTCCCCACTGCAGCAAGTGCAGCTACCATCATCATGGTGCCTGCCGGGAACTCTATTGTGCTAGGTGCCACATGCTGGGGCATACTGCTCGCGTCTGCAGAACCCCGGTTGAGTTCATTACATCAACCACCAATGTGGCGACCCATACAGTTTGCCACCTATGTGGTAAAATGGGACACTTCAAGAAGGACTGCCCAACCGAAGAGAAAGACAAAGATACAGAAGGAGCCTAACTCTACCGCTTAGGAGGAAACGTCAAGGAACTCGGTAGATTTTTGGTACGTCTCTCGATCTCGGGTAAATAAGCTAAGAACAATAAAAGACTAATACAAATATAAATTCTTTCTAGTAAGGCGAAAGTCGCAGCACTGTTATAAAACTTAAAATTCATTAGGTAAAACTATAGTGGCAAAACATATATGTTACGACCATGTATATTTAAGATGGACAGACCTAGAGTGAGCGAATGCCGCCTCATTTCCTGTTCCTCGTTTGGTTGTGGATTTAGGGCGGGGTCGCTCAGTCAACAGTCCTCCCCACCTTAAATATACATGACTAGTATATGTGAGGCGATTATAGAAATGCCTTGTGGGAATTCATTCATGAAAAGATACTCTATTCGGAAACACTTAGAACTCTTTATAGTTCTGCGTCAACTCTATCAGTCCAGGTATCCGCGATATTGATATATAAGACGAAACCCCGAGACGCCTAGAACTTGTGTGCCTATTCGGCACATGACTCTATCGATCTTCACTTTATATCATGTTGGAGTGTGCCAACTTCGACGACTCTATTGATCATGGTTTGACTTCGTGCAACCGTGTGTATATCCTTAAGTGCTGTGTAAAAAGAACTTTCTTCATAGCCATGTCGGCAAAGAAAGGTTCTTCCGAACCTAAACCTAACACAAATAAGCAAACTTAATACGATCCATCAATCGTCCCTCTTATCTCAAGCCTTCCGAAGTACCCAAGGGAAGATACCGTACACTGTTGACCGACCCCTCGTAGTCAGATAAACACCGAAGCGAAAGACACTGCAGATACTTCAGGAAACGACAACCATCCGAAGCATACCTCTTGGATTCCCCGGGAGATCCTTCGCATCTCGCACATTAGGTTCGTGAACCCTGAGGATAGAACTCATGAGGCTAACCACTATCATCAGTCATACCGATGGCATGCATCAAGTATTGGCGGTTAAGCCAAGCATGAGTTCTACCACGAACCTCTTCGCAAAACACTTTCACCCTATTCAATAACATAGGAGCCGAAATCAAGAGAACTACTGCGGATTGAGCTAGTAAAGTTCCGAGTGATGAGACCTTATACCCACTAGATTTGACTTAGACCGAGAAAACTCGGAACCTTCGGAAAAGTAGTTGCAGTAGATGCTCGCACTACTCAGGCACCTCGTCCACCCAGTTATAGACAAGTGGTGCTTATCATCCTCCACCCTCTTGCAAGGAGGAAAATCGTCGTCGCCCGGTAGACGATGAATTACACTTTCCAAAGTGAACACTAGGATACCGAGAACCACAGGATAACCTTCGCGGCCAAGAATCCTCGATCAAAGAGCGAAAGTTGTTGCATTAAGCCTCATGACCCAGATCCCGAAGAGGATATAGACTTGACACCAGCCTTGGTGTTAGTTGAAGGGTTATGCAGGAACATGCACTTTCCACGCTAGAATAAACCACAGTCTTAGAGATTCATTGGACTATTAGGTGTTCCACGAATACCATCTCACGCAGAGATAGTTGAACCACCTCCCTAGATAGTCCAACACTCGTCTGGTGAAACCCTATATTCCCGACCTCCGGGGTTTCCGCATCTCAAGCTTCGTTAGTGCAGGTTCCTTTTGCACAAGCTTGAGATAGACACTCTACAGCAAATCGATAACCATAGTCACGCAACCCACTCAACGATCTAGAAAGTCTTTATCAGCCAGTTGACAGAAAACACGAAACCAAAGACCACTTGAGATTTCTAAGAACCAACCTGAAGGACTACACTACCAGTACGAGAGAGAACGTTAGGAACTTCGGAATGGCGATCACGCCAGTGATGATCTTGCCATAGAAGTACACTATGTTCTAAGTACTGAAAAGCTCTACCCTTCCGAGAGCATAGGATCATCCGAAAATCCTCATGGAGACATGGTCCAACCCTTTTCAGGCCGCTACTACCTTCGGATATGCCACAAGATTCACACCCGATCGATCCACGTCTTAGACTTGATACGTGATTTCCCGACAACACTTTTCGTACCTCACCCATCCTGATAGAAACCATTGAGGACCCTGACTTCATAGATACACCAGTCGGAACCCGCTAGCTACACGAGACGGAATTTGCATCCCGTACGTGAAGGTCTGTTGGGATGGCAAACACAGATTAGAGTTCACTTGGGAATGCGAGGACAACCACGTAGGAAGTATTCCCTTACCTTTACTTGGCCATTCATACCTACTTCCTTGCCTAGACCTGAATTTCGGGACAAAATTCCCTCTAACGGGGGGATGATGTGACAACCCAAGTTGTCCCGTTACATTTCCCCGTTACCGTTAACGGAATATTCCACTGTATAAAAGTTTCGTTAATTAGAGGGCGTCAATTTAATAGACATTCCATTTGGTTACAATTAACATGCCGTTAAGTCGTGATAAAAGGAAATAAAAACCCAGGACACACATTTCTAGTTATTTAGAAAATGTTAAGTTTTATAGTTACGACCACTAAATCGGGTGCGACCAAAAGCCCCGTTTAACGGCAGTATTGGGTAAAATTCCACTGAGCCCCGACTCGAAAACCTATATAAAGGTGAGTGGAGTCCATTGGAGACTTTTTACACTCTCTCTCTATACTCTCTCTCTCTCTAGACTCGTTTTCGCCCCGAATCCGCAACCAAACGTTTCCAAATTGTAAGTTCGCTTACCCTAGCTTATCCTAAACGTAGTAATTCATGTTTATACACCAAAAATCGGACTTAGAAGCTTTGGAAAAGGAGTTTACGGCCTAAGCTCCTCCTTAGGCCATAAACACCTAAAACAAGGCCAAAATGACCCAAACTTGTCCCCAATGGCTAGGAAATAAATTGAGGTAATAGCCTAGGAGTGTTTAAACACTAAAATGCATGGATTTAGGGCTCAAAGAAGAGTTTACGGCCCAAGCACTTGCTTAGGCCGTAAACTCCTCAAGACATGGTCCCAAATGCACTCCAAACTCATCCTAGGGCTTCATACATAATTTAGGGACTCATCCTCTTGAGTTTAGACCCTTGAAACACTCCAAAATGATTTATTAAAGGGAGTTTACGGCCCAAACAAGGGTCAAGGCCGTAAAAACCCTTAAACATGCCCAAAATAATTGTTTTGTCCCCCAAATGGCCTTATACATTTACCATAAAATACTAGGAGGGGATTTAAGGGCTTAAACACAAGGAAACGAGGGATGACTTGGAGTTTACGGCCCAAGCATTTATCTAGGCCGTAAACTCCCCAAAACCCACTCAAATGTTGGTTTTAATCCCCCAAAATAGCATCACACTTCATTAGAAATTGCTAGAAAGGTAATAGGGGCTTAAAACTTCACTTAACTCAATGATTTAGAGTTTACGGCCGTAAACTCCTTTAGGAGTTGTTCCTAGGCCGTAAACTCCATTATAAATCCCTTAGAAGCCTCAAACCCACTCATGCCTTTTGGGAAAGGTGCTTAGAATAAATCAATGAGCAAGCTAGAAGCATAAAACACCCAAGAATATGACCTTGGGAGTTTACGGCCATAAACTCCCTTAGGTTGGGCCGTAAACTCCAAGATTGGCCCATGTTAATGCTTTAAATCCACTCACACACTTGATAGTTGAGTTTAGCAAGGTTCCACAATTGATATGAGACACTTTAGCACCCTAGAACACCCTCACCATGAGTTTACAGCCGTAAACTCATGGTGAGAAGTCCCTGAGCCGTAAACTATGTATTAAGGGGGTATTCTTGGATAGTTAACTCCATTCCTTAGCCATGCACACCCTTAAACGCTACCCGGGACACCCAAACACTTAGCCAAAGTGTTTTCCGCTCCTATGAGCGCGTACATTTGTTTAATTAGTAAATAATATGCTAATTTTATGTGAACATATGTTATCATATGTTAAAATAGGTCATTGTGTGTGTTCAAGTCCTTGCGTGACACCGAACGCCCAAACGACACCTTCGTCGGACCTACTTACACCAGGTGAGTTCATACCCCTGAATGAACCTTTTAAATGTTTTTAAATGTTTTATAAGGGGGGAATACAAGTTAAACATGCCAGTTATCATATCAATCACATGTGATTGATAACCCGCATGCATAAGATTTTACCACTTTACACTATTTTACCGAGTAGGACACCATAAGGATTTTTACTTATTTCATAATTTTTGCTTATACTGATTTATCCAAATTCCTTCTAAATTGGTTTATGAAAGATTCTCTAAGGTTTTTAAACATATTTTACAAAAGAATACAGTTTGTGATTTTCTCTGTACATAAAGGCTTTTCATCAAAGATTTCTTTTTCGACGTATACTTTTACTTGTTAAATATTGCTGCTTCGCTTATACTTATTTTATATTTCTACTCGGTAACGCTTTCACTTATACTTGTAGTCGCTTATACCTGATGACGCTTATACTTATTCACACTCTTACTTAGTGATACGATTTTTCTTCACTTGTACTTGATAACGACTCAACTTCACTTATACTTGATACGCTGTTGCTTCACTTATTATCGCCTCTACTTCGTGATACACTTATACTTGTTTGACACTTCCACTCCACTTGCAACCGCTTCTACTTCACTTGTTAGACACTTCTACTTCGCAAGGATCACTTCTACTTGATACACACTCAGTCGTAGTTAGAGGTATGTCCGTGCTTATATATGTACATATAATTAATGATTGAAAGACTTAGGAAGGCTCGTCTGCCCTATTTCCTTTTCTTCGTTGAGATGTGGTCTGGTGGGATCGGATGGCCATCCGAAGGTCGTTTGACTCACTAGTTATATATTATCTATATGAGGATGGACATATAGGAATTCTCTAGTCAGTTCAGTTAAGAGTCTCTACTTCTAGTCTACACTTACATTAGAAACCCATTATTTGGAATTCTCTACCCACTATTTGGGATGCATCTTCAGGACACGGCCTTCTCCGTCGTCTAGTTGGTAACCAGAGTCTCCTGTAGGGAGAGCGGACATTGTGTGTATAGATCTATACCGGATTGACACCCCCGCACCCTGACTGCTAGCTACAGTCCACGGCCCACCAAGCCAAGGGGTGACAAATGTCACAATCTCGAGACGCTCGTAGGGCATCTGGTTCTCTAGTGTCGGTTAGTATGGTTACGAGTATCCCGGGTTACCTTATAATTCTTTGGCCTTAAGGTAATGGTATTTCACTGGCAATCTACACTGTATGCTGGTAATTCATTTTCAGAGTCACACTGTTTTGACCTTACAAGACGTATCTTTCATTTGATGCTGTCTGGCGTCTGTATCCACTGTATTCACAGAATCCACTGTATTCACGGTATTCATTGTGCTCACTGTTCTAGACCTCCCTAGACGTATCTTTCATTTTGATATTGTCTGTGGTCTGTATTCACTGTTTTTGACCTTACCAGCTGTACCTTTCATTTGGTACCTTCTGGGGTCTGTGTCTCTATTTGTTAGAGTGAACCAGGCGTGTCGTTTGTTCGATACTCTCCTGGAGTCTATGATTCCTTGCCTTAGTCAGCAGTCCTCACTGTTGAGGCATATGTTATTCCCTGATGTCATTCGCTTTCCTCAATAATCAAATTCAGTATGTTGAAAATGATAACAACTCAGGGAAAACTACTTTTTACCACATAACACTGACCAGTCTTGGTAGAAGGCTGCTTTGATTAAAGAAAATATAGGATTTTCTGGAAAGAACTCTAATACACTGTAAACACTTAAACTATTACTTTATAAAGTTATTTGAATGAAATGTCACTAAATACTTATGAACTCACCAGCATTTGTAAAAATGTTGATACTCGCTTTTCAAATAACTTGTAGTCTCAGGTTAGCATTAGACAGGTACACCTCGGAGCGGTCGATGAAGATAGCTTAGTGCCATGCCGTGCTTATTATATTTGTCTGTATTACTTTGATGTATTGTAATGTAATTCATGTAAAACTATTACTATTAATGCAATGTTTTGTTGTACTTTGATCACTATGCATGTGTTGTGATACTTGACATGACGTCATCCACCCCAGAATGATTCCGCCATTCCGGTTTTGGGGTGTGACAAAGTCTATGCAATTTATGCAAAGCTTTGTTAAGCATTGTTTCATTCTTGGGCTCTACGTTGCAAGTCTATGCAATTTCGCAAAGCACTGATAAGCATTATTTAATTCTTGAGTTCTATAATATAAATAGTCTTTGCAATTTAGCAAAGCTTTGATGAGCA
The DNA here is from genome assembly GCF_002870075.4 of Lactuca sativa. NCBI lineage: Eukaryota > Viridiplantae > Streptophyta > Magnoliopsida > Asterales > Asteraceae > Lactuca > Lactuca sativa. The sequence continues at coordinate 132,629,278 of NC_056631.2, forward strand.
TTGTTTAATTCTTGAGTTCCACAATCGTATATGCAATTTAAGCAAAGCTTTGATGAGCATTGTTTGATACTTGAGTTCCACATTAGAAGTCTATGCAAATTAGCAAAGCTTTGATGAGCATTGTCTAATTCTAGAGTTCCACAATAGAAGTAATCTTCCTAATTTAGCAATGGTTTGATGAGGATTGTTTAATTCTTTAGTACCAAATAGAAGTCTAAGCAATTTAAGCAAAGCTTTGATGAGAATTGTTTCATTCTTGAGTTCCACATTAGAAGTCTTTGAAAATTTTCAAATTATTGATGAGCATTGTTTAATTCTTGAGTTCCACAATAAAAGTTGTCTTCGCAATTTAGCAAAGCTTTGATGAGCAATGTTTAATTCTTAAGTTCCACAATAGAAGTCTATGCAATTTAAGGAAAGCTTTGTTGAGCATTGTTGCAATCTTGAGTTCCACATTAGATGTCTATGCAATTTAGCAAAGCTTTGATTTGCATTGTTTAATTCTTGAGTTCCACAATAGATGTAGACTTTGAAATTTAGCTAAGATTTGATGAGCATTGTTAAATTCTTGAGTTCTACAATAGAAGTCTATGCAATTTAAGCAAAGCTTTGACAAACATTGTTTCATTCTTTAGTTCCACATTAGAAGTCTATGCAACTTAGCAAAGCTTTGATGTGTATTAGTTAATTCCTGAGCTCCATAGTAGAAGTAGTCTTCGCAATTTAGCAAAGCTTTAATCAGCATTGTTTAATTCTTGAGTTCTACAATTGATGTGGTGTTTTAAGTTTAGCAAAGCTTTTATGAGCATTGTTTAATTCTTGAGTTCCACAATAGAAGTCTATGGAATTTACAAAAGTTTTGTTGAGCATTGTTTAATTCTTGAGTTCCACATTACAAGTAGTCTGCGCTATTTAGCAAAGCTTTCATGAGTATTGTTTATATATTGAGTTCCACAAGAAAAGTCTATGCAATTTAAGCAAACCTTTGATGAGCATTCTTTCATTCTTGAGTTCCACATTAGAAGTCTATGCAATTTTGCAAATTTTTGATAAGTATTGTTTAATTCTAGAGTTCCATAATAGATGTAGTCTTCGCAATTTATTAAAGCTATTATGAGCATCATTTAATTCTTAAGTTCCACAATAGAAGTCTATGAAATTTAAGCAAAGCTTTATTGAGCATTGTTTCATTCTTGGGCTATACATTGCAAGTCTATGCAATTTCGCAAAGCACTGATGAGCATTGTTTAATTCTTGAGTTCCATAATATAAATAGTCTTTGCAATTTAGCAAAGCTTTGATGAGCATTGTTTAATTCTTGAGTTCCATAATCGTATATGCAATTTAATCAAAGCTTTGATGAGCCTTGTTTTATACTTGAGTTCCACATTAGAACTCTATGCAATTTAGCAAAGATTTGATGAGCATTGTTTAATTCTAGAGTTCCACAATAGAATTAATCTTCCCAATTTAGCAATGGTTTGATGGGGATTGTTTAATTCTATAGTACCACAATAGAAGTCTAAGCAATTTAAGCAAAGCTTTGATGAGCATTGTTTCATTCTTGAGTTCCACATTAGAAGTCTATGAAATTTTTCAAAGTATTGATGAGCAATGTTTAATTCTTGAGTTCCACAATAAAAGTTGTCTTCGCAATTTAGCATAGCTTTGATGAGCAATGTTTAATTCTTAAGTTCCACAATAGAAGTCTATGCAATTTAAGGAAAGCTTTGTTGAGCATTGTTTCATTCTTGAGTTCCACATTAGATGTCTATGCAATTTAGCAAAGCTTTGATTTGCATTGTTTAATTCTGGAGTTCCACAATAGATGTAGACTTTGCAATTTAGCTTAGATTTGATGAGCATTGTTAAATTCTTGAGTTCCACAATAGAAGTTATGCAATTTAAGCAAAGCTTTGACGAACATTGTTTCATTCTTTAGTTCCACATTAGAAGTCTATGCAATTTTTCAATGTATTGATGAGCATTGTTTAATTCTTGAGTTCCACAATAAAAGTTGTCTTCAGAATTTAGCAAAGCTTTGATGAGTAATGTTTAGTTCTTATGTTCCACAATAGAAGTCTATGCAATTTAAGGAAAGCTTTGTTGAGCATGTTTCATTCTTGAGTTCCACATTAGATGTCTATGCAATTTAGCAAAGCTTTGATTTGCATTGTTTAATTCTTGCGTTCCACAATAGATGTAGACATTGCAATTTAGCTAAGATTTGATGAGCATTGTTAAATTCTTGAGTTCCACAATAGAAGTCTATGCAATTTAAGCAAAGCTTTTATGAACATTGTTTCATTCTTTAGTTCCACATTAGAAGTCTATGCAATTTAGCAAAGCTTTGATGTGTATTGGTTAATTCTTGAGTTCCATAGTAGAAGTACTCTTCGCAATTCAACAAAGCTTTAATCCGCATTGTTTAATTCTTGAGTTCCACAATTGATGTGGTGTTTTAAGTTTAGCAAAGCTTTTATGAGCATTGTTTAATTCTTGAGTTCCACAATAGAAGTCTATGCAGTTTACAAAGGTTTTGATGAGCATTGTTTAATTCTTGAGTTCCACATTACAGGTAGTCTTCGCTATTTAGCAAAGCTTTCATGAGTATCAAATCCAAAGGCGGAAACGTTCCCGGGGTTGACTCCACGTTGAGTATCAAATCCAATGCACATAGTAAAGCAGTAATCACAAAACATTACATTACATAATATTGTTTACATTTGATTGAAAGTAAACTAGTACATGTATTATACATATGTATTATAGGCAAAAGTAAAGACGAATCTTCAGGATGCTCCGTCTTCTCCAAAAGGTTGTGATGTACCTGTCTAACGTTGACCTGAGAATACAAGCAGTTTGAAAATCAGCATAAAGCTGGTGAGTTTATAAGCAGTTTAGTTTTGAAAAGATGGGTTCCTTTATATTTCGAGAAAACTTGTTGATGAAGAAAATCCCATATTTTCTTATTAGAAACAGTTTAGTTATCCCTTGATACAATTTTGAAAACGGTTGATTATGACCTTCCAGGAAAATCCCATATTTTCCTTATAATTATAGTTATTCGATTGTTTCTTTGTTCGAGTGTGTGCTGTTGTGTTACCCAGGAAAATCCCATATTTTCCTATATGTTGAGTTGTCTATTCGCATCTAGATTTGTTACTAACTGTTATGATATCCCAGGAAAATCCCATATTTTCCTATGTAGTGAGTTATTTGTTCATTTCCATTTGATACTAGTTATTACCATGTATATAATATTAGATAAGTATTCTAGCCCTTAGTTATTCTACCTTTGGATGACTACTATTTACTAACTTAGTTGTATTTTCGAAGTTTTGGAACCACACAGAAGTGTACATTACAGTAATTTCGAAGTTCTGTTAAGTTCCAAAAGAGTACATTTCGCTGTGTATTCGAAGCTCTGTCGACATTCTGAGGGGGGAGATATATTTGAAGCTCAGTAGAGGTCCAGAGGCGTGTTTTCGTATTCGTAGTCGTATTCGTATTTGTAGACATATTCGTATTCGTAGACGTATTTGTATTCCTAATTAGTATTCATTCTAGATTACATTCGTGTTTGTGTTAGTATTCGTATTCGTATTCGTAGATGTATTCGTATTCGTAGACGTATTTGTACCCTAATTAGTATTCGTTCTAGATTACATTCGTATTCGTATTAATATTCGTATTCATACTCCTATTAGTATTCGAATTCGTTATTCGTATTCGTACCTAGTTATATTCATATTCGCATTCGTTCTATAGTCATATTTGTTATTATTAGTATAATTTCTTTTACAAAAGATAATGTAGATCAAAACACTTTTCGAAAGAATCTACAATTAACCTGCAATTCGAAACATTAGTTGTCTAGATCTTTGAAAATTAAGAATTTAGAAACTGAAACCATTAAGTTAAAAATCAATTTGAGTACAAGATACACTTGTACTTGTGCTTGTATTCCCCCCCTGAAAACAGTTAAAAACAGTGAAAAAGGGTAGGGGTATGAACTCACCGGACGAGTAACGAGACGATTTCGGATGCTAAACTTGGGTCCGGGGCTTGTAAATGCGCGAGGTTCCTAATTATAATTTAAAGATACACATTTGTATCTAATTAGGACCTAGATAGATTGTTGGATATGGAAAATTGCTTCAAGTCGCGAAAACACTCCGATACGAGTGTTTGGAGGGACCCGGGTGGCGTTTAAGGACGTGAAATGACACTAGGGACTTGGGACTTGAGTTTACTCCCCATGAGTAAACTTTTAAATGAGTTTACAACCACAAAACACACACATACATGAGTTTACGGCCGTAAACTCATGTGGGTGTGGTTTTGGGTGTTTAAATGGCTTAAATGGCTTACATGGACATGGGAAATGATTCTAGGCTTTGATCTAAATGCATGGAATGGATTAAAATCACTAGAATGATTAATTTTTGGGAGTTTACGGCCTAGCATAGGCTCCTGGCCGTAAACTCCTTAATCCTTATGAAAATGATGCTAAATGTTGTTAAAACAAATCACATGTGATTGGTAAAATTAATCCAAGGCCTAACATGAGTTTGCATGGGATTTTTGGGGAATTTGTGGAGTTTACGGCCCATGAAACCCCCTTCATGGCCGTAAACTCTTGTGTGTGGTGTTCCAAGGTGTTTCAAGGTCTAGAACATGCATGAAAGGACTTCTAAAATTCATCTAAGGGCCTTAGGGGTGTGTAGTTTGCATTCTAACACCAAAAATTTTGGAGTTTACGGCCCAAGAACATGTCTTGGCCATAAACCCTTAGAAACCCCATAAATGTTGTGTTTTAGGCCCTCAAAGTATTTTTGGTTGGTCCCTTGATTTATTCCAAGGCTTTTGGTGGTGTTGGATGGCTTTCTAACACCTTAGAATTGGATTTATGCTAAGTTTTGGGGAGTTTACGGCCCAAGAACTCACCTTGGCCGTAAACTCATCTAATTCCCTCAAAATTAATGTTTCAAGTGTCCAAATGCAAGAATCAAAGTCCTATAATTCATATCTAAGCTGTAGGGGTGATTTGGAAGGGTTTAAAGGCATGAAAAACCCCATTAACATGAGTTTACGGCCTAAGCTTATGCCTTGGCCGTAAACTCCTTTAAAGTCTTCAAAATTATAGTTTTAGTTGTTCTAAGTCCATATCTTGAAGTCCCTTAGCCATATCTAAAGTCCATTTGAGTCTAGGAAGGAGTTTAAGGGCTAAAAACCCTTCAAAATGGTGTTTACGGCCTAGGCTGCCTCCTGGGCCGTAAACTCACATACAATGTCAAATTTTATGATTAAATGTCTAACTTGGAAGCTAAACATGCTATAGATTAAGGCTAGGAAGGTACCTTAAGGATTTGAAGCCTTAAATTTGAGTTTTGGACACTAAATTTTTGGATTTAGGAGAGAGGTTAGAGAGAGAGTAGAGAGAGAAGGAAAAAGCTTCAAATGAGTTCTAAAACATGTTTATATAGTCCCTAAAACTAGGACACGGTGGAATTCTACCCGATACCGGCCTTAAACGATGCTTTGGGTCGCACCCGATTGAGTTTTCGTCACCCGACGAGGATATTTCTAAAACTTAAGAAATAAATGTTTTGGGCTAAATTCATGAGTTCCTAAATGATTTGGACCCTCATTGAATGAAAATAAATATATAATTCTTAATAACTAAGCCCAAAAGCGATAACGGGACATTTCGATTTCCGACGAGTTATTCGGGTAGAACGGGTTTTCGGCGATGAACAACTTCGGGTTGTTACAATTGTGTCATTCTTGAGTTCCACATTAGAAGTCTATGAAATTTTTAAAAGTATTGATGAGCATTGTTTAATTCATGAGTTCCACAATAAAAGTTGTCTGCGCAATTTAGCATAGCTTTGATGAGCAATGTTTAATTCTTAAGTTCCACAATAGAAGTCTATGAAATTTAAGGAAACCGTTGTTGAGCATTGTTTCATTCTTGAGTTCCACATTAGATGTCTATGCAATTTAGCAAACTTTGATTTGCATTGTTTAATTATTGCGTTCCACAATAGATGTAGACTTTGCAATTTAGCTAAGATTTGATGAGCATTGTTAAATTCTTGAGTTCCACAATAGAAGTTATGCAATTTAAGCAAAGCTTTGACGAACATTGTTTCATTCTTTAGTTCCACATTAGAAGTCTATGCAATTTAGCAAAGCTTTGATGTGTATTGGTTAATTCTTGAGTTCCATAGTAGAGGTAGTCTTCACAATTCAGCAAAGCTTTAATCAGCATTGTTTAATTCTTGAGTTCCACAATTGATGTGGTGTTTTAAGTTTAACAAAGCTTTTATGAGCATTGTTTAATTCTTGAGTTCCGCAATAGAAGTTTATGCAATTTACAAAGGTTTTGATGAGCATTGTTTAATTCTTGAGTTCCACATTACAGGTAGTCTTCGCTATTTAGCAAAGCTTTCATCAGTATTGTTTATTTCTTGAGTTCCACGATAAAAGTCTATGCAATTTAAGCAAACCTTTGATGAGCATTCTTTCATTCTTGTGTTCCACATTAGAAGTCTACGCAATTTTGCAAATCTTTGATGAGTATTGTTTAATTCTAGAGATCCATAATAGATGTAGTCTTCGCAATTTAGCATAGCTTTTATGAGCATCGTTTAATTCTTAAGTTCCACAATAGTAGTCTATGCAATTTAAGCAAAGCTTTGTTGAGCATTATTTCATTTTTGGGCTTTATGTTGCAAGTCTTAGCAATTTCGCAAAGCACTGATGAGCATTGTTTAATTCTTGAGTTCCATAATATAAATAGTCTTTGCAACTCAGCAAAGCTTTGATGAGAATTGTTTAATTCTTGAGTTCCACCATCGTATATGCAATTTAAGCAAAGCCTTGATAAGCATTGTTTGATACTTGAGTTCCACATTAGAAGTCTATGCAATTTAGCAAAGCTTTGATGAGCATTGTTTAATTCTAGAGTTCCACAATAGAAGTAATCTTCCCAATTTAGCAATGGTTTGATGAGGATTGTTTAATTCTTTAGTACCACAATAGAAGTCTAAGCAATTTAAGCTAAGCTTTATGAGCATTGTTTCATTCTTGAGTTCCACATTAGAAGTCTATGAAATTTTTCAAAGTATTGATGAGCATTGTTTAATTCTTGAGTTCCACAATAAAAGTTGTCTTCAGAATTTAGCAAAGCTTTGATGAGTAATGTTTAGTTCTTATGTTCCACAATAGAAGTCTATGCAATTTAAGGAAAGCTTTGTTGAGCATGTTTCATTCTTGAGTTCCACATTAGATGTCTATGCAATTTAGCAAAGCTTTGATTTGTATTTTTTAATTCTTGCATTCCACAATAGATGTAGACATTGCAATTTAGCTAAGATTTGATGAGCATTGTTAAATTCTTGAGTTCCACAATAGAAGTCTATGCAATTTAAGCAAAGCTTTTATGAACATTGTTTCATTCTTTAGTTCCACATTAGAAGTCTATGCAATTTAGCAAAGCTTTGATGTGTATTGGTTAATTCTTGAGTTCCATAGTAGAAGTACTCTTCGCAATTCAGCAAAGCTTTAATCAGCATTGTTTAATTCTTGAGTTCCACAATTGATGTGGTGTTTTAAGTTTAGCAAAGCTTTTATGAGCATTGTTTAATTCTTGAGTTCCCCAATAGAAGTCTATGTAATTTACAAAGGTTTTGATGAGCATTGTTTAATTCTTGAGTTCCACATTACAAGTAGTTTGCGCTATTTAGCAAAGCTTTCATGAGTATTGTTTATATATTGAGTTCCACAATAAAAGTCTATGTAAATTAAGTAAACCTTTGATGAGCAATCTTTCATTCTTGAGTTCGAAATTAGAAGTCTATGCAATTTTGCAAATCTTTGATGAGTATTGTTTAATTCTAGAGTTCCATAATAGATGTAGTCTTCGTAATTTATTAAAGCTATTATGAGCATCGTTTAATTCTTAAGTTCCACAATAGAGGTCTATGCAATTTAAGCAAAGCTTTGTTGAGCATTGTTTCATTCTTGGGCTCTACGTTGCAAGTCTATGCAATTTTGCAAAGCACTGATGAGCATTGTTTAATTCTTGAGTTCCATAATATAAATAGTCTTTGGAATTTAGCAAAGCTTTGATGAGCATTGTTTAATTCTTGAGTTCCACAATCGTATATGCAATTTAATCAAAGCTTTGATGAGCAATGTTTGATATTTGAGTTCCACATTAGAAGTCTATGCAATTTAGCAAAGCTTTGATGAGCATTGTTTAATTCTAGAGTTCCACAATAGAAGTAATCTTCCCAATTTAGCAATGGTTTGATGAGGATTGTTCAATTCTTTAGTACCGCAATAGAAGTCTAAGCAATTTAAGCAAAGCTTTGATGAGCATTGTGTCATTCTTGAGTTCCACATTAGAAGTCTATAAAATTTTTAAAAGTATTGATGAGCATTGTTTAATTCTTGAGTTCCATAATAAAAGTTGTCTGCGCAATTTAGCAAAGCTTTGATGAGTAATGTTTAATTCTTAAGTTCCACAATAGAAGTCTATGCAATTTAAGGAAACCGTTGTTGAGCATTGTTTCATTCTTGAGTTCCACATTAGATGTCTATGCAATTTAGCAAAGCTTTGATTTGCATTGTTTAATTCTTGCGTTCCACAACAGATGTAGACTTTGCAATTTAGCTAAGATTTGATGAGCATTGTTAAATTCTTGTGTTCCACAATAGAAGTCTATCCATTTTAAGCAAAGCTTTGACGAACATTGTTTCATTCTTTAGTTCCACATTAGAAGTCTATGCAATTTAGCAAAGCTTTGATGTGTATTGGTTAATTCTTGAGTTCCATAGTAGAAGTAGTCTTCGCAATTCAGCAAAGCTTTAATCAGCATTGTTTAATTCTTGAGTTAAACAACTGATGTGGTGTTTTAAGTTTTGCAAAGCTTTTATGAGCATTCTTTAATTCTTGAGTTCCACAATAGAAGTTTATGAAATTTACAATGGTTTTGATGAGCATTGTTTAATTCTTGAGTTCCACATTACAGGTAGTCTTCGCTATTTAGCAAAGCTTTCATGAGTATTGTTTATTTCTTGAGTTCCACGATAAAAGTCTATGCAATTTAAGCAAACCTTTGATGAGCATTCTTTCATTCTTGTGTTCCACATTAGAAGTCTACGCAATTTTGCAAATCTTTGATGAGTATTGTTTAATTGTAGAGTTCCATAATAGATGTAGTCTTCGCAATTTAGCAAAGCTATTATGAGCACCGTTTAATTCTTAAGTTCCACAATAGAAGTCTATGCAATTTAAGCAAAGCTTTGTTGAGCATTGTTTCATTCTTGGGCTCTATGTTGCAAGTCTATGCAATTTCGCAAAGCACTGATGAGCATTGTTTAATTCTTGAGTTCCATAATATAAATAGTCTTTGTAATTTAGCAAAGCATTGATGAGCATTGTTTAATTCTTGAGTTCCACAATCGTATATGCAATTTAAGCAAAGCCTTGATAAGCATTGTTTGATACTTGAGTTCCACATTAGAAGTCTATGCAATTTAGCAAAGCTTTGATGAGCATTGTTTAATTCTAGAGTTCCACAATAGAAGTAATCTTCCCAATTTAGCAATGGTTTGATGAGGATTGTTTAATTCTTTAGTACCAAAATAGAAGTCTAAGCAATTTAAGCTAAGCTTTGATGAGCATTGTTTCATTCTTGAGTTCCACAATAGAATTCTATGAAATTTTTCAAAGTATTGATGAGCATTGTTTAATTCTTGAGTTCCACAATAAAAGTTGTCTTGGAATTTAGCAAAGCTTTGATGAGCAATGTTTAATTCTTAAGTTCCACAATAGAAGTCTATGCAATTTAAGGAAAGCTTTGTTGAGCATTGTTTCATTCTTTTTTTTTTTTTTTTTTTTTTGAAAGAGCCAAAGCTCAGCAAACTTTATTAAAAAGAATAAAAGAATACAAACACCAATTTTCAATCAAATAACAAAAATATCCAGCCTATCCATAACCAACTACCAAACCACTTCCTAAGAATAAGAACTAACCACTCACAACCCCAATAAACCCTAAAATCCTTAAAGTTAGCCCTAGGACTTATTGAATGAGGGAAAAAAGGTAACTTCACCCCCTTGCACCTCCAAAAACTCCGATAACCATAAAAAAAATAGCAAGGGGTAAGGCCCTTAAAAAAACCCTCAGTCCAAAGACTAAACTTTAACGAAAATCCAATTAAGACCAAAATTCTCAACCAACAAATCACAAATAGAATCCAAACATAATTAAGACTATTAACCAAAATAACAATGCAATCCCAATTAATCTCCAATAGCTGATCAAATTTGCTTCTTCTGTCTCTTTTCCAATTCTTCTTTCTCCTCTTGAATTTCAGCAAGAAACTCCCATCCTTCTTATCACTAATGTCCATCTTCATCCACTGCAAAAGATTCCTGCAAAGAATACAAATCCCAACGAACCAAAAACCAATACCGAGACTCCAGAAATTCAGAATAAGTTTCAGACTTGACATGGCATCAATCACATGTCTAGGATTTTCAATTTGAATAATCTCACAAAGGATCATATCCAAGTTAAAAATCCCATTGGTACAAGTCAAATGATTAGAGAGAGAACTCCCCAACCATAGACAATTTCCGTCAATTCCTTTGTAAAACCACTTATTCCAAAATTGCCCCCAGCTAAAACCAATACAAAGAATAAACTCAAAATAATTTCTCCACTGCCAACCCCAACTAAAGAACACTTCAACCGTCAACTTCCCAAATCTGATCCAGTAATTCATCTTTTATGTTTGTCCTTTCCATAAATGCCCCAATCCTTATAGATTCTTTTATTAATCAAATTATTATTATTCCTTAAATCCAACAGCTTTAATCTGATTTCATTCTCAATACAAGCTATCACTCCTTCAGCTGTTAGACTCTTCTTGTTAAAAATCCTAGCATTCCTTTCCTTCCAAATATGTGCTACACAACTCGCAAGAATACATTTATTAATTAAACTCTCACCTGTATCCTTGTACCACAGGTTACAGCACTGATGAGCATTGTTTCATTCTTGAGTTCCACATTAGATGTCTATGCAATTTAGCAAAGATTTGATTTGTATTGTTTAGTTCTTGAGTTCCACAATAAATATAGACTTTGCAATTTAGTTAAGATTTGATGAGCATTGTTAAATTCTTGAGTTCCACAATAGAAGTCTATGCAATTTAAGCAAAGCTTTGACGAACATTGTTTCATTCTTTAGTTCCACATTAGAAGTCTATGCAACTTAGCAAAGCTTTGATGTGTATTGGTTAATTCTTGAGCTCCATAATAGAAGTAGTCTTCGCAATTCAGCAAAGCTTTAATCAGCATTCTTTAATTCTTGAGTTCCACAATTGACGTGGTGTTTTAAGTTTAGCAAAGCTTTTATGAGCATTGTTTAATTCTTGAGTTCCACAATAGAAGTTTATGCAATTTACAAAGGTTTTGATGAGCATTGTTTAATTCTTGAGTTCCACCTTACAGGTAGTCTTCACTATTTAGCAAAGCTTTCATGAGTATTGTTTATTTCTTGAGTTCCACGATAAAAGTCTATGCAATTTAAGCAAACCTTTGATGAGCATTCTTTCATTCTTGTGTTCCACATTAGAAGTCTACGCAATTTTGCAAATCTTTCATGAGTATTGTTTAATTCTAGAGTTCCATAATAGATGGATTCTTCGCAATTTAGCAAAGCTATTATGAGCATCGTTTAATTCTTAAGTTCCACAATAGAAGTCTATGCAATTTAAGCAAAGCTTTGTTGAGCATTGTTTCATTCTTGGGCTCTATGTTGCAAGTCTATGCATTTTCGCAATGCACTGATGAGCATTGTTTAATTCTTGAGTTCCATAATATAAATAGTCTTTGCAATTTAGCAAAGCTTTGATGAGCATTGTTTAATTCTTGATTTCCACAATCGTATTTGCATATTAAGCAAAGCCTTGATAAGCATTGTTTGATACTTGAGTTCCACATTAGAAGTCTATGCAATTTAGCAAAGCTTTGATGAGCATTGTTTAATTCTAGAGTTCCACAATAGAAGTAATCTTCCCAATTTAGCAATGGTTTGATGAGGATTGTTTAATTCTTTAGTACCACAATAGAAGTCTAAGCAATTTAAGCTAAGCTTTGATGAGCATTGTTTCATTCTTGAGTTCCACATTAGAAGTCTATGAAATTTTTCAAAGTATTGATGAGCATTGTTTAATTCTTGAGTTCCACAATAAAAGTTGTCTTGGCAATTTACCAAAGCTTTGATGAGCAACGTTTAATTCTTAAGTTCCATAATAGAAGTCTATGCAATTTAAGGAAAGCTTTGTTGAGCATTGTTTCATTCTTGAGTTCCACATTAGATGTCTATGCAAGTTAGCAAAGATTTGATTTGCATTGTTTAATTCTTGAGTTCCACAATAAATATAGACTTTGCAATTTAGCTAAGATTTGATGAGCATTGTTAAATTATTGAGTTCCACAATAGAACTCTATGCAATTTAAGCAAAGCTTTGACGAACATTGTTTTATTCTTTAGTTCCACATTAGGAGTCTATGCAACTTAGCAAAGCTTTGATGTGTATTGGTTAATTCTTGAGTTCCGTAGTAGAAGTAGTCTTCATAATTTAGCAAAGCTTTAATCAGCATTGTTTAATTCTTGAGTTCCACAATTGATGTGGTGTTTTATGTTTAGCAAAGCTTTTATGAGCATTGTTTAATTGTTGAGTTCCACAATAGAAGTCTATGCAATTTACAAAGGTTTTGATGAGCATTGTTTAATTCTTGAGTTCCACAATTAATGTGGTGTTTTAAGTTTAGCAAAGCTTCTATGAGCATTGTTTAATTCTTGAGTTCCACAATAGAATTCTATGCAATTTACAAAGGTTTTGTTGAGCATTGTTTAATTCTTGAGTTCCACATTACAAGTAGTCTGCGCTATTTAGCAAAGCTTTCATGCGTATTGTTTATATATTGAGTTCCACAATAAAAGTCTATGCAATTTAAGCAAACCTTTGATGAGCATTCTTTCATTCTTGAGTTCGACATTAGAAGTCTATGCAATTTTTGTAACAACCCGTCATTTCAGGTCCTTGAAATTCGAGTCTTGTAACCTCCTTGAAAAAGTAATTAGAATATCATCGAAAAATGAAGTATTCAAAGGCTCTCTTTGGTGTACGCTAAGTAATAGATATCGTCTTAAGGTTTCCAAGCATATAAAGAACATTAAAATCCGAGTTATAACGAAGAAGTTATGACCATTCTAAGTTTTACTGACAAAAACCGACAATACGAAGTTACGTAAAAACTCGAATCGGAGATCGAGCGACTTTTGGCCGGAATGACCTAAACGAGAATCGAAGGTCTCGTCAATGGTATTTCAGCGGTAAAAAGTCTGGCAAAAACTGTCACACCCCAAAACCGATAACGGCGGAATACGTTTCGGGGTGGATTACGTAGTGAACAGTATCATCACAATTGCATAATAGTAGAAACAAGAAACATACAACCATAGCATTACATAGTGAATTTAATTACAAGTGTGTTTTGTAATGTTTAACAATCATCCAAAAGTAAATCAAAAATAAGAGATGGGTCTTGTGTGCTCCACCTTCTCCAAAAATGTCGCGTCTGTACCTGTCTATCTTTGACCTGAAGATACAAGTTATTTTGAAAACGAATATCAGCATAAAGCTGGTGAGTTCATAAGAGTTTAGTGTGAGTTTTTGTATGCAAAGCATTAGTGCTAAAAATGTATCATTTATGTTCATAAGTAGTAGAGACTTTAGAAAATCCCATATTTCCCAGAAAATACATTGTAAGTGACAATCTGTGAAAAGTATGCATTCTTCGTTTCTTTGAAACAATTTATTATAAAAATATATTGGCAAATCTCCAAATAACAAATGTGATAGAATAGGTTAAGCCTGTGATCAGTGATAGAGGTGCAAGCTTCCTTTAGTGATAGATACTTACTTACTTCGGGATGCAGTTTAGCATTTAGTGTAGTATTTTATAGTAGTTGTAGTGTATTCCTTGTATATTACTAATAGTGAGGATAATAGAGGATCCCATGACCTTCCCGGTCATGCACAGTATAGTGAAGTAGTGACATCTCTGGGCCTGAACGGCGCGGACTGAAATTAACAGTCGGGATGTGATAGCGTCTGCCCCGTATAGATCTATACATGTAGAGTCGTCTCCCTGCTGGAACACTCCGGGCGTAGTGGATAGCGAATAGAGTATCTCGTAGCGGGTTAGTGTATTATTGTTTGTTTAGTGTTTTCTCTATTGTTATAGTGTAGAAATCTTTTAGTATTGATCATAGTGTATTCTCTTACTAGTGTATCGTCTAGTAATAGTGAGTATTATAGTGTAGATAGTAATGACTTTAGCGAGTAGTAGCGGTAGCGACCCTAACCATACCTATTATGGTTTTCTTAGTGGGGATGTTTCTTAGCACGTTAGTGACTTTAGCATTAAGTGAAAGCAGTAATATTCGTATCCCATACTGATATACAGATTATATAAGTAAGAAATCAACGACAGTCGGACGGATAACTACTACCCTAAGCCCACAATCAAACAAGAACAGGAAATAAGGCGAGATATCGGTCCTAAGTCCTCCAAGTCTTATTTATATAAATATATCAGAGTGGTTACATTTTATAAGTAAATTGATTTAATAAAAGTATTTTTCCAAAAGAACATTTATTATCTGACTCACTGTTAAAAATAGTTTGAAAAGGGTGAAACCCGTTTATAAGGCATAGGGACAAATCACATGTGATTTGAACTAAGGGTAGTGAATCACATGTGATTAATCCTTGTAACTCGGAAATCGTTCTGTAAAACTTTACATCAACATTTATAAGCAACTTGTATCTCCCCCCTAAAACATGTAAAACACTTGAAAGGTTCATTAAAGGGGTATGAACTCACCTGAAATCGCGGAAATTGGGTGAATCGGGTAAATCGGGTAAAAGTGTAGATTGAGTGTTTGGTACCAAATAACCACTTGAGCACCTTTTAGGACCCTAGTGTCATATGAAATATGTATTTTACAAGAAGTTAATCATCTTATGCTTTTCATTATAGTATTTGGACATTCTAGCATCGTTTTCGGGGTTTTAAGGCCTAGAAAGGGTTCCCGGGAGTGGTACAAGGCCATGAATGATTTACGGGAGGGTCCAAGAGCTCACTCTCTTAGAGTTTATGGCCTAAAATGCCATCCTTTGGGAGTTTACGGCCGTAAGCCCCCTAGGCTTAGTCGTAAACTCTTGTGACACTCCAAAATGTAGGTTTAAGGCCTTATATCACTTCCTTAATTTAGTGGTGTGTGTTTTGGACCAAAAGGGAAGGATTAAACATCATAATTTGTGACATTTTTGGGGAGTTTACGGCCAAGAATTGTTCTTGGGCCGTAAACTCCAATAAGCCCTTCAAAATGTATGTTTTAATGGTACAACATGGTCTCATATGCCTTAGATAAATCCTAGAAGGCCCTATAGTGAGTTTGGAACAATTTGGCATGAATTTTTGGGGAGTTTACGGCCCAAGAACATCCTTGGCCGTAAACTCTTCATTTTGTTCCCAAATGTGAAGTTTAATTGTACAACACACTTCCAAAGGCCTTAGCTAAATTCCTTACAAGCACTAGAGTAGTTTAAGGACTTGTTTGAGACAAATTTTTGGGTGTTTACGGCCCAAGCTTAAGCTAGGCCGTAAACTCCTCATCTTGTCCTCAAATGGAGTTGTTTGATGCATTTAAGTGTTCCTTGGAGTCAAGTCTAATTTACCAAACATCCTAGAAGTGTTTTTGGGGCTTTAAACATAGATTTAGGGTGGTGTTTGAGGTGTTTACGGCCTAAGCACAAGCTTGGGCCGTAAACTCCTTTTTACATGTCAAATCCTTGTGTTTTAGTGTCCAAACCATTCTAGATATATGCCTTAATTAGTATACTAGCTCAAAAGAAGGAAAAACTTGGTCTTTGGCATGGTTTTGGGGGTTTACGGCCTAAGGAGCTTCTTAGGCTGTAAACTCCTCTTTGATCCTTGATTCCTATGATTTTGGCCCCCAATTTCAATGAAGTATGTCTAGATTAAGATAGAGGATGAGTACTTACGTTTGGAAGCCGGAAATTAGCGGAATCGGGGTCGATTTCGTGTCTAGAGAGAGAAAGTAGAGAGAGAGAGAGAGTGGGTGTGTAGTAAATGAGTGTTCAAATGTGGTGCACACCCATTGCATATGTCTCGGGTATCGCACCCGATACACGGCTACCCGATGTTTAAAGTTAACTGGGTTAAAACTTTTTACCCGGGTGAAGTGGTTGAAAAGGTAAAACAACTCTATTAGGTTAAACGGGGTTAACACATACGAGTTATATTTCTTATGATAATATTAAGCCATGCATAAATTTAGATATTCGGATATTGATGATTCCAAATATTACATAAAATAACGTATAGTGACACGTTCCGTTAGTGAAAATGGGATTTGTAACGGAATTAGATTTGGGGTTGTCACAAAAACCGACGTCAGATAAAGAAGTTATGAATTTTTGAAGAAATTCCTTAATCATGTCATTTTAATAAATAAATAATAAAAATAATTTCATAATTTGCCAATGGAATCTAAACGAAAGTTGTAGATCTTAGTCTCACCTACGCGTGGATATAAAGAACGTCGAAAACGGAGTCCGTATGAAGGAGATATGAATTTTAGAAGTTTATTTAAAATAAAAATAAAAATAAATAAAAACTCTTGATAATATCCGAAGAGGAGTCAACGGATAGGACCGGAGTATGCCCTGCGTACCCTCGTACGCCCCGCATACTCGAATCAAGGGCTCCGAACTGACCACGTCGATCCGATGTTTCTTCCGAGGATGCGGTAAGCAGTGACGTCTCGTACGCCCTGCATACGAGCGTACGCCCCGCGTACGCGAGGCTTCCAAGCCCTATAAAAGGGGTGCGAGGGTGCCGGCCAAAATTGCTAATTTCTTTCCTTTCTCGCGCCGAAGCTCTGCGTTTCAACCCTCGGATTCATCCCAAAGGCCCGGTTTTCATATCCAAGGTGGGGAGAAAGTTTTACACTCCCGAGAATCCCGAGAAAAATCCGTTTCCCGAGACGAAACTCTGCCCGGATTTCTGCTCGCTTTCTTCAAACCTTCAAGTGAGTTCATACCCCTGCAAACACACTTTAAATACGTTTTTAAATGCTTTTTATACTCTTTTAGGGGGGGAATACAAGTAAACACACAACTAAAATCGTGTGAAACATCGATCTTTTTATATACTTTTCATACTGTTGTTTTAACTGTCTTATGAAGTCATTATCATGCAAAACACCTCACAACACAACTTTACCCTCTTGGGATACAATATGTTTATAATCTGAAATATGTTTTATTTATACGTTTACATGCAAATACATCATATCAAGGGTAACATTCTTTACTAAACCGTTTTATACATCCAAAGAACTTATGATTTATCCTTTGTCAAACATTGTGAAAAAGGATAAACTTTGCATACAAAACTACTACTTTAATACAGAATTAGTTGAGAATCCGTGAGACGTGTACATCTTCAAATCATACCTTTTTGCGAAAAGGTACCGCTTCAAGTCCTGTCTATAACCAGAGTCTCCCGTTCGGAGAACGTGTCAAATGTGTATAAATCTATACGGGAAGTCATGATCCCGCGCCCTGACTGTTAGCTACAGTCCGTCTTTTGGGGTGACAGTTGTCATAACGTTACGACGCCTGAAGAACATCGCTACAGGCATATTATGTTTAGTATGGTTATAAAACTCACCGGATATACAATTATTATGGTATTATGCTTTTATGAATGAGTAGCTATTAAAACTATTCTTCATCTAACAAGTGCGATCTTCGTATAGCTTTACTATGTAAAACTATGACACAACTTACGAGCACGTTGGTTGCTTGCGATTTTCGGTCTTGGAGACTGCCAGTATGTTAGGAAAATAAGGGTTTTTCCTGTATACAAACCAAACAACTAATAGGAAAATAAGAGATTTTCCTGGTGCAATTACTTACAACTTATAACACGAACATTCATATGCATTTCATACTTTTATAAGAAAATAAGGGTTTTTCTTGGAAAACACAACAATTCATATCTCAACCATTAGGGAAGATATGGGATTTTCTGGATCTAATACATTCATTTTCAACACAACAAATCATAACTCTTTACATTTGAAACACTGCGTTTTCTGGAAAACATACACGAACTTTCGAATGGCGTACATTTTCTCAAAACACTACTCATGAACTCACCAACTTAAATGTTGACACTTTTTCTTTGAAATAATTTGTATTCTCAGGGAACCGCTAAGCAGATTTGGAAATCAACTTTTGGAGATTAACGTGCTGACGTTAATTACTTCTTTTGAAAGATGTTTATGTATTTAACTTTTGAACATGTAACGGATACAATTATGTAAACATTTTGGGAACTTTAATATATATGGTGGTGTGTACTTTCCTTTCTATGAACTGTTATGATACTGAATATGACGTCCTCCGCCCCCGAACGTTTCCGCCGTTCTGGTTTGGGGGTGTGACAGATTGGTATCAGAGCAACGTTTATAGTGAATTAAGTATATCAAAACCATTTTTGGTATACAACTATAAACTCAACTGGGCAAAAACACTCTGAGAAGAGTCATACTTTTAAAAATTAAATTTACTTAGTTTTTGTAAAGTAGGCATGCATTCAGTTCATATTAATAACATGGTCAGTGTCACAATTAAAACAATATAGAAGTATTATAAATAAGTTGTGCAGTGCGGGTATGCCTTGGGACATGTAATCGGAACTGGGAAGAATATAGCTTGATCAACTATATTTGTCCAAGAGCCGACTAACGTATGCCAAGGAGTGTCTGCAATGGACAACAAATTTAAAACTTACCAAAAGCATATCATTAAAGAATACTAAGGGAGTATTCGAGTGCCTTCAACCCTTAAACTTAAAGAGTAAATTCCATGGGCTTTAGCTTATAGTCAATTCTTAACCCTATTCTTGTATAGACTCAATGGCTGGATTCCATCACCAAAGCTACCCCTACTACCCAATGGAGAAGGGATAGAGAATGATCCTGAAGAAGGAATGCAAGAAGGACCAGACTCAGATCCCAAGGACAATAACCTACCCTTAACGGCTCCAATTCAAAACCCTAATCCTCGACCGGAATTTCATGGCTCGACGCCCCTTTGGGGAATTAACCTAGATAGGTGGAGCTGCGAACACGATCAACCCCTTCCATTCAACAGAGACCGAAGCTTCTACAACCTAACCGAGGGAGGCTCAGCAGACAGAGCCCTTCCTATATTGGTTCGTCGGATTTCTCGCATTGGTGAACAAGTGTCACACCCCGAAAATCGAAGGCGGAAACATTTCCGGGGTTGACTCCACGTTGAGTATCAAATCCAATGCACATAGTAAGTAAAGTAGAACAACCATTACATTACATAATAAAGTTTTACAATTGTTTCAAAAGTAAAGTTTGTACAGTTGTGATACATAGTATATATTGACAAAATGAAACGGGTCTTCATGTTCTCCGTCTTCTGATCAAAAGAAATCTTCAGATACCTGTTCTAACGCTGACCTGAGAACACAAGCGGTTTGAAAATCAGCATAAAGCTGGTGAGTTCATAAGCGGTTTTTATTTGTGAACATGATTCGAGCTTCCTTTCTGTTTCTGAAATGTTATATGAACCAAGAAAATCCCGTATTTTCTTAATAGTTAGTTATTGATTCACAATTGAAAGGTATGGTAAGTTGTTCACTGAAAACACGTTTATTCATGTGAAAATGTATAGTTAGTTGTCTGACTGATTAAACTGTTCTGTTTGCTTATCATGTGTTACCAGGAAAGTCCCATACTTTCCTTATTGTGTATTTACAAATTGTAAAAGATGTAATGTTATCCAGTTAGTTACTCTTTCTAGTTAGTTATTTGTTACCCAAAAAAGCCCCATGCTTTCCTGCATTTTGGTTTCAAATGTAAACGATGTAAAGATGTAAAAGATGTAATTGTGGTTTGTTTCCATGTTTTTCCCCAGGAAAGTCCCGTACTTTCCTGAATGTTAGCTACGGTGTTGTGAAAGATGTGAAAGATGTAAAAGATGTATAGAGTGATTCATTATTACTATAAGTAAATCTCTGTCATCCTAATTGCGAGTTCCATAACCATACAATAGACTAAAACCTGTGGCAATAAGTAGTCCACATGTGGCAATAAGTTGTCCACATACTTATGACTTTCGTCACCCTTGAACCATTTCGGTTCGGCTGTAGCTAGCAGCCAGGTATGGGGTAGTCAGCCCCGTATAGATCTATACACTCAAGTCACGCTCTCTAAATACCAGAGATTCTGGTTATGGGTGTAGTCCTCCACTCGCGTACCTTGATGGAGTGTTCTCCAAGGACGTGTCTCCAATTATACAGGATTAACAAATTTACTAGTATAATATGATAGTCCTCCACTCGTGTAAATATGTGGAGTGTTTCTGAGGACAAAACAGTGTACAGGTATTATATTCTAATGTCTTATGTCATGCTTTTAACCGATAAATGTGGAAAAACCATTTGTGAAATATATGTAAAACATAATAGTTAAAAGACCTATTTCACAAATATATGTTATGCGATCTGCATGTTCAAATGGTTATTAGTTTGTGGTAATCAGTAATAAAAGCATATGAAATACGAAACACACATTTGAAAACGTGTTTTAAGTACAAAAATTTCCTTGTACTTTGCTTGTGTTCCCCCCTAAAAACAGTGAAAACAGTGAAAAAAAGGTAGGGGTATGAACTCACCGGACTCGGAAACGTGTCGGTTTTGAATGCTGGACGTTGGTTCGGGGTTTGATTACTCGCGATGACCCTATGTAAAATGAAATAATGTCCATATATATACAATTAGGGATACATTCACTAATCATATGGAACATTACACTCCAATGAGGTTAAACACCTTAAAATGAGCGTTTGGAGTGACCCAGGTGGCGTTTAAGGACGTGTAAAGGCACAAGGGACTTGGGACTTGAGTTTACTCTCCATAGTAAACATTTAAATGAGTTTACACTCACAAAACACACACATACATGAGTTTACGGCCGTAAACTCATGTGGGTGTGGTTTTGGGTGTTTAAATGGCTTAAATGGCTTACATGGACATGGGAAATGTTTCTAGGATTTGTTCTAAATGCTTGGAATGGGTTAAAATCACCAACATGATTAATTTATGGGAGTTTACGGCCTAGCATAGGCTCCTGGCCGTAAACTCCTTAATCCTTATAAAAATGATGCTAAATGTTGTTAAAACAAATCACATGTGATTAATAGGATTATTCCAAGACCTATCATGAGTTTTATGGGACATTTGAGGGTTGCTATGGAGTTTACGGCCCATGAGACCCTCTTCATGGCCGTAAACTCTTATATAGGGTGATATAATGTGTTTCAAGGTCTAAAACTTGCATAGAAGGGTCTCTAAAATTCATCTAAAGGCTTTAGGGGTGTTTAGTTTGCATTCTAACACCAAAAATTTTGGAGTTTACGGCCCAAGAACAAGCCTTGGCCGTAAACTCTTAGAAAACCCATAAATGTTGTGTTTAAGTCCCTTAAACTATTTTTGGTTGGTCCCTTGATTTATTCCAAGGCTTTTGGTGGTGTTGGATGGCTTTCTAACACTTTAAAATTGATTTTATGCCTTGTTTTAGGGAGTTTACGGCCCAAGCACTCCCCTTGGCCGTAAACTCACATAAGTCCTTCAAATGTTTTGATTCAAGTGTCCAAATGTTATATCTAAGGTCCTATAATTCATATCTAAGCCTTAGAAGTGATTTGGAAGGGTTTAAAGGCATGAAAACCCTAGTTTATTGAGTTTACGGCCCAAGAATGCTCCTTGGCCGTAAACTCCTTCAAACTTCACAAAGTTCAAGTCTTAATTGATTAGAGTCCATATCTTAAAGTCCCTTAGCCATATCTAAAGTCCAATTGAGTTTTGGAAGGAGTTTAAGAGCTTAAAACCCCATAAAATGGAGTTTACGGCCCAAGCTTGCTCCTTGGCCGTAAACTCATGTTCTTGACCCCAAAACTCAATTAACTCATCAATTTGAAGGCTAAAGATGATGAATAACATGCTAGAGAGGTTACCTTAAAGATTTGAAGCCTTAAACTTGTGATTTGGACCTTAATTCTAGCTTGGAGGAGAGAGGTTGTAAGAGTTTAGTGAGAATTTGGCCAAAGGCTTCGAATGGAGTCTTAAACATGTTTATATAATGTTCAGGAATTGGACACGATAGAATTCTACCCGATACCGACGTTAAATGAGGTTTTTGGTCGTACCCGATTGAGTTACCGTAACCCGATATGGTAATTTCTAGAAATATTCCGATCACTAAAGTTGGGTGTTAAAATGATTTCTAAATGTATTAAGACACTCATTAAGTCATTTTAAATGTGTACTAATAAACTACTTAATTATACGGAAGATTGTAATTCGAATTTGGAACGACTATTGGTTTCGCGAGTTGGACTACAAAAGAGTTACAATAATTTATACGGAAATTTCGGGTTGTTACATTATCCCCCCGTTAGAGGGAATTTCGTCCCGAAATTCAAAGTTTAAAACACAAGACAAGATACAAATCATGGATTAGAAAAGAGTTGTGGATATTTTTGTTTAATCGATTCTTCTCGCTCCCAAGTGAACTCCGGTCCTCGCTTGGCATTCCAGCGAACCTTCACCAATGGGATGCGACTCTGTTTCGTACGTTTGACTTCTCGATCCATGATTTCGATCGGTTCCTCCACAAAGTTAAGGTTTTCATTGATCTCAATCTCGTCTAAGGGAATTGTTAGGGTTTCATCGGATAGACACTTTTTGAGATTTGAAACATGGAAGAAAGGATGAATGTTACTGAGTTCGTGAGGTAAATCAAGTTTATAGGCAACTGGACCGATCCTGGAGAGGATCTCAAAGGGTCCAATGTACCTTGGACTAAGTTTCCCACGCTTACCAAAACGTACAGTGCCTTTCCAGGGCGAGACTTTTAACAGGACACGGTCTCCAACCTGGAATTCTAGGGGTTTCCGACGATTATCAGCGTAGCTCTTTTGACGATCACGTGAGGCTTTCAGTCGGTTACGGATTTGAATGATCTTTTCGGTGGTTCCGCGGATGATTTCAGGACCAGTGAGAGCACTGTCGGGAACTCGATTCCTGGCTAACTGTGTATCCCCCACCTCGGCCCAGCACAGAGGGGATCTGCACTTACGACCGTATAGGGCTTCGAATGGAGCAGCCCTAATGCTGGTGTGGTAACTATTGTTGTAGGAGAATTCGATCAAGGATAGATGTGTATCCCACGATTTTCCAAAGTCAATGACACATGCCCTAAGCATGTCTTCCAGGGTTTGAATTGTTCTTTCACTTTGTCCATCGGTCTGAGGATGATATGCCGTGCTCATATCTAGTTTGGTTCCAAGGGCTTTCTGAAGGGATTGCCAGAATTTGGAGGTAAACCTGCTATCTCGATCAGAGATAATGGATACAGGTACACCGTGTAGATGTACTACCTCCTGGATGTAGGTTCGCGCAAGTCTTTCCATCTTGTATGATTCTTTAATTGGAATAAAGTGAGCGGATTTTGTCAAACGGTCGACAATTACCCAAATGGTATCGTACCCACTAGAACACTTTGGTAGTTTGGTGATGAAGTCCATGGTAATCATCTCCCATTTCCACTCGGGGATCTCGGGTTGTTGAAGCAGACCTGAAGGTTTCTGATGTTCGACTTTGACTTTGGCGCAAGTCAAGCACTTGCCCACGAATGTAGCTATCTCAGCTTTCATGTTTGGCCACCAATATTGTTTCTTGAGATCCAAGTACATCTTGTCAGAACCTGGGTGAACAGAGTATTTAGTTTTGTGCGCTTCCTTCATGACTATTTCTCTGAATCCTCCGGATCTGGGAATCCAAATTCGATTCATGAAACAGTGAACTCCGTCACCTCTGATCTCAAAGTTCTTGTCCATCCCTCTCAAAGCTTCATTTGTCATGTTCTCAGGTTTCAGGGCTTCCAATTGAGCTTCTCTGATTTGCACGGGTAGGTTGGAATGGATGGTCATCGTCTGGTTCTTCACTTTATGGCCTGCACTATCCTTTCGACTAAGGGCATGTGCTACTACTTTGGCCTTGCCGGGGTGGTAACGAATTTCACACTCATAGTCACTGAGTAATTCTACCCATCGCCGTTGCCTCATGTTTAAGTCTTTTTGATTAAAGATGTGTTGTAGGCTCTTGTGATCAGTGAAGATTGTGCACTTGGTTCCATAGAGATAATGTCTCCAAATCTTTAATGCAAAGACTACAGCTCCTAGTTCCAAGTCGTGTGTAGTATAGTTGACCTCGTGTGCTTTCAACTGCCTTGAGGCGTAAGCAATCACCTTTCCTCTTTGCATAAACACACAGCCTAAACCTTGATTAGACGCATCGCAGAAGACGACGAAATCCTCTGTCCCTTCGGGCAGAGACAGAACAGGCGCGCTACATAAGGCTTTCTTCAATGTTTGGAATGCAGTTTCTTGTTTATCACTCCAACAAAAGGGTACACCTTTCTGTGTTAGAGTGGTTAAAGGTTTGGCGATTTTGGAAAAGTTTTGAATGAATCGTCGATAGTAGCCGGCGAGACCCAAGAATTGACGAATTTCTGTGGGTGTTTTCGGTGCCGACCAATTCTCTATTGCTTTAATTTTGGAAGGATCTACATGAATACCCTCTCCGCTTACCACGTGACCGAGGAAAGTTACCTTCCGTATCCAGAATTCACATTTGGAAAATTTCGCGTATAGTTTTTCGGATCTAAGGGTCTCCAACACCAGTCTCAAGTGTTGTTTGTGGTCTTCTTCGCTTCGGGAGTAAACGAGGATGTCGTCAATGAACACGATGACGAATTTGTCTAAGAAGGGATGGCACACCCGGTTCATAAGGTCCATGAACACAGCCGGTGCATTGGTTAGACCGAAGGGCATCACTACGAAATCGTAGTGTCCATACCGAGTCCTAAAAGCTGTCTTGGAAACATCATTTTCCTGGACTCGTAATTGATGGTACCCTGACCGAAGGTCTATCTTAGAAAAGTAGCTGGCTCCCTAAAGTTGATCAAAGAGGTCATCTATACGTGGAAGAGGATATCGGTTCTTAACGGTCAACTTGTTCAATTCATGATAGTCGATACACATTCGAAAGGATCCATCTTTCTTCTTGACAAACAGAACCGGAGCTCCCCAGGGTGAGGAACTCGGCCTAATGAATCCTTTACTGAGCAACTCATTGAGTTGACTGGATAACTCCTGCATTTCTGCCGGAGCTAAGCGATACGGAGATTTTGCTACGGGAGTAGCTCCAGGAATTAGGTCAATGCGGAACTCGACCTGACGTTCGGGGGGAATTCCTGGAAGCTCTTCGGGGAACACATCAGGAAAATTGCAGACCTCGGGGATGCTCACGAGGTTTTTAACTTCTTGATTCTTGTTGATTACATGAGCTAAGAATGCAACGCACTCCTTTCGAAGGAGCTTTCGAGCTTTGATGCAAGAGATGATATGAAGATTGGAACTGGGTTTATCGCCATAGATTACTAGAGTTTGATTCGAAGGAAAATGGAGACGGATAGCTTTTTCGTAACAAAGAATGTCAGCATGATTGGGACTCAACCAATCCATGCCAATGATAACATCAAAGCTCTTAATGGAGACGGGCATGAGATCTATAGGAAATGAGTGATCGTTTAAGGTAAGCGTACAACCTATGAATATATCATTAGCACGTTCTTTCTCACCGTTAGCCATCTCGACGGTAAACGTTTCAGTTAGTGGTTGAGGATTTGGTTTTAGATTATGTTTGAATGCATGACTAACAAAACTCCTTTCAGCACCCGAATCGAAAAGAATACTAGCATATGAGTTGTCGAGAAGGAACGTACCCGAAACAACAGTGGGATCAGCAACCGCTTCCTCCCGTCCCATGGTTAGAATCCTTCTAGTGTTATCAGCAGTTGACTTCTTGGGACAGTTCCTTTTGAAATGCCCAACTTCTCCACAGTTGTAACAGGCTTGACTAACACCTACTCCCGATGATTGGTTGGCTGATTGGGTAGGAGTTCTGCAGAATCGAACTGTGTGCCCTTTCTTACCACAGCTGGTGCAAGACAATTCTCGGCAGGGACCAGGATGATGATGGTATTTGCACTTGAAGCAGACCTGAAGGTTTCTGATGTTCGACTTTGACTTTGGCGCAAGTCAAGCACTTGCCCACAAATGTAGCTATCTCAGCTTTCATGTTTGGCCACCAATATTGTTTCTTGAGATCTAAGTACATCTTGTCAGAGCCCGGGTGAACAGAGTATTTGGTTCTATGTGCTTCCTCCATGACTAACTCTCTTAATCCTCCAGACTTGGGAATCCAGATTCGATCCCTAAAACATTGGACTCCGTCACTTCTGATCTCAAGTTTCTTTTCCATTCCTCTCAAAGCTTCAGTTGTCATGTTCTCCGGTTTCAGGGCTTCAAGTTGAGCTTCTCGGATTTGCATGGGTAGATTGGAATGGATGGTTATCGACTGACTCTTCACTTTGTTGCTGGTATTCTCCTTTCGGCTAAGGGCATCTGCTACCACATTGGCCTTGCCGGGATGGTAGCGGATTTCACACTCATAATCACTGAGTAGTTCAACCCATCGCCTTTGTCTCATGTTCAGGTCTTTTTGGTTAAAGATATGTTGTAGGCTCTTATGATCAGTAAAGATCGTGCACTTGGTTCCGTAAAGGTAATGCCTCCAAATCTTTAATGCAAAAATTACGGCTCCTAGCTCCAAGTCGTGTGTGGTATAGTTGACCTCGTGTGTTTTCAACTGCCTAGAGGCATAAGCAATCACTTTTCCTTTCTGCATAAGCACACAACCTAAACCTTGAGTAGACGCATCGCAGTAGACAACTAAGTCCTCTGTCCCTTCGGGTAGGGATAGGACAGGCGCGCTGCACAGAGCTTTCTTCAACGTCTGAAATGCGGTCTCTTGTTTATCACCCCAACAAAAGGGTACACCTTTCTGTGTTAGAGTGGTTAGAGGTTTGGCGATTCGGGAAAAGTTTTGGATGAACCTTCGATAATAGCCAGCGAGACCCAAGAATTGTCGGATTTCTATGGGTGTCTTCGGTGCTAACCAATTCTCTATTGCCTTAATCTTGGAAGGATCAACATGAATACCCTCCTCACTTATCACATGACCAAGGAAAGTTACCTTCCGTATCCAAAACTCACATTTTGAAAACTTCGCGTATAGTTTTTCGGATCTAAGGGTTTCCAATACTAGCCTCAAGTGTTGTTTGTGGTCTTCTTTGCTTCGGGAGTAAACGAGAATGTCGTCAATGAACACGATGACGAATTTGTCTAAGAAGGGACAGCACACCCGGTTCATAAGATCCATGAACACAGCCGGCGCATTGGTTAGACCGAAGGGCATCACTACGAACTCGTAATGTCCATATCGAGTCCTGAAAGCTGTTTTGGGCACATCACTTTCATGAACTCGCAACTGATGGTACCCTGACCGAAGGTCTATCTTAGAGAAGTAACTGGCTCCCTGGAGTTGATCGAAAAGGTCATCTATACGAGGAAGAGGATATCGGTTTTTGACAGTCAACTTGTTTAGCTCACGATCATCAATACACATACGAAAGGATCCATCCTTCTTCTTGACGAACAAAACCGGAGCTCCCCAGGGTGAGGAACTCGGTCTAATGAATCCTTTGTTAAGCAATTCATTAAGTTGACTGTATAACTCCTGCATCTCTGCTGGAGCTAAGCGATACGGAGACTTTGCTACAGGAGTAGCCCCAGGAATTAGGTCAATACGGAACTCGACCTGACGTTCGGGAGGAATTCCTGGAAGCTCTTCGGGAAACACATCAGGAAAATTGCAGACCTCGGGAATGCTCGCGAGGTTTTTAACTTCTTGATTTTCGTTGATTACGTGAGCCAAGAATGCAACACACTCCTTATGCAGGAGTTTCTGAGCTTTGATGCAGGAGATGATACGAAGATTGGAACCGAGTTTATCGCCATAGATCACTAGAGTTTGACCAGAAAGAAGGTTAAGACGGATGGCTTTTTCGAAGCAAAGGATATCTGCATGATTGGGGCTCAACCAATCCCTGCCAATAATGACATCAAAGCTCTTTATAGATACGGGCATAAGATCGATAGGAAACGAATGGTCGTTTAAGGTAAGAATGCAATCTACGAATACTTCACTCGCACTCTCTTTCTCTCCGTTTGCCATTTCGACGGTAAATATTTCGGTTAGAGGTTGGGAATTATGTTTTAGGTTATGTTTGAATGCATGACTAACAAAACTTCTTTCAGCGCCCGAATCGAAAAGAATATTAGCATACGAGTTGTCGAGAAGAAACGTACCTGAGACAACATTGGGATCGGCAACTGCTTCTTCTCGTCCCATAGCAAGGACCCTTCATGTGTTGCTAGCAGTAGTCTTCTTGGGGCAGTTCCTTTTAAAGTGCCCGACCTCACCACAATTATAACAGGCTTGACCAACGCCTGTTCCAGAGGATTGATTTGCTGATTGAGTCGGAGCTTTGCAGTATCGAACAGTGTGCCCCTTCTTACCACAATTGGTACAGGATAATTCTCGACAGGGACCAGGGTTATGGTGATACTTGCATTTTTCACAGAGAGGGAGGTTACCAACATATCGGCTGGTAGGAGTTGGAGCTGTGGATCCCACAACGGAAGCAACAGCTACGGGGGTAGTAGCAGCATGAACTGCTACTGTTTGTTGTTTCTTGGAAGATCCTTGAGAAGATTGACCCTTCTTTTTCTTCCAAAATTTCCTCTTTTCACCACTCCTTTGAGTCGGCTCAGAAGTGGTAGTGATTTCCTTAACGTCGTCGCTGTGATCAATCAGAATTTGAGCTAAAGTCTTGGCACTATCGTAAGTATTTGGAGGAGCAGCCAAAACATGACTCTTTGTCGGTTGAGATAACCCCCAAATGAACCTTTCGATCTTTTTGTTTTCAGGAGTGACCTGAGAACACAAGCGGTTTGAAAATCAGCATAAAGCTGGTGAGTTCATAAGTAGTTTTATTTTGTGAAAATGTTTATGTTTCCTTTCTGTTTCTGAAAATGCATCAGTGTATTCCCAGGAAAGTCCCATACTTTCCTGAATAGTTAGTTATTATAAAAGATGTAATGATATACAATTGGTTACACTTTTCTGGTTATGTGAATGTTACCCAGGAATGCCCCATGCTTTCCTGTATGTTGGTTTTCAATGTAAAAGGTGTATTCTATCAAACCTGGTTATGTACAAAGTTTTCCCCAGGAAAGTCCCATACCTTCCTGAATGTTGGTTATTGTTTGTAAAAGATGTAAAAGATGTAAAAGATGTAAACTGAATCCTGGTTATCTGTAAAATGTAGTATATGGTTCATTATTACTGTAAGTAAATCTCTGTTATCCTAATTGCGAGTTCCATAACCATACTAAGGACTGAACCTGTGGCAATAAGTAGTCCATAATTCTTATGACTTTCGTCACCCTTGAACCATTTCGGTTCGGCTGTAGCTAGCAGCCAGGTGTGGGGTAATCAGCCCCGTATAGATCTATACACTCAAGTCACGCTCTCTAAATCCCAGAGATTCTGGTTACGGGTGTAGTCCTCCACTCGCGTATCTCTGTGGAGTGTTCGCCGAGGACGTGTCTCCAATAATATGGAATAACAAATTTACTAGTAATAATAGTATAATCCTCCATTCGCGTATCTCTGTGGAATGTTACCGAGGACAAGACAGTGTACGAAATATATTGTTCATGTGTTGTAAAGTCATGCTTTTAACTGATAAAATGTGGAAACCATTCGTGAAATATAATAAACATAACAGTTTATAGATCCCATTTCACAAATAAATGTTTAAGTGAGCTGTATATTCTAACGGTTATCAGTTACGTGAATCAGTATTAAAAGCATAAGAAATGTGAAACACACACAAGAAAATAATTTTGAGTACAGGAAAACCCTTGTACTTTGCTTGTGTTCCCCCCTGAAAACAGTGAAAAACGGTGAAAAAGGTAGGGGTATGAACTCACCGGACTCGGAAACGTGTCGGTTTTGAATGCTAAACGTTGGTTCGAGGTTTGATTACTCGCGATGACCCTATGTAAAATGAAATAATGTCCATATATATACAATTAGGGATACATTCACTAATCATATGGAACATTATACTCCAATGAGGTCAAACACCTCGAAATGAGCATTTGGAGTGACCCGGGTGGCGTTTAAGGACGTGTAAAGGCACTAGGGACATGGGACTTGAGTTTACTCTCCATAAGTACACATTTAAATGAGTTTACACCCACAAAACACACCCACACATGAGTTTACGGCCGTAAACTCATGTTGGTGTGGTTTTGATGATCTAAGTGACTTAAATGGCTTACATGGACATGGGAAATGCTAGAATGATTTATCTAAAATGACTTGGAACACTTGGAATGAATTTACAACATTTAAACATGAGTTTACGGCCATACTCTTAGAGTTTACGGCCGTAAACTCTCCCATGGCCAAGAATGGTTTGTTTAAGCTACAAGGGACAATCACATGTGATTCTAGTTAATTTTCCAAGCTTTGTTATGAATTTAGAACATCATTTAACACATTTATTGGAGTTTACGGCCTAGAGGTATGTTCTAAGGCCGTAAACTCTCCTTTACCCATGAAAAAGATAGTTTTTGATGCTTAAAACAATCACATGTGATTAATAGGATTTATACCAAGACCTAGTATGAGTTTTATGGGACATTTGAGGGGTGTTATGGAGTTTACGGCCCATGAGACCCTCTTCATGGCCGTAAACTCTAATATATAGTGATGTAATGTGTTTCAAGGTCTATAACTTGCATAGAAGGGCTTCTAAAATTCATCTAAAGGCTTTAGGGGTGTTTAGTTTGCATTCTAACACCAAAAATTTTGGAGTTTACGGCCCAAGAACAATGCCTTGGCCGTAAACTCTTAGAAAACCCACAAATGTTGTGTTTAAGTCCCTTAAACTATTTTTGGTTGGTCCCTTTATTTATTCCAAGGCTTTTGGTGGTGTTGGATGGCTTTCTAACACTTTAAAATTGATTTTATGCCTTGTTTTAGGGAGTTTACGGCCCAAGCACTCCCCTTGGCTGTAAACTCTCATAAGTCCCTCAAAAGTTATGTTTCAAGTGTCCAAATGTTATATTCAAAGTCACATAATTCACATCTAAGCCCTAGAAGTGATTTGGAAGGGTTTAAAGGCATGAAAACCCTAGTTTATTGAGTTTACGGCCCAAGAATGCTCCTTGGCCGTAAACTCCTTCAAACTTCACAAAGTTCATGTTTTAATTGTTTAGAGTCCATATCTTAAAGTCCCTTAGCCATATCTAAAGTCCAATTGAGTTTAAGAAGGAGTTTAAGAGCTTAAAACCCCATAAAATGGAGTTTACGGCCCAAGCTTGCTCCTTGGCCGTAAACTCATGTTCTTGTCCCTAAAACTCAATTAATTCATCAATTTGAAGGCTAAAGATGATGAATAACATGATAGAGAGGTTACCTTAAAGATTTGAAGCCTTAAACTTGTGATTTGGACCTTAATTCTAGCTTGGAGGAGAGAGGTTGTAAGAGTTTAATGAGAATTTGGCCAAAGGCTTCAAATGGAGTCTTAAACATGTTTATATAATGTTCGGGATTTGGACACGATAGAATTCTACCTGATACCGACGTTAATTGAGGTTTTTGGTCGTATCCGATTGAGTTACCGTAGCCCGACATAGTAATTTCTAGAAATATTCCGATCATTAAAGTTGGGTGTTTAAAATGATTTCTAATGTATTAAGACACCCATTAAGTCATTTTAGGTCAATATAAACTAATGACTTTAATAAATTGGTGAAATGGGAAACGATACTGAAAATGACGTTTGGTTGATCGGATCGGATTACAAGTTGTGATACAAGAAGTGATATGAAATTTCGGGTTGTTACATTATCCCCCCGTTAGAGAGAATTTCGTCCCGAAATTCAAAGTTTAAAACACAAGACAAGATACAAATCATGGATTAGAAAAGAGTTGTGGATATTTTTGTTTCATCGAGTCTTCTCGCTCCCAAGTGAACTCCGGTCCTCGCTTGGCATTCCAGCGAACCTTCACCAACGGGATGCGACTCTGTTTCGTACGTTTGACTTCTCGATCCATGATTTCGATTGGTTCCTCCACAAAGTTGAGGTTTTCATCGATCTCAATCTCGTCTAATGGAATTACTAGAGTTTCATCGGATAAGCACTTCTTGAGGTTTGAAACATGAAAGACAGGATGGATGTTACTAAGTTCGTGAGGTAAATGAAACTTATAGGCTACCGGACCAACTCTGGCGATGATTTCAAAAGGCCCAATGTACCTCGAATTGAGTTTCCCACGTTTACCGAAACGTACAGTGCCTTTCCAAGGCGAGACTTTCAATAGAACACGATCTCCAACCTGGAATTCTAGTGGTTTCCGACGATTATCAGCGTAACTCTTCTGACGATCGTGCGAGGCCTTTAGTCGTTCATGGATTTGGATAATTTTCTCAGTGGTTTCACGGATGATTTCAGGACCGGTAAGTGCGCTGTCGGGGACTTGACTCTTTGCTAACTGTGTATCTCCTACCTCGGCCCAACACAGAGGAGATCTGCACTTGCGACCGTATAGGGCTTCGAACGGGGCAGCCCTAATGCTGGTGTGGTAACTGTTGTTGTATGAGAATTCGATCAATGGTAGATGTGCGTCCCACGACTTTCCAAAATCAATGACACATGCCCTAAGCATGTCCTCCAGAGTTTGGATTGTTCTCTCGCTTTGACCGTCAGTCTGAGGATGGTATGCCGTGCTCATGTCTAGTTGGGTTCCAAGGGCTTTCTGAAGGGATTGCCAGAATCTGGAAGTAAACCTGCTATCTCGATCAGAGATAATGGATACAGGTACACCGTGTAGACGTACTACCTCCTGGATATAGATTCGCGCAAGTCTTTCCATCTTGTATGATTCTTTAATTGGAATGAAGTGAGCGGATTTTGTCAAACGATCGACAATTACCCAAATGGTATCGTACCCACTAGAACACTTGGGTAGTTTGGTGATGAAGTCCATGGTAATCATTTCCCATTTCCACTCGGGGATCTCGGGTTGTTGAAGCAGACCTGAAGGTTTCTGATGTTCGACTTTGACTTTGGCGCAAGTCAAGCACTTGCCCACAAATGTAGCTATCTCAGCTTTCATGTTTGGCCACCAATATTGTTTCTTGAGATCTAAGTACATCTTGTCAGAGCCCGGGTGAACAGAGTATTTGGTTCTATGTGCTTCCTCCATGACTAACTCTCTTAATCCTCCAGACTTGGGAATCCAGATTCGATCCCTAAAACATTGGACTCCGTCACTTCTGATCTCAAGTTTCTTTTCCATTCCTCTCAAAGCTTCAGTTGTCATGTTCTCCGGTTTCAGGGCTTCAAGTTGAGCTTCTCGGATTTGCATGGGTAGATTGGAATGGATGGTTATCGACTGACTCTTCACTTTGTTGCTGGTATTCTCCTTTCGGCTAAGGGCATCTGCTACCACATTGGCCTTGCCGGGATGGTAGCGGATTTCACACTCATAATCACTGAGTAGTTCAACCCATCGCCTTTGTCTCATGTTCAGGTCTTTTTGGTTAAAGATATGTTGTAGGCTCTTATGATCAGTAAAGATCGTGCACTTGGTTTCGTAAAGGTAATGCCTCCAAATCTTTAATGCAAAAATTACGGCTCCTAGCTCCAAGTCGTGTGTGGTATAGTTGACCTCGTGTGTTTTCAACTGCCTAGAGGCATAAGCAATCACTTTTCCTTTCTGCATAAGCACACAACCTAAACCTTGAGTAGACGCATCGCAGTAGACAACTAAGTCCTCTGTCCCTTCGGGTAGGGATAGGACAGGCGCGCTGCACAGAGCTTTCTTCAACGTCTGAAATGCGGTCTCTTGTTTATCACCCCAACAAAAGGGTACACCTTTCTGTGTTAGAGTGGTTAGAGGTTTGGCGATTCGGGAAAAGTTTTGGATGAACCTTCGATAATAGCCAGCGAGACCCAAGAATTGTCGGATTTCTATGGGTGTCTTCGGTGCTAACCAATTCTCTATTGCCTTAATCTTGGAAGGATCAACATGAATACCCTCCTCACTTATCACATGACCAAGGAAAGTTACCTTCCGTATCCAAAACTCACATTTTGAAAACTTCGCGTATAGTTTTTCGGATCTAAGGGTTTCCAATACTAGCCTCAAGTGTTGTTTGTGGTCTTCTTTGCTTCGGGAGTAAACGAGAATGTCGTCAATGAACACGATGACGAATTTGTCTAAGAAGGGACAGCACACCCGGTTCATAAGATCCATGAACACAGCCGGCGCATTGGTTAGACCGAAGGGCATCACTACGAACTCGTAATGTCCATATCGAGTCCTGAAAGCTGTTTTGGGCACATCACTTTCATGAACTCGCAACTGATGGTACCCTGACCGAAGGTCTATCTTAGAGAAGTAACTGGCTCCCTGGAGTTGATCGAAAAGGTCATCTATACGAGGAAGAGGATATCGGTTTTTGACAGTCAACTTGTTTAGCTCACGATCATCAATACACATACGAAAGGATCCATCCTTCTTCTTGACGAACAAAACCGGAGCTCCCCAGGGTGAGGAACTCGGTCTAATGAATCCTTTGTTAAGCAATTCATTAAGTTGACTGTATAACTCCTGCATCTCTGCTGGAGCTAAGCGATACGGAGACTTTGCTACAGGAGTAGCCCCAGGAATTAGGTCAATACGGAACTCGACCTGACGTTCGGGAGGAATTCCTGGAAGCTCTTCGGGAAACACATCAGGAAAATTGCAGACCTCGGGAATGCTCGCGAGGTTTTTAACTTCTTGATTTTCGTTGATTACGTGAGCCAAGAATGCAACACACTCCTTATGCAGGAGTTTCTGAGCTTTGATGCAGGAGATGATACGAAGATTGGAACCGAGTTTATCGCCATAGATCACTAGAGTTTGACCAGAAAGAAGGTTAAGACGGATGGCTTTTTCGAAGCAAAGGATATCTGCATGATTGGGGCTCAACCAATCCCTGCCAATAATGACATCAAAGCTCTTTATAGATACGGGCATAAGATCGATAGGAAACGAATGGTCGTTTAAGGTAAGAATGCAATCTACGAATACTTCACTCGCACTCTCTTTCTCTCCGTTTGCCATTTCGACGGTAAATATTTCGGTTAGAGGTTGGGAATTATGTTTTAGGTTATGTTTGAATGCATGACTAACAAAACTTCTTTCAGCGCCCGAATCGAAAAGAATATTAGCATACGAGTTGTCGAGAAGAAACGTACCTGAGACAACATTGGGATCGGCAACTGCTTCTTCTCGTCCCATAGCAAGGACCCTTCCTGTGTTGCTAGCAGTAGTCTTCTTGGGGCAGTTCCTTTTAAAGTGCCCGACCTCACCACAGTTATAACAGGCTTGACCAACGCCTGTTCCAGAGGATTGATTTGCTGATTGAGTCGGAGCTTTGCAGTATCGAACAGTGTGCCCCTTCTTACCACAATTGGTACAGGATAATTCTCGACAGGGACCAGGGTTATGGTGATACTTGCATTTTTCACAGAGAGGGAGGTTACCAACATATCGGCTGGTAGGAGTTGGAGCTGTGGATCCCACAACGGAAGCAACAGCTACGGGGGTAGTAGCAGCATGAACTGCTACTGTTTGTTGTTTCTTGGAAGATCCTTGAGAAGATTGACCCTTCTTTTTCTTCCAAAATTTCCTCTTTTCACCACTCCTTTGAGTCGGCTCAGAAGTGGTAGTGATTTCCTTAACGTCGTCGCTGTGATCAATCAGAATTTGAGCTAAAGTCTTGGCACTATCGTAAGTATTTGGAGGAGCAGCCAAAACATGACTCTTTGTCGGTTGAGATAACCCCCAAATGAACCTTTCGATCTTTTTGTTTTCAGGAGTGACTAATCCCGGGCAGAGAAGTGCGAGATCATCAAATCGGGAAGTATATGCAGCAATGTCGGAACCTCTCATCTTCAAGTTCCAGAGCTCATGCTCTAATTTCTGCATTTCGCCACGAGGGCAGTACTCAGCAATGAGAAGTTCTTTCATGGCCTCCCAGCCCATGGCATTGGCTACGGGTAAGGTCAGAGATTTGACTCGGCCATTCCACCAAGTCAAGGCTTTATCGTCGAAGGTACAGGCCGCAAATTTAACTTTATCAGACTCAGCACAAGCATAGATTTCGAAGATGGACTCGATTTTCTCGAAACATCGGGATAAGGAAATGACACCTCCAGTGCCATTAAAGGATGTTGGTTTCGCGTTCATGAAATCCTTATAAGAATTTCCTCTTTGGTGTCCCTGACTACCTTCAGGGTTTTGAGATTGAGAACCACCTCCTGAACCATTAGAGTTCATTTGCGACATAGCTGCTACCATTGCAGCGGTCATCATCGTCTGGAGTGATGCTAGGTCAAACTGGAGAGGGGGTGGCGGCGAAGAGGGATCGTCGTTGTTCTTTGAGCTGGGTCTTTTTCTTGGAGGCATCTTGATCTAAAAAGATCAGGAAAGAGAGGATCATAAGTCCTCTGAATTGAATCAAGAGATATGGGACAGGAGATATCTCTTCAAGGCAAATATAGCATCATACTAAGCGATAAAGCAGAAAGGAGTTATCAAGATAGAACATTTTATCACTAGAGTAATTATCAAAGAATAACGCGTATACAAGAACTCCTACAAAGGATCGGCTCGAGAAATACTCCCATAGTATTTCATGGTTCGCTGCAGCGACGATTTGTTGTTTGGGATATTGGGTAAGTTTTAGGCATGCCATGTATCACAATCACTCCCAGGCACATGTTGGCCGTGTCTCGAATGAATATAGTTGGCCAGGCTATATTGACCCTAGACACGACTACATAACTGCCCACGTTTAACCATAGTACACAACACCCAATTACTTATGTTTGGTTCTACTTGTAGTTACGGATAGCAATGATTCGGTATACTTGTATACTTTTTGAAAATACTTGTAGTTTGAAGATACTTTTAATTCAGAGCACTTAGGCCCTTTAGTGTTTATACCATGTAAAGTTTGGTATACTTTATTCACTATAAACAAGGGCTCTGATACCAATCTGTCACACCCCGAAAACCGAAGGCAAAAACATTTCCGGGGTTGACTCCACGTTGAATATCAAATCCAATGCACATAGTAAGTAAAGTAGAACAACCATTACATTACATAATAAAGTTTTACAGTTGTTTCAAAAGTAAAGTTTGTACAGTTGTGATACATAGTATATATAGACAAAATGAAACGGATCTTCATGGACTCCATCTTCTGATCAAAAGAAATCTCCGGTACCTGTTCTAACGCTGACCTGAGAACACAAGCGGTTTGAAAATCAGCATAAAGCTGGTGAGTTCATAAGTAGTTTTATTTTGTGAAAATGTTTATGTTTCCTTTCTGTTTCTGAAAATGCATCAGTGTATTCCCAGGAAAGTCCCATACTTTCCTGAATAGTTAGTTATTATAAAAGATGTAATGATATACAATTGGTTACACTTTTCTGGTTATGTGAATGTTACCCAGGAATGCCCCATGCTTTCCTGTATGTTGTTTTTCAATGTAAAAGATGTATTCTATCAAACCTGGTTATGTACAAAGTTTTCCCCAGGAAAGTCCCATACCTTCCTGAATGTTGGTTATTGTTTGTAAAAGATGTAAAAGATGTAAAAGATGTAAACTGAATCCTGGTTATCTGTAAAATGTAGTATATGGTTCATTATTACTGTAAGTAAATCTCTGTTATCCTAATTGCGAGTTCCATAACCATACTAAGGACTGAACCTGTGGCAATAAGTAGTCCACAATTCTTATGACTTTCGTCACCCTTGAACCATTTCGGTTCGGCTGTAGCTAGCAGCCAGGTGTGGGGTAATCAGCCCCGTATAGATCTATACACTCAAGTCACGCTCTCTAAATCCCAGAGATTCTGGTTACGGGTGTAGTCCTCCACTCGCGTATCTCTGTGGAGTGTTCGCCGAGGACGTGTCTCCAATAATATGGAATAACAAATTTACTAGTAATAATAGTATAATCCTCCATTCGCGTATCTCTGTGGAATGTTACCGAGGACAAGACAGTGTACGAAATATATTGTTCATGTGTTGTAAAGTCATGCTTTTAACTGATAAAATGTGGAAACCATTCGTGAAATATAATAAACATAAAAGTTTATAGATCCCATTTCACAAATAAATGTTTAAGTGAGCTGTATATTCTAACGGTTATCAGTTACGTGAATCAGTATTAAAAGCATAAGAAATGTGAAACACACACAAGAAAATAATTTTGAGTACAGGAAAACCCTTGTACTTCGCTTGTGTTCCCCCTGAAAACTGTGAAAAACGGTGAAAAAGGTAGGGGTATGAACTCACCGGACTCGGAAACGTGTCGGTTTTGAATGCTAAACGTTGGTTCGAGGTTTGATTACTCGCGATGACCCTATGTAAAATGAAATAATGTCCATATATATACAATTAGGGATACATTCACTAATCATATGGAACATTATACTCCAATGAGGTCAAACACCTCGAAGTGAGCATTTGGAGTGACCCGGGTGGCGTTTAAGGACGTGTAAAGGCACTAGGTACATGGGACTTGAGTTTACTCTCCATAAGTAAACATTTAAATAAGTTTACACCCACAAAACACACCCACACATGAGTTTACGGCCGTAAACTCATGTTGGTGTGGTTTTGATGATCTAAGTGACTTAAATGGCTTACATGGACATGGGAAATGCTAGAATGATTTATCTAAAATGACTTGGAACACTTGGAATGAATTTACAACATTTAAACATGAGTTTACGGCCATACTCTTAGAGTTTACGGCCGTAAACTCTCCCATGGCCAAGAATGGTTAGTTTAAGCTACAAGGGACAATCACATGTGATTCTAGTTAATTTTCCAAGCTTTGTTGTGAATTTAGAACATCATTTAACACATTTATTGGAGTTTACGGCCTAGAGGTATGTTCTAAGGCCGTAAACTCTCCTTTACCCATGAAAAAGATAGTTTTTGATGCTTAAAACAATCACATGTGATTAATAGGATTTATACCAAGACCTAGTATGAGTTTTATGGGACATTTGAGGGGTGTTATGGAGTTTATGGCCCATGAGACCCTCTTCATGGCCGTAAACTCTAATATAGAGTGATATAATGTGTTTCAAGGTCTATAACTTGCATAGAAGGGCTTCTAAAATTCATCTAAAGGCTTTAGGGGTGTTTAGTTTGCATTCTAACACCAAAAATTTTGGAGTTTACGGCCCAAGAACAATGCCTTGGCCGTAAACTCTTAGAAAACCCACAAATGTTGTGTTTAAGTCCCTTAAACTATTTTTGGTTGGTCCCTTGATTTATTCCAAGGCTTTTGGTGGTGTTGGATGGCTTTCTAACACTTTAAAATTGATTTTATGCCTTGTTTTAGGGAGTTTACGGCCCAAGCACTCCCCTTGGCCGTAAACTCTCATAAGTCCCTCAAAAGTTATGTTTCAAGTGTCCAAATGTTATATTCAAAGTCACATAATTCACATCTAAGCCCTAGAAGTGATTTGGAAGGGTTTAAAGGCATGAAAACCCTAGTTTATTGAGTTTACGGCCCAAGAATGCTCCTTGGCCGTAAACTCCTTCAAACTTCACAAAGTTCATGTTTTAATTGTTTAGAGTCCATATCTTAAAGTCCCTTAGCCATATCTAAAGTCCAATTGAGTTTAAGAAGGAGTTTAAGAGCTTAAAACCCCATAAAATGGAGTTTACGGCCCAAGCTTGCTCCTTGGCCGTAAACTCATGTTCTTGACCCTAAAACTCAATTAATTCATCAATTTGAAGGCTAAAGATGATGAATAACATGATAGAGAGGTTACCTTAAAGATTTGAAGCCTTAAACTTGTGATTTGGACCTTAATTCTAGCTTGGAGGAGAGAGGTTGTAAGAGTTTAATGAGAATTTGGCCAAAGGCTTCAAATGGAGTCTTAAACATGTTTATATAATGTTCGGGAATTGGACACGATAGAATTCTACCCGATACCGACGTTAATTGAGGTTTTTGGTCGTATCCGATTGAGTTACCGTAACCCGACATAGTAATTTCTAGAAATATTCCGATCATTAAAGTTGGGTGTTTAAAATGATTTCTAATGTATTAAGACACCCATTAAGTCATTTTAGGTCAATATAAACTAATGACTTTAATAAATTGGTGAAATTGGAAACGATACTGAAAATGACGTTTGGTTGATCGGATCGGATTACAAGTTGTGATACAAGAAGTGATATGAAATTTCGGGTTGTTACATCGATTTTCTCGAACCATCGGGATAAGGATATGACACCTCCAGTGCCATTAAAGGATGTTGGTTTCGCGTTCATGAAATCCTTATAAGAATTTCCTCTTTGGTGCCCATGACTACCTTCAGGGTTTTGAGATTGAGAACCACCTCCTGAACCATTAGAGTTCATTTGCGACATAGCTGCTACCATTGCAGCTGTCATCATCGTCTGGAGTGATGCTAGGTCAAACTGGGGAGGGGGTGGCGGCGAAGAGGGATTATCGTTGTTCTTTGAGCTGGGTCTTTTTCTTGGAGGCATCTTGATCTAAAAAGATCAGGAAAGAGAGGATCATAACTCCTCCGAATTGAATCAAGAGATATGGGACAGGAGATATCTCATTAAAGCAATTATAGCATCATACTAAGCGAATAAGCAGAAAGGAGTTATCTATATAGAACATTTTATCGCTAGAGTAATAATCAAGGATTAATGTGTATACAAGAATTTCTACAAAGGAACGGCTCAAGAAATACTCCCATAGTATTTCATGGTTTGCTGTAGCGACGATTTGTTGTTTGGGATATTGGGTAAGTTTTAGGCATGCCGCATATTACAGTCACTCCCAAGCACATGTTGGCCGTGTCTCGAATGAATATAGTTGGCCAGGCTATATTGACCCTAGACACGACTACATAACTGTTTAGGTTTAACCATAGTACACAACACCCAATTACTTATGTTCTGTTCTACTTGTAGTTACGGATAGCGACGATTCGGTATACTTGTATACTTTTTGAAAATACTTGTAGTTTGAAGATACTTTTAATTCAGAGCACTTAGGCCCTTAAGTGTTTATAGTTTTATACCATGTAAGGTTTGGTATACTTCATTCACTATAAACAAGGGCTCTGATACCAATCTGTCACACCCCGAAAATCAAAGGCGGAAACATTTTCGGGGTTGACTCCACGTTGAGTATCAAATCCAATGCACATAGTAAGTAAAGTAGAACAACCATTACATTACATAATAAAGTTTTACAATTGTTTCAAAAGTAAAGTTTGTACAATTGTGATACATAGTATATATTGACAAAATGAAACGGGTCTTCATGTTCTCCGTCTTCTGATAAAAAGAAATCTTCAGATACCTGTTCTAACGCTGACCTGAGAACACAAGCGGTTTGAAAATCAGCATAAAGCTGGTGAGTTCATAAGCGGTTTTTATTTGTGAACATGATTCGAGCTTCCTTTCTGTTTCTGAAATGTTATATGGACCAAGAAAATCCCGTATTTTCTTAATAGTTAGTTATTGATTCACAATTGAAAGGTATGGTAAGTTGTTCACTGAAAACACGTTTATTCATGTGAAAATGTATAGTTAGTTGTCTGACTGATTAAACTGTTCTGTTTGCTTATCATGTGTTACCAGGAAAGTCCCATACTTTCCTTATTGTGTATTTACAAATTGTAAAAGATGTAATGTTATCCAGTTAGTTACTCTTTCTAGTTAGGTATTTGTTACCCAGAAAAGCCCCATGCTTTCCTGCATTTTGGTTTCAAATGTAAATGATGTAAAGATGTAAAAGATGTAATTGTGGTTTGTTTCCATGTTTTTCCCCAGGAAAGTCCCGTACTTTCCTGAATGTTAGCTACGGTGTTGTGAAAGATGTGAAAGATGTAAAAGATGTATAGAGTGATTCATTATTACTATAAGTAAATCTCTGTCATCCTAATTGCGAGTTCCATAACCATACAATAGACTAAAACCTGTGGCAATAAGTAGTCCACATGTGGCAATAAGTTGTCCACATACTTATGACTTTCGTTACCCTTGAACCATTTCGGTTCGGCTGTAGCTAGCAGCCAGGTGTGGGGTAGTCAGCCCCGTATAGATCTGTACACTCAAGTCACGCTCTCTAAATACCAGAGATTCTGGTTATGGGTGTAGTCCTCCACTCGCGTACCTTGATGGAGTGTTCTCCAAGGACGTGTCTCCAATTATACAGGATTAACAAATTTACTAGTAATAATATGATAGTCCTCCACTCGTGTAAATATGTGGAGTGTTTCTGAGGACAAAACAGTGTACAGGTATTATATTCTAATGTCTTATGTCATGCTTTTAACCGATAAATGTGGAAAAACCATTTGTGAAATATATGTAAAACATAATAGTTAAAAGACCTATTTCACAAATATATGTTACGCGATCTGCATGTTCAAATGGTTATTAGTTTGTGGTAATCAGTAATAAAAGCATATGAAATACGAAACACACATTTGAAAACGTGTTTTAAGTACAAAAATTTCCTTGTACTTTGCTTGTGTTCCCCCCTAAAAACAGTGAAAAAAAGGTAGGGGTATGAACTCATCGGACTCGGAAACGTGTCGGTTTTGAATGCTGGACGTTGGTTCGGGGTTTGATTACTCGCGATGACCCTATGTAAAATGAAATAATGTCCATATATATACAATTAGGGATACATTCACTAATCATATGGAACATTACACTCCAATGAGGTTAAACACCTTAAAATGAGCGTTTGGAGTGACCCAGGTGGCGTTTAAGGACGTGTAAAGGCACAAGGGACTTGGGACTTGAGTTTACTATCCATAGTAAACATTTAAATGAGTTTACACTCACAAAACACACACATACATGAGTGTATAAACTCATGTGGGTGTGGTTTTGGGTGTTTAAATGGCTTAAATGGCTTACATGGACATGGGAAATGTTTCTAGGATTTGTTCTAAATGCTTGGAATGGATTAAAATCACCAACATGATTAATTTATGGGAGTTTACGGCCTAGCATAGGCTCCTGGCCGTAAACTCCTTAATCCTTATAAAAATGATGCTAAATGTTGTTAAAACAAATCACATGTGATTAATAGGATTATTCCAAGACCTATCATGAGTTTTATGGGACATTTGAGGGTTGCTATGGAGTTTACGGCCCATGAGACCCTCTTTATGGCCGTAAAATCTTATATAGGGTGATATAATGTGTTTTAAGGTCTAAAACTTGCATATAAGGGTCTCTAAAATTCATCTAAAGGCTTTAGGGGTGTTTAGTTTGCATTCTAACACCAAAAATTTTGGAGTTTACGGCCCAAGAACAAGCCTTGGCCGTAAACTCGTAGAAAACCCATAAATGTTGTGTTTAAGTCCCTTAAACTATTTTTGGTTGGTCCATTGATTTATTCCAAGGCTTTTGGTGGTGTTGGATGGCTTTCTAACACCTTAGAAATGAAATTATGTCATGTTTTAGGGAGTTTACGGCCCAAGCACTACCCTTGGCCGTAAACTCACATAAGTCCCTCAAAAGTTATGTTTCAAGTGTCCAAATGGTATATCCAAGGTCCTATAATTCATACCTAAGCCATAGAAGGGATTTGGGAGGGTTTAAAGGCATAAAAATCCTAGATTATTGAGTTTACGGCCCAAGAATGCTCCTTGGCCGTAAACTCCTTCAAACTTCACAAAGTTCATGTTTTAATTGTTTAAAGTCCATATCTTAAAGTCCCTTAGCCATATCTAATGTCCAATTGAGTTTAGGAAGGAGTTTAAGAGCTTAAAACCCCATAAAATGGAGTTTACGGCCCAAGCTTGCTCCTTGGCCGTAAACTCTTGTTCTTGACCCTAAAACTCAATTAATTCATCAATTTGAAGGCTAAAGATGATGAATAACATGTTATAGAGGTTACCTTAAAGATTTGAAGCCTTAAACTTGTGATTTGGACCTTAATTCTAGCTTGGAGGAGAGAGGTTGTAAGAGTTTAGTGTGAATTTGGCCAAAGGCTTCAAATGGAGTCTTAAACATGTTTATATAATGTTCGAGAAATGGACACGATAGAATTCTACCCGATACCGACGTTAAATGAGGTTTTTGGTCGTACCCGATTGAGTTACCGTAACCCGATATGGTAATTTCTAGAAAT
The DNA here is from genome assembly GCF_002870075.4 of Lactuca sativa. Lineage (NCBI taxonomy): Eukaryota > Viridiplantae > Streptophyta > Magnoliopsida > Asterales > Asteraceae > Lactuca > Lactuca sativa. The sequence continues at coordinate 132,673,821 of NC_056631.2, forward strand.
ATTCCGATCACTAAAGTTGGGTGTTAAAATGATTTCTAAATGTATTAAGACACTCATTAAGTCATTTTAAATGTGTACTAATAAATGACTTATTTATACGGAAGATTGTAATTCGAATTTGGAACGACTATTGGTTTCGCGAGTTGGACTACAAAAGAGTTACAATAATTTATATGGAAATTTCGGGTTGTTACAACAAGGACGGACGACCATCCATCGAACTGAGGAAAATAATGCGAACACTGGAGTCAACACGGTTCGCATCCGACAGTTAGGATTAGCTCACGGGAGAATCGTAAATCGAAATGAAGTGTTGCAGAGAGAGCTAGCGGCAACTCAAACCGAAGTGATAGAACTTCGGGCACGCCATGCAAGACATGATCTACGTATGCGCGAGATGTGGTGTCAGTTGGCATAGTCTAAGGCCCCCGTAGCCAGCTCGCGTAACAAATAATACCTGTCTGACTTCCAAAATTTTGTCATAGCATAAGACCTCGGATAAAGTCCTTACTTTTCTTAACCTTGTAACCAGAGACCTTTAGATAGGTCAAAATTTTCCTAACTACAAAATGTAACGCACCATGTTTTATAATATATGATGTATTCCCTTTATTTAAACCCTTTGCATACCCCTCAAATTCATGAGTTTATCTACTCTCCTCATGAGTCGAACTCAAAACCCTATTCCGGGGCGAGCCAAATTTCTGAAATAGCAAATCACTAATGCGCGACTTTCGAATCATTAAAACTTATAGTTTTCATGTTATTTCCTTATCAGAACAATGTCTCCTCGTAGATCAGCACGTAGAAACGCAACCCCACCACCACCTCCTCAATATGACCCCAACATAGTGCAATCTGCTATCGCTGCGGCAGTAACAGCTGCACTGTCTCAAGCAAACTTTGGCAGCGCAGCAAGGGCTGGAAATAATCAACTTACCAACGCAACCCCATTCCTACGATTTGACACCGCCACTTTGCAAGCTACAGTTATAGCCACGGTGGCAACCATTATAGCATACAATAACTATGTCAACTCAAGCAGAGAAGGAAACAATATCAAAGATCCTAATCAAAGAAACAATCGAAACCACCTACCAGTAGATACCTATAAGAATGCCGCAAGGTGCGAACACAAGAACATGAAACGAAAACCCTGTAGCAAGAGGGGAGGCAAATCAACTCAAAGAAACGCCAAAAAGCAGTCAACAAACCCTACCCCTACACCCAAAAGGTCGTACAACGGCAACCAGCCTAAGTGCAACCGATGCAACTTTCATCATCACGGATCTTGCCGTGAAATGTATTGCGTTAGGTGCAATAAAAAGGGACACACCGTCCACTACTGCAGAGAACTAGCCCAACCAACTGCTCTAGCCACAAACGTAGGAGTAGATCGCGCTTGTTATGAGTGCGGAGTAACGGGACACTTCCGAAGGGACTGCCTGAAGTCAAGCGTCATGAATGCTGGTGGAGAAGGCCAAGTATTTGCGATGGGCCAAGAGGAGACTATTGCAAACCCCACAGTTATTCTGGGTACATTTCTCCTTGATAACTTAATTGCATACGTTCCATTTGATAGTAGGAACGCAGAAGAGTTCCGTGAGTCACAAGTTTAAAAATCTACTCGAACAAACACCCCAAATCATTAAACAAAACTTTCGTAGTAGCAATAATAGAGATAGACTAAAAAGCACTGAAAACACATACGCAAAATGCTCTATCCCACTAACGAACGTCTTACAATGAGAAGTACCGACATTGGCATTCGACGTGGATTGATGTGGCCCTACCCATACCAGTTCCATGTGTTATAAAGGACCCTTTCACTTTAACCATCAACTAACGAAACTCGATCGATTTATAATGACAAACCCCACACAAACCTTAATTGGTTTCTAGATTCAAAACCCCGAAGTACTCATATGAGGAATCTTTACAACCTTCCCGTAGTATCCCCCAACAGATCATTTAGAAATACCGGGCATTCAACAAGTCAAATCCAAACTCAGAAACTAGTAGTGAATTCAGCCATGAACTTCAAAACGTAGCTACCCTAATGCATCGAGTGAATATGCTAGCATTTAGAAGAACGTAAGTACTTAAACCCAAAACCACACGATCCTGATCAGTCGAAGTGATAGGCAAAGTAATGAAGGCCCGTTGAAACACGCACATTAGGATCTAGATTCATAAAGAAACAAGCGGCAACTCCTGCATAACGCCTTAGTAAGCAATTCCCAAGGTGGGGTATTGAGAAAGGCACTCGTGTCCACTTAACACTGGCTAAACACCCCACTCCCGCCACTACGGCTAGCACTAGCCAGTCATGCCGCCAAGGCGAGGAGATAAGAGCACCTCAAGAAGAATTGCCCTATCACAATGAATTCTGGCATAAACGGTAGGATTCTCAGGACCACAGTTGCAGGAGAACCTACTCCGAACCCACATTAATGTAATTTAGGCGTTTCGTGGTAACAGACTTGTAAACCATCCAAAACTAGTTCAACCAGAGCCTTGTCTTTTGCGGGATCCCGTCGGTATAGGGATGCTCATGCTGCGTATACTTGCCTTTATAGTATACCTTATTCGCAGCAATAGTCTTGTAGTAGTCTAAAGTACTGTAACCCTATTGATGGTTGCACGGTTGTGTTTTGTCAGTAAATGTCTTCTGTTCAAATCTAATGTCTTTAAGTTTCCTTATGATTCTGACATTATCATACGACTTGATTCAATTTGATTCTCACAAAAACAGTTTCATACGTACATCTCTTTCTTCGAAATCGCCTTTCCAGCGAAACCGTCATATCAGAACACCAATTACTCATGAATGGAGTACCTAATAATTCTTTTCCTTTCTGAAGAAGCCCCCGAAGTGTCACTCATACAGTACGTCAAGTTCAAATACAAAGATCCATACGATTGGTCTGTCATTGATGAATGTATACGTAGAGATGATATATAATCAGGGTTCTACAGGTTTAGAATCGACGATTCCACTTTAACTTCTTTTTCCCTCAATGGGATGTGAGCTTAAAGAAGAATCAGTTATTCGGCTACCTTTTCAATCTTAATTATATACAACTCGTATACACAAGATTTTGATCGTGGAACCATGTATGAATTTCTAATATGAACTTCAGGACGGAGACTGCCTAAGACTACGAGTGATCGTGCTGCCATACAAATAAACTTAGAAGCCTAACACATGCCCTTTCTGTCGATTGGTACAAGATGTACTACTCTCACAGTCCACAGAAACATTCAACATACGTTCGACCAAGAAGAGTTATCATGCCAGTGAAGTCAAACGAAGGAAGCAAAGTTATATCCCGATAGTGAAAGGTTCGATGGAATGCCAAGCGAGGAACCAAGTTCAATTAGGAACATGAGGAGCAAATAAAACTTCTATCCGTAGCATGAACTCTAATTTCGGGACGAAATTCCCTCTAACGAGGGGATGATGTAACAACCCGTCATTTCAGGTCCTTGAAATTCAAGTCTTGTAACCTCCTTGAAAAAGTAATTAGAATATCATCGAAAAATGAAGTATTCAAAGGCTCTGTTTGGAGTACGCTAAGTAATAGATATCGTCTTAAGGTTTCCAAGCATATAAAGAACACTAAAATCCGAGTTATAACGAAGAAGTTATGACCATTCTAAGTTTTATCGACAAAAACCGACAATACGAAGTTACGTAAAAACTCGAATCTGAGATCGAGCGACTTTTGGCTGGAATGACCTAAACGAGAATCGAAGGTCTCGTCAATGGTATTTCAGCGGTAAAAAGTCTGGCAAAAACCGACGTCAGATAAAGAAGTTATGAATTTTTGAAGAAATTCCTTAATCACGTCATTTTAATAAATAAATAATAAAAATAATTTCATAATTTGCCAACGGAATCTAAACGAAAGTTGTAGATCTTAGTCTCACCTACGCGTGGATATAAAGAACGTCGAAAACGGAGTCCGTATGAAGGAGATATGTATTTTAGAAGTTTATTTAAAATAAAAATAAAAATAAATAAAAACTCTTGATAATATCTGAAGAGGAGTCAGCGGATAGGACCGGAGTATGCCCTGCGTACCCTCGTACGCCCCGCGTACTCGAATCAAGGGCTCCGAACTGACCACGTCGATCTGATGTTTCTTCCGAGGATGCGGTAAGCAGTGACGTCTCGTACGCCCTGCGTACGAGCGTACGCCCCGCGTACGCGAGGCTTCCAAGCCCTATAAAAGGGGTGCGAGGGTGCCGGCCAAAATTGCTAATTTCTTTCCTTTCTCGCGCCGAAGCTCTGCGTTTCAACCCTCGGATTCATCCCAAAGGCCCGGATTTCATATCCAAGGTGGGGAGAAAGTTTTACACTCCCGAGAATCCCAAGAAAAATCCGTTTCCCGAGACGAAACTCTGCCCGGATTTCTGCTCGCTTTCTTCAAACCTTCAAGTGAGTTCATACCCCTGCAAACACACTTTAAATACGTTTTTAAATGCTTTTTATACTCTTTTAGGGGGGGAATACAAGTAAACACACGACTAAAATCGTGTGAAACATCAATCTTTTTATATAGTTTTCATACTGTTGTTTTAACTGTCTTATGAAGTCATTATCATGCAAAACACCTCACAACACAACTTTACCCTCTTGGGATACAATATGTTTATAATCTGAAATATGTTTTATTTATACGTTTACATACAAATACATCATATCAAGGGTAACATTCTTTACTAAACCGTTTTATACATCCAAAGAACTTATGATTTATGCTTTGTCAAACATTGTGAAAAAGGATAAACTTTGCATACAAAACTACTACTTTAATACAGAATTAGTTGAGAATCCGTGAGACGTGTACATCTTCAAATCATACCTTTTTGCGAAAAGGTACCGCTTCAAGTCCTGTCTATAACCAGAGTCTCCCGTTCGGAGAACGTGTCAAATGTGTATAGATCTATACGGGAAGTCATGATCCCGCGCCCTGACTGTTAGCTACAGTCCGTCTTTTGGGGTGACAGTTGTCATAACGCTACGACGCCTGAAGAACGTCACTACAGGCATATTATGTTTAGTATGGTTATAAAACTCACCGGATATACAATTATTATGGTATTATGCTTTTATGAATGAGTAGCTATTAAAACTATTCTTCATCTAACAAGTGCGATCTTCGTATAGCTTTACTATGTAAAACTATGACACAACTTACGAGCACGTTGGTTGCTTGCGATTTTCGGTCTTGGAGACTGCCAGTATGTTAGGAAAATAAGGGTTTTTCCTGTATACAAACCAAACAACTAATAGGAAAATAAGAGATTTTCCTGGTGCAATTACTTACAACTTATAACACGAACATTCATATGCATTTCATACTTTTATAAGAAAATAAGGGTTTTTCTTGGAAAACACAACAATTCATATCTCAACCATTAGGGAAAATATGGGATTTTCTGGATCTAATACATTCATTTTCAACACAACAAATCATAACTCTTTACATTTGAAACACTACGTTTTCTGGAAAACATACACGAACTTTCGAATGGCGTACATTTTCTCAAAACACTACTCATGAACTCACCAACTTAAATGTTGACACTTTTTCTTTGAAATAACTTGTATTCTCAGGGAACTGCTAAGCAGATTTGGAAATCAACTTTTGGAGATTAACGTGCTGACGTTAATTACTTCTTTTGAAATATGTTTATGTATTTAACTTTTGAACATGTAACGGATACAATTATGTAAACATTTTGGGAACTTTAATATATATGGTGGTGTGTACTTTCCTTTCTATGAACTGTTATGATACTAAATATGATGTCCTCCGCCCCCGAACGTTTCCAACGTTCTGGTTTGGGGGTGTGACAATTTTGCAAATCTCTGATGAGTATATTCTAGAGTTCCATAATAGATGTAGTCTTCGCAATTTATTAAAGCTATTATGAGCATCGTTTAATTCTTAAGTTCCACAATAGAAGTCTATGCAATTTAAGGAAAGCTTTGTTGAGCATTGTTTCATTCTTGGGCTCTACGTTGCAAGTCTATGCAATTTTGCAAAGCACTGATGAGCATTGTTTAATTCTTGAGTTCCATAATATAAATAGTCTTTGGAATTTAGCAAAGCTTTGATGAGCATTGTTTAATTCTTGAGTTCCACAATCGTATATGCAATTTAATCAAAGCTTTGATGAGCAATGTTTGATACTTGAGTTCCACATTAGAAGTCTATGCAATTTAGCAATGCCTTGATGAGCATTGTTTAATTCTAGAGTTCCACAATAGAAGTAATCTTCCCAATTTAGCAATCGTTTGATGAGGATTGTTTAATTCTTTAGTACCACAATAGAAGTCTAAGCAATTTAAGCAAAGCTTTGCTGAGCATTGTTTCATTCTTGAGTTCCACATTAGAAGTCTATGAAATTTTTAAAAGTATTGATGAGCATTGTTTAATTCTTGAGTTCCACAATAAAAGTTGTCTTGGCAATTTAGCAAAGCTTTGATGAGCAATGTTTAATTCTTAAGTTCCACAATAGAAGTCTATGCAATTTAAGGAAACCTTATTTGAGCATTGTTTCATTCTTGAGTTCCACATTAGATGTCTATGCAATTTAGCAAAGCTTTGATTTGCATTGTTTAATTCTTGCGTTCCACAGTAGATGTAGACTTTGCAATTTAGCTAAGATTTGATGAGCATTTTTAAATTCTTGAGTTCCACAATAGAAGTCTATTCAATTTAAGCAAAGCTTTGACGAACATTGTTTCATTCTTTAGTTCCGCATTAGAAGTCTATGCGATTTAGCAAAGCTTTGATGTGTATTGGTTGATTCTTGAGTTCCATAGTAGAAGTAGTCTTCGCAATTCAGCAAAGCTTTAATCAGCATTGTTTAATTCTTGAGTTCCACAATTGATGTGGTGTTTTAAGTTTAGCAAAGCTTTTATGAGCATTGTTTAATTCTTGAGTTCCACAATAGAAGTTTATGCAATTTACAAAGGTTTTGATGAGCATTGTTTAATTCTTGAGTTCCACATTACAGGTAGTCTTCGCTATTTAGCAAAGCTTTCATGAGTATTGTTTATTTCTTGAGTTCCACGATAAAAGTCTATGCAATTTAAGCAAACCTTTGATGAGCATTCTTTCATTCTTGTGTTCCACATTAGAAGTCTACGCAATTTTGCAAATCTTTGATGAGTATTGTTTAATTCTAGAGTTCCATAATAGATGTAGTCTTCGCAATTTAGCAAAGCTATTATGAGCATCGTTTAATTCTTAAGTTCCACAATAGAAGTCTATGCAATTTAAGCAAAGCTTTGCTGAGCATTGTTTAATTCTAGAGTTCCACAATAGAAGTAATCTTCCCAATTTAGCAATGGTTTGATGAGGATTGTTTAATTCTTTAGTACCACAATAGAAGTCTAAGCAATTTAAGCTAAGCTTTGATGAGCATTGTTTCATTCTTGAGTTCCACATTAGAAGTCTATGAAAATTTTCAAAGTATTGATGAGCATTGTTTAATTCTTGAGTTCCACAATAAAAGTTGTCTTGGCAATTTAGCAAAGCTTTGATGAGCAATGTTTAATTCTTAAGTTCCATAATAGAAGTCTATGCAATTTAAGGAAAGCTTTGTTGAGCATTTTTTTCATTCTTGAGTTCCACATTAGATGTCTATGCAACTTAGCAAAGATTTTATTTGCATTGTTTAATTCTTGAGTTCCACAATAAATATAGACTTTGCAATTTAGCTAAGATTTGATGAGCATTGTTAAATTCTTGAGTTCCACAATAGAAGTCTATACAATTTAAGCAAAGCTTTGACGAACATTGCTTCATTCTTTAGTTCCACATTAGAAGTCTATGCAACCTAGCAAAGCTTTGATGTGTATTGGTTAATTCTTGAGCTCCATAGTAGAAGTAGTCTTCGCAATTTAGCAAAGCTTTAATCAGCATTGTTTAATTCTTGAGTTCCACAATTGATGTGGTGTTTTAAGTTTAGCAAAGCTTTTATGAGCATTGTTTAATTCTTGAGTTCCACAATAGAAGTCTATGCAATTTACAAAGGTTTTGATGAGCATTGTTTAATTCTTGAGTTCCACATTACAAGTAGTCTGCGCTATTTAGCAAAGCTTTCATGAGTATTGTTTATATATTGAGTTCCACAATAAAAGTCTATGCAATTTAAGCAAACCTTTGATGAGCATTCTTTCATTCTTGAGTTCGACATTAGAAGTCTATGCAATTTTGGAAATCTTTGATGAGTATTGTTTAATTTTAGAGTTCCATAATAGATGTAGTCTTCGCAATTTATTAAAGCTATTATGAGCATCGTTTAATTCTTAAGTTCTACAATAGAAGTCTATGCAATTTAAGCAAAGCTTTGTTGAGCATTGTTTCATTCTTGGGCTCTACGTTGCAAGTCTATGCAATTTTGCAAAGCACTGATGAGCATTGTTTAATTCTTGAGTTCCATAATATAAATAGTCTTTGGAATTTAGCAAAGCTTTGATGAGCATTGTTTAATTCTTGAGTTCCACAATCGTATATGTAATTTAATCAAAGCTTTGATGAGCAATGTTTGATACTTGAGTTCCACATTAGAAGTCTATGCAATTTACCAAAGCTTTGATGAGCATTGTTTAATTCTAGAGTTCCACAATAGAAGTAATCTTCCCAATTTAGCAATGGTTTGATGAGGATTGTTTAATTCTTTAGTACCATAATAAAAGTCTAAGCAATTTAAGCAAAGCTTTGATGAGCATTGTTTCATTCTTGAGTTCCACATTAGAAGTCTATGAAATTTTTAAAAGTATTGATGAGCATTGTTTAATTCTTGAGTTCCACAATAAAAGTTGTCTGTGCAATTTAGCATAGCTTTGATGAGCAATGTTTAATTCTTAAGTTCCACAATAGAAGTCTATGCAATTTAAGGAAACTGTTGTTGAGCATTGTTTCTTTCTTGAGTTCCACATTAGATGTCTATGCAATTTAGCAAAGCTTTGATTTGCATTGTTTAATTCTTGCGTTCCACAATAGATGTAGACTTTACAATTTAGCTAAGATTTGATGAGCATTGTTAAATTCTTGAGTTCCACAATAGAAGTCTATGCAATTTAAGCAAAGCTTTGACGAACGTTGTTTCATTCTTTAGACATTAGAAGTCTATGCAACTTAGACTTAAAGTTTTGATGTGTATTGGTTAATTCTTGAGCTCCATAGTAGAAGTAGTCTTCACAATTTAGCAAAGCTTTAGTCAGCATTGTTTAATTCTTGAGTTCCACAAGTGATGTGGTGTTTTAAGTTTAGCAAAGCTTTTATGAGCATTGTTTAATTCTTGAGTTCCACAATAGAAGTCTATGCAATTTACAAAGGTTTTGATGAGCATTGTTTAATTCTTGAGTTCCACATTACAAGTAGTCTGCGCTATTTAGCAAAGCTTTCATGAGTATTGTTTATATATTGAGTTCCATAATAAAAGTCTATGCAATTTAAGCAAACCTTTGATGAGCATTCTTTCATTCTTGTGTTCCACATTAGAAGTCTACGCAATTTTGCAAATCTTTGATGAGTATTGTTTAATTCTAGAGTTCCATAATAAATGTAGTCTTCGCAATTTATTAAAGCTATTATGAGCATCGTTTAATTCTTAAGTTCCACAATAGAAGTCTATGCAATTTAAGCAAAGCTTTGTTGAGCATTGTTTCATTCTTGGGCTCTACGTTGTAAGTCTATGTGTAACAACCTGAAGTTTTCCATCGTCGAAAAACTCGTTCTACCCGTAAAATTCGCCGTTAATCAATCCGTTTCATTTCCGTTTTTGGTTAAAGTAAATAAATTTATACGTTTATTATAATCCAATGAGTGTCCAAACCCTTTAGGAACTCATGAATCTAGCCCAAAAATGTTTATTTCAAAAAGTTAGAAACGTCCCCGCCGGGTGACGGAAACTTAATCGGGTGCGACCTAAAGCCTCGTTTAAGACCGCTATCGGGTAGAATCTATCACACCCCGAAAACCGAAGGCGGAAACGTTTCCGGGGTTGACTCCACGTTGAGTATCAAATCCAATGCACATAGTAAGTAAAGTAGAACAACCATTACATTACATTATAAAGTTTTACAGTTGTTTTAAAAGTAAAGTTTGTACAGTTGTGATACATAGTATATATAGACAAAAGAAACGGATCTTCATGTACTCCATCTTCTAATCAAAAGAAATCTCTGGGTACCTGTTCTAACGTTGACCTGAGAACACAAGCGGTTTGAAAATCAGCATAAAGCTGGTGAGTTCATAAGTAGTTTTGTTTTGTGAAAATTTTTATGTTTCCTTTCTGTTTCTAAAAATGTATCAGTGTATTCCCAGGAAAGTCCCATACTTTCCTGAATAGTTAGTTATTGTAAAAGATGTAATGACATACAATTGGTTACACTTTTCTGGTTATATGAATGTTACCCAGGAATGCCCCATGCTTTCCTGTATGTTGGTTTTCAATGTAAAAGATGTATTCTATCAAACTTGGTTATGTACAAGGTTTTCCCCAGGAAGGTCCCATACCTTTCTGAATGTTGGTTATCATATGTAAAAGATGTAAAAGATGTAAAGGATGTAAAAGATGTAAACTGATTCCTGATTATCCGTAAAATCTAGTATAAGGTTCATTATTACTGTAAGTAAATCTCTGTTATCCTAATTGCGAGTTCCATAACCATACTAAAGACTGAACCTGTGGCAATAAGTAGTCCACAATTCCTATGACTTTCGTCACCCTTGAACCATTTCGGTTCGGCTGTAGCTAGCAGCCAGGTGTGGGGTAGTCGGCCCCGTATAGATCTATACACTCAAGTCACGTTCTCTAAATTCCAGAGATTCTGGTTACGGGTGTAGTCCTCCACTCGCGTATCTCTGTGGAGTGTTCGCCGAGGACGTGTCTCCAATCATTACAAATTTACCAGTAATAATAGAATAATCCTCCATTCGCGTATCTCTGTGGAATGTTACCGAGGACAAGACAGTGTACGAATTATATTGTTCATGTGTTATAATGTTATGCTTTTAACTGATAAAATGTGGAAACCATTTGTGAAATATATATATATATATATATATATATATATATATATATATATATATATATATATATATATATATATAACATAATCATTTATAAAATCTATTTCACAAATAAATGTTTAAGTGAACTGTATGATCTACTAGTTATCAGTTACGTATATCAGTATTAAAAGCATAAGAAATGTAAAACACACACACGAAAATAAGTTTTGAGTACAAGAAAACCCTTGTACTTTGCTTGTGTTCCCCCCTGAAAACAGTGAAAAACAGTGAAAAAGGTAGGGGTATGAACTCACCGGACTTGGAAACGTGTCGGTTTTGAATGCTAGACGTTGGTTCGGGATTTGATTACTCGCGATGACCCTATGTAAAATGAAATAATGTCCATATATATACAATTAGGGATACATTCACTAATCATATGGAACATTACACTCCAATGAGGTTAAACACCTTAAAATGAGCGTTTGGAGTGACCCGGGTGGCGTTTAAGGACTTGTAAAGGCACTAGGGACTAGGGACTTGAGTTTACTCTCCATAAGTAAACATTTAAATGAGTTTACAACCACAAAACACACACATACATGAGTTTACGGTCGTAAACTCATGTGGGTGTGATTTTGGGTGTTTAAATTGCTTAAATGGCTTACTTGGACATGGGAAATGATTCTAGGCTTTGATTTAAATGCATGGGATGAATTAAAATTATCAAAATGATTAATTTATGGGAGTTTACGGCCTAGCATAGGCTCCTGGCCGTAAACTCCTTATTCCTTAAGAAAATGATGTCAAATGTTGTTAAAGCAAATCACATGTGATTAATAGGAATATTACAAGGCCTAGTATGAGTTTTATGGGACATATGAGGGGAGTTATGGAGTTTACGGCCCATGAGACACTCTTCATGGCCGTAAACTCTAATATAGAGTGATATAATGTGTTTCAAGGTCTATAACTTGCATAGAAGGGCTTCTAAAATTCATCTAAAGGCTTTAGGGGTGTTTAGTTTGCATTCTAACACCAAAAATTTTGGAGTTTACGGCCCAAGAACATTGCCTTGGCCGTAAACTCTTAGAAAACCCACAAATGTTGTGTTTAAGTCCCTTAAACTATTTTTGGTTGGTCCCTTGATTTATTCCAAGGCTTTTGGTGGTGTTGGATGGCTTTCTAACACCTTAGAAATGAAATTATGTCATGTTTTAGGGAGTTTACGGCCCAAGCACTACCCTTGGCCGTAAACTCACATAAGTCCCTCAAAAGTTATGTTTCAAGTGTCCAAATGGTATATCCAAGGTCCTATAATTCATACCTAAGCCATAGAAGGGATTTGGGAGGGTTTAAAGGCATAAAAATCCTAGATTATTGAGTTTACGGCCCAAGAATGCTCCTTGGCCGTAAACTCCTTCAAACTTCACAAAGTTCATGTTTTAATTGTTTAAAGTCCATATCTTAAAGTCCCTTAGCCATATCTAATGTCCAATTGAGTTTAGGAAGGAGTTTAAGAGCTTAAAACCCCATAAAATGGAGTTTACGGCCCAAGCTTGCTCCTTGGCCGTAAACTCTTGTTCTTGACCCTAAAACTCAATTAATTCATCAATTTGAAGGCTAAAGATGATGAATAACATGTTATAGAGGTTACCTTAAAGATTTGAAGCCTTAAACTTGTGATTTGGACCTTAATTCTAGCTTGGAGGAGAGAGGTTGTAAGAGTTTAGTGTGAATTTGGCCAAAGGCTTCAAATGGAGTCTTAAACATGTTTATATAATGTTCGAGAAATGGACACGATAGAATTCTACCCGATACCGACGTTAATTGAGGTTTTTGGTCGTACGCGATTGAGTTACCTTAACCCGACATAGTAATTTCTAGAAATATTCCGATCACTAAAGTTGGGTGTTTAAAATGATTTCTAATGTTTTAAGACACCCATTAAGTCATTTTAGGTCAATATAAACTAATGACTTTAATCAATTGGTGTAATTGAAAACGAAATTGAAAATGACGTTTGGTTGATCGGATCGAATTACAATTTGTGATACAAGAAGTGATATGAATTTTTGGGTTGTTACAGAATTCCACCATGTCCAAGTTTTAGGACCTATATAAACGTGTTTAAACATTCATTTGAAGCTTTTTCTTCCTCTCTCTACTCTCCCTCTAACCTCTCTCCTAAAATCCAAGTTTAAGGGTCCAAATCATCAATTTTAGGCTCCAAATCTTTGAGGTACCTTCCTTAACTTGATATGCAACCTTCATAGCCTTCAAATTCGACTTCAAATCATAGAAAAGGACCATATTCATGAGTTTACGGCCAAGGAACAGCCCTAGGCCGTGAACTCATATAAAATGGGTTTTGGAGCACAAAAACCCTTCTAAAACACATTTGGACCTTAGATATGGCTAGATGGCTTTATGGAATAGACTTAGAATGCCTTAAACTATAATTTGGAGACTTGAATAGGAGTTTACGGCCAAAGATGGTGTTTAGGCCGTAAACTCATAAAGTTGGGACTTTTATGACCTTAAACTCTTCCAAATCACTTATAAGACTTAGTTATGAATTTTAGGATAATGGTTTTAGCATTTGGACACCTTAAACATAATTTGAGAAGGATTTATGTGAGTTTACGGCCAAGGCTTGTGCTTGGGCCGTAAACTCCTTGATTCATGGTGTTAGAATGCTACCTAAACACCCCTAAAGCCTTGGAATGAATTTTAGAAGTCCTTACAATCAAGTTCTTGACCTTAAATCACATGGAATCACCATCTCGTTTACGGCCATGAGGGGGGTCTCATAGGCCGTAAACTCCAAAACCCCCTCCAAAATATCAAGGAATTGCATGTAAGGCCTTGGGACAAATTTAGCAATCACATGTGATTTGTTTTGGCATCATTTAACACATTTTTCTTGGGTATTTAGGAGTTTACGGCCAGGAGCCTATGCTAGGCCGTAAACTCCCATAAATAAGTCATTTTGATGTTTAAAAATCCATTCCAAGCCCTTGATCCAAGCCTAGAAAAATTCCCCTAAGTGGTTGAAGTCATTTTGCACCATAAACCACCCCACCATGAGTTTACGGCCGTAAAATCATGGGGAATGGGTGTTTTAGACCAAAAACTCTTGTATGAGTTTATTCATGTGGAGTAAACTCAAGTTCCAAGTCCCTAGTGTCATTTCACGTCCTTAAACGCCACCCGGGTCCCTCCAAACACTCGTAATGGGGTGTTTCCGTGACTACAAGTATTTGTCCCTAACAAACAAATAATCTAAGTCCTAATTAGATACAAATGTGTATCTTTTCATTATACTTAGGAACCTTGTGCATTTGCAAGGCCCGGACCAACGTTTAGCATCCGAAATCGTCACGTTTCTTGTCCGGTGAGTTCATACCCCTACCCTTTTTCACTGTTTTTAACTGTTTTCAGGGGGGGGGAATACAAGCAAAAGTACATGTGTATCTTGTACTTAAACTGATTTACAACTTAATGATTTTAGTTTCTAAATGTCATGATTTCCAAAGATTATGATAACTGATGTTTCGAATTGCAGGTTAATTATAGATTTCTTTTGAAAAGTGTTTTGATCTATATTGTCTTTTGTAAAAGAAATCATACTAATTATAATGAATATAACTAATAGGATAGAACGAATGCGAATACGAATATTGATGGGTTTTGAGCATTCTAACACTTCCTAAGTGTACATGCAACCCTAATAACCTTGGATCTATGTTTGTCTAATTTGTCATGCAAAGTTGAATTCCAAGGTTATATCCTATCTAGCATACATGGGGAACAATTTTAACATAAAGTATAGATAGAATAACTTACCTTGTTGTTGCTTGTGTTCCTTGAAACCTTGTGAGCCTAGCACCTCAAGTGGTGATGCCTCAAATGCTTCACACAACACCAAATGCTCTTGGAAGAACTTATGAGAGAATACACACTCTTCAAAATCAGCCAAGCCCCCTTATTCCTTAGTGTTCAACTTGTGTAGCCGATTTTGGTGGAGAATATGATCCTTATATAGTGTTGACACATCTAGGGTTACACCATGTAAACCCTAATGTGTCATGACTCTTCATTTCCATGACCCATGGGTTTGTAACTCCCATGGAGCATCCATGGAGCATCCTATGGGTAGAACCCAACTTGATAATCCATGGAGCCTCTTAGCCCACTATACAAGATATGGATGATTTACATAATCAACCCATATATTTAATTAGTTATCCTTTGATCACTTAATTAATTCCAAATTAATTCTTTGATCAACTAATTAAATAATATTATTAATATATTAGAACTTATAATATATTAATAATCTCCAAGTGTTATTTCTCTCATTTAGTCTATCCAATTGCATGGTGCCATGCAACCCAAATGGACCATGCCGGGTCGGGTCAAGTACAAGCCCGAAATAGTTATGGACTTAGACACCTTATCCAACAGTCTCCCACTTGGATAAGTCTAGTAACTATTACTGCAAGTATGACTTCAGGAACCGATCGGCAATCGTAGCTCTTTACAAGGTTTCTCGAAACTTGAGAAGACGATGGTACGCCATTTAAGATAAGTGATCATATAATCCTCTGTTCTAGATATCAGTCGGACAAATACATGGAACAATGTCTTACTTATTGTCCAACATTTGTTTCCCGATTTCCGATTTGTTTGACAAAGAACTTTATTGAACACATCAATCTAGTTCTGACCGGGCCCGGTACATAGGTCAAAACAAAATCATCGAGGGGCCCAGATATCAGCTTCTAATCCAAGAAGGAACAGATAAACTTCGACTCATATGTTTGTTCTACTACTCATTGAATTACACATAAGAGCACGATTTTATAACATCGAGTTACCAATGCGTTTTTCGTACAATTAATGCATAACCAACTCGTAAGTAACAAATCATATCTCTAGGTTTAAAGACTTATATGATATTACCGTCTCACGATCACTCGAGATAGAATTCCATGAAGTGATTCCAGTGAGCGTGGGTTGAGTCCAATGCTCAGAACTTATGAGCACTCATGATTGTCGTAGCCTTGTCCCAGACCTCTACAACCAAACATGACAGTCTTGATTCATACCTACTTCCGACATATGACCGACTGTGGAGGTTTGAATAATATGTTATACCAAACAAAATTATTCTGGAAGTCAAAACATGCAAAAGAAATATAGTAAACGATCGACAAGAGATAGTAACACTTTACTCATAAATAAAACACTTTTATTCATCATCAAATGTCAATTACACTTTACAAATTTCGAGATTATCTAACTACTAAATCTAATATCATCCTTCAGCCCTATGCTCCGAGCATGCTGGAGATGCTTAACCCGAGTCAGTCCCTTCGTGAGGGGATCTGCCGGATTCTCATCTGATGATACCCTCTTTGCCACGAGGAGTCCTTCTTCGATCCGATGTTTGATGAAATGGTATTTTCTGTCGATGTGTCTGGATCTCCCGTGATCCCTTGGTTCCTTGGCTAAGGCAACAGCACTTTCACTATCACAGAAAATTTCCATCGGCTCTTTAATAGCTGGTACAACTCCAAGGTCTCCAATGAAGTTCCTCAGCCATAACGCCTCCTTTGCCGCTTCGCTAGCTGCAATATACTCTGATTCACAAGTAGAATCTGCCACTGTCTCTTGCTTGGAACTCTTCCAAGAAATTGCTCCTCCATTTAGGGTAAAGACCCAGCCCGACTGAGAGCGGAAGTTATCCCTATCAGTCTGGAAGCTAGCATCACTATACCCTACAACTCTCAAGTCATCACTCCCACCGAGGGTAAGGACCCAGTCCTTAGTCCTTCGCAGGTACTTGAGAATATTCTTTACCGCAATCCAGTGTGCCTTGCCAGGGTTCCCCTGAAACCTGCTAACCATGCTCAAGGCAAAGGCTACATCAGGTCGAGTACACGTCATAGCATACATGATCGAACCTACAGCCGAAGCATAAGGTAATCGACTCATTTCTGCTATCTCAGCCTCAGTGCTAGGGCTTTGTGTCTTACTCAGCTTGGTGCTACTCTGGATGGGCAACTCTCCTTTCTTGGAGTTTTGCATTCTGAATCTCTTCAGAATCTTCTCCAAGTAGGTACTTTGACTAAGTCCAATTAATCTTTTACTCCGATCTCTCAAGATCCTTATCCCCAAAATATAGGCAGCTTCACCAAGGTCCTTCATAGCGAAACACTTTCCAAGCCAGGACTTTACTTCCTGCAAGGTTGGAATGTCGTTTCCTATGAGTAGTATGTCATCCACATACAATACCAAAAAGCTAACTATACTCCCACTAGCCTTGACATATACACAAGATTCATCTTCACTCCTAGAAAAGCCAAATTCCTTGACCTTTTCATCAAAGCAAAGATTCCATCTGCGAGGTGCTTGCTTTAATCCATAAATGGATTTTTCAAGCTTACACACTCTATTAGGGTACTCGTTACTGACAAAACCCTCTGGCTGACTCATGTAAACATCTTCAGCCAACTTTCCATTAAGGAAAGCGGTTTTGACATCCATTTGCCAAATTTCATAGTCATGAAATGCGGCTATAGCTAACAGAACCCGAATAGACTTAATCTTGGCTACCGGAGAAAAGGTCTCATCATAGTCCACTCCAGGAATTTGAGAGAAGCCCTTTGCAACCAGCCTAGCCTTATAAGTGTGTACTTTACCATCCATGTCGGTCTTCTTTTTGAAGACCCATTTGCACCCTACAGTCTTTCGACCTGGTACATTCTCAACCAAGTTCCAAACTTGATTGTCATACATGGATTGTATCTCGCTATCCATAGCCTCTTTCCATTTAGCAGACTCGGGGCCTGCCATGGCTTCCTCGTAGCTGTTAGGGTCATCTTGACTTACTAGTGTCTCATCACTAATAAGTGTCTCACCTTCTACAGTAATATGGAATCCATAGTAATGCTCAGGTGCACTCCTAACTCTCGTGGAACACCTCAGAAGTACAGATTCGTCAATTGGCTCAACAGGAGTTTCCTCCTCAAGTTGAGGGCTAGAGTTTGAAGTTCCTTCACCACTTGACTCTTGAATTTCTTCAAGATCAACTTGCCTCCCACTGTCTCCTTGGCTTATAAACTCTCTCTCTCGAAAGACTCCTCTTCTTGCTACAAAGACCACATTGTCACTAGGTCTGTAGAAGAGGTAACCAAAGGAATGTTGTGGGTAGCCGATGAAAATACACCTCTCGCTTCGGGGTTCGAGCTTATCATGAGTTTCGCGTCTCACGAAAGCCTCGCAGCCCCAAATCTTGATGTGGTCTAGTTTAGGTACTTTACCAGTCCACATCTCGTGAGGAGTTTTGGCAACTTTCTTTGTAGGGACTAGATTGAGGATATGGGCGGCAGTCTCTAAGGCATACCCCCAGAATGAGATTGGTAGCGAAGCTCGACTCATCATGGAACGAACCATGTCCAACAAGGTTCGATTACGCCTCTCAGCCACACCATTCAATTGCGGTGTCCTGGGAGGTGTCAATTGTGAGACAATCCCACATTCCTTTAGATAGTCGAGGAACTCTGAACTAAGATACTCACCACCTCGATCGGATCGAAGCATCTTAATGTTCCTGCCCAATTGATTCTCGACTTCCTGTTTAAATTCCTTAAACTTCTCGAAAGTCTCTGACTTATGCTTGATTAAGTAGACATATCCATATCTACTGTAATCATCGGTAAAAGTCAAATAATAACGATTAGCATCTCTAGTGGCATGTTTGAATGGTCCACACACATCCGTGTGTATAAGGTCCAACAAACCTTCACCCCTTTCACATGAGCCTGTGAAGGGTGACTTTGTCATTTTTCCAAGTAAGCATGATTCGCAACTATCATTTGACTTTAGGTCAAACGACTCCAAGACTCCATCCTTTTGGAGTTGGCCTATGCGTTTCTTGCTTATATGTCCAAGACGACAATGCCATAATGATGCTTTATCCAAGTTATTATTATTAGAATCAATACACAAAACATTATTTCCTAAGTTATCTACAACAGATACAGCTTCATACACACCATCACAAGGTAATGCTTTAAAATAAAGTACATTATTAAAGAAAGCATTAATCGAACCAACTTCATTATCAAACGAAAAGGTGAAACCTTGTTTGTACAATGCATGAAAGGAAATAATATTTCTTGCCATTTCTGGCGAATAACAACATTTATTCAAATCTAAATTTAACCCACTACTTAGCGATAAAGTATAAACTCCAATCTTGGTGACAGGTGTAACTTTCCTATTCCCCATGATTAAGTTTATTCTTCCTTGCTCCACATTCTCACTTCTTCCTAGTCCCTGCAAGTCACAACAAATATGAATTCCGCAACCTGTATCAAGGACCCAAGATTTCGAATGGGGTGAGTTATTAGAAATGATAGTGTAAATACCTGCATGGTTGGGTTTGACTTTCCCATCCTTTACATCTTGCTGGTACTTTGGGCAGTTCCGCTTCCAATGAGCTTTTTCGTGACAATAGAAGCATTCAGCCTCTTTTGGGTCAGAAGAAGGAGTAATGAAACCTTTCTTGGTTCCACTTGAAGAAGAGCCATCAAGGGTCCGAGCCTTGGTACCCTTTGAAGATCTCTTTCTCTTCCTCCCCCGACTCTTCCCGATTGCCAAGACCGGAGTTGTTTCTGGAGTAGGAGTGATAGCGACTGACTTCCCCTTAAGACCTGTTTCTGCGGTCTTGAGAAGTCCCTGAAGTTTGCTGAGGGTGACCTCTTCCTTGTTCATGTGATATGTCATGCGGAATTGATCATAGCACGATGGTAAGGAGTGCAAAATGATATCTATTGCAAGCTCCTCAGGGAAGTTCACATTGAGCTTCAGCAACCGATCCACATACCTTTGCATTTTCTGCATGTGGCTCGTGACGGACTCTCCGTCCTTCATCATGGTCGTTATCATGGAGCAAATGACTTCGTACCTCTCTTGTCGTGCACTTTGATGGTATCTTTCCATCAAATCTTGGTGCATTTCATAAGGGTAGAAGTCTTCATAAGACTTTTGGAGTTCAGCTGTCATGGTAGCTAACATGATGCAAGCCACCTTGGTTGCATCTCTTTCATGAGTATGAAAGTCAGCGATCTCCTGGGGAGTTGCAGTGGACTCATCAATTTCCTTAAGCTCCTTGTCAAGGACATATTCTTTGTCCTCGTAGCGGGTAATCATCCTGATGTTTCTGATCCACTTATTGAAGTTGGATCCATCAAAGGTGACTTTCCCACACAGACTCATAAGAGTAAAGGAGCCATTAGGATTCGAGCCAGAAGCATTAGTTGAAGACATCTGAAAAGAAGAACAAGTTTAGTTTAGATTTAAGAGAGTCCTTAATAAAACACCCAAATGTAATATTAAGGCTAGGATCCAATCACAATATAATATAACTTAGAAGAGGTATGCCGTAATCTAAGCTATACCATATTTGAAAGGTAGGTGAATGACGATTCACCAATTTCCACCACGCAAACCGAAATATTAAATATTTAGTTTTTTATTGGTTTTAGAAATTCCTAGATTCTTTGAGATCCAATGAACTTTTCAAAGGCATGTTTCAATCTCGGGAGTGCCCTCCAGGTTTTGTGACTGGGATGCCGAGGATCACAAAACGAGGTGTGAAGTAACCATGCAAATCACTTGGTACCCTTAAAGTTTATCACTCAATCGATGTGCCGGTAAACCACACACGCTCCACCGATACTATAATAAACCTTAAGTCACCCTTTACCTACCTTGTTAAGTGCAAGTTAGTGTGCCGGTTAACCACACACGCTCCACCAACGACTCAGACAAAGTGTAAAGTGTAATTTCATGGATTAGCACCTTATTCACATTTTTCCTAAAGTAACTAAGATTGGGAATTTAATAAACATTTAGTTACTTTATATATTCATCATACTTTGAATGAGAATTTATAAGTCCTTGTCCTACCCGTTCGGCTAACGACCCTCCACCAGTCAAGCAAGCGGTGGGTGAGAATATACACCCATTAAGTCACCATTTTATAGGCAACAACCTTATACCCACCTTATAGACCGGCTTCGTGAATGAGGCGTACTAGCGGTAAGACGACTTGTTCTTATACATATATATATATATATATATAATTATTAAATCATCATAATATAAGTATAAGGGTTGAATTTTAACTTTTTAAAATTCTAGGGGTTGGAACTAAAGTTTTAACTTAACTTTACTTGTTCCAAAACTTGAGGGCAAGTTTTGTATCTTTCAAAACTTTTCATTTCTTGTAACTTATGAGTTTAATAGAGTCATAAAATGAAGACTCTTCATTTTTATAACTCTTGTGTTTTCTTAATGGTTTTAACTCAAGTGTGACTCTTGGTTTTCCATAACTTAAGGATAAGTTATGGACTCCATTAAAACACATTATGATCAAGAATTAAACTACCAAATAGGTTACAAATAATTCCTATGATCATCTAAAACATCATAAGAACAAGAACATGAATATGAACATAATCAAAAATTACATAAAACTTTGTAATTTTGATAACTAGTTGTTGTAAATGAATTAGCAAAACATTACACCACCAAAAACAAGTTTATATTTACTAAAACAGTTTAGGGTAATGTTTCTAATTCATTTTCCAGCAACTGAATCGAAATTCTGCACTCATTCGACCCTACTCGCCGAGTGCATGAACATGACTCGCCGAGTTGGTTGAAGATACTCATGGACTCGACGAGTTCCCCCTATGGACTCGACGAGTCCGATCGCAGACAACAGATTTTCGATCCTGTTTTCAACTTTTAAGCACAAATAAGAACAAACAAGCCTAGGCTCTGATACCACTGATGGGTTTTGAGCATTCTAACACTTCCTAAGTGTACATGCAACCCTAATAACCTTGGATCTATGTTTGTCTAATTTGTCATGCAAAGTTGAATTCCAAGGTTATATCCTATCTAGCATACATGGGGAACAATTTTAACATAAAGTATAGATAGAATAACTTACCTTGTTGTTGCTTGTGTTCCTTGAAACCTTGTGAGCCTAGCACCTCAAGTGGTGATGCCTCAAATGCTTCACACAACACCAAATGCTCTTGGAAGAACTTATGAGAGAATACACACTCTTCAAAATCAGCCAAGCCCCCTTATTCCTTAGTGTTCAACTTGTGTAGCCGATTTTGGTGGAGAATATGATCCTTATATAGTGTTGACACATCTAGGGTTACACCATGTAAACCCTAATGTGTCATGACTCTTCATTTCCATGACCCATGGGTTTGTAACTCCCATGGAGCATCCATGGAGCATCCTATGGGTAGAACCCAACTTGATAATCCATGGAGCCTCTTAGCCCACTATACAAGATATGGATGATTTACATAATCAACCCATATATTTAATTAGTTATCCTTTGATCACTTAATTAATTCCAAATTAATTCTTTGATCAACTAATTAAATAATATTATTAATATATTAGAACTTATAATATATTAATAATCTCCAAGTGTTATTTCTCTCATTTAGTCTATCCAATTGCATGGTGCCATGCAACCCAAATGGACCATGCCGGGTCGGGTCAAGTACAAGCCCGAAATAGTTATGGACTTAGACACCTTATCCAACAAATATAACTAAGTACGAATACGAATAACGAATTCGAATACTAATAGGAATACGAATACGAATACGTCTACAAATACGAATACTAATACGAATATGAATGTAATTTGGAACGAATACGAATGTAATTTAGAACGAATACGAATACAAATACGTCTACGAATACGAATACGAATACGGATACGTCTACGAATACGAATACGTCTACAAATGTGAATAGGACTACGAATGCGAATACGACTACGAATACGAATACGAATTCGACTACGAATACGAAATGACGCCTTAGGTTGACACTAAGACTTCGAATATACAGTTAGTGTACCCCTTGAGTGTCACCAGAGTTTCGAATTTATTACGAAAATACACCTCTGGACCTCTACTGAGTTTCGAATATATCAGCCTCAGAATGTCGACAGAGCTTCGAATACACAACTAATATACTCCTTTGGAACTCAGCAGAACTTCGAAAATACTATAAAGTACGCTTCTGTGTGATTCCAAATATTCGAAATTACAACTAAGTTAGTAGATTATAGTCATCCGATTGTAGAATAACTAAAGAAGTAGAACACATAACTAATACTACTCACATGGTAATTACTAGTATTTCGAAATCAGACTTAAGAACAAAACACCACACATAGGAAAATATGGGATTTTCCTGGGATAACATTAAAATCAGTAACAAACCTAGATACTAATAGACAACTCAACACATAGGAAAATATGGGATTTTCCTAGGTAACACGACAGCACATAAACGAATAAAGAAACAAACGAATAACTAAAACTATAAGGAAAATATGGGATTTTCCTGGAATGTCATAACCAACCGTTTTCGAAATTGTAAACAAGGATAACCAAACTGTTGTCATAAGAAAATATGGGATTTTTCTTCATCAACAACTTTTCCCGAACGTAAAGGGACTCATCTTTTGAAAACTAAACCGCTTATGAACTCACCAGCTTTATGCTGATTTTCAAACTGCTTCTATTCTCAAGTCAGCGTTAGACAGGTACACCGCAACCTTTTGGAGAAGACGGAGCGACCCGAAGACTCGTCTTTACTTTTGTTCATATTACATATGTAAAACACTTGTACAACTTTACTTTTGAACCAATGTAAACAATATTATGTAATGTAATGTTTTGTGATTACTACTTTACTATGTGCATTGGATTTAATACTCAACGTGGAGTCAACCCCGAAAATGTTTCCGCCTTTGGTTTTCGGGGTGTGACACTATGCAATTTCGCAAAGCACTGATGAGCATTGTTTAATTCTTGAGTTCCATAAAATAAATAGTCTTTGCAATTTAGCAAAGCTTTGATGAGCATTGTTTAATTCTTGAGTTCCACAATCGTATATGCAATTTAATCAAAGCTTTGATGAGCAATGTTTGATACTTGAGTTACACATTAGAAGTCTATGCAATTTAGCAAAGCTTTGATGAGCATTGTTTAATTCTAGAGTTCCACAATAGAAGTAATCTTCCCAATTTAGCAATGGTTTGATGAGGATTGTTTAATTCTTTAGTACCACAATAGAAGTCTAAGCAATTTAAGTAAAGCTTTGATGAGCATTGTTTCATTCTTGAGTTCCACATTAGAAGTCTATGAAATTTTTAAAAGTATTGATGAGCATTGTTTAATTCTTGAGTTCCACAATAAAAGTTGTCTTCACAATTTAGCATAGCTTTGATGATCAATGCTTAAATCTTTTTTTTTTTTTTAGAAAAGAGCCAAGGCTCAGCAAACTTTATTAAAAAGAATAAAAGAATACAAATACAAATAAAATAAAGAAAAACCCAAAAACACTACTCAATCCAACCTATCCATAACCAACTACCTAACCATTTTTAACCCTATCAATAAACCTCCAAATATCCCAAAAAAACTTAAAATTCAAGAGATTACACCAAGGACTTATAAAATGTGGGAAAAAAGGTAACTTCATCCCCTTGCAAATTTTATACCACTTAACAACATTATAACTAATGCAAGGGGAAAGGCCTTTAAAAAAACCCACAGTCCAATAGTGAAAACTTAGAAACCAAATCCATAAAGGACCAACCCCTAACATACTAAATCCAAAATTATTGGACCAAAAAACATAAGACACATTAACCAAATTCCACTGCAACAACTTCACAATATTAATCCAGCATCTTCTCCTACCAATCAGCTCTTGTATCCACCCTCTGTTACTCCATCTAATATCCTTTATCCTCACAATATAACTCCTCAAATTGAGCCTCCTGCTATGCGTAATCCCGACTTCAGCAATATTGACAATCAACAGCAAATAGAACATCCTACAGTCACAAAACAAGAAATAAAAGGAGCACCAAATCCACCATAGAATTAGAACCAGTTGCAGACTCGACATGGCATCAATCACATGTCTAGGATTTTCCATTTGAATAATCTCAAAAAAGATCATATCCAAATACAAATTCCCAAAGGTACAAATCACATAAATCAAGAGCAAGCTCTTAATCCAGTGAAATAATCCGTCAATTCCTTGAAAATCGTCAATTCCTTTAAATCTGCCTTTCCGAAAATACCCCCAATACAAATCTCCCATAAAGGCAACCAAACTAACCATCAATCCCATATTAACCCAAATGTCTAACCTGAAAGAATCATCACCAAAAACCCAGATATAGTCCTTCATTTTTTACAAAAATTACTTCCAAATATACCCCAGGACTGTAACACTTCCTCACTGACCATAATATTCATTTTCCTCAACCCTATCAACTTCAATTTAATTTCATTCTCAATACAAGAAATCACTCCTCTATCCGAATTTCTCATATTACAAAAAATCCTTAAATTTCTTTCTTTCCAAATATGATAAACACAACTAGCCAACACCCATTTTTTGATCAAATTCTCAACAGTTCTAGACTTTAATCTAAAACTTATTTTAAGAACTAAATCATTCCAATTGGAATAATAAACATCAATCCCAGACTTAGAACAACAATGATTCCAAATAGCATTTGAGAACTCACATTGGAAGAAAAGATGGTCATGCGAATCAGAAATGGTAAAACAGAAAGGACATAGCAATGAACCTGATTTCTCCCAAATTTTAACTCGATCTTGAGTCTTCAATCTATTCAGCACAGCAAGCCATAAGATAAAAGCATTTCTTGGAATACAATTCCTGTACCAAACACAGTTCGCCCAGCTAACATTATCTCCAAAATTATTAATATCTCTCCAAACTTGCTTACAAGAAAATTTTTTACTCATGCCTTTCATATCCCTCCAAACATTCATATCCCTATTATTTCCAATATTACAAAACATGGGCCCATCAATCAATCCAGGAAACTTATTCACCCAATCAGCAGGCCAGGCGTAAGAATCATTAGTCATAACATCACTGACTAAAGAATCATCATTAAAGCCATTTCTAATCCAATCCCTCCTAGCAATAATTGTACTTAAAATACCAATTGGGTGCCACCAATCATGCCACAATGAAGTATTCCTTCCATTTCCAATACATGAAGCAACATGAGGTCTCATAATTTTCCTTAATTCCAAAAATCTCTTCCAAGTCCAATTCATACTTTTCTTTTGCCATATATCCCAAAAATTCCTTTTACCAATATAATTTTCTCTCATCCATTGAACCCACAAAGAGTTTTTGTTATTAATCAAATTCCAAACATGCTTGGATAATAAAGCATCATTCCAGAATCTCAAGTTCTTAATTCCAAGACCTCCATTTATCTTTGGTTTACAAACATCACTCCATTTGATCTTGGCTTTCCCTTTGACCACTTCTCCTTTAGCCCACAGGAAACTCCTACAAATCGATTCAATCTCCTTAATAGTAGCAATAGGAATTTTAAAAATAGAAGCCCAATAAACATGAGTTGAAGCCAAAACAGAATTTATGAGCTGTAACCTTCCAGCAAAGGAAAGAATCTTATTTTTCCAATTATAAACTTTCAATTTGATCTTATCAACAAGAGCTTGACAATCCTTTATAAACAGTGTATTCACACACATTGGTATTCCAAGATATTTAAAAGGTATTTTACCAATATCAAAAGGTAAAATACCCAAAATAATCCTTCTCATGTTTGGCTTCACACAACTAAAAAAAATCTGACTCTTCTCCATGCTAGCTTTCAGCCCCGAAACAGTTTTAAAGTCATCAAGAGCAGACTTTAACACTCTCGCAGAATTCCCATTGCCATAAGCAAACACAAGTAAATCATCAGCAAAACATAAATGAGTAATTTTCTGATTTTCACATTTGCAATGATATTTAAAACTGTTGCTACCATCTATTTTCTTCAGCAATAATAAATTGAAAACCTCCATAACCAATGTGAACAAGTGGAGATAAAGGATCTCCTTGCCTCAGCCCCCTTTTTCCTTCAAAATATCCATGATCTTCTCCATTAAAATTCAGCATGAACCAAGGAGAAGAAGTACATGCCATGATCCAATTAACCATGATCGGATGAAATCCAAATTCCAACAGGATCCTCTTAAGAAATTTCCAATCCACAGTGTCATACGCCTTTTGTATATCAATCTTTAAGGTGCATTTTGGCCTTCCTTTCTTATTTTTATACCCCACCATCAATTCTTGAGCAAGCAGAATATTATCAAGAATTGATCTCCCTTGAATAAAAGCAGATTGATTCTTGCTAACAATATCACCTAAGTTGCTCCTTATTCTGTTAACAATTATCTTACTGATACACTTATAAAAAGTGTTGCAACAAGCAATAGGCCTAAAATCATTCACTTTTCTAGGACAATCCACTTTAGGGACCAACACAATCCTAGTGGCATTAATACCCTTCAATAATTTCCCTGTCCAGAAGAATTCCCTCACTGCTTTGCATATATCAGTTCCAACAATATTCCAAGCACTCTTAAAGAATTTAGAAGAAAACCCATCAGGTCCAGGGGCATGGTTATCAGCAATATCGAACATAACCACTTTAACTTCTTCATCAGTAACTACGCTTATCATATTCATAGCCACATTTCTATCCAACTTATTATGAAAAGAAACTTCATCAAGAATAGCTAAATCTGTGTCCTCTTCACATCCCAAGAAATTCTTAAAATGATTAACAAATTTTTCCTTCATCATATTCCCCTTAACCCATCTTCCATCCTCATCAAGCACCATCAAAATACGATTCCTGTTATTCCTGCTTTTCAAACAATTGTGAAAATACTTCGTATTATTATCCCCCTCAACTAACCATTTGATCTTAGTTCTTTGGGAAAGCAACTTTTCTTCATCATTACAAGCAACATTATATTCAAAAAGAATATTAGCATGCTCCTCCCTATATTTAGCAATATAAGGCTCTTGATCAATTTTCGTTTGAATATTCCCCAACTCCTTCCTCAATTCTTTAATTTTCAATCCCGAACCTCTGAATTTGTTACACATCTGTCTACGACTTTTTTTCAACAGTTTCAACTTTTGAGTGATTTTGAACATAAAAAAACCTTCAATATTTGTAGACCAAATATCCTTAACCATAGGCAAAAATTCATCTTTATCCGAAATAAAATTGGCAAATCTGAATGAAGATTTCCTTCTCAATTTACATTCCGGAATTATTAAAACAGTTGGACAATGATCAGAAATTCTGTATGGTTTGAAAACAGCATGCGCACGAGGCTGATCAGACATGAACTTCAAATTAGCCATGACCCTATCCAATTTCTTCAAAATACCTTTATTACCAGCAGGGGATTTATTCCAAGTGAATTGAAAACCTGTACTGTTCAAGTCTTCGACTTCAATGAAATTGATACACTCAGAAAATTCATCAACACCCTTCAGCATTTTAGAACACCCTTCTGAATAATCAGACTCTTTTAAAGCAACATTAAAATCACCCAATAAACACCAAGCTTCATTTTTCACAGTTATGCTAAATTTTTTCAAATCTTCCCACAATACCTTTCTTTCAATATATTTAGAAGCAGCATAGATGAATGAAAGAAACATACTATAACCAGACTCAATGAATTTAATATAGTAATGGATCACTTGTTTTGATTGAGAAATGACCATAATTTCAAATAATTTTGGATCCCATCCAACAATTATTCTCGTACCAACTTCACAGGAACTGCTATTTGAAATCCAATCCCAGTTCCCAAAGGTTCTGCAACACACATTCTTTAAATTTAAACAATTAACATGGGTTTCAACCACAGCACATATCCCCAGATTATTATCCTTAATAACATCAATAACCTCTTTTTGCTTAACAGCTTTATTCAGCCCTCTGATATTCCAAACACCAATCGACATCATTGGATGACAACATTATTTTTGGCATTTTCCACCTCAAATGCCTGAGAATACTCACCATTGCTGCTGCTATTATTATTCTTTGTGCTATCCAACTTATTTTCATTGTTAACCATTTCTAAATCTTCTTTTCTAATCCCCATAGAATGAATCAGATCATTATTCAATCTGCTATCATCAAAAGTAGATTGAAAACAAGTCTGATTATCAGAAATAACACCAATCTTATCTCCTTTATCATCCTCTTCCATTCCAATTATAACTTCCTCATCAATCAACCCCAAAATTTCAAAACTGTTTACATTGCATTTATCTGTTTTCTTAACCATCTTTTTATTCTCCTCTTTTTCGCTAACATTCTTTTCAATTTCTCCCTGTTTAATTCCTCCCTTATAGCTCCTATCATTATTATCATATTGCCCAGATACCTTTTCATATCTTTTATTTTTCTCCATATTCCAGTGACTTACCCCTTTATTATTCATATACCCATTTTGCCCCCGTCCATTTCCACCTCTATTCCAATTTTGTCCCCTGAATTTATTTCCCACTCTAGAAGAATTACTCCTCCCATTGTATTTTTGATTAACATTATTAACTGAATTCATCAATGTTTTACTAGTACCTTCTCCATCTTTGACATTCTTATTTCTTTTATTCACAACTTCAGTATACCCTTCATTATCAATCACAGATTTCCCTTTATCCTCCTTATTAATTCCATTATTCCCATTTTGTATTGAATTACTACCTTTCATACTTGCCATACATATCTTATCCATATGTCCATAAACCTTACAATGGCTGCATCTAGAAGGCACCCAAGCATACTCCACTTCAAATCTTTGAATAACAGCCGAATTAGTAACAAAATCCCAAGTTGAAACATCAATACTTTTCTTCCATTCTTTTCCAGCCGACATTTCAATTAAGATTCTAGCATAGGTATTCCTTCCCTTATGTTCCAAACACATCTCTTCAGTAAATGAATCAAAAGCAAGAGGAATTCCCAATTTACTAGCAATAATACACAGATTATCTCCACTCCATACTTCCAAAGGTAAATCATATATTTTGACCCAAACAGGAATCTTATCATGACTATTCTTAGTTAAAGTCAATCCTGGTCTCCATCTTTGAAGAAAAAGAGGCATATTATTGAACATTAGTCATGGACTTTCCTCCAAAACAGACAACATCCCCTGTTCATCACTAAATTTAAAGAAAAAAAATCCTTTATTATTCATAAACACCTCTTCAAGTCCCACATTCTTCCATAATCTTCTGACTTCTTTTTGTATCACTGGGAAAGCCAATTTCTTATCAATCATATATCCATATAAAGTATTCATATAAGGAATACTTGCATTTTTTAGATTTTCAATTGGGATAATAACAAGACCATCTTCTTCACCTTTTTCCCCTGGAATATATCTAACATCAATCTTACCCTTATGCCTATTTCCTTTTAACACACCTGCATAAGAGTTCTTTAAATTCCCCTGCACATCCTTCTCCATCGAATTTCCAATTTTAGCTGCTCCCAAAATAGAAGGAAAAGTATTAATACTATTAATAACAGTGCCTGTAACCAAATTCCCATTATTATCATTACTAATATTATTAATATCCTCCTCCTCCATCATTATTTCCTCATCTTCACTAGTTTCCTCCTCACTTGAGTCAACTTCCCCCTCTTCATCTTCTGAACTTTCTTCTTCATTATCATCTTCCATCTTATTCTCAGTCTTATCCACTTTCAAATCATCCATATCCATATTCTGAATTATCCCCTTATCAACTCCCTTTCCCACCTGTCCTTCTTCCTTCAATTCACTCAGAAACTGAAATCCAACTCCTGGAATGAAATCTTCTTTATTATTAGCACTTTTCTCCCCATCAGTTATAATCTTCATAACTTCATTATCTTCCATTTTAGAATTATTTTGAATTTTAACATCCATCACCGATATGGTAGGGTTCACATTAACCATTTCACTAATAACATTCTTCAATTCAGAGTTTGGACTCAAAACTTCATTACTCATCATCAACCCATCCCAATTTTTCATCAAATAAGCAGTATTACCAGTTGGGATAGAAACAACATGAGATCTTACCTTTTTAGAATCACCCGCCAACCCTTTCTTCAATTCCTTCTCCTTTCCATCAGATCCGGGTATAGAAATGTTAGAATCCGACTCCCAAACTGAGACAGATTCCGATTCTTCTCCCGTTTCCTCCTCTGAACCTTCTTCATTAAAGAACTCTTCAGTATCCATCGGAGCTAATTTATCCACCTTCTTCCTAGCTCTGTTCTTAATCCTGAAAGTTTTCCCCTCCATTTTCCATTCAGCTTTGCTAATCCCAGATGTAACAGCTCCAGTCGCACTTGGTTTGCGACGAGCTTTATAGATCGTGGCAGATGATTGTTCAATGACCCCAGGAGGAACAAGATCATTCACCTCCATTTCAGTTTTTGTATAACGAACAGCAGCACTTTTATCCGGAGGTTTAACCTTCACGTCCTTCAATCTATCCGATTTGGAAGACGCTCCCATTAATACGACGGAATTAGGAAAGATATTGCTTCACCGATTAAAATAAATTCGTCGGAAAAGCAGCGCCGATGAATCTAAGCTAGATCGCACCACCGTCATAAAGAATTATGATAAGAGAGAGAAAGTAGAGAGAGAAAGCGAAAAAGCTTCAGCATTTGTTAGCAATGTTTAATTCTTATCAATGCTTAAATCTTACGTTCCACAATAGAAGTCTATGCAATTTAAGGAAAGCTTTGTTGAGCATTGTTTCATTCTTGAGTTCCACATTAGATGTCTATGCAATTTAGCAATGCTTTGATTTGCATTGTTTAATTCTTGAGTTCCACAATAGATGTAGACTTTGAAATTTAGCTAAGATTTGATGAGCATTGTTAAATTCTTGAGTTCCACAATAGAAGTCTATGCAATTTAAGCAAAGCTTTAACGAACATTGTTTCATTCTTTAGTTCCACATTAGAAGTCTATGAGACATAACAAAGCTTTGACGTGTATTGGTTAATTCTTGAGTTCCATAGTAGAAGTAGTCTTCGCAATTTAGCAAAGCTTTAATCAGCATTGTTTAATTCTTGAGTTCCACAATTGATGTGGTGTTTTAAGTTTAGCAAAGCTTTGATGAGCATTGTTTAATTCTTGAGTTCCACATTACAAGTAGTCTTCGCTAGCAAAGCTTTCATGGGTATTGTTTATTTCTTGAGTTCCACAATAAAAGTCTATGCAATTTAAGCAAACCTTTTATGAGCATTCTTTCATTCTTGAGATCCACATTAGAAGTCTACGCAATTTTGCAAATCTTTTACGAGTATTGTTTAATTCTAGAGTTCCATAATAGATGTAGTTTTCGCAATTTAGCAAAGCTATTTTGAGCATCGTTTAATTCTTAAGTTCCACAATAGAAGTCTATGCAATTTAAGCAAAGCTTTCTTGAGCATTATTTCATTCTTGGGCTCTACGTTGCAAGTCTATGGAATTTCGCAAAGCACTGATGAGTATTGTTTAATTCTTGAGTTCCATAATATAAATAGTCTTTGCAATTTAGCAAAGCTTTGATGAGCATTGTTTAATTCTTGAGTTCCACAATCGTATACGAAATTTAAGCAAAGCTTTGATGAGCATTGTTTGATTCTTGAGTTCCACATTAGAAGTCTATGCAATTTAGCAAAGCTTTGATGAGCATTGTTTAATTCTAGAGTTCCACAATAGAAGTAATCTTCCCAATTTAGCAATGGTTTGATGAGGATTGTTTAATTCTTTAGTACCACAATAGAAGTCTAAGGGATAAGCAAAGCTTTGATGAGCATTGTTTCATTCTTGAGTTCCACATTAGAAGTCTATACAATTTTTCAAAGTACTGATGAGCATTGTTTAATTCTTGAGTTCCACAATAAAAGTTGTCTTCGCAATTTAGCAAAGCTTTGATGAGCAATGTTTAATTCTTAAGTTCCACAATAGCAGTCTATGCAATTTAAGCAAAGCTTTGATGAGCATTGTTAAGTTCTTGCCTTCCACATTAGATGTCTATTCAATTTAGCAAAGCTTTAATTTGCATTGTTTAATTCTTGAGTTCCACAATAGATGTAGAGTTTGCAATTTAGCTAAGATTTGATGAGCATTGTTAAATTCTTGAGTTCAACAATAAAAGTCTATGCAATTTAAGCAAAGCTTTGACGAACATTGTTTCATTCTTTAGTTCCACATTAGAAGTCTATGCAATTTAGCAAAGCTTTGATGTGCATTGGTTAATTCTTGAGTTCCATAGTAGAAGTAGTCTTCGCAATTCAGCAAAGCTTTATTCAGCATTGTTTAATTCTTGAGTTCCACAATTGATGTGGTGTTTTAAGTTTAGCAAAGCTTTTATGAGCATTGTTTAATTCTTGAGTTCCACAATAGAAGTTTATGCAATTTACAATGGTTTTGATGAGCATTGTTTAATTCTTGAGTTCCACATTACAGGTAGTCTTCGCTATTTAGCAAAGCTTTCATGAGTATTGTTTATTTCTTGAGTTCCACGATAAAAGTCTATGCAATTTAAGCAAACCTTTGATGAGCATTCTTTCATTCTTGTGTTCCACATTAGAAGTCTACGCAATTTTGCAAATCTTTCATGAGTATTGTTTAATTCTAGAGTTCCATAATAGATGTAGTCTTCGCAATTTAGCAAAGCTATTATGAGCATCGCTTAATTCTTAAGTTCCATAATAGAGGTCTATGCAATTTAATCAAAGCTTTGTTGAGCATTGTTTCATTCTTGAGTTCCACAATCGTATATTAAATTTAAGCAAAGCTTTGATGAGCATTGTTTGATACTTTAGTTCCACATTAGAAGTCTATGCAATTTAGCAAAGCTTTGATGAGCATTGTTTAATTCTAGAGTTCCACAATAGAAGTAATCTTCCCAATTTAGCAATGGTTTGATGAGGATTGTTTAATTCTTTAGTACCACAATAGAAGTCTAAGCAATTTAAGCAAAGCTTTGATGAGCATTGTTTCATTCTTGAGTTCCACATTAGAAGTCTATGCAATTTTACAAAGTACTGATGAGCATTGTTTAATTATTAAGTTCCGCAATAAAAGTTGTCTTCGCAATTTAGCAAAGATTTGATGAGCAATATTTAATTCTTAAGTTCCACAATAGAAGTCTATGCAATTTAAGCAAAACTTTGTTGAGCATTGTTTCATTCTTGAGTTCCACATTAGATGTCTATGCAATTTAGCAAAGCTTTGATTTGCGTTGTTTAATTCTTGAGTTCCACAATAGATGTAGAGTTTGCAATTTAGCTAAGATTTGATGAGCACTATTAGATTCTTGAGTTCCACAATCGAAGTCTATGCAATTTAAGCAAAGCTTTAACGAGCATTGTTTCATTCTTTAGTTCCACATTAGAAGTCTATGCAATTTAGCAAAGCTTTGGTGTGAATTGGTTATTCCTTGAGTTCCATAGTAGAAGTAGTCTTCGCAATTTAGCAAAGCTTTAATCAGCATTGTTTAATTCTTGAGTTCCACAATTGATGTGGTGTTTTAAGTTTAGCAAAGCTTTTATCAACATTGTTTAGTTCTTGGGTTCCACAATAGAAGTCTATGCAATTTACTAAGGTTTTGATGAGCATTGTTTAATTCTTGATTTCCACATTACAAGTAGTCTTCGCTTTCTAGCAAAGCTTTCATGAGTATTGTTTATTTCTTGAGTTCCACAATAAAAAGTCTATGCAATTTAAGCCAACCTTTGATGAGCATTCTTTCATTCTTGAGTTCCACATTAGAAGTCTAAGCAATTTTGCAAATCTTCGATGAGTATTGTTTAATTCTAGAGTCCCATAATAGATGTAGTCTTCGTAATTTAGCAAAGCTATTATGAGCATTGTTTAATTCTTAAGTTCCACAATAGAGGTCTATGCAATTTAAGCAAATCTTTGTTGAGCATTGTTTCATTCTTGGGCTCTACGTTGCAAGTCTATGCAATTTCGCAAGGAACTAATGAGCATTGTTTAATGCTTGAGTTCCATAATATAAATAGTCTTTGCAATTTAGCGAAGCTTTGATGAGCATTGTTTAATTCTTGAGTTCCACAATCGTATATGGAATTTAAGCAAAGCTTTGATGAGAATTGTTTGATACATGAGTTCCACATTAGAAGTCTATGCAATTTAGAAAAGCTTTGATGAGCATTGTTTAATTCTAGAGTTCCACAATAGAAGTAATCTTCCCAACTTAGCAATGGTTTGATGAGGATTGTTTAATTCTTTAGTACCACAATAGAAGTCTAAGCAATTTAAGCAAAGCTTTGATGAGCATTGTTTCATTCTTGAGTTCCACATTAGAAGTCTATGCAATTTTTCCAAGTATTGATGAGCATTGTTTAATTCTTGAGTTCCACAACAAAAGTTGTCTTCGCAATTTAGCAAAACTTTGATGAGCAATGTTTAATTCTTAAGTTCCACAATAGAAGTCTATGCAATTTAAGCAAAGCTTTGTTGAGCATTGTTTCATTCTTGAGTTCCACATTAGATGTCTATGCAATTTAGCAAAGCTTTGATTTGCATTGTTTAATTCTTGAGTTCAACGATGGATGTAGACTTTGCAATTTAGCTAAGATCTGATGAGCATTGTTAAATTCTTGAGTTCCACTATAGAAGTCTATGCAATTTAAGCAAAGCTTTGACGTGCATTGTTTCATTCTTTAGTTCCGCGTTAGAAGTCTATGCAATTTAGCAAAGCTTTGATGTGCATTGGTTAATTCTTGAGTTCCATAGTAGAAGTAGTCTTCGCAATTTAGCAAAGCTTTAATCAGCATTGTTTAATTCTTGAGTTCCACAATTGATGTGGTGTTTTAAGTTTAGCAAAGCTTTTATGAGCATTGTTTAGTTCTTGAGTTCCACAATAGAAGTCTATGCAATTTACAAAGCTTTTGATGAGCATTGTTTAATTCTTGAGTTCCACATTACAAGTAGTCTTCACTATTTAGCAAAGCTTTCATGAGTATTGTTTATTCTTGAGTTACACAATAAAAGTCTATGTAATTTAAGCAAACCTTTGATGAGCATTCTTTCATTCTTGAGATCCACATTAGAAGTCTACGCAATTTTGCAAATCTTTTACGAGTATTGTTTAATTCTAGAGTTCCATAATAGATGTAGTTTTCGCAATTTAGCAAAGCTATTTTGAGCATCGTTTAATTCTTAAGTTCCACAATAGAAGTCTATGCAATTTAAGCAAAGCTTTGTTGAGCATTGTTTCATTCTTGGGCACTACGTTGCAAGTCTATGCAATTTCGCAAAGCACTAATGAGCATTGTTTAATTCTTGAGTTCCATAATATAAATAGTCTTTGCAATTTAGCAAAGCTTTGATGAGCATTGTTTAAATCTTGAGTTCCACAATTGTATATGAAATTTAAGCAAAGCTTTGATGAGCATTGTTTGATACTTGAGTTCCACATTAGAAGTCTATGCAATTTAGCAAAGCTTTGATAAGCATTGTTTAATTCTAGATTTACACAATAGAAGTAATCTTCCCAATTTAGCAATGGTTTGATGAGGATTGTTTAATTCATTAGTACCACAATAGAAGTCTACGCAATTTACCAAGGTTTTGATGAGCGCTGTTTAATTCTTGAGTTCAACAATATAAGTAGTTTTTTGCAATTTAGCAAAGCTTTGATGTGCATTGTTTATTTCTGGAGTTCTAAAATAAAAGTCTACGCAATTTAAGCAAACCTTTGATGAGCATTCTTTCATTCTTGAGTTCCACATTAGAAGTCTACGCAATTTTGCAAAGCTTTGATGAGTATTGTTTAATTCATTAGTTCCACAATAGATGTAGTCTTCGCAATTTAGCAAAGCTATTATGAGCATCGTTTACTTCTTGAGTTCCACAATAGAAGTCTGTGCTATTTAAGCAAAGCTTTGATGAGCATTGTTTGATTCTTGAGTTCCACAATAGAAGTCTATGCAATTTACCAAAGCTTTGATGAACATTGTTTCATTCTTGGGCTATACGTTGGAAGTTTATGCAATTTTGCAAAGCATTGATGACCATTTTTTAATTCTTGAGTTCCATAATATAAATAGTCTTTGCAGTTTAGCAAAGCTTTGATGAACATTGTTTAATTCTTGAGTTCCACAATCGTCTATGCAATTCAAGCAAAGCTTTGATGAGCATTGTTTAATACTTGAGTTCCACATTAGAAGGCTATGAAATCTACCAAAGCTTTGATGAGTATTGTTTAATTCTAGAGTTCAACAATAGAAGAAATATTCGCCATTTAGTACAGGTTTGATGAGCTTTGTTTAATTCTTTAGTTCCATAACCGAAGTCTAAGAAATTTAAGGAAAGATTTGATGAGCATTCTTTCATTCTTGAGTTCCACATTAGAAGTCTATGCAATTTTTCAAAGCTTTGATGAGTAATGTTTAATTCTAGAGTTCCATAATAGATGTAGTCTTCGCAATTTAGCAAAGCTTTGATGATCAATGTTTAATTCGTAAGTTCCACAATAGAAGTCTATGCAATTTAAGCAAAGTTTTGATGAGCATTGTTTCATTCTTGAGTTCCACATTAGAAGTCTACGCAATTTAGCAAAGCTTTGATTTGCATTGTTTAATTCTTGAGTATAACAATAGATGTAGACTTTGCAATTTAGCTATGCTTTGATGAGCATTGTTAAGTTCTTGAGTTCCACAATAGAAGTCTATGCAATTTAAGCAAAGTTTTGATGTGCATTGTTTCATTTTTTAGTTCCACGTTAGAATTCTATGCAATTTAGCAAAGCTCTGATGTGCATTGTTTAATTCTTGAGTTCCACATTAGAAGTAGTCTTTGTAATTTAGCAAAGCTTTGATGAGCATTGTTTAATTCTTGATATCAACAATTGATGTGGTGTTTTCAGTTTAGCAAAGCTTTGATGAGCATCGTTTAATTCTTGAGTTCCACAATAGAAGTGTCACACCCCAAAACCGGAACGACGGAAATGTTCTGGGGTGGATGACGTCATGTCAAGTATCACAACATATGCAGTATAGTAATCAAAGTACAACAACCATTGCATTAATAGTAATAGTTTTACATAAGTTACATTTTATAGAGACATCAAAGTAATACATAAACTAGTATAGATGCAGCTCGGTTCTAGGTTGGCTTCACAAAAGCTCTTGGGTGTACCTGTTTATTGCTGACCTGAGAATATAAGTTATTTTAAAAACGAGTATCAACATTTTTATAAATGCTGGTGAGTTCATAAGTATTTAGTGTCATTTGTGTAAGTAAGCATTTTATTCAAAATAACTTTATGAAAAGTAATAGTTTAGAATCTACGGTGTATTAGCGTCCTTTCCAGAAAATCCTATATTTTCTAAATAAAAACAATCTTCTACCAAGACCCGACTGATTTATGTTTAGAGGACTGGTTTTCCCCAAATTACTATTATTACCAAATACATAATTGACTTTAAAAGAGTAATGAGAAAATCAAAAGTGAAGATACTAAGGGAAAATTAACATATGCCTCAGCAGTTATATTGCTGACTAAGGCAAAAGAAATCATAGACTCCGGGAGAGTATCGAATGAATGATACGCCTGGCTCAGTCTAACAAAAGGAAACACAGACCCCCGACGGTATCAAATGAACGATACGGCTAGCAAGGTCTAAAACAAAGAAACACAGACCCCAGACAATATCAAATGAACGATAAAGCTAGCAAGGTCTAAAACAAAGAATGAATGTGAACCTGTACGTAACCATGCTGATCGACGATAGAGTATCCGATGACCTCCAGGTCACGCGTAGAGGTAGTGGCATTATGTCACCCATGGGCCTTACCGACGTGGACTGTAGCTAGTAGCCAGGGTGTGGGAGTCTCAGTCCCGTATAGATCTATACACATGATGTTCGCTCTCCTTCCCGGAGACTCTGGTTACATGGCATTGGCACAATGAAGCGTCGTAGAGGGAAATAGTGTATCACATTCTAAAGTAAAAGAGAGAGGTATAGATAGAGATAGAGATAGAGATAGAGACTCATAACTATTCCTATAATAGTTACTAGGGTTCCAGAAATATGAATAATAGAGGGAGGCCTTTACTACCCAAGGCGATGAACTGGCTGAGAGAGAGAGAGCTTTTATGTCCATATATGTATACATGATATATAATTAATGTTTAAATGACCTTCGAACGGATAACCGATACCCACTAGACCACATCCCAACGAGGAAAAGGAAATAGGGCGAACTAGCCTTCCTAAGTCTTTTAAACATTATTTATGTAACTATACAAATACAGGCATGCATTTAACGAAAGATCTATGAATGACGAATGGAAGGATGCCCTTGATACCCAAGGGAAATGAATTGGTCGATGGAAACCTTTATGTCTATATATGTATACATGATATATAACTAATCTTTAAACGACCTTCGGACGAATAACCGATACCCACCAGAACACATCCCAACGAGGAAAAGGAAATAGGGCAAACTAGCCTTCCTAAGCCTTTTAAACATTATTTATATAATTATAGAAATACAGACATGCATTTAACGAAATAAAAGCATAGAAGAAAACTTTGAAAAACCTTTACACTTAAGAAATTCATGACTTGATGTTAGTTTGTAAAACAAGTTTGAAAATCTTTGGAATCCTTTGAAAAAACTTTCATAACAACTTTGAAATGATTTGTATAAAATAGATTAAGTGAACAAAAACCTTTGGAAAAACTTTATCAAGAGTTGAAAGTGAGATTGGAAAATCTTAAGCTGGATAAAACGGTATAACATGCGAAAATCCATTTTTCTATACAGTTGTCAATCACATGTGATTTATATAATAACTGTATAGATCAACTTGTATCCCCCCCTAAAAGCAGGTAAAATCATTTAAAAGGTTAATTCAGGGTTATGAACTCACCTATTGTAAATGGATTGGATGGAGGTGTCGGTTGGGTGCTCGGTGTCAAATGAAGACTTGAACACATTTAGTGACCTATTAACATATGGAGACATATGTTTACATATAATTAGTGTTTATAATATCAATTAAACACGTATAAGCATCCTAATGCACAGAAAACACTTTGGTCAAGTGCTAGGAGGCTATTGGGTTGCAATAAGGGAGTGTATGGCCTAGTTAGGGAGTTTTACTCTTCAAGAGTAAACTCTTTATGGAGTTTTCGGCCCTAAAACCATATCCCCATGAGTTTACGGCCGTAAACTCATGGGTGGTGTGTTCTTGGATGCTTTAAGGGCTTATAACACTTGTGGAATTATGTTAGGTTCAATTCTAGGGCATAGGAAGTGGTTTAATCATCAAATGGACCAATTTAAGGAGTTTACGGCTGTAAACAAGGAGTTTACAGCCGTAAACTCTTACATTCCCTTTCCTTTTGTGTATTAAGGTCTTAAATGGAAGGGTATAAAGTTCTATGCATTTTTCCAAGCCATATAGGGAAGTTAGGGCATCATTTGGCCTCTTTTTGGGAGTTTACAACCCATGGACCAATCCTAGGGGGGTTTACGACCGTAAACTCCTAGGTCCTTGGTTTCTTTGATGTTTAAAGCCCCTACTTCAATTGTGGTTGATTCTAGACATTTTCCTAAGCCATAGGAGGTGTTTGAGGGCAATTCTAACACCTTAAAAGGTGTTCACGACCCATTAAGAGAGGTTTACGGTCCAAGAGTGTTCTTAGGGTAGACCACTTACTAGTTTGGGGCTCGAAATGGGCGGTTTTTGGATCGAAAGCAACTTGTAAAGAGAGATTAGAGAGAGTGAAAAGGATGTAAATGAGGTTAACTCACCCTTATATAGGGGTTTGAGTTTGTGGCTCGGTGGAAATCTACCCGATACTGACGTTAAACGGGGCTTTTCGTCGCACCCGATTAAATGGTCGTAATTTGACTTGGTTGAAACTAAAACTTTTCAAGGGATTATTGAGGGTGTTTCTAATTTGTTTCAACCCTTACGAAGTCGTTAAAAGTCCCATTTTAATTAACCTAGTCCATGTCACACCCCGAAACCGATGGCGGAAACGTTACGGGGCGGAGGTGACGTCATGCGTAGTATCACAACCAATGTGCATAGAAAACATAGTAAACACAAATCATTACATTACATAGAATCATTTACATTTGTTTGTAAGTAAAGTTATACATGATTATAGATATATACATCCAAAATGAACAAAAGTAAAGATGTGCCTTCTACGTACTCCGTCTTCGCCAAAAGGATCGTTGGGAACCTGTCTAATGTGGACCTAAGAATACAAGCAGTTTGAAAATTAGCATAAAGCTGGTGAGTTCGTAAGCGGTTTATTTTCGTAAAAGAACAAGTTTCCTTCGGTTTTCTGAAAAAGTTGTTATCCAAGAATGTGACAACCCGATATTTCAACTCTTTGTAATGACCTAAAAGGTCAAGTATTGTAACCACTTTTGAGTTAATAAAATTAACTTTGATAATAAAATGTCCAAAAAGTTTCTATTTAAATTCCTTCTATGTTTAAATGTCATTAAACCATGATCGTACGTAAAAAGAACGCCCAAATCCGACTTCATATATTGAAGTTATGATTTTTCCAAGTTCAGCTTAGCAACAGACAGCTAAAAACTCGAATCGGAGATCGAGCGACTTTTGATCGGAATGACCTAAACGAGAATCGAAGGTCTCGACAATGGTATTTCAGCGGTAAAAAGTCTGGCAAAAACCGACGTCAGATAAAGAAGTTATGAATTTTTAAAGAAATTCCTTAATCACGTCATTTTAATAAATAAATAATAAAAATAATTTCGGAATTTGCCAACAGAGTCTAAACGAAAGTTGTAGAGCGTAGTCTCACCTACGCGTGGATATAAAGACCATCGAAAACGGAGTTCATATGAAGAAGATATGATTTTTTGAAGTTTATTAAATAAATTATATATAAATTTAATTCAAAATCCGGTAATATCCGAAGGAGGAGTCAGCATCCTCATCCGAGGTACGCACCCCATCCGATCTGTCCCATCCGAAGCCGAGGCAGTCGAGGACTCGGTCATGCATGACGTACGAGTACGCGATGCGTACTAGCGTACCCCCCGCGTACCGAGGCTTCTCAGACCCCCTATAAATAGAAATGATAGGGTTCCGGAAAAATCACCCTATTTCTCTCCTTTCTCTCACGATCTTGCCTCGTTTTCCGTGCCCGCACTACCCCGAAGCTCTGGTCTTTTTGCTCAAGTCCCGAGGGTCGATTTTACTCCCGAGATTCCCAAGAATCCCGAGAAAAATCCGTTTCCCAAGACGAAACTCTACCCGGTTTTCCATCTCGCTATCTTCAAACGTTCAAGTGAGTTCATACCCCTTAATTAACCCTTTTTAATTATTCTAAATGCTTTTATATGCTTTCTAAGGGGGGGGGGGGAATACAAGTAAAGCACACGACTACTGTCGGGTGTTATATATAAAGATTTTTATACACTTTCATTAAGTAGAATCATATGTGATTTATAAACTATATAGGGAACTTTCATATATATAAAATATGTTATATTCCATCTTTTGAAATATAAATTGTTGTAATGTATGTATAAACTAAACATTTTATTAGATTATATGTATACTTGCCTATCTTAGACTCTACACCAAAAATCTATGCATTCATAACAAATGATTCCTTTTCTAGGTATTTCTAAACAAACGAGACACACTTTTAGAAAACTATAATAGGTATAGTTTTACGAACAAATTCCTAACTCTTATGTACTAGAAACATGAATTTCAAGAAGTCACTTTCATATACAAAAACAAACGAAACATTTTAACAAGTAGATATGTTTTTATACACCAGTTTATGTGAGACACTAACTTCACGTACGTTCGAGTACACATTTCAAGTCCTGTATTATATACCAGAATCCCTTGGAGGGGGAGCATGGTGTTTGTGTATAGATCTATACGGGCTTGACAACCCGCGCCCTGACTGTTAGCTGCAGTCCACCGTTTGGGGTGACAAACGTCATAACATTCCAACGCCTGAAGAACGTTGTGTATAGGCATTCCGAGTCAATAGTATGGTTATAAAACTCACATGGGGTATTAAAAATACATTGATTTACAAGGTTTTCAAAACACATTGGTTATTTTACACTTACATACATTTTAGAAAACAAACATTGGTCTTGAGTGAAGGCTACTTTTATACTAGTAGAAAATATAGGATTTTCTAAACACAAACAAACAAAGACAAAACATTTCATTTCATACAAACATTGTCACTTAAATACTTATGAAACTCACCAGCTTAAATGCTGATCTACTCTTTCAAAATTACTTGTATGTCCCAGGGAATCAGTAATTCCAGGTATCATTATGCTTTTGATGAAGGGATGCTGCGGCGCCAGTTTAATCTCATATTTTGACATCATATTGTAATTGGATTTGAACATGTAACTTTTGACAAATGTAAACTTTCAATTATATATATGATGGTTGTATTGCTTTCTTTACTATGTATTCATTTGTTACGTTACCACATGAAGTCATCCGCCCCCGAACGTTTCCGCCGTTCAGGTTTGAGGGTGTGACAGAT
This sequence comes from Lactuca sativa, assembly GCF_002870075.4. Taxonomy (NCBI): domain Eukaryota; kingdom Viridiplantae; phylum Streptophyta; class Magnoliopsida; order Asterales; family Asteraceae; genus Lactuca; species Lactuca sativa. The sequence goes on from NC_056631.2 coordinate 132,717,453, forward strand.
TGGTATCAGAGCAATGTTTATAGTGAACTAAGTATATCGAACCACATAAGATATACAAACTATAAATGCTTAAGGGACTAATACTCTCTGACAAAACAATTCTTCTTTTTACGCTTAAGCAGCGTTGCGTTTAACTTAAATTGATAGTTCATTTAAGTACAATTACATGCATACCACAAATTATTTTCGTGATATCCAACTATACAAGTATTTAGACAAGTTGACACTACGATTGAGACTCGATATATGTAATCAGATTTTGGACAAATATAGCGTGATAAACTATATTTGCCCGAGATTGGACCAAAGTATATCGAGGAATGATCGTAGTAAGCAACAAGTCAAAACTTACCAAACCGTTACTAGAATCAAACACAAGAATTTAAATACTATAGGAGTATTTGCTATCTAAACTAGTTTAACTTACATGTTTTGCATGTTTCAACTTTATTCAATTCTTAAAACCCTATTTCTCGTACAGTCAAATGGCTGGATTTCACCACCCTGGCGACCCCTACTTTTCCCAACCAAGGCAATGGAGGATGGATCGAAGATGATCCCGAAGAGGACGAGGAACCCATAGAAGTGGGTGATGACTCCGGTACCGACTCAGAGCCGGAAGTGATCGATCCACCACCCATTCAACCTCCCGTCTTCGTAAGGAACTTTCAAGGACCGACTCCCGTCTGGGGAAGTCACCTCCATCATTTGAGCCAATAACAAGGCATAAGCCCTCCCTACGGCATGTGTCGGGACTTTTATGATGTCCGCGGTGGAGGTTCGGATGATCTGGCACTCCCAGTAATGGTGGGTAAGCTAGCCAACCAGTCCTATCAGTCCGGAGTTCAAGCTAGCCGACTCCGGGATGTCAATGTGGAAGAACAGGTTCACACTTCTGACATCCGTAGGCTGGACAAGATACAAGACAATGCTCAACTCCAAACCGAGGCATTCCAAGCGCAAATGATTGCAGCCCTCGCTGAACTGAGGGAACAACAAGCCGCTTTTGATAGGTGTCTAATGGAGTCGAAGCAATCAGATGCAGAGTCAAGCTCCAAGCGCAACCTGCGTCGCAAGTAGTGCTTGTCAAAGACTCAAATTTTGTTATAGCTTAGGACATCGGTTAAAAGTCTTTAAATTTCTCGAACTTTGTAATCGGAGACCCTTATAGGGGTCAAATTTTCATGATCGTTGTAACAACTTTTATATTAATATAAGTGACACTATTATTACTACGTTGAGTATTTCGTTCAAACCTTGAAAAGTCTTTGAGAAGACAAATACTGGTTTCATACTTTCAGCCTTACAAATAACTTTCATTCTTCTATTTTAAGACTCATACTGTCATCTGTTGTTGAACTATAGCGATTTAGTTCATGAGACACATACATTTTCTATTCTATGGAATTCTTATCTTTACCATTTCAACCTATAGTTGAAGGATGCCTCCGCGTAGGAATCCAAGGCGAAGCAACGGTGGGGAAGCACCTGTACCACCACCACCTCCACCACCTCAATTTGATGCTGTTATGTTCCAAGCAGCAGTCACCGCAGCGGTGGCAGCTGCCATGTCACAGATCAATAACTCGAGTACTAATGGTTCGGGATCTGGCACACACCCATCCAACCATGGCGAGAGTCATGCACCACCTCGAGAATGCACCTATAAGGACTTCACTAATGCCAAGCCCCGGATGTTTTATGGAACTGGTGGTGTGATGGCCCTGAGGCAGTGGATTGAAAGGACGGAGGCAGTCTTTGAAATCTGCTCCTGTCCCGAGCACAACAAAGTCAAATTTGCAACTTTCACCCTTATTGATAAAGCTTTAACTTGGTGGAATGGCCACGTTAAAGTACTTACCCTGATAGTGGCAAACTCCATAAGCTGGGAGAGCCTAAAAGCCATGATGATGAGAGAATACTGCCCACGGGGAGAGATTCAAAAGCTCGAACACGAACTATGGACTCTCGGAATGGTTGGTACCGACATCGCTACTTATACCAACAGATTCTGCGAGCTGGCAATCCTTTGTCCAGATATGATTGCTCCCGAGAGCAAGAAAATAGAAAGGTACATCTGGGGACTGACGCCCCAAATACGATCAAGCGTGTTAGCTTCCAAACCTAACACCTTTGAAAGTGCTAAGGAACTGGCACAATCTCTAATTGACTACGGAGGTCATCAGAACTCAACCACTTCTGCACCAGAACCACAGAAAGGGAACAACAACAACAACAACAACAACAACAACATGAAGAGAGTATGGAATAAAGGGAAGGGTGGGTCTTCCCAACAATCCGCAAAGAAACAACTGGTTTCAGTGAATGCTGCCACTGTACCTACTACAGCTCCTACAAATACCTACCCAATAAAGCCTTATGTAGGTAACCTTCCAAAGTGCACCAAATGCACTTACCACCACCATGGACCTTGTCGGGAAATGCAGTGCACCAACTGCAACAGAAAGGGACACACAGCTCGTTTCTGCAAGGACCCCGCAAAGCCGATCACTCAAGTTCCCAGTGGAGGTGTAGGGCAAACTTGCTACGGTTGTGGCGAGGTGGGCCACTACAAGAGGAACTGCCCTAAGGCAGCAGGCACCGGCAGTGTGGGACGAGTTTTGGCTATAGGCCACGACGAAGCTGTAGTTGACCCAACCATAGTTGCCGGTACGTTCCTTCTCGATAATTCATATGCATGCATATTATTCGATAGTGGAGCGGAGAGAAACTTCGTGAGTCAAACTTTATTCATTTACTTAAACCTAAACCTAGCAAGTTAGAAAAATCCTTCACTGTAGAGATGGCCAATGGAAAAACTGAAAACACTAACTGCATATACATGGGCTGTACGTTAACTTTAGACGGCCATTCTTTTCCAATCAATCTCATGTCGGTCCAAATTAAAAGTTTCGACGTCATAGTCGGCATGGATTGGTTGAGTCTTCTTCTCGCCGACATCATGTGCTTTGAGAAAGCAGTCCGTCTTAATCTCCCTAACAACGAAACATTAATTATCTACGGCGACAAATCAAGTACAAACCTTCGCATCATTTCGTGCATCCAAGCTCGAAAGTGCTTGCGGAAGGATTGTCGAGCATTCCTAGCGCACATCGTTGATACAAGTCAAGAACTGAAGGACATCAAGAACATCTCGGTAGTAAGCGACTTTCCCGATATCTTTCCAGAAGAACTACCAGGATTACCACCACAACGCCAAGTCGAATTCAGAATCGACTTAGTTCCAGGGGCTACCCCAGTAGCGAAGTCACCTTATCGTCTCGCACCAGTAGAGATGCAGGAACTTTCCAGTCAACTTAATGAACTCCTTCAAAAAGGATTTATAAGACCAAGTTTCTCACCTTGGGGAGCACCGGTATTGTTTGTAAAGAAGAAGGACGGATCGTTCCGTATGTGCATCGACTACAGAGAGCTGAACAAACTTACTGTCAAGAACCGCTATCCTCTACCCCGTATTGACGACCTATTCGATCAACTTCAAGGAGCAAACTACTTCTCCAAAATAGATCTACGATCCGGATATCACCAATTACGAGTTCTAGAGGGGGATATTCCAAAGACAGCTTTTCGAACTCGTTATGGACACTACGAATTTGTAGTGATGCCGTTCGGATAGGGTATGTCGTCCTTACTTGGATCAGTTCGTCATCGTCTTTATCAATGATATACTTATCTACTCCCGAAGTGAGGAAGAGCATAGTCAGCACCTACGAAAAGTCCTAGAAACACTGCGAACGGAGAAAATCTATGCGAAGTTCTCTAAATGCGAATTTTGGATTCGAAGAGTCGAATTTTTAGGCCACGTTGTTAGCGAGAAAGGGATACACGTGGACCCCTCTGTGACAACCCGATATTTCGAGACAATGTAATGTAAAACCAATCAAATTTAGGTCAAAATATAACTTTCCTAAAATCTTATTTGGGTTAAATAAAGTAGTAGGAATCGTATCAAGGTTTTCGTACATATAAAGAACCCTAAAATCCGAGTTATAACGAAGAAGTTATGACCAACCGAAGATTCTCGGCAAAACCGGCAACACCGATTAAACGAAAAACGCGAAGTTTAATACAATAGTTTTTAGCCTTAAGTATCTAAATGAAAGTTATAGATAACCTCAAACCGTGAGCGTACATAAAAAGAACGTCCAAATCTGACTTCGTATGAGAAAGTTATGATTTTTCCAAGATTCGGGTATAGCAGTAGACAGCTAAAAACTCGAAATAGAGCTCGAGATACTTTTGACCAAAACAACCTAAATGAGAATCTAAGGCCTCAACATTAGTAGCGCAATGGCAAAAAGTCTGACGAAAACGGACATCGGATGAAGAAGTTATGGAATTTTAACGGACTTTTCGTGTCCCGGCCCGTTAGAAATAAATGATTAAAAATAAAGTCAGAATTTGCCGATGAAGTCTAAATGAGAGTTGTAGATCATGTTTTTAGCTACGCGTGCATATAAAGAACGTCGAAAACAGAGCTCGTATGCGAAAGTTACAGATTTTACAACTTCGGGGTCCAAAATCCGAGGCTGTCAGGCCCCCACGACGTGGCACAAGCTTGCCGCGACCCGGCAAGTGACTGAGGGCGTCCAATCAATGGAAGAGGATAGGTTTGACTCCCCACAACGTGGCCATCACTTGCCACGACGTGGCACACCCCAAAAATGCCCCTATAAATAGATTTCAAGGGCTCCGAGTTCCATTGCTCAGTTCCCTTCTTTCTCGCGCCGAAACTCTGCATTTAAGCACCCGAGACCCTCCCAAAGCCCCGGTTTTCACCTTCAAGTCCCGAAGAAGGTTTTGTGTTCTCGAGATTCCCGAGATTCCCGAGAATCCCGAGATTTTCCCGTGTTTTCAACTCTTCCTGTCGAAGTTCTGCTCGATTCTTCTCTCGACTACTTCAAATCAACCACTTCAATCAAGTGAGTTCATACCCCTAATCAATATTTTAAATGATTTTAAATGCTTTAATGGGGGGGGGGGGGGAATACAAGTAGAAACAAACATGTTACTGAATCATTGATATGTATTTTATAACTATGTTTGTCATTTAACGGATTTCACATGCTACAAAATGTGATGCATGAAATGGTTTTACATATTAAAAACACATTGTTACCAAATGTTTTACCTTTGAAATGTTTATTAAAATGACATCAAGTCATTGTTAATTGTTGTTCAAAACCCATAAGAGGTCTTACAAAACCATTTTTACATTCTTGAACTAGACTATGCATATACACTTATATTCTTATATATGTATTGATGTTATAGTTTACATCTTTCATTTAGTTTCCCACGCCCTTGAGTAGTTAGAGTGTATAAACCTACATGATCATCCAATTATATTACAGTAGATTATCATAGGGATAATTTGAAGATATCAAACATTACTTCTATTACAAGGAATCACACAAGAGTCGGTTCATTCATGAGTCTATACTAGTACATTACCTGATACATGAGTACTTACAAATGTTTACCTGATACATGAATATGTTTACATATACTTACCTGTTACATGGACACACATACATGAATGCCATCCAGGAACACTTTTACATAGGTGCATTATCCTGTATTCACTTACCTGGATACTTGTACTTAGGACTACGAGGATGATTTATTAGTACTTTCTGTGTTAATTATCTTTCCTATCCCGGTTCAATGGGATATCTAGGCGGGACTTACCATTCTGAACCCCACTGATTAGCACCAGTGGTCGATGACCATCTTCGGAGGTCTAAGGTTACTACTTATATTAGGAAGATCGATTTGGGACTAACCCTTCCACCCACCTGCTGCTGCTACAGAGGATAATTGGACAATCTTCGGATGTTCATTAGGTTATACATTTCGCTTAATGCGATGCTGTGTTGGTTCTAGTACCCAGTGACAACACTTACAGTAGTACATTTTCCTGTTTACTTTATTTTGTGATACATTCACATAAACGATGAGTTAGACTAAGCACTTTTAGTACTAGTCAATACAAAGGAAAAACTATCATTTTACAAACAGAACATTCGGGTCTTGGTAGAAGACTACACTTCATACGTACAGAACATTCGGGTCTTGGTAGAAGACTACACTTCATACCTACAAAACATTCGGGTCTTGGTAGAAGACTACACTTCATACGTACAGAACATTCGGGTCTTGGTAGAAGACTGCATTTCATACTTATAGAAAATAAGGGTTTTTTTCTAGGGATTTCATACTTAACACAACATTTTCATTTAAAGGTTTACATGGCTTTCATAACAGATTTTCACAAACAAGGCAATGACACTTATATACTTATGAATTCACAAGCTTTAAAGCTGATACTCTCTTTCAAAATTACTTGTATCCTCAGGTCATCATAGACAGGTACCGATGCAAGGAGAAAGGAAGATGGAGCTTGTTCAAGACTTATCTTTCATTTTGATTTATGCTTTAGTGTTTATCAAAATTTGACAGAATACAATTGTATAATAATTATTTTATTAATGCAATGGATGATGTTGTTGCTTGTTTACTACTTTACATTGTTGTTGATATTATACATGACGTCCTCCGCCCCAGAACGTTTCCGCCGTTCTCGGTTTTGGGGTGTGACAGATTGGTATCAGAGCATTGTTTATAGTGAATTAAGTATATCAACCCATAAAAGATATACTAACTATAAATACATAAGGGATTAAAAACACTCTGACCAAGAGTTTATACTTTAAATAGTAAAATATTTAAGTAAGTATACGTGCTACATTCATACTAAAATCAGTGTCACTAGGACAGTACAAAAGAATTACGATTGTTGGGCAACACAAGTGGGCTTAGAGACATATGGTCAAAACTGGGAAGATATAGCCTGCTCACCTATATTATCCGAGGGTTGACTAGCATGTGCCTAAGTTTAAGTGTGTGGTTGCAACAATGCTAAAATCTTACCAACCCTACCACAATGAGAACAATAGAACATAACATTAAAATTAAAATACTATAGGAGTATTTGGTGTTACTATAAGTACTTTATACTTGAGAATTAAAACGGGATCCTCATTACTAAGTTGATAGTTGCTAAGTGGATACACTAAGGCTACATGTAATTAGGATGTTATAGACTTAGAATCAGTGATAATTTTGCCTTACCCCTATTCTGTGGGAATTTGGAAATAAGGTCACTTATTCGAAGGTCTATCCTGTTTAGATTACACATAGCTGGTATGCACTTCACAAATAGCGATGTAACTAATGAGGGTTTTCTAAATAATTATCTAGATAGTTCGTCTAATAATTATCCACTTACCATAAATTCTCGCATAGAAATCATAGCTGGACTCCATCCCCTTGACAACCAGTATCTTCCGAATGAAGTCATAGTTGGTTGGTTTGGAGAAGAACCAGAGAATGATCATCCTATCCCCTTGGATGATCACCGTGATGAAGACTTTTCGTATGATGCTAACTCCGAACCAGAGGTTGAGAACCTACCCCAAGCAGCTCCTTTCCAATTCCTAACCCTCGTCCGGATTTTCATGGCCCGACCCTGAGTGAGTGGAATGCTTGGAAACAGGGAGCCAAGGACAAGATCAATTTATGCTATTTGATGGCGACCGAAGCTTTTACGACTTGAGCAATGGGGGCTCAGCAGATAGAGTCTTGCCAATCTTGGTCCATAGAGAGGCCCGAAATGAGATTCAAGGCAGGACAGCCCTACATCAGATTGCAGAAGTAGGCGCCTATGCTAGAATGCATACCCTCCACACCATTCATCTAGAAGATGCTCACGAGAGATCAGAGAGAAACCATGAAACCCTGTTGCAAGCACTGGCTGAATCACGAGCCGAAGTCATAGAGCTCCAAGTACGCCAGATGGGGTGCGAAAGACACCTACGTGACATGGAACGTCAATTGGCTGAACTAAGCGTTCACCAGAGGGATGACCGTCGCCAGTAGTAGACGCTTTACTTTATTTCCTTATAAAGAGGAATCATATTTTTCTGTCTATGCCTGATGTGGCATTTTCTATGAAATTATCTTGTACCGTAAGTACTTTAGTTAGGTCTTTATGCTGTCAAGAACTATCTACTGTGGATATGACGTAAGACCTTTACAAGGTCATTTTCCTAAACCTTTACGTCGTAAATATCCAAGATATTGACAGTCGGCTAACTTTTGTGTCATTTCCTTCATTTAAGTACTCTTATCATACTCTCATTGGAGTCTATCTGAAACATGCTTTAGTTAAGTCATTGGACCATAGCAAGTTAGATACGGAGACATTTCCAAGTCTCTTTCAGTGGTTGGATTTTGTTATTCACCAACCCACGATACCTCAACTTGTACAACAAACGTCTTGAGACCATTCTACGAACTTACCTCTACTCATTACTAGGACTGCATCATAGGGATGTAGGTCAAACTTTCGAGAACATCGTCGTACTCTTTACATGAACAATCTAAATTCTCAAGATCACAGCTACAGGAGAGCCTACTCCGGAACCACGTTAAATGTAATTTGGGCGTTTCTTTGTAACAGACTTATAAACTATCTAGAACTAGTGCAACTAGAGTCTTACCTTTTGTGAGATCCTGTCTATATAGGAATTCTCGTGCTACGTATACTTGTATTTTGTAGTATGTCTTATTCGCAGCAATAGTCTTGTGGTAAATCAAAAGTACTGTAACCCTGTTCATGGTTGCACAGTTGTGTTTTGTCTGTAATCGTCTATGTTTAATTCTAATGTCTTTAAAGTTTCTGTATTATTCCGACATTATCATACAATCAGATTCAATTTGATCGATGCCAAAACAGCTTCATACGTACATCTCTTTCTTCTAGATCGTTTTTCCAGCGAAGCTGTCATATCAGAACACCGTAGTACTCATGCCGGGAGTACCACTTAGTTATTTTCTTTCCGAAGAAATCCCCGAAGTACCACTCGTGCAGTACGTCAAGTTTAATCCAAGGATTTATACGATTGATCTATCGTTGAGAAATGTATGCATAAGAGTGATATATAATCAAGGTTCTACAGGTTTAGAATTGATGATTCCACTTTAACTTCTTTTCCCGGATGGGATGTGAGGGTAAGGAAGAATCAGTTATTCGACTACCTTTTCAATCTTAATTATATACGACTCGTATACACGAGATTGTGATCGTGAAGCCCTGTATAAATTCTAAAATGGACTTCAGGACAGAGAACTGCCTAAGTATACGAGTAATCACATCGTCATGTGAACAAACTTAGAACCCAGTACAACTCCCGAAAACAGATCGCCCTATAGTTTAAACACCCTCAGAGATACCAGAACAGTACAAACCACTTGACGAACTACACAGAAAGAGAATTAGAAGACTAGGCTTCTCACCCTAGAGAACCCCGGTCATATTCTCGCGGAGATCGACGGATTGCAATGTATGTGCCTCGGATATCGAGGACTCCGTCAAGATTTTCATAGAAATCGTTATCTCTGCCTCGCATAGACAAAATGGTCGAGCAAACGCAAGGAAAGAAACTACTTCCAGGAATGGATCTGGAATCCGAATATCACCAGTTCGAGTGTTAGGGGAGGATGTCCGGAAGACTATCTCTTGAACTCGATGCGGACACTTCGAGTTCGTAGTGATACCTTTCGGATAGGACCAATTCGCCCATAGTTTTCATGAGCTAATTAAATAGAGTTACGTCTTTCTTACTGGGATCAGTCATCATTTCTCCATGTAATGACTTACTTATCTACCCTCGTAGTAAGAAGAAAGCCCATGGTAACATTCCTACAGAGGAACTTTTAGCAAAGTTCTCTAGGCACGAGTTTTGAAATTGAAGAGTCAAATTTCTAGGACACACTGTTAGTAATGTGAGAAATTTTGAGTACTCTTTCAATTTGTCAAAACCGTTGAGCATTTATCGACACCAGAGACGCCGACAGTTTTTCGCCAGATTCTAGGTCTTACCGACCTACCGCCTTAGTTCATTCAGAACTCCTCGCAAGCTACAGAAACTCGTACGACTTTGACCCAGCAAGGGGTGGCCTTTGACTGGGAAGTTACGCAAGAAAAGAAACCTTTGAGATTCCAAGTGAGTGACCAAGTTCTTTAAGATAACTCACTCTGGGAATGGCTTAATACGCTTCGTAAAGTGTGGAAAGCTAAATCCAAGTTAGTCAGGACCTCCGAGATTCTTATCAGAATCGGTCCTGTGCCTCACACAAACTAGACCTACTCCGCGAACTCAGTAATGTACTTTCTACTCTTCGCATCTCGATCGTGAAACCATACCTTTCTGTTAGGACTCTTGCAAGTCCACTCGTCGAGATCCTCGCCTTCATATTAGAACCGTAGTGACCCTCGACCGAGAGGTCAAGCGGACGAAGAAATGTCATCGCCAGTTAGTGAAGGTTCCTTGGAATGCCAACCAAAAACCCGTGATCACTTAGGTGCGCTAGAACCAATCGATTAGGAAGTTTCCTCCTCACGACTCGATCATTCGTGCATACTTCCTTGCTTAAATTCTAATTTCGGGACGAAATTCCTTCTAACGGGGGGATGATGTGACAACCCGATATTTCGAGACAATGTAATGTAAAACCAATCAAATTTAGTTCAAAATATAACTTTCCTAAAATCTTATTTGGGTTAAATAAAGTAGTAGGAATCGTATCAAGGTTTTCGTACATATAAAGAACCCTAAAATCCGAGTTATAACGAAGAAGTTATGACCAACCGAAGATTCTCGGCAAAACCGGCAACACCGATTAAACGAAAAACGCGAAGTTTTAATACAATAGTTTTTAGCCTTAAGTATCTAAATGAAAGTTATAGATAACCTCAAACCGTGAGCGTACATAAAAAGAACGTCCAAATCTGACTTCATATGAGAAAGTTATGATTTTTCCAAGATTCGGGTATAGCAGTAGACAACTAAAAACTCGAAATAGAGATCGAGATACTTTTGACCAAAACAACCTAAATGAGAATCAAAGGCCTCAACATTAGTAGCGCAATGGCGAAAAGTCTGACGAAAACGGACATCGGATGAAGAAGTTATGGAATTTTAACGGACTTTTCGTGTCCCGGCCCGTTAAAAATAAATAATTAAAAATAAAGTCAGAATTTGCTGATGAAGTCTAAACAAGAGTTGTAGATCATGTTTTTAGCTACGCGTGCATATAAAGAACGTAGAAAACGGAGCTCGTATGCGAAAGTTACGGATGTTACAAGTTCGGGGTCCAAAATCCGAGGCTGTCAGGCCCCCACGACGTGGCACAAGCTTGCCGCGACCCGGCAAGTGACTGAGGGCGTCCAATCAATGGAAGAGGATAGGTTTGACTTCCCACGACGTGGCCATCACTTGCCACGACGTGGCACACCCCAAAAATGCCCCTATAAATAGATTTCAAGGGCTCCGAGTTCCATTGCTCAGTTCCCTTCTTTCTCGCGCCGAAACTCTGCGTTTAAGCACCCGAGACCCTCCCAAAGCCCCGGTTTTCACCTTCAAGTCCCGAAGGAAGGTTTTGTGTTCTCGAGATTCCCGAGATTCCCGAGAATCCCGAGATTTTCCCGTGTTTTCAACTCTTCCTGTCGAAGTTCTGCTCGATTCTTCTCTCGACTACTTCAAATCAACCACTTCAATCAAGTGAGTTCATACCCCTAATCAATATTTTAAATGATTTTAAATGCTTTAATGGGGGGGGGGGGGGGGGGGGGAATACAAGTAGAAACAAACATGTTATTGAATCATTGATATGTATTTTATAACTATGTTTGTCATTTAACGGATTTCACATGCTACAAAATGTGATGCATGAAATGGTTTTACATCTTAAAAACACATTGTTACCAAATGTTTTACCTTTAAAATGTTTATTAAAATGACATCAAGTCATTGTTAATTGTTGTTCAAAACCCATAAGAGGTCTTACAAAACCATTTTTACATTCTTGAACTAGACTATGCATATACACTTATATTCTTATATATGTATTGATGTTATAGTTTACATCTTTCATTTAGTTTCCCACGCCCTTGAGTAGTTAGAGTGTATAAACCTACATGATCATCCAGTTATATTACAGTAGATTATCATAGGGATAATTTGAAGATATCAAACATTACTTCTATTACAAGGAATCACACAAGAGTCGGTTCATTCATGAGTCTATACTAGTACATTACCTGATACATGAGTACTTACAAATGTTTACCTGATACATGAATATGTTTACATATACTTACCTGTTACATGGACACACATACATGAATGCCATCCAGGAACACTTTTACATAGGTGCATTATCCTGTATTCACTTACCTGGATACTTGTACTTAGGACTACGAGGATGATTTATTAGTACTTTCTGTGTTAATTATCTTTCCTATCCCGGTTCAATGGGATATCTAGGCGGGACTTACCATTCCGAACCCCACTGATTAGCACCAGTGGTCGATGACCATCTTCGGAAGTCTAAGGTTACTACTTATATTAGGAAGATCGATTTGGGACTAACCCTTCCACCCACTTGCTGCTGCTACAGAGGATAATTGGACAATCTTCGGATGTTCATTAGGTTATACATTTCGCTTAATGCGATGCTGTGTTGGTTCTAGTACCCAGTGACAACACTTACAGTAGTACATTTTCCTGTTTACTTTATTTTGTGGTACATTCAGATAAACGATGAGTTAGACTAAGCACTTTTAGTACTAGTCAATACAAAGGAAAAACTATCATTTTACAAACAGAACATTCGGGTCTTGGTAGAAGACTACACTTCATACTTACAAAACATTCGAGTCTTGGTAGAAGACTACACTTCATACGTACAGAACATTCGGGTCTTGGTAGAAGACTGCATTTCATACTTATAGAAAATAAGGGTTTTTTTCTAGGGATTTCATACTTAATACAACATTTTCATTTAAAGGTTTACATGGCTTTCATAACAGATTTTCACAAACAAGGCAATGACACTTATATACTTATGAATTCACAAGCTTTAAAGCTGATACTCTCTTTCAAAATTACTTGTATCCTCAGGTCATCATAGACAGGTACCGATGCAAGGAGAAAGGAAGATGGAGCTTGTTCAAGACTTATCTTTCATTTTGATTTATGCTTTAGTGTTTATCAAAATTTGACAGAATACAATTGTATAATAATTATTTTATTAATGCAATGGATGATGTTGTTGCTTGTTTACTACTTTACATTGTTGTTGATATTATACATGACGTCCTCCGCCCCAGAACGTTTCCGCCGTTCTCGGTTTTGGGGTGTGACACCCTCCAAAATTAAGGCCATTGAGAACTGGTTGGCACCAAAGACACCTACAGAAATTCGTCAATTTCTAGGTCTTACTGGCTACTATCGTAGACTCATAAAGAATTTCTCTAGCATTGCAAAACCTCTTACTACATTAACCCAGAAAGGCGTGGCCTTTGACTGGGAAGCGAAACAAGAGAAGGCATTCCAGACACTAAAACAGGCCTTGTGGTAGCTGACGCCCTCACCGATCACAAGAGCCTTCAACATAGTTTCGATCAGAAGGAACTCAACATGCGACAACGACGATGGGTTAAGTTACTAAATGACTACGAATGCGAAATTCGTTATCATCCTGGCAAGGCCAACGTGGTAGCTGACGCCCTCAGTCGAAACGAATACACTGGTCGGAGAGTCAAATCTCTAACTATGACTATCCATTCCCACTTATCCACACAAATTAAGGAGGCACAAATGGAAGCTTTGCAACCTGAAAATGAGGCGGGTGAATCCCTGCGAGGAATGGAAAATAATCTAGAAGTCAAGGGTGGCGGAGCCTACTATCTCATGGACCGAATCTGGACCCCGAAACAACTCAAGATATTCCGTTCACCCGGGTTCAGATAAAATGTATCTGGATCTTAAGAAACTGTACTGGTGGCCTAACATGAAAGCAGAAATTGCTACCTTCGTAAGTAAATGCCTTACTTGCGCTAAGGTTAAGGTCGAGTATCAGAAACCGTTAGGATTACTGCAACAACCAGAGATACCAGAATAGAAATGGGAGCAGATTACTATGGACTTCATAACCAAGTTACCCAAGACGACGAGTGGACTCGATACCATATGGGTCATCGTCGACAGATTGACCAAATCCGCACATTTCCTACCCATCAAGGAGACTGACAAAATGGAAAAGCTTACAAGAACTTACTTGAGGGAAGTAGTGCGACTGCATGGTGTTCTGATATCCATTATCTCCGATAGAGATAGTAGATTCACTTCAAGATTCTGGCAGTCACTACAAAGTTCCCTGGGGACTAGGCTAGACATGAGTACAGCCTACCACCCACAAACAGACGGGCAAAGTGAGAGAACGATACAAACTTTAGAAGATATGCTGAGAGCCTGTGTGATTGACTTTGTAAAGGCATGGGATATCCATTTATCCTTGTCGAATTTTCATACAACAATAGTTATCATACAAGCATAAAGGCTGCTCCGTTTGAAGCCCTCTATGGTCGAAAGTGCATATCCCCTCTGTGCTGGACTGAAGTTGGCGATACCCAGTTAGCTAGAGGAAGAGTTCCAGAAAGCACTCTCACCGGTCCGGAAATCATACGAGAAACGACTGAGAAGATCGTTCAGATTCGTGAACGATTGAAAGCCTCTAGAGACCGACAGAAAAGCTACGCTGACCAAAGGAGGAAACCTTTGGAATTCCAGGTAGGAGACCACGTCTTATTAAAGGTCTCACTGTGGAAGGGTTTAATACGCTTTGGAAAGCGTGGGAAACTAAATCCAAGATACATAGGGCCTTTCGAGATTCTTGCCAGAATCGGCCCTGTGGCTTACAAGCTTAACCTACGGCGTGAACTTAGTAACATACATCCAACCTTCCACGTCTCAAACTTGAAAAAGTGTCTGTCCGATTAGACTCTTGTTATTCCACTCGACGAGATCGAGATCAACGAGAGCCTCAACTTTGTGGAAGAACCTGTAGAAATCATGGACCGAGAGGTCAAACAAACAAAACAAAGTCGCATACCCATCGTGAAGGTTCGCTGGAACGCCAAGCGGGGACCTGAATTCACATGGGAACGCGAAGATCAGATGAAACAAAAGTACCCTCATCTCTTTGATGTTCACTAGTATCTTTACTACTTTAAATTTCGGGACGAAATTCCCTCTAACAGGGGGATGATGTGACAACCCGATATTTCAACTCTTTGTAATGACCTAAAAGGTCAAGTATTGTAACCACTTTTGAGTTAATAAAATTAAATTTGATAATAAAATGTCCAAAAAGTTTCTATTTAAATTCCTTCTATGTTTAAATGTCATTAAACCATGATCGTACGTAAAAAGAACGCCCAAATCCGACTTCATATATTAAAGTTATGATTTTTCCAAGTTCAGCTTAGCAACAGACAGCTAAAAACTCGAATCGGAGATCGAGCGACTTTTGACCGTAATGACCTAAACGAGAATAGAAGGTCTCAACAATGGTATTTCAGCAGTAAAAAGTCTGGCAAAAACTGACGTCAGATCCGTCCGCCGTCCTATCCGACCCGCCCCATCCGATCCGTCCCATCCGAAGCCGAGGCAGTCGAGGACTCGGTCATGCATGACGTACGAGTACGCGCTGCGTACTAGCGTACGCCCCGCGTACCGAGGCTTCTCAGACCCCCTATAAATAGAAATGCGAGGGTTCCGGAAAAATCACCCCATTTCTCTCCTTTCTCTCACGATCTTGCCTCGTTTTCCGTGCCCGTACTACCCCAAAGCTCTGGTCTTTTTGCTCAAGTCCCGAGGGTCGATTTTACTCCTGAGATTCCCGAGAAAAATCCGTTTCCCAAGACGAAACTCTGCCCGGTTTTCCATCTCGCTATCTTCAAACTTTCAAGTGAGTTCATACCCCTTAATTAGCCCTTTTTAATTATTCTAAATGCTTTTATATGCTTTCTAAGGGGGGGGAAATACAAGTAGAACACACGACTACTATCGGGTGTTATATATAAAGATTTTTATACACTTTCATTAAGTAGAATCATATGTGATTTATAAACTATATAGGGAACTTTCATATATATAAAATATGTTATATTCCATCTTTTGAAATATAAATTGTTGTAATGCATGTATAAACTAAACATTTTATTAGATTATATGTATACTTGCCTATCTTAGACTCTACACCAAAAATCTATGCTTTCATAACAAATGATTCCTTTTCTAGGTATTTCTAAACAAACGAGACACACTTTTAGAAAACTATAATAGGTATAGTTTTACGAACAAATTCCTAACTCTTATGTACTAGAAACATGAATTTCAACAAGTCACTTTCATATACAAAAACAAACAAAACATTTTAACAAGTAGATCTATTTTTATACACCGGTTTATGTGAGACACTAACTTCACGTACGTTTGAGTACACATTTCAAGTCCTGTATTATATACCAGAATCCCTTGGAGGGGGAGCATGGTGTTTTTGTATAGATCTATACGGGCTTGACAACCCGCGCCCTGACTGTTAGCTGCAGTCCACCGTTTGGGGTGACAAACGTCATAACATTCCAACGCCTGAAGAACGTTGTGTATAGGCATTCCGAGTCAATAGTATGGTTATAAAACTCACATGGGGTATTAAAAATGCATTGATTTACAAGGTTTTCAAAACACATTGGTTATTTTACAATTACATACATTTGTGAAAACAAACATTGGTCTTGAGTGAAGGCTACTTTTATACTAGTAGAAAATATAGGATTTTCTAAACACAAACAAACAAAGACAAAACATTTCATTTCATACAAACATTGTCACTTAAATACTTATGAAACTCACCAGCTTAAATGCTGATCTACTCTTTCAAAATTACTTGTATGTCCCAGGGAATCAGTAATTTCAGGTATCATTATGCTTTTGATGAAGGGATGCTGCGACGCTAGTTTAATCTCATATTTTGACATCATATTGTAATTGGATTTGAACATGTAACTTTTGACAAATGTAAACTTTCAATTATATATATGATGGTTGTATTGCTTTCTTTACTATGTATTCATTTGTTACGTTACCACATGAAGTCATCCGCCCCCGAACGTTTCCGCCGTTCAGGTTTGGGGGTGTGACAGATTGGTATCAGTGCAATGTTTATAGTGAACTATGTATATCGAACCACATAAGATATACAAACTATAAATGCTTAAGGGACTAATACTCTCTGACAAAACAATTCTTCTTTTTACGCTTAAGCAGCGTTGCGTTTAACTTAAATTGATAGTTCATTTAAGTACAATTACATGCATACCACAAATTGTTTTCGTGATATCTAACTATACAAGTATTTAGACAAGTTGACACTACGATTGAGACTCGATATATGTAATCAGATTTTGGACAAATATAGCGTGATCAACTATATTTGCCCGAGATTGGACCAACGTATATCGAGGAATGATCGTAGTAAGCAACAAGTCAAAACTTACCAAACCGTTACTAGAATCAAACACAAGAATTTAAATACTATAGGAGTATTTGCTATCTAAACTAGTTTAACTTACATGTTTTGCATGTTTCAACTTTATTCAATTCTTAAAACCCTATTTCTCGTACAGTCAAATGGCTGGATTTCACCACCCTGGCGACCCCTACTTTTCCCAACCAAGGCAATGGAGGATGGATCGAAGATGATCCCGAAGAGGACGAGGAACCCATAGAAGTGGGTGATGACTCTGGTACCGACTCAGAGCCGGAAGTGATCGATCCACCACCCATTCAACCTCCCGTCTTCGTAAGGAACTTTCAAGGACCGACTCCCGTCTGGGGAAGTCACCTCCATCATTGGAGCCAACAACAAGGCATAAGCCCTCCCTACGGCATGTGCCGGGACTTTTATGATGTCCGTGGGGGAGGTTCGGCTGATCGGGCACTCCCAGTAATGGTGGGTAAGCTAGCCAACCAGTCCTATCAGTCCGGAGTTCAAGCTAGCCGACTCCGGGATGTCAACATGGAAGTACAGGTTCACACTTCTGACATCCGTAGTGTGACAACCCGAAATTTCCATTTGTACGAACGTTATCTATTCAATAGAAGCTAGTCCAGTTTCAGTGAATTTCATACTCTTCCGAATGAGTTTGTGTACATTAGGGTCTACGTCTAAGGAGATATCAGGAGAGTGGATGCTCCTGGGTCTGTGAAATTTGAACATTTCAAGTTTCATAATGTTAGAGTCCAAGTTCGAGAATAAAAATATTTTCTATCAAAATATTTCAGGACTATAAATAGTTTTCTGAACAAAATTTATTCATTATTCACATTTCCAACTAGAGAAAAGCCATTTTCTCTCTGATGGATCTTCGGGTTTTTATACCAAAACGTGAGTAACTTATTCTAGTATTGATTTGAATGCTTATTAAATGCTTATAACATGATTTAGATGGCTAAATAATTAGATCTAGGAGTTTACACCCCAAGGTGTTCTTGGGCGGTAAACTCCCGAAACGAAGCCAAAAACCGAAACTTGTGTTATGATAAGGCCTTAGACTCTTTATGTATGCATATTAGGGACAAGAAAACAAGCCAAATCCACCCAAGTTTGGGAGTTTACGGCCCTAGATAATCCTAGGCCGTAAACTCCAAAATCAAACACAAAATGGTGATTTGAGGACTCTAGGACTTTAAGGCTTGCATCTAGACTATTTTCCCAAGTAGTATAAGGTCTTAAACACATCAAAAGACACAAACAAATGTGAGTTTACGGCCCAAGTGTATCTTAGGCCGTAAACTCCATATAAATGGACAAAAGGGTGTTTTCATGACACCTAAAGCTCTAGGCCTTTACAAGAAATTGTTACACACTTAATGGAAGGACCAAACCACATCAAAATCACTTAACCAAGTGAGTTTACGACCAAGACATGGTTCTTGGGCCGTAAACTCCTAAAAAGGGCACTAAGGTGTGCCTAATGCCTTCATATGCTAGGAATAAAAGTCTAGAACATATCCCACAAGTGCAAGAGGCTTGAAAGCAACAAAAACAACACCCCAAGGGAGTTTACGGCAGTAAACTCCAAGGGGAATGGCCTTGAGGCCGTAAACTCCTATTTGGAGTACTTCTAGACCTTAAACCCTTCCAAGGACTTAGCCACTAAGTTAGGATAATTCTAGAAAGCATTTGGGACTTCAAAACACACCAAACACACATGTTTGGGAGTTTAAGGCCGTAAACTCAAGAGTTTACAACCATAAACTCCATGTGTGATGATTTATGGAGAGTAAACTCTCATATAGGGTCCTTTGGAAACCCTAAACACAAATACCCTGTCCCACAATAGCTTAGATGAAATCCTTACGGCTTAAAACACTTATATAAAGTGTTATCTATGTCTAGGATGTCTTAAACATTATCAATTAGTCTTTTGAGTCTAATTGAGTGCATATATGTGTGATTATATGTTCATTAGGATCGTAGTGTGTGTACAAGTCCTCGCTTGACACCTTGCCATCCTATACCGTTCAGTTCATTCCAATCACCAACTACAGGTGAGTTCATACCCCTAATCAATGTTTTAAATGATTTTAAATGCTTTAATGGGGGGGGGATACAAGTAGAAACAATCATGTTATTAAATCATCGATATGTATTTTATAACAGTGTTTGTCATTTAACATATTCCACATATTACAAAATGTGATGCATGAAATGGTTTTACATCTTAAAAGCACATTGTTACCAAATGTTTTACCTTTGAAATGTTTATTAAAATGACATCAAGTCATTGTTGATTATTGTTCAAAAACCATAAGATGTCTTACAAAAACCATTTTTCATTCTTGAACTAAACTATGTATATACGCTTATATTCTTATGTATGTATTGATGTGATAGTTTACATCTTTCATTTAGTTTCTCACACCCTTGAGTAGTAAGAGTGTATAAATCTACATGATCAACCAATTACGTTACAGTAAGTTATCATAGGGATAATTAGAAGATATCAAACATTATTTCTATTACAAGGAATCACACAGATGTTTACCTGATACATGAATATGTTTACATATACTTACATGATACATGAACACATTTACATGAACTCATTACATGAGTACCTTTACGTAGATACACTTAACTGTGTACATTAACATGAATACTCGTATCTCGAATTGCGAGGATGATTTATTAGTACCTTCTGAGTAAATTTTCCTGCCTATTCCACAGTACCTCGGAATATCTAAGACAGGACCCTATCCCATAGTACCTCGGGATACCTAGATGGGCCTCTATCCCACAGTACCTCGGGATATATGTACGGGACTAACCATTCCGGAACCCATCTGTTAGCAACAGTGGGTAATGAACATCTACGGATGCCTACAGTTATTACTTATACTAGGAGTACCTTTACAGGGACTAACCCTTCCTTCCACCTGCTGCTGCTACAACGGTCAATTGGACAATCTTCGGATGTCCATTAGGTTATATGTAATATGTTAGCCCTAGTACCTCGGGTCAACATTTACATTCGTCTTGTTAGCACCAGTACCTCCGGCTAACACTTACATGATTATATTTTTCCTGTTTACTTTATTTTGTGATATCTTTCACATAAACGAGGAGTTAGACTAAGTACTTTGGTACTAGTCAATAGAAAGGAAAAACTATCATTTTACATAGTCATAACAAAACATTCGGGTCTTGGTAGAAGACTACACTTCATACTTACAAAACATTCGGGTCTTGGTAGAAGACTACACTTCTTACGTACAAAACATTATGGTCTTGGTAGAAGACTACATTTCATACTTATAGAAAATAAGGGTTTTTCTAGGGATTACATACTTAACACAACATTTTCATTTAAAAGGTTTACATGGCTTTCATAACAGATTTTCACAAACAAGGCAATGACACTTATATACTTATGAATTCACCAGCTTTAAAGCTGATACTCGCTTTCAAAATAACTTGTATTCTCAAGTCATCAGTAGACAGGTACGGAGGCCAGGTTTTGAGAAGACGGAGCAGACAAGTCTCGTATTTTATTTTGATTGTATATTTTTGGTGTCTTATTACGATGAAAGAACGCACATGTATTAAACTTTACTTATAATGCAATGGATGATGTTGTTGCTTGTTTATTATATTACACTGTTGTAATACTGTACATGACGTCCTCCACCCCTGAACGTTTCCGTCGTTCGTGGTTTTGGGGTGTGACACGTAGGCTGGACAAGATACAAGACAATGCTCAACTCCAAACCGAGGCATTCCAAGCACATGTGATTGCAGCCTTCGCTGAACTGAGGGAACAACAAGCCGCTTTTGATAGGCGTCTAGTGGAGTCGAAGCAATCAGATGCAGAGTCAAGCTCCAAGCACAACCTGCATCGCAAGTAGTGCTTGTCAAAGACTCAAATTTTGTTATAGCTTAGGACATCGGCTAAAAGTCTTTAAATTTCTCGAACTTTGTAATCGGAGACCCTTATAGGGGTCAAATTTTCATGATCGTTGTAACAACTTTGATATTAATATAAGTGACACTATTATCACTACGTTGAGTATTTCATTCAAACCTTGAAAAGTCTTTGAGAAAACAAATACTGGTTTCATACTTTCAGCCTTACAAACAACTTTCATTCATCTATTTTAAGACTCATACTATCATCTGTTGTTGAACTAGCGATTTAGTTCATGAGACACATACATTTTCTATTCTATGGAATTCCTATCTTTACCTTTTCAACCTATAGTTGAAGGATGCCTCCGCGTAGGAATCCAAGGCGAAGCAACGGTGGGGAAGCACCTGTACCACCACCACCTCCACCACCTCAATTTGATGTTGTTATGTTCCAACCAGCAGTCACTGCAGCGGTGGCAGCTGCCATGTCACAGATCAATAACTCAAGTACTAATGGTTCGGGATCTGGCACACACCCATTGTCACTTAAATACTTATGAAACTCACCAGCTTAAATGCTGATCTACTCTTTCAAAATTACTTGTATGTCCCAGGGAATCAGTAATTCCAGGTATCATTATGCTTTTGATGAAGGGATGCTGTGGCGCCAGTTTAATCTCATATTTTGACATCATATTGTAATTGGATTTGAACATGTAACTTTTGACAAATGTGAACTTTCAATTATATATATGATGGTTGTATTGCTTTCTTTACTATGTATTCATTTGTTACGTTACCACATGAAGTCATTCGCCCCCGAACGTTTCCGTCGTTCAGGTTTGGGGGTGTGACAAAGAAAATCCCATATTTTCTTATAAAAACAGTTTAGTTATCCATTCGTTGCACAGTTCGATTAAGAGCAGTATGTTATCCTAGGAAAAACCCTTATTTTCCTAAAAGTCGTGGTTAGTTCTTAGTTCGGATTTCAATGTACTAGTTATCTACCATACTAGTAGTATTAGTTAGATATTGTGACAACTCGAAATTTTCATTCGGTTAAACCCTAAAAGTCAAGCACTTCGATTTATAGGTCAATTACATTATTACTTATTTTAGCAAATTTAAAGTTCGTTTGATTATTTTAATATTATTCTTTAAATGAACGGGTGAAAGAAAGTGTCGTCTCGGGTTTTGAAATTTAAAAACCGCAAACACCTCGTGTCTTAGAAGTTCACGACCAAACTTTTATGTTTGGATCGAAAAATCTTCCAAAATATGTAAACTCATGCCTTAAGCATGAGTTTACTCCCCAAAAACTAGTCATTTGTGTTTACTCCCCATTTTCCAAAAGAGTAAACTCCAAAAATCCTCTCAAGTATCATCTTAGAAATTATTCAAGATCTTCAATCGAGTAAGTGTTTCTAGCCCTTTCAAGTTAGTATATCACTTAATCTAATGATTGTACATCCGTTAATCCATCCATTTTTGTGTTTGACTAGTTTTCCAAAAACACCAAGAACACACACTAGTGTTCTTGGACTTTAAGTTCATTTCAAGCTTCCACAATGTAAGTACTTCTATCCTAGAGTCATTTAAAGCTTTCTATACATGTTTATATCAAAGAAAAGTCCCAAGAACACCAAGTTAAAGGTGTTCACGGTTTTAGCAGGTCCCAAAACCGTAAACACCAAGAATAGGGCCAAAGTGGTGTGTTAGGGTGCCTAGATGCTTCACAATGCCTTAGGGGCTTGTCTAGATTCATCCTTGATGAGTTTATCACACAAAAAGCACCAAAATCATACATTTTTATGTGTTTACGGTTTGGGGATCTCCCAAAACCTAAAACACCCCAAATGATGTGTAAAAGTCCCATAAATGTCCCACGGTTGTTCCTTATGTCTAAATCTAACCTAGACTAATGCCATGTATGAGCTAAGGACTTGAAAACCGCCAAATACCAAACTTATGAGTTTAACGTAGTAAACTCATGAGTTTAAGGTAGTAAACTCATGAGTTTAAGGTAGTAAACTCATGAGTTTAAGGTAGTAAACTCATGGAGAAATGGTCCTTAGACCGTAAACTCCATTTAGGAGTGTTTTGATGCCACACAACACTTCCTAAGGCTAAATCATGAAGTAGGAATGCTTGGAATAGCTTAGAAGACTTCAAAACAACAAATGGTCAAAAGGATAGGAGTTTATGACCGTAAACTCAAGGGGTGTTGGTCCTTAGGGAGTAAACTCTTTTTAAGAGTGTTCCTTGAACCCCAATCATACTATCCTTTCCCTACAACACTTAGATGCACTCCTTAGCACTTATAACACTTATACAAAGTGTTTGTCATGTCCTAGAGTGTCTTGACTTTTTTATTAGTTGTTTAAAGACTAATTGTTTATATACATATGTCCTCATATGTAATTAGGATCTTTGTGCGTGTCTAAGTCTCCACTTGACACCAAACACTTATCCGACACTTCCATTCGATCCACTTGGAACAGGTGAGTTCATACCCCTTAATCAATGATTTAAATGTTTTAATTGTTTTATGGGGGGGATACAAGTAGAATCATGCTAGTTATTATTTAAATGATTTGCTACTCATTAGCCGTTTTACCAAACAGTTTTCTTCACATGATATTCATAAACGTTGTATATGTTTAAAACCCTTATTTTACACTGTATGTTTCATTTCAAACTCATTTACAATTGTGTTTCCTCCAACCATTTCCTTATACTTAAACTGTTTTATCAAACCCATGCTTTCAACCCGTTTTATAGATTGACATCAAGTCAATCTTTTCTTAGATAATAATTATGTTCAAAGGTTTTACAAAACTTATTTTATGCTTTTATATTATCAATTGTATGCCTATATATGTATAGTTATATAAGAAATGTTTAAAAGACTTAGGAAGGCTATCCACCCTATTTCCCTTTCGCGCTTGAGATGTGGTCTGGTGGGATATCAGGTACCCGTCCGAAGGTCGTTTAAATATTAGTTATATATCATGTGTACATATATAGTCATAAAGGTTCTTCCAATCCATTCGGTACCCTTGGGTAAGCTACCATATGGGTAGTTTAGGAAGATACTAGAACTATTACTAGAACGCGATATCTTACAACGAGTCAGTTCATTCATGAGTCAATACTTGCTAGATAGATATAGAACACACATCATAGCTAGTGCACACAGTACATTACTATACTATTACATATATACATCTACATGAGTACATTTACCTGAATACGTTTACATATATACACTTACATGAGTACATATACATAGATACATCTACATGAGTACATCTACATGAGTACATTTACATGATTACCTTTACATATATACACTTACATGAGTACATATACATAGATACATCTACATGAGTACATCTACATGAGTACATTTACATGATTACCTTTACATGATTACACTTACATGAGTACATCTACATAGATACATCTACATGAGTACATCTACATGAGTACATGAGTACACTTACATAAGTACGTTTACATAGATAACATATGATGAATTAATAGTACATTTTATATGTATAGATTCTGTTATATAATCCTCATTCTTATCTTCACTTTGTGATGCAATCACATAATCGGCGAGATAGATTGGATTTAATATCCTAGTACCAAAGGATACTTGTGGGATTAACCATCCCTAAAATCTCTGTTAGCTATAGAGGTAAAAGCACATCTACGGATGTCAACGGTTGATACCATTACAGGTATACTTTAAGGTACTGACTATTCCTATACCCAGCTGTTAGCAACAGAGGTAAATGTACATCTACGGATGTCTTCAGTTGGCACTGTTAATTATCCTAGTACAACAGGATAATACTTAGGTTATTTATATTATTAGCTCCACCTTGTGACCCATTCACAAAACCGATGAGGTGAATTATTTGAGTATCCTAGTACCAAAGGATACAATTTCTTATAATAATAATAATAGTAGCACAGTTAAGTCTTGTAGAAGACTACATTTAGAACAGTTAAGTCTTGGTAGAAGATTACATTTAGAACAGTTAGGTCTTGGTAGAAGACTCCCTTATATAATAGTAGGAATCATAGGGATGTCTAAGGTTTTTCAAACGTTTACAGTTGTTTTTCAAACATTTTCATACTTACCCAAACTTCCTTTCAAAATATTTTCAAGTCTTTCATTACATGTTTTTCAAATACTTACATACAAATTAATACACTAAAATACTTATGATCTCACCAGCTTTAAGCTGATACTCGCTTTCAAAATAACTTGTATCCTCAGGTCAACGATAGACAGGTACCGATGCAAGGTTTAGAGAAGATGGATCTCGTCCAAGACTCATCTTTCATTTTGAGCATACTTTAGTATTTATCATAATTTGTCAAAACACACTTGTATTAAAATTATATTATTAATGCAATGGATGATGTTGTTGCTTGTTTACTACTTTTCATTGTTGTGATACTGTACATGACGTCCTCCGCCCCAGAACGTTTCCGCCATTCTTGGTTTTGGGGTGTGACAGATTGGTATCAGAGCATTGTTTATAGTGAATTAAGTATATCAACCCATAAAAGATATACTAACTATAAATACATAGGGATTAAAAATACTCTGACCAAGCGTTTATACTTTAAATAATAAAATATTTAAGTAAGTATACATGCCTGCATTCATACTAAAATCAGTGTCATTAGGACAGTACAAAAGAATTACGATTGTTGGGCAACACAGGTGGACTTAGAGACATATAGTCAAAAATGGGAAGATATAGCTTGATCAACTATATTATCCGAGCGTTCACTAGCATGTGCCTAGGTGTAGTTGTGTGGTTGCAACAAGTCAAAAATCTTACCAACCCTACCACAATGAGAACAGTAGAACATAACATTAAACTTAAAATACTATAGGGGTATTTGGTGTTACTATAAGTACTTTATACTTGAGAACTAAAACGGGATCTTCATTACTAAGTTGATAGTTGCTAAGTGGATACACTAAGGCTATATGTAATTAGGATGTTATAGACTTAGAATCTGTGAAAATTTTACTTTACCCCTATTCTGTGTGAATATGGAGTTAAGGTCACTTATTCGAAGGCCTATCCTGTTTCGATTACATATAACTGGTATGCACTTCACAAATAGCGATGTAACTAATGAAGATTTTCTAAATAATTATCTAGATAGTTCGTCTAATAATTATTTTCTTACCCCAAATTCTCGCGTAGATAACATGGCTGGACTCCATCCCCTCGGCAACCAGTATCTTCCGAACGAAGTCATTGCTGGTTGGTTTGGAGAAAAACCAGAGAATGATCATCCTATCCCTTTGAATGATCACCATGATGAAGACATTTCGGACGGTGCTAGCTCCGAACCCGAGGTTGAGAACCTACCCCAGGCAGCTCCCGTTCCAATTCCTAACCCTCGTCCGGCTTTTCATGGCCCAACGCCTGAGTGGGTGGAATGCTTGGAAACATGGAGCCAAGGACAAGATTAGCCCATGCCATTTAATAATGACCGAAGCTTTTATGACCTGAGCAATGGGGGCTCAACAGACAGAATCTTGACAATCTTGGTCCGCAGAGTGGCCCGAAATGAGATTCAAGGCAAGACAGCCCTACATCAGATCACAGAAGTTGTCGCCGATGCGAGAATGGATACCCTCTGCACCATTCATCTAGAAGATGCTTGTGAGATGAGAGAAGCCATGAAACCCTGCTGCAAGCACCAGCCGAATCACGAGCCGAAGTCATAGAGCTCCGAGTACGTACGAAAGACACCTACTTGATGTGGAACGTCAACTGGCTGAACTGAGAGTTCACCAGAGGGAGGACCGTCGCCAATAGTAGATGCTTTACTTTATTTTCCTTGTTAAAAGGAATCGCCTTCTGTCTATGCCCTAATTCATATCTAAGCTCCAAAGGTGGTTTGGAAGGGTTTTGGGGCTCCAAAACCCCATTTATGTGTGTTTGCGGCCTAGGACTGCTCAAGGGCCGTAAACACATGATTATGGTCCTGTTTCATGATTTAAACATGGATTTGAAAGCTAAAGAGGTTATACTGTGAGCTAGGATAGTTATCTTACCGATTTGGAGCTTGAATTGAGTGATTTTGGGACCTAGAACTTGGATTTGAGGAGAGAGAGTAGAGAGAGAGAGTGGAAAAGCTTCAAATGAAGCCCACTCAACTTTAAATATGGTTTGAATTTGAGACACGGTGGAAATCTACCCGATACCGACGTTAAACGGGGCTTTTGGTCGCACCCGATTAAGTTGTCGTAACCCGATGTGGTCGAAACTAAAAATTCCTCAATTAAAAATT
This sequence comes from Lactuca sativa, assembly GCF_002870075.4. Lineage (NCBI taxonomy): Eukaryota > Viridiplantae > Streptophyta > Magnoliopsida > Asterales > Asteraceae > Lactuca > Lactuca sativa. Next base: position 132,745,194 of record NC_056631.2, read on the forward strand.
TGGGACGTTTTCATGAGTTTCTAAGGGGTTTGCACAATCACGAGATCATAATAAAAACATCAATTTAGATAACTTAACTCAAAAAAGAAATCGGAACAATTCGCTAAAGACGAGTTTTTATGGACGGAACAGGTTACGACGATGGAACAAACTTCGGGTTGTCACAGTCCAAAAGTTTAACGGACAATTAATAAGAGGGTTTTATTAACGGAAGATGTGGTTAAAAATGATGGGATAAATTTCGGGTTGTCACATCATCCCCCCGTTAGAGGGAATTTCGTCCCGAAATTTAGGTTTAGTCAAGGAAGTAATCATAAACAATCGGGTAGAGGTATGAGGGTACTTCCTATTCGGTTGGTCCTCGCACTCCCAAGTGAACTCTAGCCTTTGCTTGGCATTCTAACAAACCTTCACTTACGGGATGCGGATTCCGTTTCATTCAGTTAGCAATTCCTACAGGTTCGTCTATGAAGTTAGGGTTCCTAATGATTTCTATCAAGACGAGTGGGATACAAAGAGTGACGTCGGGCAAACACCTTTCAAGTCTAAGAAGTGGATTGATTTGGGGTGAAACTTATGGAATTTCCGAAAGTAGTCGTGGTCTAACGAGGGTTGGACCAATTTTGTAAAGAATCTCGGATGGTCCTAAGCTCTCGGAAGGGTAGAGCTTTTCTGTTCTCGGAACATAGTGTGCTTCTATGGTGAGATCATCACTGGCGTGATCGCCATTCTGAAGTTCCAAACGTTCTCTCATACTGGGAGTGTAGTCCTTCTGGTTGGTTATTAGAAAGCTCGGGTTGTCCTTGGATTCGTGTTTCCTGTCGATTGGCTTTCAGAGGTTTTCTGGATCATCGGATGAATTGAATGTCTACGGGTATCTGTTTGCTGCAGGGTGACTATCTCAATCCTATGCAAAATGAACCTGCATTTCTGATTCTTGAGATGTTTCTAACGAAAAACTCTCGTAGTCGATGAGATAGGGTTTTACCAGACGATTGTTTAGAAAGTTTTTAAACTTTTCATCACCGTCTAGTTGACGCTTTCACAGTATGATTCCTAACGGGAAAGAATCATGCTCTTACTTGCTTTTTTGTTTCATGAATAGCAATCTCTGCTCAGGGCTAACACATTCCTTAGAGATTCTCTGAAGTGTTGGACTATCTCGGGAGGTGGTTCTACTATTTCTGTGCGAGATAGTATTCTTGGAACACCTAGTAGTCCAATGAATCTCTAAGACATGCTCAATTCTCTAAGGCATCGGTTTATTTCAGTTGTAGAAAGCGCGTGCTCTTGTATAACCCATCGGCTAACACCGAAACTGGTGCCAAGTCTATAATCTCTTCGAGATCTGGGTTATAAGGCTTTACACAACCTACTTTCGCACTTTATTCAAGTACTCTTGGCTGCGGAGGTTATCCTGTGGTTCTTAGCATTCTAGTATTCCCTTCGTAGAATGCAGTCTATCGTCTACAGGGCGATAGTGACTTCTTCCATGCGAGGAGGCGGAGTGTCCTAGGCACTACTCGTCGGTAACGGGGTGGACGAAGTGCCTGAGTTGTGCGAGCATCTTCTGCAACTACTCTTTCGGTGATTCTGAGTTTTCTTGATTTAGGTTAAGTCTAGAAGTATAGGGTTTCATCACTCGGACTTCTAATTCTCTCATCCACTCTTTTCTCAGCATTTAACTTATCGCAGCTTTCGGGTTTCTGGGATATCCGTTGAGATGCTTAATTCGGGGGATTAAGCGTGAATGGATGGTCGTAGTCAATGTCCTTGACTCTACGACTCAGATTTCTCTACCAACTGAGGGTGTTAGCTACTATGTTGGCTTAACCGGGATGACAACAAATTTCGGATTTGTGATGATTATTGTAGCTCAACCCGCCGTAGTTCTCTTGACTGTAGTTCCTATTCTATGGGATATGATGAAGGGTTTTACTATGAGGTTTGGGGTAGAGCTCATACTTGGCTTAACCACTAATACTTGGTGTATGCAAGCCGTATATAATTGAGGTCGGCAGGATGTTCAGTTGTGCGACTCCACCCCAGACCTACAACCCAACGAGGAACAGGGAGTAGGGAGGAAGCACACATCTTAAATCTTTTTGGTCTCAATTATATACCAATCTTATGCATATACTCAGTTACTAGTAGTCAATCCCACAAGTTCTTTCCTCTAGCTTCACGAACCTGATTGTGAGGTGCGAAGGGTCTTTCTGGGGGATCTACGGAGTAGGTTTCGGGTGGTTATCGCCTTCTGGAATACCTGCAGTGTTTTGGCTTCGGTTTCTATCTGTCTAAGAAGGGGTTGGTTAACAACACGTGGTACCCATCTCCTAGGTACTTCGGAAGGGTTGAGATAAAAGGGACGACTGGCGGATCACATTAGGTTTTATTATTTTGAGGTTCGGAAGAACCTTTATTTGCCGAAATGGCTACGGTGAAAGTTCTTTTTACACAGCACTAGGGATTTACACATGGTTGCACTAAGTCGAACCATGATTGATAGGGGCGTCAAAGTTGGCATACATCGACATGATATAGAATGAGGGTCGATATGGCCATGTGCTGAACGGGCACACAAGTTCTAGGCGTCTCGGATTTCGTCCCGTGTATCACTGTCGTGGATACTTGGACCGATAGAGTTGACGCAGAACTATAGAGGGTCCTGAGTGTTTCTGAATAGTGTACCTTTCATGAATGGATCCTCACGAGGCCTTTCTATAATCGCCTAACATATACTAGTCATGTATAATGAAGGTGGGGAGGACTGCTGACTGAGCGACTTCGCCCTAAATCCACAACCAAACGAGGAACAGGAAATGAGGCAGCATCACTCACTCTAGGTCTATCCATCTTAATTATACATGGCTTTGATGTATATATCGAGCCATTATATCTTTACCTGATGAAATTTTAAATTTTATAACAGTGCTGCGACTTTCGCCTTAACGGGGGAGTAATTACATTTAGAATTAGCCTTTTAATGTTTTCGGTTAGTTATCTGAGATTGAGAGACGTACCAAAATCTACCGGGTTCCTTGATGCTTCTCCCTAGGCATTTAGAGTTAGACTCCTCCTGCGCCTTTGTCGTTTCCTTCAGTTGGGCAGTCCTTCTTGAAGTGTCCAATCTTACCACATAGATGGCAAACTGGATTGGTCACTACATTGGTGGTTGATGTAATGGACTCAACCAGGGTTCTGTAGGTATGAGCGGTATGCCCCTTCTTGTTGCACCTAGCGCAAAAGAATTCTCGACATATACCATGATGATGGTAGCTACACTTGCTGCAGTGGGGAAGGTTTCCTAGGTATGGTCTTCTAGGTGTCGGGATGGAAGGGCTGGCAGGGGTATTGACTGTCTCAGCTCGTTGCCCTTCGGAAGGTCCTTGAGCCGAGGTACTTCCCTCCTCGTTCTTGAACTTTCTCTTCAGTGGATTTGGTTGAGGTTCTTGGGTGGCTGGTATGCAGGTGTAGGTTGCTGTTGTCCATTGCTAGGATCGGGAATCCCGATAGGGCTCTTGCTAACATTAGCGTTGTTAGAATTTAGATGAGCCATGACAGCTGCTACGGCTGTCGAGACTGTAGCTTGGAACGTAGCTACATCGAATAAGAGAGTAGCTTTCTTGCCAACAGATTGGTTACGCTTCTTCGGAGGCATGGTTGTCCTACACGGAAAGGGACACAAGCTGATGAGAGACGATGCTTAACTCTAGACGTATATATCCTTACTATGATAGGCATAATTTTTCCCGCGCCTCGGATATTGGTTATCTGAGTGTCGAACTACATCCCTATGATGTAGTCCAGGTTTCAAGGTAGGGGTAAGGGTATCGGAAATCCATAAGATGGGAATCGTTCCTACTAAGTTATCTTTATGATGGAAAGGTTCACTCTCCGGCTTGGAAAGATCTGAGGACAGTTCGGAAAGAAGATTGCGGAAAGAAAGGCTATTGAAGACTTATGGCTAAACACTCTCAATCGAGGTGTTGGGATCCACTCTAATCGTATTACTTGCGACGGGAAAAGGCGATTTACCTAACACATAGCGTGAGTAGTGTAATCACTAACTCACTATATTGTATTATTTCATGGGTGTATTAGCGCGACGATAACGAGGAAAAGACACTTCTCGGGTTCCATGTACTGACTCCCTCTGTCTACCTCATATCCTTGACTGGGACCGGCGTTGGTTTTCTTCGTGTAGTTACCTAGGGTTCTCTTCTCGTATAGACATATTGAATTTCTACTCTGTCTTACTTCCGATTCTGACTCTGGGTGTCATCGCTTCATGATGGATGACTGGAAATCTTGGAAGTTCAGGCGAATTTCCCACCGGTGTCCCTAAAAAGGTATAGGCACTTGGTGGTTTCAATAGTCTCGGCCTAGTTCATTTATTTCCGAACTGGAAATCTTCTCAATGAACCTCTTCTAAGTCTGAATCTACTCTTCGGTCGAACACTGAAGCGGATAAGGTTTTCTACAGGGTTCGTGCGAGAATGGAAATGTCTAAAGAATCCTAAGAGATTATTAACATTTCACTGGGTGATCCATATCGAGTCCTGCTACAATTACATAGGGTACACAAATCATATATATCTTAGATCCGATATGCCTTCGTGTATGTGATACTACTTTATATCCACATCCCAATGAGGAAAAGGAAGTAGAGTGAAACCACATATTCTTAGTCTATGGGATCCTTATTATATATAACCTTGGAAGTGTACCCTCTGTAATCATAGGTATATCAATAAGGATCTTTTTAGTTTTTCACACAAGGTTATCTGTGGATCCGAAAATACCCCTATGGTATTTTAATTTCTTGTTTGTTTCTTAACTTCTGAATATGATTATGGGATTATTGTGAGTCTTTTAATATTCCAAAATACTCCCATAGTATTTTAAACTTTATGTTTGGCTCTAGCATTCCTATTTGGTAAGTTTCAGGCCTGTTGCAACACCACTATCACTCCCAAGCACACGTTCATCGCATCTCGAATAAATGTAGTTCATCAGGTTACATTTATTCCAGCTTACGATTACATAACTGCCCAGGTTTGACGGTAATGCTCAACATCCGAAAACTTTTATTCTTGTTCTTCTTGTGATACTTTGTTCGGGTGTTTAGATTCTGGATGTTCTTATACTTTGGTAAAATATGGTTATATTTTAAAGTATAATTCTTGGCCAGAGTGTTTTATACCTATCTATTTATAGGCTGTATATCTTTTATGAATTGATATACTGAGCTCACTATAAACAATGCTCTGATACCAATCTGTCACACCCCCAAACCGGAATGGTGGAAACGTTCTGGGGTGGATGACGTCATGTCAAGTATCACAACATATGCATTATAGTAATCAAAGTACAACAACCATTGCATTAATAGTAATAGTTTTACATAATTTACATTTTATAAAGACATCAAAGTAATACAGAAACTGGTATAGATGCAGCTCAGTTCTAGGTTGGCTTCACAAAAGCTCCCAGGTGTACCTGTCTATTGCTGACCTAAGAATACAAGTTATTTTGAAAGCGAGTATTAGCAGTTTTATAAATGCTGGTGAGCTCATAAGTATTTAGTGTCATTTGTGTAAGTAAGCATTTTATTCAAAATAACTTTATGAAAAGTAGTAGTTTAGAATCTACGGTGTATTAACGTCCTTTCCAGAAAATCCTATATTTTCTAAATAAAAATAGTCTTCTACCAAGACCCGACTGATTTATGTTTAGAGGACTGGTTTTCCCCAAATTACTATTATTACCAAATACATATTTGACTTTAAAAGAGTAATGAGAAAATCAAAAGTGAAGATACTAAGGGAAAAATAACATATGCCTCAGCAGTTATACTGCTGACTAAGGCAAAAGAAATCATAGACTCCAGGAGAGTATCGAATGAATGATACGCCTGGCTCAGTCTAACAAAAGGAAACACAGACCCCAGACGGTATCAAATGAACGATACGGCTAGCAAGGTCTAAAACAAAGAAACACAGACCCCAGACAATATCAAATGAACGATAAAGCTAGCAAGGTCTAAAACAAAGAATGAATGTGAACCTGTACGTAACCATGCTCATCGACGATAGAGTATCCGATGACCCTCCAGGTCACGCGTAGAGGTAGTGGCATTATGTCACTCATGGGCCTTACCGACGCGGACTGTAGCTAGTAGCCAGGGTGTGGGAGTCTCAGTCCCGTATAGATCTATACACATGATGTTCGCTCTCCTTCCCGGAGACTCTGGTTACATGGCATTGGCGCAACGAAGCGTCGTAGAGGGAAATAGTGTGTCACATTCTAAAGTAAAAGAGAGAGGTATAGATAGTGATAGAGATAGAGATAGAGACTCCTAACTATTCCTATAATAGTTACTAGGGTTCCAGAAATATGAATAATAGAGGGAGGCCTTTACTGCCCAAGGCGATGAACTGGCTGAGAGAGAGAGAGCTTTTATGTCCATATATGTATACATGATATATAATTAATGTTTAAATGACCTTCGAACGGATAACCGATACCCACCAGACCACATCCCAACGAGGAAAAGGAAATAGGGCGAACTAGCCTTCCTAAGTCTTTTAAACATTATTTATGTAACTATACAAATACAGGCATGCATTTAACGAAAGATCTATGAATGACGAATGGAAGGATGCCCTTGATACCCAAGGGAAATGAATTGGTCGATGGAAACCTTTATGTCTATATATGTATACATGATATATAACTAATCTTTAAACGACCTTCGGACGAATAACCGATACCCACCAGAACACATCCCAACGAGGAAAAGGAAATAGGGCAAACTAGCCTTCCTAAACCTTTTAAACATTATTTATATAATTATAGAAATACAGACATGCATTTAACAAAATAAAAGCATAGAAGAAAACTTTGAAAAACCTTTACACATAAGAAATTCATGACTTGATGTCAGTTTGTAAAACAAGTTTGAAAATCTTTGGAATCCTTTGAAAAAACTTTCATAACAACTTTGAAATGATTTGTATAAAATAGATTAAGTGAACAAAAACCTTTGGAAAAACTTTATCAAGAGTTGAAAGTGAGATTGGAAAATCTTAAGCTGGATAAAACGGTATACCATGCGAAAATCCATTTTGCTATACAGTTGTCAATCACATGTGATTTATATAATAACTGTATAGATCAACTTGTATCCCCCCTAAAAGCAGGTAAAATCATTTAAAAGGTTAATTCCGGGTTATGAACTCACCTATTGTAAATGGATTGGATGGAGGTGTCGGTTGGGTGCTCGGTGTCAAATGAAGACTTGAACACATTTAGTGACCTATTAACATATGGAGACATATGTTTACATATAATTAGTGTTTATAATATCAATTAAACATGTATAAGCATCCTAATGCGTGGAAAACACTCTGGTCAAGTGCTAGGAGGCTATTGGGTTGCAATAAGGGAGTGTATGGCCTAGTTAGGGAGATTTACTCTTCAAGAGTAAACTCTTTATGGAGTTTTCGGCCCTAAAACCATATCCCCATGAGTTTACGGCCGTGGTCACAAGAAGTCTATGCAATTTACAAAGGTTTTGATGAGCATTGTTTAATTCTTGAGTTCCACATTGTAAGTAGTCTTCGCTATTTAGCAAAGCTTTGATGAGTATTGTTTATTTCTAGAGTTCACAATAAAAGTCTATGCAATTTAAGCAAACCTTTGATGAGCATTCTTTCATTCTTGAGTTCTACATTAGAATTCTACGTAATTTTGCAAATCTTTGATGAGTATTGTTTAATTCTAGAGTTCCATAATAGATGTAGTCTTCGCAATTTAGCAAAGCCACTATGAGCACCGTTTAATTCTTAAGTTACACAATAGAAGTCTATGCAATTTAAGCAAAGCTTTGAGGAGCATTGTTTCATTCTTGGGCCCTACGTTGGAAGTCTATGCAATTTTGCAAAGCATTGATGAGCATTATTTAATTCTTGAGTTCGATAATATAAATAGTCTTTGAAATTTAGCAAATCTTTGATGAGAATTGTTTAATTCTTGAGTTCGACATTCGTGTATGCAATTTATGCAAAGCTTTGATGAGCATTGTTTTAATACTTGAGTTCCACATTAGAAGTCTATGCAATTTAGCAAAGCTTTGATGAGCATTGTTTAATTCTAGACTTCCACAATAGAAGTAATCTTCTTAATTTTGCAAACGTTTGATGAGCATTGTTTAATTCTAGAGTTCCACAATAAAAGTCTAAGCAATTTAAGCAAAGCTTTGATGAGTATTGTTTCATTCTTGAGTTCCACATTAGAAGTCTATGTAATTTTGCAAAGTTTTGATGAGCATTGTTTAATTCTTGAGTTCCAGAATAAAAGTAGTCTTCGCAATTTAGCAAAGCTTTGATGAGCAATGCATAATTCTTAAGTTCCACAATAGAAGTCTATGCAATTTAAGCAAAGCTTTGTTGAGCATTGTTTCATTCTAGAGTTCCAGATTAGATGTCTATGCAATTTAGCAAAGCTTTGATTTGCATTGTTTAATTCTTGAGTTCCACAATAGATGTCAACTTTGCAATTTAGCTAAGCTTTGATGAGCATTGTGAAATTCTTGATGTAACAAACCGCTATTTCAAACCTATGTAATAGTTTAGGTCAATTTGTACTTATTTGTAAATTAATAAAGAGAAATTTTGGCATACTATGTATATTTACATAATTGACCCTCAAAAATAAATTATTAAATAATCTCAATTGGGTTGAACCAAGTGATAGAGATTGTAACAAGATTTCCAAAAATATAAAGAACACTAAAATCCGAGTTATAACGAAGAAGTTATGACCAATCGAAAATCCGCGACAAAACCGGCAAAACACTGTTCAGTGTAAAAACTGAATTTTTAATAAAAGGCTTTTTAGCCTTAACAATCTAAATGAAAGTTATAGTTTATGTTAAACCGAGAACTTTCATAAAAAGAACGCCAAAATCTGACTTCGTATGAGTAAGTTATGATTTTTCTAAGTTTGAGTATAGCAGTGTACAGCTAAAAACTCGAAATAAAGATCGATTGGTTTTTAGCCGACACAACCTAAACGAGAATTGAAGGTCTCGTCATTAGTAGTACAACGGTAAAAAGACAGACAAAAACGGACGTCGTATGAAGAAGTTATGAATTTATAACGGATTCACGTCCCGGTCTGTTTAAAATAATAATATTAAAAATAAAGTCAAAATTAGCCGACGAAGTTTAAACGAAATTCGTAGAGTATAATTTCACTTTTCCACTCCCTTAAGCTCATATACAGCCCCTAAAGCCCCGGTATCAAGACTCGATCCCGAAGTAAGCCGTGAAGCCCCGAAATTCTCAAGAATTCATCCTCTCTCCTATCAAAACTCTGCCCGATTTGAACCGGTTTCTCGACAAATAAACTCATTTTCGTGAAACGAAACTTTTTCCGAATTACCACCTATCAAGTGAGTTCATACCCCCGTATTTTCATAATTTCTACTGTTTTAAGGGGGGAAATACAAGTATAACACAACAACTTTGTGTTATAAATAAATGATTTCAAATCACGATAAAATGATTTTAAAGCATCAAAAATACTTTAAATATTGAACTCTTTTATAAACTTATATTTTTCCCAAATATACATATATGTATATATAATTTAATATAAATAAGATTTAAAAGGCTTAGGACTAATAATTCATTCTAGGTCCTTTTCCTTGTTTGGATGTGGACTTATAGTACCAGTTATTTGTCCGAAGGTTGTTCAAATTTTACTTATATATAAAATTGTATATGTATATAAAAATAAAAGTTATTTCATCAGTTTAATCTCCCTTTGTAACATGTTGAGCAAAAGATTACATGCAAAAATAGTTATTTACCAATTCATAAAGTACATATAAATTATAATAGGTATAATTTATGATACATAGAGCAATAATTCATATGAATACACTGTTTTACATGCAACAAGGGTTTTAATTCAAAACAAATCAAGGGTTTACACTTATCAAATACATGTTCGGGATACTAAGTCAAGAACATACTGTCAATCATTTATTTCAGAATGATTGGGTTTTCATAACTAATATACATGTAACGTTTATATGCTTTTTATGAGACATTCAATTCAGGTTGTTTAATTCATTTTAGACAACCAAGGTAAAGCCCTGACATTATAACCAGAATCTCTAGTCCGGGGATAGAAACAAGTTGTGTGTAGATCTATATCAGGATTGACAACCCCGCACTCAGGCTTCTAGCTACAGTCAGGCATACACGCCAATGAGTGGCAATTGTTAGCAACAGTTTAAACGCTCATCAGGCGTTTGTTTCAGGCGTTCATGTCTTAGTATGGTTATAATAACTCATTAAAAAGATATCAACAACAAGTTAGTGTATAAACAACTAAACGTAAGTATATCTTCAAAGTACCAATTTAAAAAATGCAAATTACATTGGTATATTATAGTTTTCAATAACAGCTGGTGAAGCCAGGCACACTCTCAAATACAAGTTTTACAAATACGTTGGTTTACAAATAGGACGGTTTTATGGGAATAAAACTACTTTTCACATACCACAGAAAATATGGGATTTTCTAGAAGTGTTTTCATATTCAAAATACAAAGACACCCATTCAAACATAAAGATTTATGTACTCACTCAACTTATTGTTGATACTCTCTTTTCAAATTACTTGTATTATCAGGGAAATAATAACAGGTACTTCCCGAGCTTTTTGAGAAGATGGAGCCATTAGGAGTCTTATCTTCTTCTTTTGTATAACTATTTTGGTTTCAATACACAATGATTGAGCACATGTAAATATTATACTTTTAAATACAATGGTTGTTTGTGCTTTGATTACTATGATACATGTGTTGTGATACTACAAATGAAGTCCTCCACCCCCGGACGTTTCCGCCGTCTGGTTTGGGGGCGTGACACTTGAGTTCCACAATAGAAGTCTATGCAATTTAAGCAAAGCTTTGACGAACATTGTTTCACTCTTTAGTTCCACATTAGAACTCTATGCAATTTAGCAAAGCTTTGATGTGCATTGGTTAATTATTGAGTTCCATAGTAGAAGTAGTATTCGCAATTTAGCAAAGCTTAGATCAACATTGTTTAATTCTTGAGTTCCACAATTCATGTGGTGTTTTAAGTTTAGCAAATCTTTTATGAGCATTGTTTAATTCTTGAGTTCCACAATAGAAGTCTATGCAATTTACAAAGGTTTTGATGAGCATTGTTTAATTTTTGAGTTCCACATTACAAGTAGTCTTCGCTATTTAGCAAAGCTTTGAGGAGTATTGTTTATTTCTTGAGTTCCACAATAAAAGTCTATGCAATTTAAGCAAACCTTTGATGAGCATTCTTTCATTCTTGAGTTCCACATTAGAAGTCTACGTAATTTTGCAAATCTTTGATGAGTATTGTTTAATTCTAGAGTTCCATAATATATGTAGTCTTCACAATTTAGCAAAGCTATTATGAGCATCGTTTAATTCTTGAGTTCCACAATAGAAGTCTATGCAATTTAAGCAAAGCTTTGTTGAGCATTGTTTCATTATTGGGCTCTACGTCGGAAGTCTATGCAATTTTGCAAAGCATTGATGAGCATTGTTTAATTCTTGAGTTCCATAATATAAATAGTCATTGCAATTTAGCAAAGCTTTGATGAGCATTGTTTAATTCTTGAGTTCCACAATCGTATATGCAATTTAAGCAAAGCTTTGATCAGCATTGTTTAATACTTGAATTCCACATTAGAAGTCTATGCAATTTAGCAAAGCTTTGATGAGTAGTGTTGTGACATGTCTAAAACTTACCAACTACCGAAGAAACTCTAAGAACAGAACATAAAATACTATAAGAATATTATAAACATCGATATGCTTTAGTTTTCTTTTCAGGCATTTCTCATAACCTTATTCTCGTACAGACACAATGGCAGGACATCATCTACCAGGGGACCCTTATTTTCCAAATCATGGCAATCAAGGATGTATAGTGGAAGATCCGGAGGAGGATCCAGAAGAAGACTCAGATGAAGAACCATTTGAGGACAGCGAATCAAGCGGTACAGATACAGAGCCACAAGTCTGCAACCCGGGGATACGTCCCTCGAGACAACAGGAAGCAATACCCATACCCGAGTGGGGCCAATACATAAACCATTGGAGTCGACAAGACGGCCAACGCCCTCCCTACGGAATGGCACGGGGTTTTTATAACGTCTCAGAAGGAGGAACAGCCGACAGAGCTCTTCCAGTTATAGTGAACCGAATTGCCTGACAATTCGATCAATCAAGGATGTCAATCAACCGCATCCTAGAAGTAAAGTGGCTGCGTAGGCTAACGCTGCCGATATCCTTCGTCTTGACGAGATGCAAGATGATACCCAACACCATACTGAAGCCCTTCAAAGGCAACTTAATGCTGCCGAATCAGAGATCAGAGGACTAAGGGAGCATCAAGCTGCCCAAGAAAGGCGCTGGAAATCGCAAGACGAAGCGGAACCCAGTAACCGTCGTAGCAACCGCCGCAAGTAGTGTTACACTACTTTCTAGTTTAATATACTGAATATATAGACTACTTTCAGGATATGTATAAATCAAGTATCAATAAAATAATAAGCACTTTACTTCAACAAGAGTTATTACAATTTACATAAACATTCCATTCCAAAGTTTTGGGATTTTGGATATGTTCCAGTGTTATTTTTCATACTTTTCAAATACGACCGCAAAATTTTTTATTTTCGGTAGGCCGGTTTGATGTCGATACTTTTGCAATATTGTGGTTTATTAAAGACCTACCTTAGGGTTAAGTATCCAAATTACATATACTTAATATACCAACACAATCGACATGTACTTTCATACTCTTTGAAAAATAACCACTTCATTTTAATCTATCCAGTTGCAAGTTGTACTTGCAATGTACATCCATTTTCAATTCTTTACAAGATTCTTGTTGAATTAAGTGTTTAAGTTCAAAGATATCAAATTCATATTCATTCTTGATATCTCACTATCTTTTTATCTATTGACTTTTATAAAAAAAGATGCCTCCTCGTAGGAATCCAAGACGTAACAATGAAACGGAAGCACCGACGCCACCTCCACCACCACCCCCTTAATTCGATGCTGCCATGTTCCAAGCGGCAGTCACGACAGCTGTAGCGGCTGCCTTATCTCATATCAATACTCCTGGTGCTAGTGGGTCGGGAGCTGGTCCACGTTCTTCTAACCTTGCCGAGGGTCATGAGCACTCGAGAGAGTGCACTTATAAAGACTTCTCGAATGCTAAACCCAGGACCTTTAATGGAACTGGAGGAGTGATGGTTTTAAGGCAGTGGATTGAGAAGATAGAAGCAGTCTTTGAAATTTGCTCCTGTCCAGAGGGTAGCAGAGTTAAATTTGCTACCTTTACTTTCTTAGATAGGTCCCTAACATGGTGGAATAGCCATGTTAAGTCACTAACTTTGATAGTGGCTAATACTATAAGATGGGAGAACCTAAAAACCATGTTGATGCGGGAATACTGCCCGCGAGGGGAAATTCAGAAACTGGAACAAGAAATCTGGGGTCTTACCATGGCCGGTGTAGACATAACAACTTACACGAATCGGTTCTGTGACTTGGCGATTCTGTGTCCGGAGATGATTGCTCCAGAGAGCAAAAAGATTGAAAGGTATATTTGGGGATTGTCGCCCTAGATACAAGCAAGTGTCATTGCATCTAAACCTGTCACTTTTGACAGTGCCAAGGAAATGGCACAGTCACTTATTGACCACGAAAACCGTCAAAACTCTGTGGTTACTGCCCCAGAACAACCTAGGGAGAACAACAACAACAGCAAGAAGAAGGCTTGGAACAAAAGGAAGGGAAAATCTCCTCTAGAACCTTTAAAGAAGCAACAAATAGTGGCAGTCCATGCTACTACTGTGCCTGCTACCATACCTACTACTGCACTTGTTGTTGCCCCTAACTACTTAGCACCAACTAAGCCCTATGCCGGTAGCCTCCCTAAATGCAACAAGTGCAATTTTCACCACACCTAAAATTTCCCTGAAATGCAGTGCCGTAACTGCAACAGGAAAGGGCATACTGCCCGATTCTGTAGAACACCACCTCAACCCCTTAACCAAGTACCTGCCGCTGGAGTAAGTCGAGCATGCTACCAATGCGGTGATGTGGGGCATTTCAAGAAGGATTGTCCAAAAGCTGGAAATGTCGGTGGGGTTGGGAGAATTCTAGCACTAGGTCACGAAGAAGCGGTGGCAGACCCTGCTGTGGTCACGGGTACGTTCCTTCTCAACAATACTTATGCATGCATTCTTTTTGATTGTGGTGCCGAGAGGAGCTTCGTGAGCCATAACTTTAAACATCTACTAAATAAGAACTCCCAACCACTAAATAAAACCTTCACAGTAGAAATGGCTAACGGGAAATCCAAATCCACCAATGATATATACATAGGATGTACCCTTACCTTAAATGACTTGTCTTTCCTAATAGACCTTATGCTGGTCTCTATCAAAAGTTTTGACATCATAATAGGTATGGATTGGTTGTGCCCCAACCATGCCGACATCCTATGCTATGAAAGAGCTATTCGTTTGAACTTACCAACTAACGAAACTCTTATTATCTATGGCGACAAACCCGGAACGAACCTTCAGATCATTTCATGCATCAAGGCACAGAAATACCTTCACAAGGAATATTATGCATTCTTAGCTCATGTGGTAGACAAAAAGCAAGAAGTGAAAGACATCGCAAGCATTCCTGAGGTCTGCAACTTTCTCGATGTATTTCCCAATGATCTTCCAGGGGTGCCTCCCGAGCGACATGTCGAATTCCGAATCGACTTAATCCCTGGAGCTACCCCTATAGCCAAATCCCCCTATAGTCTTGCACCTTCTGAAATGCAGGAATTATCCAGCCAACTTAACGAACTCCTAAGCAAAGGTTTCATAAGACCAAGCTTCTCACCTTGGGGAGCATCAGTTTTGTTCATAAAGAAGAAGGATGGATCATTCCACATGTGTATAGTCTACCGCGAGCTGAATAAACTTACCATCAAGAATCGATATCCTCTGCCTCGCATTGACGATCTGTTCGACCAACTTCAAGGGGCGAACTACTTCTCGAAGATAGACTTAAGATCTGGGTATCACCAGTTACGAGTTTTGGAGGAAGATGTTCCCAAAACCGCGTTCAGAACTCGTTATGGTCATTACGAGTTTATAGTGATGCCATTCGGATTGACGAATGCACCTGCAGTGTTCATGGACCTAATGAACAGAGTGTGTCGTCCATTCTTGGACAAATTCGTTATAGTCTTCATTGACGATATCCTTATCTACTTAAAGAGCAAAGAGGAACATGGCCAACATCTTCGTCAAATATTACAAACTCTTAGATCGGAGAAGCTCTATGCGAAGTTTTCAAAGTGTGAATTTTGGATTAGGAAGGTAGATTTCCTAGGTCACGTGGTCAGTTCAGAAGGAATACACGTCGACCCTTCCAGAATAAAGGCAATTGAAAACTGGTCAGCACCTAAAACACCTACAGAAATCCGTCAATTCTTAGGTCTTGCTGGCTATTATCGCAGATTCATTCAAAATTTCTCTCGAATAGCTAAGCCTCTTGCTACTCTGACCCAAAAGGTGTAACTTTTAGTTGGGGAGAAAAGCAAGAAACAGCGTTTCAAATGCTGAAGCGAGCCTTATGTAGTGCACCGATCCTCTCTCTCCCTGAAGGGACAGAGGATTTCGTAGTGTACTGTGATGCTTCTAATCAAGGGATTGGATGTGTTCTTATGCAAAGAGGAAAGGTTATATCCTATGCCTCAAGACAGCTAAAGACACATGAAGTCAATTATACAACACGTGACCTTGAACTAGGAGCAGTGGTGTTTGCTCTGAAGATCTGGAGACATTACTTATATGGCACGAAATGCACAATATTCACAGACCATAAAAGTCTCCAACACATCTTCGATCAGAAAGAGCTGAATATGAGACAACGACGATGGGTGGAGCTACTGAACGATTACGAGTGTGAAATTCTTTATCACCCTGGTAAAGCAAACGTAGTAGCTGACGCCCTTAGTAGAAAAGAATACTCGGGACGCCGGGTAAAGTCGTTGACCATGACAATCCATTCGCATCTGTCCACGCAGATCAAGGAAGCTCAACTTGAAGCCTTGAAACCCGAAAACGTAGCAGGAGAAACTCTGAGAGGAATGGATAAGAACTTCGAACTCAGGGATGATGGAGTCTATTCTTTCATGAACCGGATCTGGACACCAAAGTTCGGTGGTTATAGAGATGTGGTTATGAATGAAGCACACAAAACCCGATACTCCATCCACCCAGGTTCAGACAAGATGTATCTGGACCTTAAGAAGCTATATTGGTGGCCTAACATGAAGGCCGAAATCGCTACCTTTTTTGAGCAAGTGCCTTACTTGCGTCAAAATTAAGGTAGAGTACCAGAAACCTTCAGGCTTATTACAACAACCTGAAATCCCTGAATGGAAGTGGGAGCGAATTACAATGGATTTCATAACCAAGTTACCCAAGACATCAAGTGGTTATGATACTATTTGGGTAATCATCGATAGATTAACCAAATCCGCACACTTCTTACCAATCAAAGAGACTGACAAGATGGAAAAGCTAACCAGAACATACCTCAAGGAGATTGTTAGACTACATGGTGTACCAATATCTATTATTTCAGACCGAGATAGTAGATTCACCTCTCGTTTTTGGCAGTCTTTACAAAACTCTCTGGGAACTAGGCTAGACATGAGTACAGCCTACCATCCGTAAACCAATGGACAAAGTGAGAGGACGATTCAAACGTTAGAAGATATGTTACGAGCTTGCGTGATAGACTTCGGAAAGGCATGGGATATTCATTTACCCCTTGTTGAGTTCTCTTATAACAATAGTTATCACACTAGCATAAAAGCTGCTCTATTCGAAGCCCTCTATGGCCGCAAGTGTAGATCCCCTCTATGGTGGGCTGAAGTGGGTGACACACAGCTAGCTAAAGGTCAAACTCCTGACAGTGCTCTCACTGGTCCAGAAATTATTCGAGAAACTACCGAAAAGATCGTACAAATTCGGGAACGACTTAAAGCTTCGAGAGAGAGACAGAAAAGCTACGCAGACAAAAGGAGAAAACCCTTGGAATTCCAGGTTGGCGACCGAGTTTTGCAAAAGGTCTCACCCTGGAAAGGCATGATACGCTTTGGAAAGCATGACAAACTAAACCCAAGGTATATAGGACCATTCGAGATTCTTGCCCGAATCGGCCCTGTAGCTTACAAACTTCGATTACCCCAAGAACTAAGTAACATTCATCCTACCTTCCACGTTTCGAACTTGAAAAAGTGTCTTTCCGACGAGACTCTTGTGATACCACTCGAGGAAATCGAGTTAAACGAGAGCCTCAATTTTGTGGAAGAACCCGTAGAGATACTAGACAGGGAATTTAAGTAAACCAAACAAAGCCGCATCCCAATAGTGAAGGTTCGTTGGAATGCAAGGCGGGGACCTGAATTCACTTTGGAGCGGGAGGATCAAATGCAACAAAAAATACCCACATCTTTTTCCCTAGTCTATCTGTAAAGTAAATTTCGGGACGAAATTCTCTCTAATGGGGAGATGTCGCACCCCAAAACCAAGAACGGCGGAAACGTTCTGGGGCGGAGGACGTCATGTTTAATATCAACAATAATGTAAAGTAGTAAACAAGCAACAACATCATCCATTGCATTAATAAAATAATTATTATACAATTGTATTCTATCAAATTTTGATAAACACTAAAGCATAAATCAAAATGAAAGATAAGTCTTGAATAAGCTTCATCTTCCTTTCTCCTTGCATCGGTACTTGTCTATGATGACCTGAGGATACAAGAAATTTTGAAAGCGAGTATCAGCTATAAAGCTGGTGAGATCATAAGTATTAATGTGTCTTAATTTGTGAAAACTTATAATTTCTAAGACTTGACATTACTTTGACAGAAAGCTAGTATAAGTATGAAAATGTTTGTAACTCAACTTTAAATATTTGAAAATCCCTAGAAATCCCTATGATTCCTATTAGTAACAAAAGGAGTCTTCTACCAAGACTTAACTGTTATGCGTGTGTGTGTCTCTTGTAAGAGTAAGTATTTTTCCAAAGTATAACTATCATTATCCAAAAATATAGTTTGTACAATTTTGTTTAAGTGAGGTCATCACTAAAATATGTACTGGAAAAATTAACGTAGTACTAAATCGTAGCTCTAAAAGGGCTACTAATTATCAACAGATAGTAACTACATTACCGTGCTTCCTATGAAGAATTCATTAAGTGAATGCAATAGGAAAGAAATGGTACTATGGTGTAGTGTCGAACTACAACCGTACCTATTACCTTAAGTCTAGGGTAATACTTCCAAGTACCACAGTATTTGGATATATATATATATATATATATATATATATATATATATATATATATATATATATATGAGTATATATATTAGTACACCGATACTCAACTTGCCTTATTTGAGGGATAAGGTATAATGTGATGTCTAGATCCCAGACTGTTTCGCTCCCCTATCAGAGGGATTTTAGGACCTACTCACGACCCCTGCATGAATGCAAGCCGTGGGCAGCCACATTAATATGATCATGTATACTCGATATACCAATCACAATTGTAGTGTGATCTATCAGTATAGTTAGATCCTGAACTGGTTCTGAGCTATAGCCCCTAGTGACGTCTGTTCTATGTATATGTATATGTATATGTATATGTAAGCGTATTCATGTAAGTGTGATCATGAAATTGTACACTGGTGTACTGAAATGTTCTACGTGTGCTAGCTGAAATATGTGTTCTCTCTATCTAGCAAGTATTGTTACGTAAGCGTTTTAGTATATCTGTATATGTATTGTTTCTAGTATATCTGTATATGTATTGTTTCTAGTATATCTGTATATGTATTGTTTCTAGTATATCTGTATATGTATTGTACAGTAATGTTCTAGAAAGTATTGACTCATGAATGAACTGACTCATTGTATGATATCGCGTTCTAGTAATGGTTCTAGTATCTCCCTGAACTACCCATATGGTAGCTTACTAGTAATCTAAGTAGTACGTATGGACGTTGATGTATACCCTTGCTACCCAAGGGCATAGGATGAATTGGAAAGACCTTTTATGACTATATATGTACACATGATATATAACAAATCTTTAAACGACCTTCGGACGAATACCCAATGTCCCACCAGACCACATCTCAAGGCGCGAAAAGGAAATAGGGTGGATAGTCTTCCTAAGCCTTTTAAACATTTCTTATGTAACTATACATATAAAGGCATGCAATTTATAATATCAAAGCATAAATAAATTTAGCAACATTTGAAATATAAATATTAGTCTAAAGAAAGATCGACTTGATGTCAATCTACAAAACAATTTGAAGGCATAAGCTTAATAAAACAGTATAAGTACAAAGAACATTTGTTTGATAAAACAGTATAAGTACAAAGAACATTTGTTTGATAAAACAGTATAAGTACAAAGAACATTTGTTTGAAAACACAGTTGTAAATGAGTTTGAAATATGATGACAGAGTACGAAGTACAGTGTAATAAGTAGTTGAAAACATATAAAATGTTTATAAAAATTATTTGAAGGAAAACTATTTGGTAAAACGGCTAATGAGTAGCCAAATCTTTTGAATGTTGTATATTAATCACATGTGATTGATGTAATAAGTAATATAATCCAACTTACTAATCACATGTGATTGACATAATAAGTAGCATGATTCTACTTGTATCCCCCCCATAAAACATTTGAAATAGTTTAAAACATTAGTTAAGGGGTATGAACTCACCTGCAGTATGTGACTGGAAATGAACGGGCTGGTTATCGTACGGAAGGATCGGACAAGTTCTTGGTGTCAAGTGATGACTTAGACACACACAATGATCCTAATTACATATGAAGACATATGTATATAAATAATTAGTGATTATAACACTAATTACACAAGTAATAACATTTAAGCGCGAGGACAACACTTTTGGACAAGTGCTAGGAGGCAAATGGGTTGCAATAAAGGAGTGCAATGCCCCTAATGGAAGTTTAAGGTCAAAAGACCATAATCATTAGAGTTTACGGCCCAGGGGAGTAAGCTCCTGGCCGTAAACTCTCAAACAAGCCATGAAATGGAGTTTAGAAGTACTACACCTTTAGAGGGGAATTGTTTCAAGGCTAGGCAAGAGTTTAAGGCACCATATTGACTCTTAAGGGGAGTTTACGGCCCAAAGACCCTTTTCCCTTGGAGTTTACGGCCGTAAACTCCCTTGGGAGGGTTCTTATTGTCTTTTCAAGTGTCTAACAATTCTAGGAACAAGTCTAGGCTTCAATACTTGGATTAAGGGAGGTTTAAGGCACTAAATGGGACCATTTGATGGAGTTTACGGCCATAGAACTCTTTGGGCCGTAAACTCCCTCACACATGAGGTCCTAAGAATTTTAACTAGTCCATATCACCTCTAAGTACTTGCCCTAAAAGTTTCTTGGCCTATGGAAGTGTTTAGGGTGTCCTTTGACCCCATTTAAGGAGTTTACGGCCCAAGAAATACTCTTGGCCGTAAACTCTCAAACACTTATGCTTTTTATGTGTTTTCTAGGTCCTAAACACATTAAGGTACATGCCAAAAATGAATACTAAGCCTTAGGAAGAGTTTAAAGGCATTTTGGAACCTAAAACTTGGAGTTTACGGCCCAAGGAGTTTCTTGGCCGTAAACTCCCTTATAGAAATGATTTCTAAGGGTTTTGATGGCATAAATCATGAGTGTAAAGCTTCTAGGTGTTTGTTCTAAGGCTAGGGATCACAAGGCACTCATTTGTGCCCTTTACTTGGAGTTTACGGCCCAAGAGGTGGTTCCTTGGCCGTAAACTCCTCAAACTACATGGTTTTGATTTGTTTCTAGCCTCTAATGATCATTCGTAAAGCCCTTAGCTAGATGCCTAACACGGAAATGGGACTATGTGGCCTTTAGGCTTGATTTTGGAGTTTACTCCCCAAGAACGTTCTTGGGCGGTAAACTCCCGGATCTTGTGTTTTGGACATGAAATCAATGTTATAAAGCATATAACAAGTATTAAAACACATTTAGGGAAGTAGACTCACAATCTGGGATAAAAACCTGAAGATCCGTGAGAGAGTATTTGGCTTTTCTCTAAATGGAAATCAAATAATGAACCAATTTGGTTCAGAATTCTATTTATAGTCCAGAGATTTTTGGCAGAAAATATTTCTATTCTCGGAGTGGATTCTAATGACCTAGAGTAATGGAATTACAGTGTTGCACAAAATCCTAATGCACCCACTCTCCTAATAACTCCTTAGGTGTAAAACCCTAAAACTGCCAAACTTACTCCAAAAGTTTGAATTCTCACTGTAACTGCTCTACTTCTATTGGATTGAAATGGTTTGATTTGAATGGAAAATTTCGGGTTGTCACAGGGGATAATGTAACAAACCATTATTTCAAACCTATGTAATAGTGTAGGTCAATTTGTACTTATTTGTAAATTAATAAAGAGAAATTTTGGCATACTATGTATATTTACATAATTGACCCTCAAAAATAAATTATTAAATAATCTCAATTGGGTTGAACCAAGTGACAGAGATTGTAATAAGGTTTCCAAAAATATAAAGAACACTAAAATCCGAGTTATAACGAAGAAGTTATGACCAATCGAAAATCCGCGACAAAACCGGCAAAACACTGTTCAGTGTAAAAACTAAAATTTTAATAAAAGGCTTTTTAGCCTTAACAATCTAGATGAAAGTTATAGTTTATGTTAAACCGAGAACTTTCATAAAAAGAACGCCAAAATTTGACTTCGTATGAGGAAGTTATGATTTTTCTAAGTTTCAGTATAGCAATGTACAACTAAAAACTCGAAATAAAGATCGAGTGGTTTTTAGCCGACACAACCTAAACGAGAATTGAAGGTCTCGTCATTAGTAGTACAACGGTAAAAAGACAGACAAAAACGGACGTCGTATGAAGAAGTTATGAATTTATAACGGATTCACGTCCCGGTCTGTTTAAAATAATAATATTAAAAATAAATCAAAATTAGCCGACGAAGTCTAAACGAAATTCGTAGAGTATAATTTTATCTACGCGTGCATATAAAGAACGTCAAAAACGGAGTTCGTATGCAAAAGTTATGAATTTTACAAGTTTTGACAAAAAAAAATAAAGAAAAATAACAAAAACCGGGAATATTCGCATGAACAGTAACTGCCACGTCACCCTCGCATGCGAGCCTCCACGTGGCATCTTCTGATTGGACTGCAGCCTCGCATGTCGCCTCCTGATTCGACCACGTCCGAGGTCCACTTAGAACCGGACAACCTCGCATGAGACACACCGGACCTCACCCTCGCACGCTCCTCGCACGCCTCGGACCAGCACCCTTCGCACGTGTCATCTTTCCATTGGACCGAGGGTTGGTCCAATCCGAGCCAGCCAACAACGAGCCTCCGGTCCGAAGAACTGCCATCGCCTCACCATCTGTCAAACGCGCGTCACCCTCGCATAACTTCGGGTCCGAGCCTTTGGGCTATATATAGCATGCGAGGGCTTCCAAATAATTTCACTTTTTCACCCTAAATTTTACACTCTTTCACCTTTTCCACTCCCTTAAGCTCATACACAGCCCCTAAAGCCCCGGTATCAAGACTCGATCCCGAAGTAAGCCGTGAAGCCCCGAAATTCTCGAGAATTCATCCTCTCTCCTGTCAAAACTCTGCCCGATTTGAACCGGTTTCTCGACAAATAAACTCCTTTTCGTGAAATGAAACTTTGTCCGAATTACCACCTATCAAGTGGGTTCATACCCCCGTATTGTCATAATTTCTACTGTTTTAAGGGGGGAAATAAAAGTATAACACAACAACTTTGTGTTATAAATAAATGATTTCAAATCACGATAAAATGATTTTAAAGCATCAAAAATACTTTAAATATTGAACTCTTTTATAAACTTATATTTTTCCCAAATATACATATTTGTATATATAATTTAATATAAATAAGATTTAAAAGGCTTAGGACTAATAATTCATTCTAGGTCCTTTTCCTTGTTTGGATGTGGACTTATAGTACCAGTTATTTGTCCGAAGGTCGTTCAAATTTTACTTATATATAAAATTGTATATGTATATAAAAATAAAAGTTATTTCATCAGTTTAATCTCCCTTTGTAACATGTTGTGCAAAGGATTACATGCAAAAATAGTTATTTACCAATTCATAAAGTACATATAAATTATAATAGGTATAATTTATGATACATAGAGCAATAATTCATATGAATACACTGTTTTACATGCAACAAGGGTTTTAATTCAAAACAAATCAAGGGTTTACACTTATCAACTACATGTTCGCGATACTAAGTCAAGAACATACTGTCAATCATTTATTTCAGAATGATTGGGTTTTCATAACTAATATACATGTAACGTTTATATGCTTTTTATGAGACATTCAATTCAGGTTGTTTAATTCATTTTAGACAACCAAGGTAAAGCCCTGACATTATAACTAGAATCTCCAGTCCGGGGATCGAAACAAGTTGTGTGTAGATCTATATCGGGATTGACAACCCCGCACTCAGGCTGCTAGCTACAGTCAGGCATACACGCCAATGAGTGGCAATTGTTATCAACAGTTTAAATGCTCATCAGGCGTTTGTTTCAGGCGTTCATGTCTTAGTATGGTTATAATAACTCATTAAAAAGATATCAACAACAAGTTAGTGTATAAACAACTAAACGTAAGTATATCTTCAAAGTACCAATTTAAAAAATGCAAATTACATTGGTATATTATAGTTTTCAATAACAGCTGGTGAAGCCAGGCACACTCTCAAATACAAGTTTTACAAATACGTTGGTTTACAAATAGGACGGTTTTATGGGAATAAAACTACTTTTCACATACCACATAAAATATGGGATTTTCTAGAAGTGTTTTCATATTCAAAATACAAAGACACCCATTCAAACATAAAGATTTATGTACTCACTCAACTTATTGTTGATACTCTCTTTTCAAATTACTTGTATTATCAGGGAAATAATAACAGGTACTTCCCGAGCTTTTTGAGAAGATGGAGCCATTAGGAGTCTTATCTTCTTCTTTTGTATAACTATTTTGGTTTCAATACACAATGATTGAGCACATGTAAATATTATACTTTTAAATACAATGGTTGTTTGTGCTTTGATTACTATGATACATGTGTTGTGATACTACAAATGAAGTCCTCCACCCCCGGACGTTTCCGCCGTCTGGTTTGGGGACGTGACACTTGAGTTCCACAATAGAAGTCTATGCAATTTAAGCAAAGCTTTGACGAACATTGTTTCACTCTTTAGTTCCACATTAGAACTCTATGCAATTTAGCAAAGCTTTGATGTGCATTGGTTAATTATTGAGTTCCATAGTAGAAGTAGTATTCGCAATTTAGCAAAGCTTAGATCAACATTGTTTAATTCTTGAGTTCCACAATTCATGTGGTGTTTTAAGTTTAGCAAATCTTTTATGAGCATTGTTTAATTCTTGTGTTCCACAATAGAAGTCTATGCAATTTACAAAGGTTTTGATGAGCATTGTTTAATTTTTGAGTTCCACATTACAAGTAGTCTTCGCTATTTAGCAAAGCTTTGAGGAGTATTGTTTATTTCTTGAGTTCCACAATAAAAGTCTATGCAATTTAAGCAAACCTTTGATGAGCATTCTTTCATTCTTGAGTTCCACATTAGAAGTCTACGTAATTTTGCAAATCTTTGATGAGTATTGTTTAATTCTAGAGTTCCATAATATATGTAGTCTTCACAATTTAGCAAAGCTATTATGAGCATCGTTTAATTCTTGAGTTCCACAATAGAAGTCTATGCAATTTAAGCAAAGCTTTGTTGAGCATTGTTTCATTCTTGGGCTCTACGTCGGAAGTCTATGCAATTTTGCAAAGCATTGATGAGCATTGTTTAATTCTTGAGTTCCATAATATAAATAGTCATTGCAATTTAGCAAAGCTTTGATGAGCATTGTTTAATTCCTGAGTTCCACAATCGTATATGCAATTTAAGCAAAGCTTTGATGAGCATTGTTTAATACTTGAATTCCACATTAGAAGTCTATGCAATTTAGCAAAGCTTTGATGAGCATTGTTTAATTGTAGAGTTCCACACTAGAAGTAATCTTCCCAATTTAGCAAAGGTTTGATGAGGATTGTTTAATTCTTTAGTTCCACAATAGAAGTCTAAGCAATTTAAGCAAAGCTTTGATGAGCATTGGTTCATTCTTGAGTTCCACCTTAGAAGCCTATGCAATTTTGCAAAGTATTGAAGAGCATCGTTTAATTCTTGATTTCCACAATAAAAGTTGTCTTCGCAATTTAGCAAAGCTTTGGTGAGCAATGTTTAATAATTAAGTTCCATAATAGATGTCTATGAAATTTAAGCAAAGATTTGATGAGCATTGTTTCATTTCTGAGTTCCACATTAGAAGTCTATGCAATTTAGCAAAGCTTTGATTTGCATTGTTTAATTCTTGAGTTCCACAGTAGAAGTAGTCTTCGCAATTTAGTAAAGCTTTGATGAGCAATGTTTAATTCTTAAGTTCCATAATAGAAGTCTATGAAATTTAAGCAAAGATTAGATGAGCATTTTTTCATTCCTGAGTTCCACATTAGAAGTCTATGCAATTTAGCAAAGCTTTGATGTGCATTGTTTAATTCTTGAGTTCCACAGTAGAAGTAGTCTTCGCAATTTAGCAAAGCTTTGATGAGCATTGTTTTATTCTTGAGTTCCACAACTGATGTGGTGTTTTCAGTTAAGCAAAGCTTTGCTAAGAATTGTTTAATTCTTGTGTTCCACAATAGAAGTTTTTGCAATTTACCAAGGTATTGATGAGCACTGTTTAATTCTTGAGTTCCCCAATATAAGTCGTTTTCGCTATTTAGCAAAGCTTTGATGAGCATTGTTTATTTTTTGAGTTACAAAATAAAAGTCTACGCAATTTAAGCAAACTTTTGATGATAATTCTTTCATTCTTGAGTTCCACATTAGAATTCTACGCAATTTTGCAAAGCTTTGATGAGTATAGTTTAATTCATGAGTTCTGTAATAGATGTAGTCTTCATAATTTAGCAAAGCTATTATGAGCATCATTCAATTCTTGAGTTCCGCAATAGAAGTCTATGCTATTTAAGCAAAGCTTTGATGAGCATTGTTTGATTCTTGAGTTCCACAATAGAAGTCTATCTAATTTAGCAAAGCTTTGATGAGCATTGTTTCATTCTTGCGCTCTACGTTGGAAGTCTATGCAATTTTGCAAAGCATTAGTGACCGCTGTTTAATTATTGAGTTCCATAATATAAATAGTCTTTGCATTTTAGCAAAGATTTGATGAGCATTATTTAATTCTTGAGTTCCACAGTCGTGTATGCAATTTAAGCAAAGCTTTGATGAGCATTGTTTAATACTTGAGTTCCACATTAGAAGTCTATGCAATTCAGCAAAGCTTTGATGAGCATTGTTTAATTCTAGAGTTCCACAATAGAAGTAATATTCGCTATTTAGCAAAGGTGTGATGAGCTTTGTTTAGTTCTTTAGTTCCACAATAGAAGTCTACGCAATTTAAGCAAAGCTTTTATGGCAACCCTATATTTTTCCAAAAGCAATGTAACACTCAAAAGTGAAATACAACGAAACTATTTGGAATCAACGAAATTAGCCTAAAAAATAAAGTGTTCAAATATCTAAATTGGGATGCATCAAATGTTATATATCGTACCAAGATTTCCAAAAACATAAAGAACATTCGAAACCGGGTTATAATGAAGAAACTATGACCACTCAATTATTCACGACACACCCGGTAAAACATTATTTAACGTAAAAAGTGAGATTCCAATAAAATGCATTTTAGCCTTAAGTATCTAAACAAAAGTCGTAGAGTTCGTTAAATTGTAAACGTACATAAAATGATCGCCCAAATTGGACCTCGTATGAAGAAGTTATGAATTTTCTAAGTTTCGTACCAGCGGTAGAGAGCTAAAAACACGAATTAAAGATCAGACAATATTTAGCTGACGCAACCTGTAACAACTCAAATTTTTCAAACAAATTTTTTCATTTTTAAAACATAACATTTTCCATTAAAAACAAAGCATAAATGGTTTAATTATTCGGTCAATACAATTATTCAAACTCCCAAGATCCTAAACAATCTTCAGTGTGTATCGATCATGCCGGCGCCTTCCCACGGTCCTCGCTAGTACCTGAAATACATACATACACAACAACTGTAAGCATAAATGCTTAGTGAGTTCCCCAATATACACTTACACACATACGCCTTTCCAGGCCCTGACCTTCTGGTCCTCATTACAACGCCTTCCGGCCCATAACATAATCGCCTTCCGGCCCATAACATATTGCCTTCCGGCCCACATATCATACATAACACATATAACACTTAACTTACCACATATAGCATACATATCCATATAACACTTAACTTACCACTTATAGCATACATATCCATATAACACTTAACTTACCCCTTATAGCATACATATCCATATAACACTTAACTTACCACTTATAGCATACATATCCATATAACATATTCGACCTTCCGGTCACACAGTCAAACCCTTCCGGGTACAGTATAGTGAGAAGACTCACCTCGTAAGTGCTGAAAGCTAGCAACTCCTGAAATCACTCGCGCACCAACCAACGAGCTACAATCCTCCTATAACATTACATAACTCATTAACACTCATATCATCTAAGTGTGACTATCCCTAAGAAGTCAGACTTAGGTCAACTCTGGTCAACGGTCAACGGTCAACTCGACTGGACTCGGCGAGTACCATGGCGACTCGGCGAGTCTAGTCGTCCTCACAGATTCCTGAATATTCCCTTTCTACTCGTCGAGTATACCTCTTGACTCGACGAGGTCCTCGTGGAAGAATCGCGGGGCCACCCCGACTCCACTCGCCGAGTCTGATGAACAACTCGGCGAGTCCCAGCACATCTTCAAGCTACTCGCCGAGTCTGAAGAACAACTCGGCGAGTCCATGCCATGCAGACGAGTAACTGCTTCCTGGGATAGGTCTCGTCCCGAAGTACACATGCATGGGACCTTCTGGACCTCTAAAGGTCCTAATACAAGACTATAATCGTGGGGTAACAAGGCATTACTTCATCAAATCACCAAATGGGTTCTATAAACCCTAATTTCATAAATACATCAAAATAACAGATTTGGTCCGAGTATTACCTGAAAACGCTCTCTCTGTGTCCCCCAATTCTCAGGACTCAATCCTCCTTGATATTCCTTTAGCCAAATCCCTCTTCTTCTTGCCTAACCAATTCTTCCAAGTTCCAAAGCTCTCCCCCTTGCTCTAGGCGTCCACAGCGATTAGGGTTCCTCTCAATTGACCAAAAGGCTGAAAATGACGGCCTAAGAGGCGTTAAATACGATCCAAACTGAACGGTTAGGGTTTCTGCTGAACAGCGTCGACTCGCCGAGTCCATATCTGGACTCGTCGAGTCCAGTCGCGGACCCGCGACCAAGTCCGCGATCCTACTCGGCGAGTCTAGGCACCAACTCGCCGAGTCCCCTCTTAAATCACCCCAAAAACATAATTTTAATAATACCTGAGATTCCGGGCTGTTACAATTCTCCCCCACTTGGATTAGACTTCGCCCTCGAAGTCTCATTCTGCAAATAGTTCCGGATGCTGCTCCCGCATTTCACGCTCCGGTTCCCAAGTCATTTCTGATCCCTTACGGTGTTGCCATTGAACCAACACCAGAGGTACTTCCTTGTTCCTCAGAACCTTGATCTTCCGATCCCTGATAGCCACTGGTCTCTCCGCGTAATTCAGGCTCGCATCCACCTGAATATCCTCCAATGGTACCACTGCCGACTCATCGGCTATGCACTTCCTCAACTGCGACACATGAAAAGTGTCATGGATCTGACCCAACTCCGCTGGCAACTCCAACCGATAGGCTACCCGGCCTACCCTTGCAACCACACGAAATGGCCCAATATACCGGGGCCCCAACTTGCCCCTCTTCCTGAATCGAATCACTCCTTTCCAAGGAGAGACCTTCAGGAGAACGTAGTCGCCGACTTGAAATTCAAGCTCGGATCGGCGCCTGTCTGCATAACTCTTCTGTCGGCTCTGGGCAGTCAATAATCTTTGTCTCACTTGTTGAATCTGCTCTGTCGTCTGGAGTATGATCTCCGTGCTGCCCATCACTCTCTGTCCCACCTCTCCCCAGCAAATGGGGGTCCGACACCTCCTACCATACAACAGCTCGAAAGGTGGCATACCAATGCTCGAATGATGGCTGTTGTTGTAGGAGAACTCTGCCAATGGTAAGTACGCATCCCAACTACCCCCGAAGTCTAACACACACGCTCGGAGCATGTCTTCCAGCGTCTGAATTGTCCGTTCGCTCTGACCGTCTGTCTGGGGATGGTATGCGGTACTAAAATGCAATTTAGTACCCAGCTCCTCATGGAATTTCTTCCAGAATCTGGAAGTAAAGCGCACATCACGGTCTGACACAATCGAGATCGGCACCCCGTGCCGAGACACCACCTCCCTCACGTATAACTCCGCCAATTTCTCCGCCGAAGAACTCTCACTGATGGCAAGGAAGTGTGCACTCTTTGTCAACCTATCCACGATCACCCAAATTGCGTCAACTCCCCTAGCAGTCCTCGGCAGTTTGGTGATAAAATCCATAGTAATCTGTTCCCACTTCCACTCGGGGATCTCCAATGGCTGTAACTTGCCATGCGGTTTCTGGTGCTCAGCCTTAACCCTACGGCAGGTCAAGCACCTCTCAACGAACCATGCCACGTCCCTCTTCATACAGGGCCACCAATATTCCTTCCTTAAGTCCAAATACATCTTTGTAGCACCGGGATGGATCGAGAATTTCGATCTATGAGCCTCTCCCATCAACGTAATACGCGTACCGCCCACAAACGGCACCCAAATCCGACCCCGAAACGTCATAAGGCCTCGACCATCCTTGACAAACTCTGAGATTAACCCCACAACCCGCTCTTTCTTCTGCATTTCTGGTCGCACAGCCTCAGCCTGTGCCCTACGAATATCGTCCAATACGGGAGTCATCACGGTCAGTCTCAAGCACACATCTCGCAATGGAGTGCTCTCCGCCCTGCGGCTCAATGCATCGGCTACCACATTAGCCTTGCCTGGGTGGTACAGGATCTCACAATCATAATCCTTGACCACATCCAACCACCTCCTCTGACGCATATTTAGGTTGGGTTGATCCATCAAATACTTCAAACTCTTATGGTCCGTGTATATCGTACATCGAACCCCATACAAGTAGTGGCGCCAAATCTTGAGAGCGAACACTACTGCCCCCAGCTCTAAATCATGCGTGGGATATCTCGCCTCATGAGGCTTCAGCTGCCTCGATGCATAAGCTATCACATGACCCCTCTGCATCAACACTGCACCCAATCCCGAAATCGATGCGTCGCAATATACCACGAAATCTTCCATCCCTTCTGGGAGAGCTAATACCGGGGCTTCGCACAATCTCTGGCGAAGTGTCTCAAAGGAGGTCTGCTGCTCGGGCCCCCATGAGAACGTAACACCCTTCCGGGTCAATCTGGTGAGTGGCACTGCGATCTTGGAGAAATCCTTGATAAATCTCCGATAATACCCTGCCAACCCAAGGAAACTTCTGATCTCAGAGGGTGACTTCGGCACCTCCCAACTCATCACCGCCTCAACCTTGGCCGGGTCGACCAATATCCCTTTCTGATTAACCACATGTCCTAGAAACTGGACCTCCCGCAACCAGAATTCACATTTGGAGAACTTTGCATAAAGCTTCTCCGACCTCAATACCTCAAGGACCTCCCTCAAATGCTCCTCATGCTGCTCTCTCGATCTCGAATACACCAGAATGTCGTCGATAAATACGATCACTGATCGATCCAACATCGGCCTGCATACCCTGTTCATGAGATCCATGAACACAGCCGGGGCATTGGTGAGTCCAAAAGGCATCACCACAAACTCATAATGCCCGTATCGCGTCCTAAACGCTGTCTTCTGGACATCTTCATCCCGTACTCTCACCTGATGGTAACCCGACCTCAGATCGATCTTGGAAAACCAAGATGCTCCCTGCAACTGATCGAATAGATCATCGATCCTCGGCAACGGGTAACGGTTCTTGACCGTTAGCTTGTTCAACTCCCGTTAATCAATGCACATCCGGTGTGAACCATCCTTCTTCTTGACGAACAAAATAGGTGCTCCCCATGGCGAGCTGCTCGGCCGAATGAATCCCTTTCCCAGCAACTCCTGGAGTTGCGAAGACAACTCTTGCATCTCTGGAGGTGCAAGACGATAGGGCACTTTAGCAATAGGCGCTGCCCCCGGCACCAGATCGATACTAAACTCTACTTGCCTCACAGGCGGTACTCCCGGCAACTCCTCGGGAAAGACATCTGAAAATTCGCGCACCACCGGAACTTCCTCAACTGACTTCGGTTTCTCGGAAACCTCCCGCGTATCCGTCACATACGCCACAAAACCTTTACAGCCCTGCCGTAGACACTGCCTCGCCCTAGCGGCCGAACAAAAAGCTGATCCCGAACGGGTACCCTCGCCGTACACCGAAAGAACTCCCCCTCTAGGGTCTCGTATAGTCACCAACTGACGCTCACAGTCGATGACAGCGCCGAACCGGCTCAGCCAGTCCATGCCCACGATGACACAGACATCCCCCATCGCGATAGGAATCAGATCAATTGGGAATCCAATCCCGAAAATCTCTAGTACACATCCCCGAAGGACCTCCGTAGCACAAATCACCTTCTCGTCAGCTATAGAAACTCTCAAAGGTCGACTCAACGACCCACGACTAACGCCGATATGCTGACTAAAGGCTAAGGACACAAAGGACCTACTCGCACCCGAGTCAAATAACACTAAGGCAGGCACAGAGTTCACAAGGAAAGTACCTACGCATGTAATAACATAAGCATAACATCTTGACATTAAAATAAATACATGAATTACAACATACCTGCCACAACATCGGGCGCAGCGCGGACCTCCTCCGCAGTCAGCTGAAAGGCTCTCCCACGAGCCCTCGGGGCCTCGACCTTCACCGGTCGAGTCTCAGTAGTCCTGGCAACAGGTGCAGATCCCTGACGAAGCTGAGGGCACTCGGCCTTCCGATGGCCGGTCTGGTTGCAATGAAAGCAAACCATAAATCCCTTGGGACACTCCCTAGCAATGTGTCCCTCCTTGCCACACTTGTAGCAAGCACCGGCTCGACACGCCCCATCATGACCCTTACCGCACTTTACGCAAGTGCGGTTCTTCGAACCTCCCGTCCTCGAATCGGCGGACTTGATCCGCTTGGCTGCCGGCTGAGACTGAGCCGGTCGCCGGTCTGCCTGCTGAGACTCGGCCTCCTCCCTGGCCTGAGTCTCTAACTCGATCTCACGCTTCCTGGCATTCGCCTGAAGCTCAGTAAAAGTATGGTAAGTGGAGTTTAACACAAACTCCCGGATCTCCCTCCTCAGAACACCCAAGTACCGGCTCATCCGAGCCTGCTCTGTGGCCACTAGCTCAGGGCAAAACATCGCCCTCTCGTGGAACTTCCGCGTGATCGCCGCCACCGAATCAGTACCCTGCTTGAGGGCTAAGAACTCCTGAACCAATCGTTCCCGCTCCACCGGGGGAACGTACTCATCCCTGAACATGGTAGTGAATCCCTCCCATGTCACTGCCGCAGTCTCTGCTAAAGTGAAGTTCGCCGTCACGAACTTCCACCAGTCCTTGGCTCCCAGACGGAGCTGGTTCAAAGCGAACCGTACCCTCAGGTGCTCCGGGCATGAACAAGTGTAGAAGCACCCCTCTATATCTGCGATCCACCTCATCGCAGCAATCGGATCCTGCGTTCCGTCGAACTCTGGTGGCTTCGTGTTGCTGAACTCTCGGAACAGCAATGAATCACCCCCCTGTGGCCTAGCAGCGGCCACGGCTGCGATAGCTGCAGCGGTTGCAGCCTCAGTCAATGCGGCGTACCGCTCGTCGAACGTCTCCATAAGGGTGGTCTTTATAGACCCAAACATCTCCGGGATCTCGGCCCGGATCGCCGCCGCCACCTCCTCGTGGATCATCTGACGAATATCCTCGTCACTCACACCGCTCGTACTCGCCCCGTGCCGCGGTCTAACCATGATATCTCTGAAATACAACATAAAACTATCAGAGATTCTATCAAGTGTAATTGCACTCGATAACGCGACCCTACCCCGTCCCCGACATCCAGGGATTCTTACTTGGGTCTCCCACTGACCCGGTGTCCTCGGTAGTACGGGCCCAATACTACCGACCACACCGCATCAGTGTTCATCCCAAGTCC
Organism: Lactuca sativa; assembly: GCF_002870075.4. Lineage (NCBI taxonomy): Eukaryota > Viridiplantae > Streptophyta > Magnoliopsida > Asterales > Asteraceae > Lactuca > Lactuca sativa. The sequence continues at coordinate 132,778,793 of NC_056631.2, forward strand.
TCCTCCCCAAACTTCGGATAGTGAGTACTCTACTTCTGATATGCACTATCTACCCGCATACTAGCAAAGCATCTCATATAAGCAAACTTCCCTAGACTAAGGCATCACAAATCAGGCCACTCTAGTCCTATCATGAGTACCTAGTCTTCTAGCATGCATAACAATTCATATCATATAATATTGTAAGGTATTTTTGGGGATCTTTACCGTTCGGGCGCTGACTGATCGTACACACTGCTTCTTTCTTGCTTACCACAAAACCATTTGCAAAAGTTTATGCCTTTATTTGAAAAGTTTCCTCAAATCCTCGGTTTGAGTTCAGTTACCCCCGAAGGTGCACCCGAATCCCTCAAACCAAGGCTCTGATACCAATTGTAACAACTCAAATTTTTCAAACAAATTTTTTCATTTTTAAAACATAACATTTTCCATTAAAAACAAAGCATAAATGGTTTAATTATTCGGTCAATACAATTATTCAAACTCCCAAGATCCTAAACAATCTTCAGTGTGTATCGATCATGCCGGCGCCTTCCCACGGTCCTCGCTAGTACCTGAAATACATACATACACAACAACTGTAAGCATAAATGCTTAGTGAGTTCCCCAATATACACTTACACACATACGCCTTTCCAGGCCCTGACCTTCTGGTCCTCATTACAACGCCTTCCGGCCCATAACATAATCGCCTTCCGGCCCATAACATATTGCCTTCCGGCCCACATATCATACATAGCACATATAACACTTAACTTACCACATATAGCATACATATCCATATAACACTTAACTTACCACTTATAGCATACATATCCATATAACACTTAACTTACCCCTTATAGCATACATATCCATATAACACTTAACTTACCACTTATAGCATACATATCCATATAACATATTCGACCTTCCGGTCACACAGTCAAACCCTTCCGGGTACAGTATAGTGAGAAGACTCACCTCGTAAGTGCTGAAAGCTAGCAACTCCTGAAATCACTCGCGCACCAACCAACGAGCTACAATCCTCCTATAACATTACATAACTCATTAACACTCATATCATCTAAGTGTGACTATCCCTAAGAAGTCAGACTTAGGTCAACTCTGGTCAACGGTCAACGGTCAACTCGACTGGACTCGGCGAGTACCATGGCGACTCGGCGAGTCTAGTCGTCCTCACAGATTCCTGAATATTCCCTTTCTACTCGTCGAGTATACCTCTTGACTCGACGAGGTCCTCGTGGAAGAGTCGCGGGGCCACCCCGACTCCACTCGCCGAGTCTGATGAACAACTCGGCGAGTCCCAGCACATCTTCAAGCTACTCGCCGAGTCTGAAGAACAACTCGGCGAGTCCATGCCATGCAGACGAGTAACTGCTTCCTGGGATAGGTCTCGTCCCGAAGTACACATGCATGGGACCTTCTGGACCTCTAAAGGTTCTAATACAAGACTATAATCGTGGGGTAACAAGGCATTACTTCATCAAATCACCAAATGGGTTCTATAAACCCTAATTTCATAAATACATCAAAATAACAGATTTGGTCCGAGTATTACCTGAAAACGCTCTCTCTGTGTCCCCCAATTCTCAGGACTCAATCCTCCTTGATATTCCTTTAGCCAAATCCCTCTTCTTCTTGCCTAACCAATTCTTCCAAGTTCCAAAGCTCTCCCCCTTGCTCTAGGCGTCCACAGCGATTAGGGTTCCTCTCAATTGACCAAAAGGCTGAAAATGACGGCCTAAGAGGCGTTAAATACGATCCAAACTGAACGGTTAGGGTTTCTGCTGAACAGCGTCGACTCGCCGAGTCCATATCTGGACTCGTCGAGTCCAGTCGCGGACCCGCGACCAAGTCCGCGATCCTACTCGGCGAGTCTAGGCACCAACTCGCCGAGTCCCCTCTTAAATCACCCCAAAAACATAATTTTAATAATACCTGAGATTCCGGGCTGTTACACAACCTAAACGAGAGTTGAAGGTCTCCACAATAGGAGTAAGATGATAAAAAGACAAACAAAAACAGACGTCTGATAAAGAAGTTATGAATTTTTAACGGACTTTAGCAGTCTCGGCCTATTAAAAACATAGTATTAAAAATAAATTCAAAACTAGCCGACGGAGTCTAAATGAAGTTGTAGAGCATAGTCTCACCTATGCGTGGATATAAAGAACGCGAAAAATGGAGCCCGTACGCGAAAGTTACGGAATTTAGAAGATGGAAGCCAGAATTACGCCCAACGTAATTCCAGAGTACGCCCAGCGTACTCAGGTGCAGGGTCGAATCCCAGCGGCTGCAAGCTCTACGCCTAGCTAGACCCGAGTCGTAAGCCATGACGCAAAGTTATGCCCAGCGTAACGCGTACGCCCAGCATACTCCGGTGGTACGCCCAGCGTACTCGCGCCTTCAACCCTATAAATAGAAGGCATGAACCCCGGAATTTGGCACAGATTTCTCAAGCTCTCACTCACTTTCACACACTTGTGAGCACCAAAGGCCATCCCGACACCCTCGGTTCCACACCCGAGCCCCCGACGAAGGTTCTACGCTACCGAGATCCCCGAGAAGCTCGAAGACGCAGCTTTCCGCAGTTGAAGTTCTACTCGACTCTAGTCTCACCATCTTCAAAACAAACAAGTGAGTTCATACCCCTACTTTTCAAGCCTTTTCATGTTTTAGGGGGGGGGGGGGGGGATACAAGTACAACACAAGAAAACGTATCGTTTTATAAAAATATAAACACAAGATTAATCTTATTATTATTCGATACCAACATCTTACTTTACGTATAAATTTTATTATATCACCAAGTTATTTTCACCAAATGAAACATCTTTTCTGAAAAACTATAATGGGTATAGTTTGCGAGTTATTCATACATTCTTACGTACATCTTGAAAAACGAAATACTTTCATCTAAAGTGAAATAAAGACTTTCTTATCGTAAATCTATTTATACTATGTGATGTGAGATATTCAAACTTCAACGTACTCTTATGTATGCATTTCAAGTTCTATATTATAAGCCATAATCTCTTGGAGGGAGAGCGTGATACTTGTGTTTAGATCTATACGGGATTGACAACCCTGCACCTAAAGTGTTAGCTAAGTTAGACCGGTAGGTCTGGGGTGACAAATGTCATAACACTACAACACCTGAAGAATGTTGTTACAGGCAGTCTGTGTCAATAGTATGGTTATAAGACCCACACAAAAGTATAAAAACGAGCTTGATTTACGAGACTCATATATGCATTCAGTATTTACTTTATTTTGAGTACAAAATTTATCTTTATCATTTAAGTACGAAAGATACTAACGCCCTCCAACTTTGGGAACTTTTCAAACTATATGTGGAAAATATTGGATTTCTGGAAACTACGTTCATCTATTTTCTTCCAAAAAGATATACTTTTTCAGTACAAAAATACTTATGAACTCACCCACTTTATTGTTGACACTTTTTCAAAACCACTTGTATTTCTCAGGGAATCATTAATACAGGTAACTACTAGCTTTTGAAGAAGGAACGCTAAAGGCATTTATTATCAAACATTTTGAATCATCATATTGTAATATTCTTTTGGAAACATGCAAAACGCAACAATGTACGTTTTTTTTATTATATATATGATGGTTGTGTTACTTTCTTTACGATATTCAATTGTTATGGTACTACGTGAAGTCATCTGCCCCCGAATGTTTCCGCCATAATGGTTTGGGGGTGTGACAGATTGGTATCAGAGCATTGTTTATAGTAAACTAAGTATATTGAACCAAATAAGATATACAAACTATAAATGCAATGGGGACCAAATACCCTCTGACAAAACGTTTTCGTAAACAATATATTTTCTTTTAAAAATATACATTTTTACACGCATGCATCGGTCTCGTATCATAACAAAGTTTTCTAAAAAGTATTAAGGCAAGTTGCGACACTACGATTGGGCCAAGAGGTATGTAATTAAATCGAGAATAAATATAGCCTGATCAACTATATTTATCCTGGATTTGACCAGCGTATGTCGAGGAATGGTCATAGTGGACAACAAGTCAAAAACTTACCAAATAAATTTTCTAGACTTGCACATTCGAAATACTATAGGAGTAATGTTATGAAATATAAGGACAATGAAAAACCTGTACACCACAAGATATAGTTAAACTTAGGATGCCATTAAATAGAAATTTCGTTTCTTATAAAATTCTTATAACTATATCCTAGTACAGACAAAATGGCCGGATTCCATATACCGGGAGATCCCTACTACCCAAACCAAGGTAACGGTGAATGGATAGAAGAAGATCCAGAATAAGACCCAGAGGAAATCGAAGAGGAAGTTTGAGAGGAATTCGAAGTCGAAGAGGAAGTCAGAGAGGAATTCGAAGTCGAAGAGGAAGTCGGAGAGGAATTCGAGGAGGAAGAAGAAGTTACGGATGGAACAGACTCCGAGCCGGAAGTAATCAACCCTCCCGCTCCTCGTCCTCCCAAAGTCAGAATAGGTTACCAAGGTCCCATTCCCATTTGGGGAAGCCATCTCTACCATTGGAGCCATCAACTAGGTGTACGCCCTCCCTTCGGCATGTGTCGGGAGTTTTACAATGTCAGTGGGGGAGGCTCAGCTGATCGAGCACTTCCCGTTATTGTGGGCACAATAGCCACCCAAAACTACCAGTCAGACATGCAAGCGGCTAGAATTCGTGAGATCAATGCAGCTACACAGGGTAAGCTCCAAACGCACAACACGCCGCAAGTAGGACTTGCCCGACTCCAACAATTTTAATATAGAATAGGACCTCAGATAAAGTTTTTCTTGCTTTCTTTGAACTTGTAATCGGAGACCTCTAGATAGGTCAAGGTTTTCCAAAACAAGAAGCATAATGTAATGCACCGTATGTGTGACATATATATGAAGTATTTCTTTACATACCTCTCGAAACTTATAGAATTATCTAAATTGCTATATCTACTTTGAAACCATTAACTAAAATCAAAACAAACTACAAGATATAACTAACCCTCTAGTCTTTATTATTATTTCTCTACCAGAACATGCCTCCTCGTAGATCAACACGCAGAAACTCAGCTCCAACACCACCTCCACCACCCCCTCCAACTATGGATGCAGCTATGTTCCAAAATGCTGTAACAGCCACTGTAACCGCAGCGATGGCACAAATGAGTAACAACGGGTCAGGAGGAGGAATAAACAGCTTTACAAATGGCCAAAGCCAAGGCCGTTCCGGGGTATGTACTTACAAAGACTTCACCAACGACAAACCTATTCCCTTTTATTGGACTAGGGGAGTGATGGATTTATCCCAATGGATAGAGAAAACGGAAGCTGTGTTCGAAATTTGCGCGTGCCCTGAAGAAAGCAAAGTAAAATTTGCCGCCTTTACTTTCTCCGAACGAGCCCTGACGTGGTGGAACGGCCACGTCAAGACACTAACCCTAGTGGTGGCGAACTCCATGGGTTGGGAAAACCTGAAACAAATACTCCTACGAGAGTACTGCCCAAGAGGCGAGATTCAGAAGCTCGAACAGGAACTCTGGGGTCTTACGATGGTAGGCTCGGACATCGCAGGCTATACCAACATATTCAGTGACTTGATAATACTTTGCCCAGGAATGATGATCCTGGAAAGCCAAAAGGTGGAAAGGTATATATGGGGACTATCACCCCAACTTCGAGGGAGTGTGTTAGCCTCCAAACCCACGACGTTCGACAGCGCCAAGGAACTAGGGCAATCTCTCGTTGATCATGATGTCTGTCAAGGTGTCACGGCCGTCGTCGCTGAACCGACCAAAGGAAGCAACAACAACGACAACAATGCCAACAACAACAACAAGAAGAAGTTCTGGAACAAGAGAAAAGGGCAAACTTCGCAAGAATCTTCAAAGAAACAAATGGTGGCGGTCCATGCCGCTACTGCCCCCACTACAACTCCTGCTACCCCTGTGCCAGCAAAGCAATATGCTGGGAACCTGCCAAAGTGCAACAAATACAATTACCATCACCACGGTAATTGTCGTGAGATGCACTGTAAAAACTGCAACAGGAAAGGGCACACTGCCTGTTTCTGTAAGGCACCGGTGCGACCAATCACTCAAGTTCCTGGTACTGGAATAAGCCAGACATGTTATGGGTGTGGAGAAACTGGGCACTTCAAGAGGGATTGCCCCAAGGCAAAGAATGCTGGCAGTGTTGGGAGAGTGCTGGCGATAGGACAAAATGAAGCAATAGCTGATCCCACGGTGGTTACGGGTACGTTTCTCCTCGACAACATTTATGCATGCATACTCTTTGACTGCGGTGCGGAGAGAAGTTTTGTGAGTCATAAATTCAAACACCTACTTAATCAAAAACCCCAACCACTCAATAAAATATTCACTGTAGAAATGGCAAACGGTAAAACGGAAAGTGCAAGCGATATGTACGTAGGGTGCACATTAAATTTAAACGAGCACTTGTTTCAAATCGATCTTATGCCCATTTCAATAAGAAGTTTTGATGTCATCATCGGTATGGACTGGTTAAGCCTTCACCATGCCGATATACTTTGTCACAAAAGGGTCATTCGCCTCAATCTGTCAAACGGCGAAACTCTTGTCATTTATGGTGACAAACCTGGTGCGAATTTACAAACCATGTCCTGTGTTAAAGCACAAAAATATCTTCGCAAGGAATATCATGCCTTTCTAGCCCACGTAGTAGACAAGAAACAAGTATCAAATAACATTAAAGACATTCCGGAAGTCTGCAACTTCCCAGACATCTTTCCAGAAGATCTTCCAGGGATTCCACCAGAACGCCAAGTCGAGTTTAGAATCGACTTAATTCCCGGAGCTACTCCAGTAGCAAAATCGCCTTACCGTCTAGCCCCAGCCAAGATGCAGGAACTGTCCAATCAATTGAACGAGCTGTTGAGCAAAGGCTTCATAAGACCGAGCTTCTCACCATGGGGAGCACCGGTCCTATTCGTGAAGAAGAAGGACGGATCTTTTCGCATGTGCATCGATTACCGAGAGCTGAACAAACTCACGATTAAGAACCGATATCCCCTACCGTGCATAGACGATTTGTTCGACCAACTACAGATAGCAAGCTACTTCTCAAAAATCAATTTAAGATCTGGTTATCACCAACTGCGAGTGCTGGAAGGAGACATCCCCAAAACGGCATTCCGAACACGCTATGGTCACTACGAGTTTGTAGTGATGCCCTTTGGATTGAGAAATGCACCAGCGGTGTTCATGGACTTGATGAACCGAGTATGTCGTCCCTTCCTGGATAAATTCGTGATCGTGATCATAGATGATATACTCGTCTATTCAAGAAGCAAGGAAGAACACAGCCAACACCTCCGCCAAGTCTTGGAAACATTGAGGGCAGAAAAGCTATACGCAAAATTTTCAAAGTGCGAGTTTTGGATTCGGGAAGTAGATTTCTTAGGTCACGTGGTAAGCAAAGAGGGGATACACATGGATCCTTCCAAGATCAAAGCAATAGAGAATTGGGCGACTCCAAGAACCCCAACAGAAATCCGACAATTTTTGGGACTCGCCGGGTATTACCGAAGGTTCATACAAAAATTTTCGAAGATTGCTAAACCACTTACCACCCTAACTCAGAAGAGTGCGACCTTCGACTGGGGAGAAAAACAAGACATTGCGTTTCAAACACTAAAGCGAGCCTTATGTAGTGCGCCCATCCTAACCTTACTAAAAGGAACGGAGGACTTCGTGGTCTATTGTGATGCGTCAAACCAAGGACTTGGGTGTGTCCTGATGCAACGAGGGAAGGTCATCGCCTACGCCTCAAGGCAACTAAAGACGCCCGAAGTAAACTACACGACACACGATCTCGAGCTAGGAGCAGTCATTTTCGCTCTAAAGATATGGAGGCACTATCTCTACGGCACAAAATGTACAGTCTTCACTGATCATAAAAGCCTCCAGCATATCCTCAACCAGAAAGAACTCAACATGAGACAAAGGCGGTGGGTAGAACTACTAAATGATTACGAATGTGAAATTCGACATCATCCCGAAAAGGCTAACGTGGTGCTGATGCACTCAGCCGAAAGGAATACTCAGGCCGCCGAGTGAAGTCTCTAACTATGACAATCCATTCACACCTGTCCACGCAAATCAAGGAAGCCCAAATAGAAGCCTTGAAATCCAAAAATGTGACAGGGGAAGCCTTAAGGGGAATGGATAAGAATCTTGAAGTCAAGAGTGATGGAGTTCGTTACTTCATGGATCGAATCTGGACAACGAAGTTGGGCGGATTCAGGGAAGTCGTCATGAATGAAGCCCATAAGACACGATACTCCATACATCTCGGCTTCGATAAGATGTATTTGGACCTCAAGAAACTGTACTGGTGGCCGAACATGAAAGCTGAAATTACTACCTACGTGAGCAAATGTCTGACGTGCGCCAAAGTCAAGGTGGAATACCAAAAGCCCTCGGGATTGTTACAAGAACCAGAAATACCCGAATGGAAGTGGGAACGGATAACCGTGGACTTCATAACCAAATTACCCAAGACGGCAAGCGGACTCGACACCATCTGGGTGATCGTCGACAGGTTAACTAAATCTGCGCACTTCCTACTAATCAAAGAAACGAATAAATTGGAGAAACTAACTAGAACATACCTCAGGGAGATTGTACGGCTGCATGGTGTGCCAATATCCATTATCTCGGACCGAGATAGTAGATTCACCTCAAGGTTCTGGCAGAGATCTCTAGGAACGAGACTAGACATGAGTATTGCTTATCATCCACAAACTGACGGCCAGAGTGAGAGAACCATACAAACCCTAGAAGATATGTTGAGATCTTGCGTAATCGATTTTGGCAAAGCATGGGACACCCATTTACCATTAGTCGAGTTTTCGTACAATAATAGCTACCACACTAGCATCAAGACTGCCCCGTTCGAAGCCCTCTACGGCCATAAGTGCAGATCACCTTTGTGTTGGGCTGAAGTAGGTGACATACAGCTAGCAAAAGGGCAAGCAACAGACAACACTCTCACTGGGCCAGAAATCATAAGGGAAACTACGGAGAAGATTGTTCAGAACCGGGAACGACTGAAGGCATCAAGGGACAGACAAAAGAGTTATGCGGATAAAAGACGAAAACCCTTGGAATTCTAGGTTGGAGACCGTGTCCTACTAAAAGCCTCGCCCAGGAAAGGATTAATACGTTTTGGAAAGCGTGGGAAACTGAACCCAAGGTACATTGGACCATTCGAGATCCTTGCCAGGATCGGTCCGGTGGCTTACAAACTTCGATTACCTCAGGAATTCCACAAAGCACACCCCACCTTTCACGTATCAAACCTAAAAAAGTGCTTGTCTGATGAGACTCTTGTCATCCCTCTAGACGAAATTGCAACAAATGAGAATCTCCAATTCATAGAAGAACCAGTAGAGATCATGGATCAGGAAATTAAAAGAACTAAACAAAGCCGCATACCTATTGTAAAGGTCCGCTGGAATGCCAAGCGAGGACCTGAATATACCTGGAAACGCGAGCATCAGATAAAACAAAAGTACCTGTATCTCTTTCCTAACTTGTAAACTTTATCTTAGATTAAATTTCGGGATGAAATTCCTCTAACGGGGGGATGATGTGACAACCCTATATTTTTCCAAAAGCAATGTAACACTCAAAAGTCAAATACAACGAAACTATTTGGAATCAATGAAATTAGCCTCAAAAATAAAGTGTTCAAATATCTAAATTGGGATGCATCAAATGTTATATATCGTACCAAGATTTCCAAAAACATAAAGAACATTCGAAACCGGGTTATAATGAAGAAACTATGACCACTCAATTATTCACGACACACCCGGTAAAACATTATTTAACGTAAAAAGTGAAATTCCAATAAAATGCATTTTAGCCTTAAGTATCTAAACAAAAGTCGTAGAGTTCGTTAAACTGTAAACGTACATAAAAAGATCGCCCAAATTGGACCTCATATGAAGAAGTTACGAATTTTCAAAGTTTCATAACAACGATAGAGAGCTAAAAACTCGAATTAAAGATCGGACGATATTTAGCTAACGCAACCTAAACGAGAGTTGAAGGTCTCCACAATAGGAGTAAGATGATAAAAAGACAAACGAAAACAGACGTCTGATAAAGAAGTTATGAATTTTTAACGGACTTTAGCAGTCTCGGCCTATTAAAAACATAGTATTAAAAATAAATTCAAAACTAGCCGACGGAGTCTAAATGAAGTTGTAGAGCATAGTCTCACCTACGCGTGGATATAAAGAACGCGAAAAACGGAGCCCGTACGCGAAAGTTACGGAATTTAGAAGATGGAAGCCAGAATTACGACCAGCGTAATTCCAGAGTACGCCCAACGTACTCAAGTGCAGGGTCGAGTCCCATCGGTTGCAAGCTCTACGCCTAGCTAGACCCGAGTCGTAAGCCATGACGCAAAGTTACGCCCAGCATAACGCATACGCCTAGCGTACTCTGGTGGTACGCCTAGTGTACTCGCGCCTTCAACCCTCTAAATAGAAGGCATGAACCGTGGAATTTGGCACACATTTCTCAAACTCTCACTCACTTTCACACACTTGTGCACACCAGAGGCCATCCCGACACCCTCGGTTCCACACCCGAGCCCCCAACGAAGGTTCTACGTTACCGAGATCCCCGAGAAGCTCGAAGACGCAGCTCTCCGCAGTTGAAGTTCTGCTCGACTCTAGTCTCACCATCTTCAAAACAAACAACTGAGTTCATACCCCTACTTTTCAAGCCTTTTCATGTTTTAGGGGGGGGGGATACAAGTACAATACAAGAAAACGTATCGTTTTATAAAAATATAAACGCAACATCAATCTTATTATTATTCGATACCAACATCCTACTTTACGTATAAAGTTTAGTATATCACCAAGTTATTTTCACCAAATGAAACATACTTTCTGAAAAACTATAATGGGTATAGTTTGCGAGTTATTCAAACATTCTTACGTATACATCTTTAAAAACCAATACTTTCATCTAAAGTGAAATAAAGACTTTCTTATCGTAAATCAATTTATACTATGTGATGTGAGATATTCAAACTTCAACGTACTCTTATGTATGCATTTCAAGTCCTGTATTTTAAGCCATAATCTCTTGGAGGGAGAGCGTGATACTTGTGTATAGATCTATACGGGATTGACAACTCCGCACCTAAAGTGTTAGCTGTAGTTAGACCGACAGGTTTGGGGTGACAAACGTCATAACACTACAACACCTGAAGAATGTTGTTACAGGCATTCTGTGTCAATAGTATTGTGACAACCCGAAACTTCTAACCCATGTAATTGATCTGTGTTTCAGCACTAAAACTTGAGTTCATTGTCTTTTATTAAATCTTGTGAGTCCATATTGGGTGCGTTAGACTTAGTATAATTTAGATATGAGTCTTAGGAAGGGTTGGAGAGTGTTTAGTATTACAAAATCGGGCCAAAAGTCACCAAATAAGGTGTGTGCGACCACACACTTGTGTGTGCGTCCACACACCTGTGTGTACGACCACACACCCAACCGCAAACACCCTCAACCTCACACCCAATTCAATTTATGGATGGATACCTCTTCATTCATTCATTTAGATGTTCTCTTCCCTCTCTCTACTTTCTCTCTCTAAATCATCAACTAAGTACACTTGGAAGGCTTCATAATCGTGATCTACTTCATCTTTAAGCTAAGTATATTGGTAAACACTTGAATCCCAAGCATAAAACTTTTATATTCATCATATTCATCATCCCATGAAGGTGTACGGCCGCACACCTTCATATGGGGGCAGCACACATTCAAAACTCCCAAGTATGAAGAGCATACACTTCAAAAGTCAACATATGGACTCAAATGAGAAGTGTACGGCCGCACACTCCTGTGTACGGCCACACACACCCTCTGTACGACCGCACACTCTTGTGTGCTGCCTCACACACACTCCTGGCCGCACTCCCCAGCCGCACACTCATTTTCAAGATCATACACCCACTCTAATACCCATTTTTGGCCCTAAACTTGCATAAATCATTAAGTTTGGATCATAGGACACTTATTCTTAGTAATTCCAAGCCCTAAGGATGTTTTCCCATAATGTTTAGTCATGGAAAACCTTAGTTCTAACTCATTTATGTGTCATCACATGAAAAATAGGGGCCATAGGAGTTCAGGGCATCCGTTGACACTATCTCTACATTAAGCGGTGAGTTCATACCCTTACCCTTTTTCACTGTTTTTAACTATTTTCAGGGGGGAACACAAGCAAAGTACAAGGGGTTTCTTGTACTCAAAAATTGTTTTCATGTGTGTGTTTCACATTTTATATGCTACTAACACTGATCGTTACAACCAATAATCGTTTGAACATGCAGATCACGTAAACATATATTTGTGAAATGAAATTTAAACTGTTATGTTTTACATATATTTCACAAATGATTTTCCACATTTTATTAGTTAAAAGCATGACATTGAATCTTTGAACATAGAACTTGTACACTGTTTTGTCCTCGGTAACACTCCACAGAGATACGCGAGTGGAGGATTAGCATATTATTATTAGTAAATTTGTTAGTCCTATATGATTGGAGATACGTCCTCGGTGAACACTCCACAGAGATACGCGAGTGGAGGACTACACCCGTAACCAGAATCTCTGGGTTTAGAGAGCGTGACTTGAGTGTATAGATCTATACGGGGCTGACTACCCCACACCTGGCTGCTAGCTACAGCCGAACCGAAATGGTTCAAGGGTGACGAAAGTCATAAGGTGATGTGGACTACTTATTGCCATATCTAGTCTATTGTATGGTTATGCAACTCGTAATTAGGATATCAGTGATTTACTTAATAGTAATAACGAATAACTTAACACATTTTACAAGATAACCAGGTTTCAGAATACATCTTTTCCATTGATAACCAACATTCAGGAAAGTATGGGGCTTTCCTGGGAAACGTTTACATAACTAGAAATGTGTAACAAAATGGATAACTTTACATCTGTTACAATTGGTAAAAACACAATCAGGAAAGTATGGGACTTTCCTGGGGATACATTGGTACGTAACCAGAACAGTATAACAAACCAGATAACATAATTGTACATTTTCACAAGAGTAAACGTATTTTCAATGTACAACTATACTTTACATGTTGAGAACAAAAACCAATCTTTTTAAGAAAATATGGGATTTTCTTGGTGTATGTAACATTTTCAGAAATAGAAAGGAAACTTGAACAGTTTCACAAAACAAAAACCGCTTATGAACTCACCAACGTTATGCTGATTCTCAAATCGCTTGTGTTCTCAGGTCAGCGTTAGAACAGGTACCCGAAGATCATTTTGTTCCAGGTCGGAATATGCAGAAGACTTGTCTCGTTTTGTTTATATATACTATGTATCACAACTGTACAACTTACTTTTGAAACAAATGTAAACTTTCCTATATGTAATGTAATGGTTGTTTTACTTTACTTCTATGTGTATTGGATTTGATACTCAACATGGAGTCAACCCCGGAAATGTTTCCGCCTTCGGTTTTCGGGGTGTGACAGATTGGTATCAGAGCCCTTGTTTATAGTGAATAAAGTATACCAAACCTTACATGGTATAAAACTATAAACACTAAAAGGGCCTAAGTGCTCTGAATTAAAAGTATCTTCAAACTATAAGTATTTTCAAAAGTATACAAGTATACCGAACCGTCGAGATCCGTAACTACAAGTAGAACAAAACATAAGTAAATGGGTGTTGTGTACTACGGTTAAACCTGGGCAGTTATGTAGTCGTGTCTAGGATCAATATAGCCTGGCCAACTATATTCATTCGAGACACGACCAACATGTGCTTGGGAGTGACTGTGGTATGCGGCATGCCTAAAACTTACCCTAATACCACAAACATTGAGCCAGTGTCGTAGCGAATCATGAAATACTATGGGAGTATATCTCAAGCCAATCCTTCGTAGAAATCCTCGTTCACGTATAGATCCTTGATCATTCCGTTAGCGATAGTTTACCTGCTTTGATAACTCTTTCATGCTTTATCGCTTATTCGGAATATATATCTGTCATATCTCTCGATTCGATTCAGAGGACTTATCATCCTCTCTTTCTTGATCTTATTAGATCAAGATGCCTCCCATAAAGAGACCCAACTCCAAGACCAACAACCCTCCGCCACCACCTCCTCCTGAAATTGACCCCGTGGTATTTCAGGCAGCTGTTACCGCCGTGGTGGCAGTTGCTATGTCTCAATTAAACACCCATGGTTCCGGTGGTTCAGGAGGTGGTACTCAAACTCAGGATCAAGAAAGCAATCAGGGACACCGAAAGGAGGGTTCCTATAAGGACTTCATGAATGCGAAACCAACATCCTTCGATGGCACTGGAGGTGTCATTTCCTTATCCCGATGGTTCGAGAAAATCGAATCCATTTTCGAAATCTGTGCCTGTGCGGAATCTGACAAGGTCAAATTCGCAGCCTGTACCTTTCTCGACAAAGCCTTGACTTGGTGGAATGGCCGAGTCAAATCTCTGACCCTACCCGTAGCCAATGCCATGGGCTGGGAAGCCATGAAAGAACTCTTGATAGCCGAATACTGCCCCCGTGGTGAAATGCAGAAACTAGAGCACGAGTTCTGGAACCTGAAGATGAAAGGTTCTGACATTGCTGCATACACTTCCCGATTCGATGATCTCGCACTTCTCTGCCCGGGACTAGTCACTCCTGAAAGTAAAAAGATCGAGAGGTTCATTTGGGGGTTAACTCAACCAACAAAGGGTCATGTCTTAGCTGCTCATCCGGATACCTATGATAGTGCCAAGACTTTAGCTGTCACACCCCAAAACCGAGAACGGCGGAAACGTTCTGGGGCGGAGGACGTCATGTTTGATATCAACAACAATGTAAAGTAGTAAACAAGCAACAACATCATCCATTGCATTAATAAAATGATTATTATACAATTGTATTCTGTCAAATTTTGATAAACACTACAAGCATAAATCAAAATGAAAGATAAGTCTTGAATAAGCTTCATCTTCCTTTTTCCCTGCATCGGTACCTGTCTATGATGACCTGAGGATACAAGTAATTTTGAAAACAAGTATCAGCTTTAAAGCTGGTGAGATCATAAGTATTAATGTGTCTTAATTTGTGAAAACTTATAATTTCTAAGACTTGACATTGCTTTGAAAGAAAACGAGTATAAGTATGAAAATATTTGTAGCTCAACTGTATATGTTTGAAAATCCCTAGAAATCCCTATGATTCCTATTAGTAACAAAAGGAGTCTTCTACCAAGACTTAACTGTTCTGTGTGTGTGTGTCTCTTGTAAGAGTATGTATTTTTCCAAAGTATAACTATCATTACTCAAAATATAGATTGTATATTTATGTTTAAGTGAGGTTATCACTGAAATATGTACTGGAAAAATTAACGTAGTACTAAATCGTAGCTCTTAAAGGGCTACTATTTATCAACAGATAGCATCTACATTACCGCGCTTCCTATGAAAAATTCACGAAGTGAATGTAATGGGAAAGAAATGGTACTATGGTGTAGTGTCGAACTACAACCGTACCTATTACCTTAAATCTAGGGTAATCCCACCAAGTACCACAGTATTTGGATATATATAGATATATACATCAATACACCGATACTCAACTTGCCTTATTTGATGGATAAGGTATAATGTGATGTCTAGATCCCAGACTGTTTCGCTCCCCTATCAAAGGGATTTTAGGACCTACACACGACCCCTGCATGAATGCAAGCCGTGAGCATCACATTACCTGCAATCATGTATACTCGATATAACAATCACAATCGTAGTGTGTTTTATCAGTATAGTTAGATCCTAAACTGGTTCTGAGCTATAGCCCCTAGTGACGTCTATCCTATGTATATGAAAGCGTACTCATGTAAGTGTGATCATGTAATTGTACTTATGGTGTACTGAAATGTTCTACGTGTGCTAGCTGTAATGTGTGTTCTCTCCATCTAGCAAGTATTGTCACGTAAGCGTTCTAGTATAATTGTATATGTTCTCGTCCTAGTATAGATGTATATGTATTGTACAGCAATGTTCTAGAAAGTATTGACTCATGAATGAACTGACTCGTTGTATGATATCGCGTTCTAGTAATGGTTCTAGTATCTTCCTGAACTACCCAAATGGTAGCTTGCTAGTAATCTAAGTGGTACGTATGGTCGTGGATGTATACCCTTGCTACCCAAGGGCATAGGATGAACTAGAAGAACCTTTTATGACTTTATATGTACACATGATATATAACTAATATTTAAACGACCTTCGGACGAGTATCCAATATCCCACCAGACCACATCTCAAGGCGCGAAAAGGAAATAGGGTGGATAGCCTTCCTAAGTCTTTTAAACATTTCTTATATAACTATACATATAGAGGCATGCAATTTATAATATAAAAGCATAAATAAGTTTGGTAAAACATTTGAAACATAAATATTAGTTTAAGGAAAGATCGACTTGATGTCAATCTATAAAACAATTTGAAGGCATAAGTTTGATAAAACAATATAAGTATAAGGAACATTTGTTTGAAACACAGTTGTAAATAAGTTTGAAATATGATAAACAGAGTAAGAGGTACAGTGTAATAAGGAGTTTAAAACATATAAAATGTTTATAAAAGTCATTTGAAGGAAACTGTTTGGTAAAACGGCTAATGAGTAGCCAAATCTTTTGAATGTTGTATATTAATCACATGTGATTGATGTAATAAGTAATATACTCCTACTTACTAATCACATGCGATTGACATAATAAGTAGCATGATTCTACTTGTATCCCCCCCATAAAGCATTTAAAAGTAGTTTAAAACATTATTTAAGGGGTATGAACTCACTTGATTGAAGTGGTTGATTTGAAATAGTCTAGAGAAGAATCGAGCAGAACTTCGACAGGAAGAGTTGAAAACGCGGGAAAATCTCGGGATTCTCGGGAATCTCGAGAACACAAAACCTTCCTTCGGGATTTGAAGGTGAAAACCGGGTCTTTGGGAGGGTCTCGGGGGCTTAAATGCAGAGTTTCGGCGCGGGAAAGAAAGGAACTGAGCAATGGAGCTCGGAACCCTTGAAATCTATTTATAGGGGCATTTTTGGGGTGTGCCACGTCGTGGCAAGTGATGGCCACGTCGTGGGGAGTCATACCTATCCTCTTCCATTGATTGGACGCCCTCAGTCACTTGCCGGGTCGCGGCAAGCTTGTGCCACGTCGTGGCGCCTGACAGCATCGGATTTTGGACCCCGAACTTGTAAAATCCATAACTTTCGCATACGAGCTCCGTTTTCGACGTTCTTTATATGCACGCGTAGCTAAAAACATGATCTACAAATCTCGTTTAGACTTCATCAGCAAATTCTGACTTTATTTTTAACTATTTATTTTTAACGGGCCGGGACACGAAAAGTCCGTTAAAATTCCATAACTTCTTCATCCGATGTCCGTTTTCGTCAGACTTTTTGCCGTTGCGCTACTAATGTTGAGACCTTAGATTCTCATTTAGGTTGCTTTGGTCAAAAGTATCTCGAGCTCTATTTCGAGTTTTTAGCTGTCTACTGCTATACCCGAATCTTGGAAAAATCATAACTTCCTCATACGAAGTCAGATTTGGACGTTCTTTTTATGTACGCTCACGGTTTGAGGTTATCTATAACTTTCATTTAGATACTTAAGGCTAAAAACTATTGCATCGAAATTTCGCGTTTTTCGTTTAATCGCTGATGCCGGTTTTGCCGAGAATCTTCGGTTGGTCATAACTTCTTCGTTATAACTCGGATTTTAGGGTTCTTTATATGTACGAAAACCTTGATACGATTCCTACTACTTTATTTAACCCAAACAAGATTTTAGGAAAGTTATATTTTGACCTAAATTTGATTGGTTTACATTACATTGTCTCGAAATATTGGGTTGTCACATTAGCCCAAACCCTAATTGATCACGGTGATGATGTCAAAGAAACCACTACCACTCCTGAGCCGATCAAGAGTAGTGGTGAGAAAAGAAAATTCTGGAAGAAGAAGAAGGGTCAATCTTCCCAAGGGTCCTCCAAAAGACAGCAAACAGTAGCAGTCCATGCTGCTACTACCCCCGTTGCTGTTGTTTCTGTTGTGGGATCCACAGCTCCAACTACTACCAGCCGGTATGCTGGTAATCTTCCCCACTGTGACAAGTGCAAATACCATCACAACCCCGGCCCTTGCGAGAATTATCATGTACCAATTGTGGTAAGAAGGGGCACACGGTCCGATTCTGTAAAGCTTCGGCCCAATCGGCCAATCAATCATCTGGAGCAGGCGTTGGCCAAGCCTGCTATAACTGTGGGGAGGTTGCGCACTTTAAAAGGGACTGCCCCAAGAAGTCTACAACCGATAACACCGGGAGAGTCCTAGCCATAGGACGGGAGGAAGTGGTCGCTGATCCCACTGTTGTCTCGGGTATGTTCCTTCTCGACAACTCATATGCTAGTATTCTTTTCGATTCGGGTGCTGAAAGAAGCTTTGTTAGTCATTCGTTCAAACATAACCTAAAACATAATCCCCAACCTTTAACTGAAACATTTACCGTCGAGATGGCTAATGGTGAGACAAAAAGCGCTAACGAGATATTCGTAGGTTGTACCCTTACCCTGAACGACCATTCATTTCCTATCGATCTCATGCCAGTTTCCATAAAGAGCTTTGATTTCATCATTGGCATGGATTGGTTGAGTTCCAATCATGCTGATATCCTCTGTTTCGAAAAAGCCATCCGTCTCAACCTTCCTTTGGATCAAACTCTCACAATCTATGGCGATAAACTCAGTTCCAATCTTCGTATCATTTCCTGCATCAAAGCTCAAAAGCTCCTGCGAAAGGAGTGCATAGCGTTCTTGGCCCATGTAATCAATGAGAATCAGGAAGTTAAAGACCTCTCGAGCATCCCCGAAGTCTGTAACTTTCCTAATGTGTTTCCCGAAGAGCTTCCAAGAATTCCTCCCGAGCGTCAGGTCGAGTTTCGTATTGACCTAATTCCTGGAGCTACTCCCGTAGCGAAGTCTCCGTATCGCTTAGCTCCAGCAGAAATGCAGGAGTTATCTAGCCAACTCAATGAGTTGCTTAGTAAAGGATTCATTAGACCGAGTTCCTCACCCTGGGGAACTCCGGTATT
This sequence comes from Lactuca sativa, assembly GCF_002870075.4. Lineage (NCBI taxonomy): Eukaryota > Viridiplantae > Streptophyta > Magnoliopsida > Asterales > Asteraceae > Lactuca > Lactuca sativa. Next base: position 132,798,053 of record NC_056631.2, read on the forward strand.
GTTTGTCAAGAAGAAAGATAGATCCTTTCGGATGTGTATCGATTATCGCGAGCTGAACAAGTTGACCGTCAAAAACCGATATCCTCTTCCACGAATAGATGACCTCTTCGATCAACTCCAGGGAGCCAGTTACTTCTCCAAGATAGAACTTCGGTCAGGGTACCATCAGCTACGAGTTCATGAGAGTGATGTGTCCAAAACAGCTTTCAGAACTCGATATGGACACTACGAGTTCGTAGTGATGCCCTTCGGTCTAACTAACGCACCGGCAGTGTTCATGGACCTGATGAACTGGGTGTGTCGTCCCTATCTGGACAAGTTCGTCATCGTATTCATTGACGACATACTTGTATACTCCAGAAGCGAAGAAGATCACAAACAACACTTGAGGCTAGTGTTGGAAACCCTTAGATCCGAGAAGTTGTACGCGAAATTTTCCAAGTGTGAGTTATGAATTCGGAAGATAACTTTCCTCGAATATGTGGTAAGCGAAGAGGGTATTCATGTAGATCCTTCCAATATTAAAGCGATAGAGAATTGGTTGGCACTAAAGACACCCACAGAAATTCGACAATTCTTGGGTCTCGCCGGCTATTATCGGAGATTTATCCAGAATTTTTCCAGAATCGCCAAACCCTTAACCACTCTAACACAGAAAGGTGTACCCTCTTGTTGGAGTGATAAGCAAGAAACCGCGTTCCAGACGTTGAAGAAAGCCTTGTGCAGCGCGCTTGTTCTGTCCCTACCCGAAGGGACAGAGGACTTTGTTGTCTTCTGCGATGCGTCCAATCAAGACTTAGGTTGTGTGCTTATGCAAAGAGGATAAGTAATTGCTTATGCCTCTAGACAACTGAAAGCACACGAGGTCAACTATACCACACATGACTTGGAATTAGGAGCCGTAGTCTTTGCATTGAAGATTTAGAGACATTACCTCTACGGAACCAAGTGCACGATCTTCACTGACCACAAGAGCCTGTAGCACATCTTTGATCAGAAAGCCTTGAACATGAGGCAACGGCGATGGGTAGAACTACTCAGCGATTATGAGTGTGAAATCCGTTATCATCCTGGCAAGGCCAATGTGGTAGCAGATGCCCTTAGCCGAAAGGAAAGTTCGGTCTGTAAAGTGAAGAACCAGACAAATGACCATCCATTCTAACTTACCCATGCAAATCCGAGAAGCCCAGTTAGAAGCGCTGAAACCCGAGAACGTGTCGATCGAAGCCTTAAGAGGAATGGAAAAGAAACTTGAGATTAGGGGCGACGGAGTCTATTGCTTCATGGATCGGATCTGGATTCCAAAGTCCGGAGGATTCAGGGAGACTGTTATGGAGGAAGCACACAAGACCAGATACTCTGTTCACCCGGGGTTCAGACAAGATGTACCTAGATCTCAAGAAACAATACTGGTGGCCAAACATGAAAGCTGAGATAGCTATATTTGTGGGCAAGTGCTTGACTTGTGCCAAGGTGAAAGTCAAATATCAGAAACCCTCGGGTCTGCTCCAGCAGCCTGAGATACCTGAATGGAAATGGGAGATGATTACCATGGATTTTATCACCAAGTTACCCAAGTGTCCGAGTGGGTACGATACCATTTGGGTAATTGTCGATCGTCTGACAAAGTTCGCTCACTTCATTCCGATCAAAGAGTTATTCAAGATGGAAAGACTCGCGAGGATTTATATCCAAGAGGTAGTCCGACTGCACGGTGTACCTACATCCATTATCTCTGATCGAGATAGTAGGTTTACCTCTAGATTTTGGCAGTCACTCCAAAAGGCTCTTGGAACCAAATTAGACATGAGCACAGCGTATCATCCTCAGACCGATGGACAAAGTGAGAGAACTATCCAAACCCTGGAGGACATGCTTAGAGCATGTGTCATTGATTTTAGAAAGTCGTGGGACACACATCTACCTTTGATCGAGTTCTCATACAACAATAGTTACCACACCAGCATCAGGGTTGCCCCGTTTGAAGCCCTATACGGTCGTAAGTGCAGATCCCCTCTGTGCTGGGCCGAGTTGGGGGACACACAGCTAGCCAAGAGTCGAATCCCCGACAGTGCTCTCACTGGTCCTGAAATCATCCGTGAAACCACTGAGAAGATCATCCAAATCCAAGAACGATTGAAAGCTTCACGAGATTGCCAAAAGTGTTACGCTGATAACCGCAAGAAACCTCTGGAATTCCAGGTTGGAGACTGTGTCTTGTTGAAGGTCTCGCCCTGGAAAGGCACAGTACGCTTTGGAAAGCGTGAGAAACTTAACCCTAGGTACATTGGACCCTTCGAGATCCTCGCCTGGATCGGTCCGATAGCCTATAAACTTCGTTTACCCCATGAGCTCAGTAACATCCATCCCGTCTTCCATGTTTCAAATCTCAAGAAGTGCCTATCCGATGAAACCCTAGTAATTCCTTTAGACGAGATCGAGATCAGTGAAAACCTCAATTTCATGGAGGAACCGATCGAAATCATGGATCGAGAAGTCAAACGTACAAAGCAAAGCCGCATCCCGTTAGTGAAGGTCCGCTGGAATGCCAAGCGGGGACCGAAGTTCACTTAGGAGCGTGAAGACTCGATGAAACAGAAGTATCTGCATCTCTTTCCAGATCTATGATTTGTATCTTGACTTGTATCTTAATTTTGAATTTCGGGACGAAATTCCCTCTAACAGGGGGATAATGTGACAACCCGAAACTTCTAACCCATGTAATTGATCTGTGTTTCAGCACTAAAACTGGAGTTCATTGTCTTTTATTAAATCTTGTGATTCCATATTGGGTGCTTTAGACTTAGTATAATTTAGACATGAGTCTTAGAAAGGGTTGGAGAGTGTTTAGTATCACAAAATCGGGCCAAAACTCACCAAATAAGGTGTGTGCGGCCACACACTTGTGTATGCGGCCACACACCTGTGTGTACGGCCACACACCTGTGTGTACGGCCACACACCCAACCGCAAACACCCTCAACCTCACACCCAATTCAATTTATGGATGGATACCTCTTCATTCATTCATTTAGATGTTCTCTTCCCTCTCTCTAGTTTCTCTCTCTAAATCATCAACTAAGAACACTTGGAAGGCTTCATAATCATGATCTACTTCATCTTCAAGCTAAGTATATTGGTAAACACTTGAATCCCAAGCTTAAAACTCATTATGTTCATCATATTCATCATCCCATGAAGGTGTACGGCTGCACACCTTCATATGGGGGCAGCACACATTCAAAACTCCCAAGTATGAAGAGCATACACTTCAAAAACTCAACATATGGACTCAAATGAGGAGTGTACGGCCGCACACACCCTCTGTACGGCCGCACACTCTTGTGTGCTGCCTCACACACACTCCTGGCCGCACTCCCGAGCCGCACACTCATTTTCAAGACCATACACCCACTCTAATACCCATTTTTGGCCCTAAACTTGCATAAATCATTAAGTTTGGATCGTAGGACACTTATTCTTAGTAATTCCAAGCCCTAAGGATGTTTTCTCATCATGCTTAGTCATGGAAAACCTTAGTTCTAACTCATTTATGTGTCATCACATGAAAAATAGGGGCCATAGGAGTTCAGGGCATCCGTTGACACTCGATCTGTACATTAAGCGGTGAGTTATTTAATACCATAAAACTAAAGGAATGTTGTATTGATGAACCCGACGGATATACCTAATGTCTTTTCTCTTCTTTTATTTTTTATTGCCCTCCTGTCGTCAATTGACAGTTGACAGTATTATTTATATATATATATATAATTTGATATGGCTTTGATATGATTTAGGGCTCAATAAAATTCCCAAATCAGAGTTTGGTAAATCATTTTTTTTTGCATCTCCTGCTCTCCCTTACCCTTTTTCACTGTTTTTAACTATTTTCAGGGGGGAACACAAGCAAAGTACAAGGGGTTTCTTGTACTCAAAAATTGTTTTCATGTGTGTTTCACAAATGATTTTCCACATTTTATCAGTTAAAAGCATGACATTGAATCTTTGAACATAGAACTTGTACACTGTTTTGTCCTCGGTAACACTCCACAGAGATACGCGAGTGGAGGATTAGCATATTATTATTAGTAAATTTGTTAGTCCTATATGATTGGAGACACGTCCTCGGTGAACACTCCACAGAGATACGCGAGTGGAGGACTACACCCGTAACCAGAATCTCTGGGTTTAGAGAGCGTGACTTGAGTGTATAGATCTATACGGGGCTGACTACCCCACACTTGGCTGCTAGCTACAGCCGAACCGAAATGGTTCAAGGGTGACGAAAGTCATAAGGTGATGTGGACTACTTATTGCCATATCTAGTTATCGTATGGTTATGGAACTCGCAATTAGGATATCAGTGATTTACTTAATAGTAATAATGAATAACTTAACACATTTTACAAGATAACCAGGTTTCAGAATACGTCTTTTCCATTGATAACCAACATTTAGGAAAGTATGGGGCTTTCCTGGGAAACGTTTACATAACTAGAAAAGTGTAACAAAACGGATAACTTTACATCTGTTACAATTGGTAAAAACACAATCAGGAAAGTATGGGACTTTCCTGGGTATACATTGGTATGTAACCAGAACAGTATAACAAACCAGATAACATAACTGTACATTTTCACAAGAGTAAATGTATTTTCAATGTACAACTATACTTTACATGTTGAGAACAAAAACCAATCTTTTTAAGAAAATATGGGATTTTCTTAGTGTATGTAACATTTTCAGAAATAGAAAGGAAACTTGAACAGTTTCACAAAACAAAAACCGCTTATGAACTCACCAGCGTTATGCTGATTTTCAAATCGCTTGTGTTCTCAGGTCGGCGTAAGAGCAGGTACCCGAAGATCATTTTGTTCCAGGTCGGAATATGCAGAAGACTTGTCTCGTTTTGTTTATATCTACTATGTATCACAACTGTGCAACTTACTTTTGAAACAAATGTAAACTTTCCTATATGTAATGTAAATGTTGTTTTAGTTTACTTAGTATGTGCGTTGGATTTGATACTCAACATGGAGTCAACCCCGGAAATGTTTCCGCCTTCGGTTTTCGGGGCGTAACAAGTATGGTTATAAGACTCACACGAAAGTATAAAAACAAGCTTGATTTACGTGACTCATATATGCATTCAGTATTTACATTATTTTGAGTATAAAATTTATCTTTATCATTTAAGTACGAAAGATACTAACGCCCTCCAACTTTGGGAACTTTTCAAACTAAATGTGGAAAATATTGGATTTCTGTAAATTACGTTCATCTATTTTACTCCAAAAAGACATACTTTTTCAGTACAAAAATACTTATGAACTCACTAACTTTATTGTTGACACTTTTCAAAACCACTTGTATTTCACAGAGAATCAGAACAGGTAACTACCAGCTTTTGAAGAAGGAACGCTAAAGGCGTTTATTATCAAACATTTTAAATCATCATATTGTAATATTCTTTTGGAAACATGTATAACGCAACAATGTACGTTTTTTTTATTATATATATGATGGTTGTGTTACTTTCTTTACGATATTCAATTGCTATGGTACTACGTGAAGTCATTTGCCCCCGAAAGTTTCCGCCATAATGGTTTGGGGGTATGATAGCTTTGATGAGCATTCTTTCATTCTTGAGTTCCACATTAGAAGTCTATGCAATTTTTCAAAGCTTTGATGAGTAATGTTTCATTATAGAGTTCCATAATAGATGTAGTTTTCGCAATTTAGCAAAGCTATTATGAGCATCGTTTAATTCTTGAGTTCCACCATAGAAGTCTATTCAATTTAAGGTAAGCCTTGATGAGCATTGTTTCATTCTTGAGTTCCACATTAGAAGTCTATGAAATTTAGCAAAGCTTTGATTTGCATTGTTTAATTCTTGAGTTCCACAATAGATGTAGACTTTGGAATTTAGCTAAGCTTTGATGAGCATTGTTAAATTCTTGAGTTCCACAATAAAAGTCAATGCAATTTAAGCAAAGCTTTGTGAGCATTGTTTCATTCTTTAGTTCCACGTTAGAAGTCTATGCAATTTAACAAAGCTTTGATGTGCATTGTTTAATTGTTGAGTTCCACAGTAAAAGTAGTCTTCACAATTTAGCAAAGCTTTGATGAACATTGTTTTATTCTTGAGATCCACAATGATGTGGTGTTTTTAGTTTAGCAAAGCTTTTATTAGCATTGTTTAATTCTTGAGTTCCACAATAGAAGTCTATGCAATTTATAAAGGTTTTGATGAGCATTGTTTAATTCTTTTGTTCCACGTTATAAGTAGTCTTCACTATTTAGCAAAGCTTTGATGAGTATTGTTACAATAAATGTCTATGCAATTTAAGCAAACCTTTGATGAGCATTCTTTCATTCTTAAGTTCCACATTAGAATTCTACGCAATTTTGCAAATCTTTGATGAGTATTGTTTAATTCATGAGTTCCATAATAGATGTAGTCTTCGCAATTTAGCAAAGCTATTATGAGAATCATTTAATTCTTGAGTTCCACAATAGAAGCCTATGCTATTTAAGCAAAGCTTTGATGACCATTGTTTGATTCTTGAGTTCCACAATAAAAGTCTATGCAATTTAGCAAAGCTTTGATGAGCATTGTTTCATTCTTGGGCTCTACGTTGGAAGTCTATGCAATTTTGCAAAGCATTGATGACCACTATTTAATTCTTGAGTTCCATAATATAAATAGTCTTTGCAATTTAGCAAAGCTTTGATGAGCATTGTTTAATTCTTGAGTTCCACAATCGTGTATTCAATTTAAGCAAAGCTTTGATGAGCATTGTTTAATACTTGAGTTCCACATTAGAAGTCTACACAATTCAGCAAAGCTTTGATGAGCATTGTTTAATTCTAAAGTTCCACAATAGAAGTAATATTCGCCATTTAGCAAAGGTTTGATGAGCTTTGTTTAGTTCTTTAGTTCCACAATTGAAGTCTAAGCAATTTCAGCAAAGCTTTGATGAGCATTCTTTCATTCTTGAGTTCCACATTAGAAGTCTATGCAATTTTGCAAAGCTTTGATGAGTAATGTTTCATTCTAGAGTTCCATAATAGATGTAGTCTTCGCAATTTAGCAAAGCTATTATGAGCATCGTTTAATTCTTGAGTTCCACCATTGAAGTCTATTCAATTTAAGGAAAGCTTTGATGAGCATTGTTTCATTCTTGAGTTCCACATTAGAAGTGTACGCAATTTAGCAAAGCTTTGATTTGCATTGTTTAATTCTTCAGTTCCACAATAGATGTAGACTATTCAATTTAGCTAAGCTTTGATGTGCATTGTTTCATTCGTTAGTTCCACGTTAGAACTCAATGCAATTTAACAAAGCTTTGATGTACATTGTTTAATTCTTTAGTTCCACAGTAGTAGTAGTCTTCGTAATTTAGCAAAGCTTTGATGAACATTGTTTAATTCTTGAGATCCACAAATGATGTAGTGTTTTCAGTTTAGCAAAGATTTTATGAGCATTGTTTAATTCTTGAGTTCCAAAATAGAAGTCTATGCAATTTACAAAGGTTTTGATGAGCAGTGTTTAATTCTTGAGTTCCACATTATAAGTAGTCTTCGCTATTTAGCAAAGCTTTGATGAGTATTGTTTATTTCTTGAGTTCCACAATAAAAGTCTATGGAATTTAAGCAAACCTTTGATGAGCATTCTTTCATTCTTGAGTTCCACATTAGAATTCTATGCAATTTTGCAAATCTTTGATGAGTATTGTTTAATTCTAGAGTTCCATAATAGATGTAGTCTTCGCAATTTAGTAAAGCTATTATGAGCATCGGTTAATTCTTAAGTTCCACAATAGAAGTCTATGCAATTTAGCAAAGCTTTGATGAGCATTGTTTAATTCTAGAGTTCCAAAATAGAAGTAGTCTTCGCAATTTAGCAAAGGTTTAATGAGCATTGTTTAATTCTTTAGTTCCAAAATAGAAGTCTAAGCAATTTGAGCAAAGCTTCGATGAGCATTGTTTCATTATTGAGTTCCACATTAGAAGTCTATGCAATTTTGCAAAGTATTGATCAGCACTGTTTAATTCTTGAGTTCCACAATAAAAGTAGTCTTTGCTATTTAGCAAAGCTTTGATGAGCAATGTTTAATTCTTAAGTTCCATAATAGAAGTCTATGCAATTTAAGCAAAGATTGGATGAGCATTGTTTCATTCCTGAGTTCCACATTAGATGTCTACGCAATTTAGCAAAGCTTTGGTTTGCATTGTTTAATTCTTGAGTTCCAGAATAGATGTAGACTTTGCGATTTAGCTAAGCTTTGATGAGCATTGTTAAATTCTTGAGTTCCACAATAGAAGTCTATGCAATTTATGCAAAGCTTTGATGAGCATTGTTTCATTCTTTAGTTCCATATTAGAAGTCTATGCAATTTAGCAAAGCTTTGATGTGTATATTTTAATTCTTGAGTTCCACAGTAGAAGTAATCTTTGCAATTTAGAATAGCTATGATGAGCATTGTTTAATTCTTGAGTTCCACAATTGATGTGGTCTTTTCAGTTTAGCTAAGCTTTTATGAGCATTGTTTAATTCTTGAGTTCCATAATAGAAGTCTATCCAATTTACAAAGGTTTTGATGAGCATTGTTTAATTCTTGAGTTCCACATTACAAGTAGTCTTCGCTATTTAGCAAAGCTTTGATGAGTATTGTTTATTTATTGAGTTCCACAATAAAAGTCTATGTAATTTAAGCAAACCTTTGATGAGCATTCTTTCATTCTTGAGCTCCACATTAGAAGTCTCCGCAATTTTGCAAATCTTTGATGAGTATTGTTGAATTCTAGAGTTCCATCATAGATGTAGTCTTTGTAATATAGCAAAGCTATTATGAGCATTGTTTAATTCTTAAGTTCCACAATAGAAGTGATGTGATCTCACCCAAAATTGAGGTTTGAACACGTTTCGCCCGATCGTTCTTTTGGTTACAGAATTGTAAAACAAAGGTGGAAACCGCGACCCGTTGTCTATAAAGAGACAAGAACCTTGGTATAAAACGCCACAATCAACCCACCAAATTGATTGATAAGTTTGAACGCCACAAGCTATGAAAACCTGATAAGTTCTAAAGTTCACAAAGAACGAAAAAAGAGTTAAAAACTCACAAATTGTATTCAAAACTTGATTGATTTCAAATGGATACAAATACCACGTTTTTATAGTGTGGGAAGAGCACCTAAAGAGCCATGAATTAAAGAAGTGTCTTTAATTTAAGGCATTTAACCCCCAAGTTTAAAACTATGAACCTAGACATGGTTTATCACAAGGTTCATGTAACCTAAGACCCTTTTATCTCCCCAACACTTATTTAGGATATATAAAAACGAAAATTACATAAAAATATAGAAAAAAAACGAAATGGGCTTATAAAGGCTCTTATTGTATCTTGTAAATCACTCTTGGACTTGAATTATGGTAATCCAACTTTGATTGGGTCCAATGGGTCTCCATACACTTTCTTGAGTACAAACTTCTCTAACCAATCCATTTAAAGCCTCTTTGAATGTTTTAGCTCGTGCCCTCGTAACTGGTCCATCTGGCATTTGATTTGGATCCTTTGTTGACAGCTGTGGGTTTGCATCATTCCCCTCCTCTTGAAAAGGATTTGTCATCAAATCAGAACCTACATCAAAAGGAGCTAGATCAGTTACATTGAAAGTTGCACTAACATTATACTCACCCGGCAGGTCCAATTTGTATGCATTGTCATTGATACGCTCTAAAACTTGGAAAGGACCATCCCCTCTTGGAAGCAATTTTGAACGTCGTTGGGCTGGAAATCGTTCTTTTCTCATAGGTAACCAAACCCAATCACCCGGTTCAAAAATCATCTTGCGTCGCCCTTTATTCGCTTGTTTTGAATATTGCTCCGTTCTTCTTTCTATATTTAGTCTTGTTTTCTCATGTATCTGTTTCACAAATTCAGCCTTTTTGTTTCCATCTAAGTTAACCTGCTCAGAAAAAGGCAAAGGTGATAAATCCAAAGGAGTCAAAGGCTTAAAACCGTATACAATTTCAAATGGTGACATTTTTGTAGCAGAATGAGTGGCACGATTGTATGCAAACTCAACATGTGGCAAACAGTCCTCCCATGTTTTGATGTTCTTCTTTATTAAAGCCCTCAACAAGGTGGACAAGGTCCTATTCACCACTTCTGTTTGACCATCCGTTTGTGGGTGGCAAGTTGTTGAAAACAAGAGTTTTGTCCCTAATTTTGCCCACAAAGTTTTCCAAAAATAACTCAAAAACTTAGAATCCCGATCTGAGACAATGGTTTTTGGCATTCCATGCAACCTGACAATTTCTCTAAAAAACAAATCAGCAATGTGAGATGCATCATTAGTTTTATTGCATGCAATAAAATGAGCCATTTTAGAAAACCTATCAACAATCACAAAAATAGAGTCCTTTCCACTTTTGGATCTTGGTAGACCCAACACGAAGTCCATTGAAATATCAACCCATGGTTCACATGGTATTGGAAGTGGAGTATATAAACCATGATGTTGAACCTTGGATTTGGCTTGCTTGCACACAATACAATTATTGCAAATTCTTCCAACATCCACCTTCATTTTTGGCCAAAAGAAATGTTCCTGCAAAGTAGATAATGTTTTTGCGATCCCAAAATGTCCCATAAGGCCTCCACTATGTGCTTCCCTAAGCAAAAGCTCACGCAAGGAAGATTTAGGAATGCAAAGTCTTGATTCTTTGAACAAAAAACCATTATGTAAGAAAAACTTTTCAAAAGAGCATTGTTCACAAGCTTGGTAAATCTGACCAAAATCAACGTCATTGTGGTATAATTCCTTGATTTGTTCAAATCCTAGAATTTTGAAATCTAGAGAAGAAAGTAGAGAGTGTCTACGTGACAAAGCATCAGCCACAACATTTTCCTTACCTTTCTTGTATCGGATGACATAAGGAAATGTCTCAATGAACTCCATCCACCTAGCATGTCTTTTGTTTAATTTGTGTTGTCCTTTTAGAAACTTTAAGGACTCATGATCTGAATGAATTACAAATTCTTTAGCCCACAGATAATGTTGCCATGTTTTCAATGCTCGGACCAAAGAATAAAGCTCTTTGTCATAAGTTGGGTAATTTAAAGTTGCCCCACTTAATTTTTCACTGAAATATGCCAAAGGTTTACCCTCTTGCATCAAAACAGCACCAATTCCAATTCCTGATGCATCACATTCAATTTCAAATGTTTTGTCAAAATTAGGCAAAGACAACAAAGGAGCATGAGTTAAGTGAAACTTGAGTTGTTGAAAAGCATGCTCTTGTTCTTTGCCCCATTTAAACCCAACATTCTTTTTGATGATTTCTGTAAGTGGTGATGCTAAAGTGCTAAAATGTTTGACAAACCGACGATAAAAACTTGCCAGGCCATGAAAACTTCGAACTTCACTTATAGTCTTTGGAGTTGGCCAATCTTGGATGGCTTTTACCTTTTCTTCATCAACAGCCACTCCTTGGGAGCTCACCACATACCCAAGGAAAACAACTTGGTCAGTACAAAAGGTACACTTCTTCAAGTTAGCATGTAGCCTTTCTTTCCTAAGCACACTCAAAACACATGTCAGATGCTCAAGGTGATCTTTTGGACACTTTGAATAAATCAAAATATCATCGAAGTAAACAACCACAAATTTGCCAATATATTCACGCAAAACATGGTTCATTAATCTCATGAAGGTACTATGAGCATTAGTTAGGCCAAAAGGCATTACTAACCATTCATATAAACCATGTTTTGTTTTAAAAGCTGTTTTCCACTCATCACCTTCTTTCATGCGAATTTGGTGATACCCGCTTTTTAAATCAATTTTGGAAAAAAGTTTTGCTCCATACAACTCATCAAGCATATCATCGAGTCGGGGAATGGGATGACGATACTTTACCGTAATATTGTTGATGGCACGACAATCTACGCACATTCTCCAAGAACCATCCTTCTTTGGCACCAACAAGACTGGAATGGCACAAGGGCTCATACTTTCTTGAACCAATCCCTTTGCAAGTAACTCTTCAACTTGCCTTTGTAGCTCCTTGGTTTCTTCAGGGCTTGTTCTATAGGCTGGTTTGTTGGGAATAGACGCCCCAGGCATAAAGTCAATTTGGTGTTCAATCCCACGAATTGGTGGCAATCCATTTGGAACATCCTCAGCAAACAAGTCTCCAAATTCCTGCAAGAGAGAGGTAACATCGCTCGGAAGAGTTCCGGCCGAAGTGTTAGTGGCTATTGGAGCTTCTTTGAACAAAAGAAGCACAAAATGCATTTCTGATTTAAAATCTTCTTTTATCTCACATTTTTTTGCCAGTGCAATATATTTATTTTCCTTTTTTTCTTTCCCTCTTTTTTTCATGTTTTCTTTGTTTTTTTCACTCTCTTTTTTTTGTTCACTTTCTTTTTTTGTTCATTTTCTTATGTTTTCTCACTCATTTTTTTTTGTTCATCATCTTTTTTTTCTCACTCTCTTTTTTTCCTTCGCTCTCTTTTTTCGCATCTTGTTGAAGTTTTACTTGATCTTGGTAAACTTGAATTGGTGACATTGGTACAAGAGTTACCGGTTTTGTTTTGTAAACAAAAGTGTATTTGTTAGTGAAACCGTCGTGACTTACGTGTCTATCATATTGCCATGGTCTACCTAGCAGCAAGTGAGTGGCTTGCATAGGAACAACATCACACAACACCTCGTCTTCATATCTTCCAATCCGAAATGAAACCATCACCTGTTTTGTAACTCGCACCTCACCACTATCATTGAGCCATTGAAGTTTGTATGGTTTTTGATGCTTCATTGTGGGTATACCTAACTTTTCAACCATGGAAGTACTTGCAACGTTAGTACAACTCCCACCATCAATTATAACACTACATACCTTGCCTTGAACATAGCAACGAGTATGAAATATATTCTCCCGTTGGGCATCGTCTCCCTCCTTGGATTGAATGCTTAGAGCTCGTCTTGCAACCAACAAATCACCTTGAACAGCCACCTCTTCATCATCACTACAATCTTCCGGTGAAACTATAGAATCTGATTCATCCGTTTCGATCCCGCCATTTTCTCTAACCACCATGGTAAGCTTATTTGGACATTGACTTGCAATATGACCCCTTCCTTGACACTTGAAACACTTTATGTCACGATTCCTAAAAGTAGAAGAATCAGTTTTTCCTTTTGAAGAGTTTGTTGTTTTAGGATCAGATTTGGAATTAGAAGAAGAAGTAGGTGTATTTTCTGATTTTTTTGAAGTACTAGCCTTCCAAGTGTTATTTCGAGACCCGCCACCTCTTTTTAATTGTTTTTCAATTTTAACAGCCATATGGACCATGTCTTCAATTTCAACATAATGTTGCATCTCAACGCGATCACGAATTTCAAGATTTAAGCCATTTAAGAATCTGGCCATGGTTGCCTCAGGATCCTCCTCAATATTGGCACGAACCATCATAACCTCCATTTCTTTGAAGTAATCATCAACACACTTGCTGCCTTGTTTTAAGCTTTGAAGCTTATTGTGGAGATCACGAAAGTAATGACTTGGCACAAACCGTCTTCGCATGACACTCTTCATTTCATCCCATGTCTCAATAGGCCTTTCTCCATTTCTCCGTCTAGTGATTAGAAGTTGATCCCACCATGTTAGTGCATAATCAGAAAACTCAACTACGACTAGTTTTACCTTCTTACGGTTGGAATATTCATGACAATCAAATATGAACTCCATTTTTGTCTCCCATTCAATGTACGCGTCCGGGTCTGATTTGCCTTTGAAAGAAGGAACTTTCATTTTAATAGAACTTAAATTGTCATCTCTTCGTGACCTCCTTCTATTTGGTCGCCTTTCAGGTTCCCAACCATCATCCTCCTCTTCCCCGTTAGAAACCTGTGATGATGCTCGAGATCGAGTTCTTTGTACTTGTGCCTCCACTCGGTCCATTCTTTCATGTACTTGGTTAAATTCATTTGTCATCAAACGTCGCATCTCATCCATCATAGCTTGAACTTGAAGGTTTGGTGGGGGGTTTTGATCACCCATCTTATATTTCTGCCAAAAAAATAAAAATAAAATAATAATAATAATAATAATAATTTACTTCCTCCCAACACTCACTCACGTGTTTCTCTCAAAAATAGTTCACTCAACCCTCGTGTATACCTCGAATGGCTTTTACCCTCTTTTAGTCTCACCACACAGCCTTTTACCATTCCCTTTTAACTCTTAAAGTTCTAAACAAACTAAAGAAGCAATTATCAAATTTGAACTTGTGGCCTTGAGGAATTCAAACTTACCAAACAATTCATAAGAAATTGTATCCAAATTAAAGTAACCTCAATACACGAAAAGAAAGCCAAACAAACTTGGCTTTGCTAATGATGAAGCAAACAATGGGTTATTATTTTTTTTTTTTGAAAAAAAAGACTACACTTGCAATTCAAATTGACTTTATAGAAAAAAAAGGCTTTACTTGTTCCTCCTCTTCTTTCTTTCTTTTTTTTCCTTTTTTTTGTTTTTTTTTTCTCTTTTTTTTTTCTTTGTAAATCTTTTTTTTTTGTAAATATTTTTTTTTTGCTTTTTTTTCTTTCTTTTTTTTTGCTTCTTTTCGTTTTTTTTTTTTTTTTTTTTTTTTTACCTTTGATTTTTTTTTTGAGGAAACTAATAGCCAAATGAAAACATAAAGGAAACAAAGAAATGTAGAATATAGAAGTTTGACAACTTAAAAATTCAAAAGTCGCTAGTAAGAACCTTGACAACTTGTGACAAGAGCCGCTACCAATATGCGTCTTAGAACTCAAGTAATCAAGGAAGAAAACAAAATAGATATGTAACACAAAGAACTGGCTCTGATACCAAATGATGTGATCTCACCCAAAATTGAGGTTTGAACACGTTTCGCCCGATCGTTCTTTTGGTTACAGAATTGTAAAACAAAGGTGGAAACCGCGACCCGTTGTTTATAAAGAGACAAGAACCTTGGTATAAAACGCCACAATCAACCCACCAAATTGATTGATAAGTTTGAACGCCACAAGCTATGAAAACCTGATAAGTTCTAAAGTTCACAAAGAACGAAAAAAGAGTTAAAAACTCACAAATTGTATTCAAAACTTGATTGATTTCAAATGGATACAAATACCACATTTTTATAGTGTGGGAAGAGCACCTAAAGAGCCATGAATTAAAGAAGTGTCTTTAATTTAAGGCATTTAACCCCCAAGTTTAAAACTATGAACCTAGACATGGTTTATCACAAGGTTCATGTAACCTAAGACCCTTTTATCTCCCCAACACTTATTTAGGATATATAAAAACGAAAATTACATAAAAATATAGAAAAAAACGAAATGGGCTTATAAAGGCTCTTATTGTATCTTGTAAATCACTCTTGGACTTGAATTATGGTAATCCAACTTTGATTGGGTCCAATGGGTCTCCATACACTTTCTTGAGTACAAACTTCTCTAACCAATCCATTTAAAGCCTCTTTGAATGTTTTAGCTCGTGCCCTCGTAACTGGTCCATCTGGCATTTGATTTGGATCCTTTGTTGACAGCTGTGGGTTTGCATCAAGAAGTCTATGCAATTTAAACAAAGCTTTGATGAGCATTCTTTCATTTTTGGGCTCTACGTTGGAAGTCTATGCAATTTTGAAAAGCATTGATGAGCATTGTTTAATTTTTGATTTCTATAATATAAATAGTCTTTGCAATTTAGCAAAGCTTTGATGAGCATTTTTAATTCTTGAGTTCCACAATCGTGTATGCAATTTAAGCAAAGCTTTGATGAGCATTGTTTAATACTTGAGTTCCACATTAGAAGTTTATGCAATTAAGCAAAGCTTTGATGAGCATTGTTTAATTCCAGAGTTCCACAATAGAAGTAATCTTCCCAATTTAGCACAGGTTTGATGAGCATTGTTTAATTCTTTAGTTCCACAATAGAAGTTGAAGCAATTTAAGCAATGCTTTGATGAGCATTATTTCATTCTTCAGTTCCACATTAGAAGTCTGTGCAATTTTGCAAAGTATTGATGAACATTGTTTAACTTTTGAGTTCCACAATAAAAATAGTCTTCGCAATTTAGCAATGCTTTGATGAGCAATGTTTAATTCTTAAGTTCCACAATAGAAGTCTATGCAATTTAAGCAAAAATTTGATGAGCATTGTATCATTTCTGAGTACCACATTAGAAGTCTATGCAATTTAGCAAAGCTTTGATTTGCATTGTTTAATTCTTGAGTTCCACAATACCCACTGTCACACCCTGAAAACCAAAGGCAGAAACATTTCCGGGGTTGACTCCACGTTGAGTATCAAATCCAATGCACATAGTAAAGTAGTAATCACAAAACATTACATTACATAATATTGTTTACATTGGTTCAAAAGCAAAATTTTACAAGTGTTTTACATATGTAATATAGACAAAAGCAAAGACGAGACTTCAGGATGCTCCGTCTTCTCCAAAAGATATCGATGGGTACCTGTCTATCACTGACCTGAGAATACAAGCAGTTTGAAAATCAGCATAAAGCTGGTGAGTTCATAAGCGATTTAGTTTTGAAAGAGTGAGCTCCTTTGTTTTCTGAAAAGTTGTGGTTCAAGAAAATCCCATATTTTCTTATGAAAACAGTTTGGTTATCCTTTGTACAATTTCGAAAGCGTTGATTATGTCGTTCCAGGAAAATCCCATATTTTCCTTATGGTTTTAGTTATTCGTTTGTTACTTTACTCGATTATGTGTTAATGTACTACCCAAGAAAATCCCATATTTTCCTATGTGTGGAGTTGTCTGCTCATTTCTAGGTTCGTTACTAACCGTTATGTTATTCCAGGAAAATCCCATATTTTCCTATGTGTTGAGTTATCTGTTCGTTTCTAGGTTCGTTACTAGTTATTACCATGTGTATAATATTAGCTAAGTATTCTAACCCTTAGTTATTCTACCTTCGTATGATTATTATCTACTAACTTAATTGTATTTTCGAAGTTTTGGAACCACACAGAAGCGTACATCACAGTATTCTCGAAGTTCTGTTAAGTTCCAAAAGAGTACATTTCGTTGTGTATTCGAAACTCTGTCGACATTCTGAGGCGGATATATTTGAAGCTCAGTAGAGGTCCAGAGGCGTAATTTCGTATTCGTTTTCGAAACTCTGCTGACACTCAGAGCGTACAGCAACTGTATAATCGAAGTCTAGTGTCAACCAAAGGCGTCTCTTCGCATTCGTAGTCGGATTCGGATTCGCATTCACACTCGCATTCGTATTTGTAGTCGTATTCGTATTCGTATTCATATTCGTATTCGTAGTCGTATTCGTATTCGTATTCGTATTCGTATTCGTATTCTTATTCGTATTCGTATTCGTATTCGTATTCGTACTAAGTTACATTCGTACTATTCGAATTAGTATGATTTCTTTATAAAAGTAATATACATCAAAAATACTTTTCATTAGAAATCTGTATTTAACCTGCAATTTGAAACGTCACTTATCATAATCTTTGGAAATCATGACATTTAGAAACTAAAATCAGTAAGTTGAAAATTAGTTTAAGTACAAGATACACTTGTACTTTTGCTTGTATTCCCCCCTGAAAACAGTTAAAAACAGTGAAAAAGGGTAGAGGTATGAACTCACCGGACAAGAAACGTGACGATTTCGGATGCTAAACGTTGGTCCGGGGCTTGCAAATGCACGAGGTTCCTAAGTATAATGTAAAGATACACATTTGTATCTAATTAGGACTTAGATTGATTATTTGATAGGCACAATTACTTCTAGTCGCGAAAACACCCCGATACAAGTGTTTGGAGGGACTCGGGTGGCGTTTAAGGACACATATAGTTAGGATAATGAATTGGGACTTCAAAGGAACACTCCTTAGGGAGTTTACGGCCACATGACCCTCTAACCATGAGTTTACGGCCGTAAACTCATGGTGGGGTGAGTTATGGCACAAAATGGCTTGTAAATCTTAAGGGCATTTTTATAGGTTTGGATTTAAGGGCTTGGAATGGATTTAAAACATCAAAATGATTAATTTATGGGAGTTTACGGCCTAGCATAGGCTCCTGGCCGTAAACTCCTTAATACTCATGAAAATGGTGTTAAATGATGCTAAAACAAATCACATGTGATTGGTAAAATTGTTTCAAGACTTTACATGCATTTTCTTGATGTTTTGAAGAGGTTTTTGGAGTTTACGGCCTATGAGACCCCTCTCATGGCCGTAAACTCTCTTAGAGGGTAAATCCATATGTTTTAAGGCTAAAAACTTGCATGTAAGGGCTTCTAAAATTCATTCCAAGGCTTTAGGGGTGTTATAGGGGCTTTATAACACTTTAAAATGAATTTACACCAAGTTTTAAGTAGTTTACGGAACAAGCACAAGCCTTGGCCGTAAACTCACATAAATCCTTCAAAAATTATGTTTCAAGTGTCTAAATGCTAAAACCAATATTCTATAATTCATATCTAAGCCTTATTAGTGATTTGGAAGGGGTCAAGAAAACCCCATAAATATGAGTTTACGGCCCAAGCTTGTGCCTTGGCCGTAAACTCCTTCAAATCCATCAAAACTCATGTTTAAATTGTTATAAGTCCAATTCATGAAGCCATTAAGCCATATCTAAAGTCCAAAATTGTCTAGGAAGGGGTTTAAGGGCTCAAAACCCTTCAAACTTAGTATTTACGGCCTAGGTAGCTTCCTGGGCCATAAACTCATATATTATGTCCAATCTCATGATTAAATCTCGAATTTGGAAGCTAAATATGCTATACAATGAAGTTAGGAAGTTACCTTAGAGATTTGAGACTTTAAAAGTGAGTTTTGGACCCTTGAAGTTAGATTTAGGAGAGAGGTTAGAGAGAGAGTAGAGAGAGGAAGCAAAAGCTTCAAATGGAAGCTGAAATGTGTTTATATAGGTCGAGAAATTTGGACACGGTGGAATTCTACCCGATACCGGCACTAAACGGGGCTTTTGGTCGCACCCGATTAAATTTCCGTGACTCGGCGGGATTGTTTCTAAAATTTTTGGGATAATTATTTTGGGTTCGTTTCGTGAGTTCCTAACAGGTTTGGACACTCATTAGTATCAATTAAACATATAAGTTTAATTTATTCGACCCAAAAACGACATCGGGACGATTTGGTACTCGGCGAGTTATACGGGTAGAATAGGTTTTCGGTGATGAACAACTTCGGGTTGTTACACCCACTTTGCAATTTAGCTAAGCTTTGATGAACATTGTTAAATTTTTGAGTTCCACAATAGAAGTCTATGCAATTTAAGCAAAGCTTTGATGAGCATTGTTTCATTCTTTAGTTCCACATTAGAAGTCTATGCAATTTAGTAAAGCTTTGATGTGCATTGTTTAATTCTTGAGCTCCAAAGTAGAGTAGTCTTCGCAATTTTGCAAAGCTTTGATGAGTATTGTTTAATTCTAGAGTTCCGTAATAGATGTAGTCTTCGCAATTTAGCAAAGCTATTATGAGCATTGTTTAATTCTTGAGTTCCACAATAGAAGTCTATGCTATTTAAGCAAAGCTTTGATGAGCATTGTTTGATTCTTGAGTTTCACAACAGAAGTCTATGCAATTTAGCAAAGCTTTGATGAGCATTGTTTCATTCTTGGGCACTACGTTGGAAGTCTATGCAATTTTGCAAAGCATTGATGAACATTGTTTAATTCTTGAGTTCCATAATATAAATAGTCTGTGCAAATTAGCAAAGCTTTGATGAGCATTGTTAAATTTTAAGTTCCACAATCGTGTATGCAATTTAAGCAAAACTTTGATGAGTATTGTTTAATACTTGAGTTCCACATTAGAAGTGTATGAAATTTAGCAAAGATTTGAAGAACATTGTTTAATTCTGGAGTTCCACAATAAAAGTAATATTCGCCATTTAGCAAAGGTTTGATGAGCTTTGTTTACTTCTTTAGTTCCACAATAGAAGTCTAAGCAATTTAAGCAAAGCTTTGATGAACATTCTTTCATTCTTGAATTCCACATTAAAAGTCTACGCAATTTTGCAAATCTTTGATGAGTAATGTTTAATTCTAGAGTTCCATAATAGATGTAGTCTTCGCAATTTAGCAAAGCTATTATGAGCATCGTTTAATTCTTGATTTCCACCATAGAAGTCTATACAATTTAAGCAAAGCTTTGATGAGCATTGTTTCATTCTTCAGTTCCACATTAGAAGTCTATGCAATTTAATAAAGCTTCGATTTGCATTGTTTGATTCTTGAGTTCTACAATAGATGTAGACTTTGCGATTTAGCTAAGCTTTGATGAGCATTGCTAAATTCTTGAGTTCCACAATAGAAGTCTATGCAATTTAAGCAAAGATTTGATGAGCATTGTTTCATTCTTTAGTTCCACGTTAGAAGTCTATGCTATTTAGCAAAGCTTTGATGTGCATTGTTAAATTCTTGAGTTCCACAGTGGAAGTAGTCTTCACAATTTAGCAAAGCTTTGATAAGCATTGTTTAATTCTTAAGATCCACAATTGATGTGATGTTTTCAGTTTAGCTAAGCTTTTATGAGCATTGTTTAATTCTTGAGTTCCACAATAGAAGTCTATGCAATTTACAAAGGTTTTGATGAGCATTGTTTAATTCTTGAGTTCCACATTATAAGTAGTCTTTGCTATTTAGCAAAGCTTTGATGAGTATTGTTTATTTCTTGAGTTCCACAATAAAAGTCTATGCAATTTAAGCAAATCTTTGATGTGCATTCTTTCAATCTTGAGTTCCACATTAGAATTCTATGCAATTTTACACAATCGTGTGTGCAATTTATGCAACGCTTTGATGAATATTGTTTAATACTTGAGTTCCACATTATAAGTCTATGCAATTTAGCAAAGCTTTGATCAGCATTGTTTAATTCTAGAGTTCCACAATAGAAGTAATCTTCACAATTTAGCAAAGGTTTGATGAGTATTGTTTAATTCTTTATGTCACACCCCGAAAACCAAAGGCGGAAACGTTCCCGGGGTTGACTCCATGTTGTGTATCAAATCCAATGTACATAGTAATCACAGTAAACAACCATTACATTACATATATCTGAAAGTTGCATTTGGTTCAAAAGTAAATTGTACAAAGGTTATACATATATCATATGAACAAAACGAGACGAGTCTTCGGAACACTCCGTCTTCGCCAAAAGATATCATCGGGTACCTGTCTAACTTGGACCTGAGAATACAAGCAGTTTGAAAATCAGCATAAAGCTGGTGAGTTCATAAGCAGTTTTGTTTTGTGAAAAGTATCGGTTTCCTTTAGTTTTCTGAAAAGGTTTGATATCCAAGAAAATCCCATATTTTCTTATGTAGAGTAGTTAAGTTATCTTTCGTTACAGTTCTGTTACAAGATATAAGTTAACCCCAGGAAAATCCCATATTTTCCTAAATGCAAGATTGATTGAATAACACATAGTATAGTTTAATCTACAAAACTATAATTTAGACGAACTGTAGATAGAAAGTATTTTGAAAACCTTTGGACTAACATCCCGAACCAGTTAGTATTTTGAAAACCTTGGGACTAACATCCCGAACCAGTTATAAGATAATTCGATAAAGACCATGGGATCACTATCCCGAAAGTAGATATAAGATAGCTTGATAAAACCATAGGATCACTATCCCGAAACTAGATGTATGATAGATTGATAAAATCATGGGATTATCATCCCGTATAAGATTTAGTTTCAAAACCATGGGATTACCATCCCGAACGAGATATAGACACAAGATCATGGGATTATCATCCCGAACGATTTATAGACATAAAACCATGGGATTACCATCCCGAACGAAATATAGATACAAGACCATGGGATTACCATCCCGAACAAGGTTTACATTCTAAACAAATTCTAGCTGTGAATAAGTTAATATTAATATGTATTGTGAGTCGGGTAACCATGCTGATATGACAACGAGACCTCCTTGACGTTAGTCAGACGTCGAATGATATACAGAATTTGTCACCCCAGGCGTGCCCGCCTAACTGTAGCTAGCAGTTAAGGTGTGGGATTGTCAGTCCCGAATAGATCTATTCACAAATTCCTCGCTCTCCCTCCAGGAGACTCTGGTTACACTTCCGGAGAGGATTTACTTTGATCATCCATAAAGGGTAGTGACTATCTCACAAGCTAGTATTAAACTATTCACAGGATTCTCATACGATAACAAACATACAAAGACTTTAAGACATGATACAGTGAAAATAGATACATACAACGAAACTATCTGGCAAAACATTCGAATGATACCGGAGATAAACTGAATCAGACATAGTTTATCTAATAACTTAATACAGATAATTATAGAACCCCAAATTATTCCCATAATAATTTGATTAGTTTGGTTATTTTCTTAACTAAAATCCATTTAGTTGAAATTGATAAATCATTCCTTATGCTCAACATAATACATAAGGAGTAAAAGAGTTTATAAGTTTGCCAGATATTATTTGAAATACATCAATGTTATGATTTGAAAACAATTTTGGTTTGCTTGTATTCCCCCCTGAAAACAGTTAAAAACAGTGAAAAATGCGTAGGGGTATGAACTCACCGGACGAGAAGTATGACGATTCGGATGTTAAGAGTTGATCCGGGGCTTGTAAATACACGAGGTTCCTAATTATAATGTAAAGATACACATTTGTATCTAATTAGGACTTAGTTTATTTATATGATAGGGACACTTGCTTCAAGTCGCGAAAACACTCCGATACAAGTGTTTGGAAGGACCCGGGTGGCGTTTAGGGACACATATAGTTAGGATAATGAATTGGGACATCAAAGGAACACTCCATAAGGAGTTTACGGCCTCATAACCCTCTACCCATGAGTTTACGGCCGTAAACTCATGGTGGGGTGAGTTAAGGTCAAAAATGGCTTGAAACACTTAAGGGAATGTTTCTAGGTTTGGTTCTAAATGCTTGGAATGGATTTAAATCACCAAAATGATTAACTTATGCGAGTTTACGGCCTAGCATAGGCTCCTGGCCGTAAACTCCTTAATCCTCATGAAAGTGGTGTCAAATGATGCTAGAACAAATCACATGTGATTAATAGAATTATTTCAAAGCCTAACATGAGTTTTATGGGACATTTGAGGGGTGTTATGGAGTTTACGGCCCATGAGACCCCTCTCATGGCCGTAAACTCTTCTATAGGGTGCTACAAGGTGTTTCAAGGTCTAAAACTTGCATAGAAGGGCTTCTAAAATTCATCTAAAGGCTTTAGGGGTGTTTAGTTAGCATTCTAACACCATAAATCATGGAGTTTACGGCCCAAGAACACGCCTTGGCCGTAAACTCTTAGAAATCCCACAAATGATGTGTTTAAGGCCCTTAAACTATTTTTGGTTGGTCCTTTGATTTATTCCAAGGCTTTTGGTGGTGTTGGATGGCTTTCTAACACCTTAGAATTGAATTTATGCCTTGTTTTGGGGAGTTTACGGCCCAAGCACACACCTTGGCCGTAAACTCACATAAGTCCCTCAAAAGTCATGTTTCAAGTGTCCAAATGCTAAAACCAATGTCCTATAATTCATATCTAAGCCATAGTAGTGATTTGGAAGGGTTTAAGGGCATGAAAAACCCCATTTACATGAGTTTACGGCCCAAGCTTATGCCTTGGCCATAAACTCCTTCAAATGACTCAAAATCCATGATTTAAGTGTTTTAAGTCCATATCTTGAAGTCCCCTAGCCATATCTAAAGTCCAAATGAGTTTAGGAAGGAGTTTAAGGGCTTAAAACCCTTCAAAATGGTGTTTACGGCCTAGGCAGCCTCCTGGGCCGTAAAATCATATATGTTGTCCTATTTCATGATTAAATGTCAAGTTTGAAAGCCAAATATGTTATAGATTAAGGCTAGGAAGGTACCTTAAGGATTTGAGGCCTTAAAATTGAGTTTTGGACCCTTAATCTTTGGATTTAGGAGGGAGGTTAGAGAGAGAGTAGAGAGAGAAGGAAAAAGCTTCAAACGAGAGGTTAAACATGTTTATATAGTTCCTAAAACTTGGACACGGTGGAATTCTACCCGATACCGGCCTTAAACAAGGCTTTTGGTCGCACCCGATTGAGTTTCCGTCACCCGACGAGGATATTTCTAAAACTTATGAAATAAATGTTTTGGGCTAAATTCATGAGTTCCTAAATGATTTGGACCCTCATTGAATGATAATAAACATATAACTTTAGTTAATTAAACCCAAAAACGATATCGGGACATTTCGATCTCCGACGAGTTATACGGGTAGAATGGGTTTTCGGCGATGAACAACTTCGGGTTGTTACACTTTAGTTCCACAATAGAAGTCTAAGCAATTTGAGCAAAGCTTTGATGAGCATTGTTTCATTCTTGAGTTCCACATTAGATGTCTATGCAATTTTGCAAAGTATTGATGAGCATTGTGTAATTCTTGAGTTCCACAATAAAAGTAGTCTTCGCAATTTAGCAAAGCTTTGATAACCAATGTTTAATTCTTAAGTTCCACAATAGAAATCTCTTCAGTTTAAGCAAAGATTTGATGAGCATTGTTTCATTTATGAGTTCCACATTAGAAGTCTATGCATTTTAGCAAAGCTTTGATTTGCATTGTTTAATTCTTGAGTTTCACAACTGATGTAGACTTTGCAATTTAGCTAAGCTTTGATGCGCATTGTTAAATTTTTGATTTCCACAATAGAAGTCTATGCAATTTAAGCAAAGCTTTGATTAGCATTGTTTCATTCTATAGTTCCTCATTAGAAGTCTATGTAATTTAGCAAATCTTTGATGTGCATTGTTTAATTCTTGAGTTTCACAATAGAAGTAGTCTTCGCAATTTATCAAAGCTTTGATGAGCATTGTTTAATTCTTGAGTTCCACAATTGATGTGGTGTTTTTAGTTAAGCCAAGCTTTGATGAGAATTTCTTAATTCTTGTGTGCCACAATAGAAGTCTATGCAATTTACCAAGGTTTTGATGAGCATCATTTAATTCTAGAGTTCCACAATATAAGTAGTTTTCGCTATTTAGCAAAGCTTTGATAAACATTATTTATTTCTTGAGATCCAAAATAAAAGTCTACGCAATTTAAGCAAACCTTTGATGAGCATTCTTTCATTCTTGAGTTCAACATTATAAGTCTACGCAATTTTGCAAAGCTTTGATGAGTATTTTTTAATTCTAGAGTTCTATAATAGATGTAGTCTTCGCAATTTAGCAAAGCTATTATGAGCAACGTTTAATTCTTGAGTTCCACAATAGAAGTCTATGCTATTTAAGAAAAGCTTTGATGAGCATTGTTTGATTCTTGAGTTCCACAACAGAAGTCTATGCAATTTAGCAAAGATTTGATGAGCATTGATTCATTCTTGGGCTCTACGTTGGAAGTCTATGCAATTTTGCAAAGTATTGACGACCATTGTTTAATTATTGAGTTCCATAATATAAATAGTCTGTGCAATTTAGCAAAGCTTTGATGTGCATTGTTTAATTCTTGAGTTCCATAATCGTGTATGCAATTTAAGCAAAGCTTTGTTGAGCATTGTTTAATACACGAGTTCCACATTAGAAGTCTATGCAATTTAGCAAAGCTTTGACGAGCATTGTTTAATTATAGAGTTCCACAATAGCAGTAATTTTCGCCATTTAGCAAATGTTTGATGAGCATTGTTTAATTGTTTAGTTCCACAATAGAAGTCTAAGCAATTTAAGCAAAGCTTTAATGAGCATTCTTTCATTCTTGAGTTCCACATTAGAAGTCTATGCAATTTTGCAAAGCTTTGATGAGTAATGTTTAATTCTAGAGCTCCATAATAGATGTAGTCTTTGCAATTTAGCAAAGCTATTATGAGCATCGTTGAATTCTTGAGTTCCACAATATAAGTCTATGCAATTTAAGCAAAGCTTTGATGAGCATTGTTTAATTCTTGAGTTCCACATTAGAAGTCTACGCAATTTAGCAAAGCTTTGATTCGCATTGTTTAATTCTTGAGTTCCACAATAGATGTAGACTTTGCAATTTAGCTAAGCTTTGATGAGCATTGTTAAATTCTTGAGTTACAAAATAGAAGTCTATGCAATTTAATCGAAGATTTGATGAGCATTGTTTCATTCTTTAGTTCTAGATTAGAAGTCTATGCAATTTAGCAAAGCTTTGATGTGCATTGTTTAATTCTTGAGTTCCACAGTAGAAGTAGTTTTCGCAATTTGGCAAAGCTTTGATGAGCATTGTTTAATTTTTGAGATCAACAATTGATGTGGTGTTTTAAGTTTAGCAAAGCTTTTATGAGCATTGTTTAATTCTTGAGTTCCACAATAGAAGTCTATGCAATTTACAAAGGTTTTTATGAGCATTGTTTAATTTTTGAGTTCCACATTACAAGTAGTCTTCGCTATTTAGCAAAGCTTTGATGAGTATTGTTTATTTCTTGAGTTCCACAATAAAAGTCTAAGAAATTTAAGCAAACCTTTGATGAGAATTCTTTCATTCTTGAGTTCCACATTAGAATTCTATGCAATTTTGAAAATCTTTGATGAGTATTGTTTAATACTAGAGTTCCATAATAGATGTAGTCTTCGCAATTTAGCAAAGCTATTATGAGAGTCGTTTAATTCTTGAGTTCCACAATAGAAGCCTATGCTATTTAAGCAAAGCTTTGATGAGCATTGTTTGATTCTTGAGTTCCACAATAGAAGTCTATGCAATTTAGCAAAGCATTGATGAGCATTGTTTAATTTTTGAGTTCCATAATATAAATAGTCTTTGCAATTTAGCAATGCTTTGATGAGCATTGTTTAATTCTTGAGTTCCACAATCGTGTATGCAATTTAAGCAAAGCTTTGATGAACATTGTTTAATACTTGAGTTCCACATTAGAAGTCTATGCAATTAAGCAAAACTTTGATGAGTATTGTTTAATTCCAGAGTTCCACAATAGAAGTAATCTTTGCAATTTACCAAAGGTTTGATGAGCATTGTTTAATTCTTTAGTTCCACAATAGAAGTCTAAGCAATTTAAGCAATGCTTTGATGATCATTGTTTCATTCTTGAGTTCCACATTAGGAGTCTATGCAATTTTGCAAATTATTGATGAGTATTGTTTAATTCTTGATTTCCACGATAAAAGTAGTCTTCGCAATTTAGCAAAGCTTTGATGAGCAGTGTTTAATTCTTAAGTTCCATAATAGAAGTCTATGCAATTTAAGCAAATATTTGATGAGCATTGTTTCATTCCTGAGTTCCACATTAGAAGTCTATGCAATATAGCAAAGCTTTGATTTGCATTGTTTAATTCTTGAGTTCCACAATAGATGTAAACTTTGCAATTTATTTTGTTTTTCTTGTGATACTTTTGTTCGAGTGTTTAGATTCTGGATGTTCTTATACTTTAATAAAAATATGGTTGTATTTTAAAGTATAATTTCTTGTTAGAGTGTTTTATCCCTATGTATTTATAGGCTGTATATCTTTTATGAAGTGATATACTGAGTTCACTATAAACAATGCTCTGATACCAATCTATCACTCCCCAAAACCGGAACGGCGGAAACGTTCCGGGGTGGATGATGTCATATCAAGTATCACAACATATGCAGTATAGTAATCAAAGTACAACAACCATTGCATTAATAGTAATAATTTTACATAGGTTACATTTAATAGCAACATTCAAGTAATACAAAACATAACATAGATGCAGCTCGGTTCTAGGCTGACTTCGCAAAAGCTCCCGGGATGTACCTGTCTATCGATGACCTGAGAATACAAGTTATTTTGAAACCGAGTATCAGCATTTTTATAATGCTGGTGAGTTCATAAATATTTAATGACATTTGTATAAATACATGTTTTATTCAGAATAACCTCATGAAAGGTGGTGGTTTAGAATCTACGGAGTGTTAGAATCCTTTCCAGAAAATCCTATATTTTCTAAATAAAAACAGCCTTCTACCAAGGCCCTATTGTGTGATGTTCAAAGTGTAATTTCCCAAAAAAATATCATTATCAAAATATAGCTTTTACTTTAAAGGAGTTATGAGAAAGAGCCTCAAGTAAAATAAAAAGGGAAATCGTATTTTTCCTCAGCAGAAAACACTGCTGTCTAAAAGTATATAAAATCTAGGCTCCGGGCTGTCACACCCCAAAACCGGAGCGGCGGAAACGTTCTGGGGTGGATGACGTCATGTCAAGTATCACAACACATGCATTATAGTAATCAAAGAACAACAAAACATTGCATTAATAGAATAATTTTACATGGTTACATTACAAGGTATCAAAGTAATACAAGTAATAGAATAAATACAGCATAGTATTATGCTATCTTCATCAACAGCTCCGGGGATGTACCTGTCTAATGCTAACCTGAGAATACAAGTTATTTGAAAAGCGAGTATCAACATTTTTACAATGATGGTGAGTTCATAAGTATTTAGTGGCATTTATTCAAATAACTTCATAAAGTAATAGTTTAAGTGTTTGCTGTGTATTAGAGTTCTTTCCAGAAAATCCTATATTTTCTTTAATAAAGCAGCCTTCTACCAAGGCTGGTCCTTGTTATGTGGTAAAAGTAGTTTTCCTTAAGTTGCTATCATTATCAAAATATTGAATTTGATTATTGAGGAAAGCATACGACATCAGGGAATATCATTATCAAAATACGGGTTGTCAATCCCGTATAGATCTATACACACAATGTCCGTTCTCCCTACAGGAGACTTTGGTTACCAACTAGACGACGGAGAAGGCCGTGTCCTGAAGATGCATCCCAAATATTGGGTAGAGACTTCCAAATAGTGGGTTTCTAATGAAAGTGTTGAACTAGAGGTAGAGACTTCCCAATAGTGGGTTTCTAATGTAAGTGTAGACTAGAGGTAGAGACTCTTAACTGAACTGACTGAAGTAACCCGTATGTCTAAGCTTGTATACATAGTATATAACTAATGAATCAAACGACCTTCGGATGGACATCCGATCCCACCAGACCACATCTCAACGAAGAAAAGGAAATAGGGCAGACAACCTTCCTAAGTCCTTCAATCATTATTTATATGCATCTATACAAGCACATACATACATCTAACTACGCTTGTGTGTGTATTAAGTGGAATCATTTAGTGAAATATAAGTGTACAGTGAAATATTCGAGTCGTGAAGTATAAGCGTACAGTGAAATATCTGAGTCGTGAAGTATAAGCGTACAGAGTGGGAAAATCGAATCGTGAAGTATAAGTGTACCAAGTACAAGTGTATCCCGAAGTAGAGACGACAATAAGTGAAGTAAGAGCGTCTATCAAGTATAAGTGAAGTAAAGGCGATATCAAGTATAAGTGAAGTAGAATCGTATCACTAAGTAAGAGTGTGAATAAGTATAAGCGTCATCAGGTATAAGTGACTTCAAGTATAAGTGAAAGCGTTACAGAGTAGGAGTATAAAATAAGTATAAGCGAAGCAGCAGTATTTAACAAGTAAAGTATACGTCGAAAAGGGAATCTTTGATGAAAAACCTTTATGTCCAGAGAAAATCACAAATTGTATTCTTTTGTAAAATATTTTTGAAAACCTTAGAAGTTCTTTCATAAACCAGTTTAGAATGAATCTAGTTAAAACAGTATAAGTAAGAGTTTTGAAACAATTGAAAACCATCATAGTGTCCTACTCGGTAAAACAGTGTACAGTGGTAAAATCTTATGCATGCAGGTTATCAATCACATTGATTGATATGATAACTGGCATGTTTAACTTGTATTCCCCCCTATAAAACATGTAAAAACATTTAAAAGGTTCATTCAGGGGTATGAACTCACCTGGTGTAAGTAGGTCCGACGAAGGTGCCGTTTGGGCGTTCGGTGTCACGCAAGGACTTGAACACACACAATGACCTATTTAACATATGATAACAGATGTTCACATACAATTAGTATATTTAATACTAATTAAACAAATATACGCGCTCACAGGAGCGAAAAACACTTTGGTTAAGTGTTTGGGTGTCCCGGGTAACGTTTAAGGGTGTGTATGGCTAAGGAATGGAGCTTACAATCCAAGAGTACACTCCCCGAGTTGTGTTTATGGCCCAGGGACATCTCACCATGAGTTTACGGCCGTAAACTCATGGTGATGAGTTCTAGGGTGTTTAAGGCTTCTAGCTTGTTCATGGGATTTTTCTAAGTACTTTTCATAAAAGGCATGAGTGGTTTTGAGGCTTCTAAGGGCATTAACTTGGAGTTTACGGCCTAGGGACACTCCTAAGGGAGTTTACGGCCGCAAACTCTCACCTTTAGAGTTTTGTGAAGTTTCAAGCCCCTATTACCTTTCTAGCAATTTCTAATGGAGTGTGATGCTATTTTGGGGGATTAAAACTATCATTTGGATGTGTTTTGGGGAGTTTATGGACTAGACACTTGCTTGGGCTGTAAACTCCTTTTTACCCCTCCATTTCATATGTTTAAGCCCTTAAATCCTTCCTAGCATTTTATAGAAATAGTCTAAGGTCATTTGGGGGACAAAAACCAACATTTTGGCTTGGTTTGGGGAGTTTTACGGCCTTGACACAGGTCTGGGCCGTAAACTCCTATTAATCCTCCAATTCTTAATGTTTAAGTGATCTAAACCCAAGAGAATAAGCCCCTAATTTATGTGTTAAGCCCTAGGGTGGTTTCGGAGTGTTTTGGAGGCATTTTGACATAGTTTAGAGGTGTTTACGGCCTAAGCAAGTGCTTGGGCCGTAAACTCTCTTTTAAGCCTCAAAATGATTTTTTAAATGTGCAAACACTCCTAGGCTAATTCCTCTATTTATTTCCAAGTCATTGGGGACAAGTTTGGGTCACTTTGGCCTTAAATAAGGTGTTTACGGCCTAAGGAGGATCTTAGGCCGTGAACTCCTTTTCCATTGCTTCTAAGTCCGAATTTTGGGCCATAAACATGAATCAATATGTTTAGAGTAGGCTAGGGTAAGCGGACTTACAATTTGGAAGCGTTTGGTTGCAGATTCGGGGCGAAAACGAGTCTAGAGAGAGAGTATAGAGAGAGAGAGTGTAAAAAGTCTCCAATGGACTCCACTCACCCTTATATAGGGTTCCGGGTCGGGGCTCAGTGGAATTCTACCCAATACTGTCGTTAAACGGGGCTTTTGGTCGCACCCGATTTAGTGGTCGTAACAATAAAACTTAACATTTTCCAAATAAATGAAATGGGTGTTATGCGTTTTTATTTCTCTTTATCATGACTTAACGGAATTTTAAATGTACACAATTGGGATGTTTATTAAATTGACGCCCTCTAATTAACGGAACTTTTATACAGTGGAATATTCCGTTAACGGTAACGGGGAAATGTAACGGGACAACTTGGGTTGTCACACGGGCGGAACGCCTCGCAAAGCCTAAAGGTAAATAAATCATAGACTTTAGACGGGACGCCTTGCAAAGTCTAAAAATAAGTAAAACATAGACTCCAGGAAGGTATTGAATGAACAATACGCCTGGCTCAGTCTGAAACAAGGAAACACAGACCCCAGACGGAATCAAATGAACGATACGGCTAGCAAGGTCTAAAACAAAGAAACACGGACCCCAGACGGTATCAAATGAACGATATGGCTAGCAAGGTCTAAAACAAAGAAACACAGACCCCAGACGGTATCAAATGAACGATACGGCTAGCAAGGTCTAAAATATCTGGTAATCCTAAGTGGGTTGGTTTGAAGGATAACAACATGACCTAGTATATAACTAGGAAAATAGGTTAAGATGGTTTCAAAAATATCGTGATAATTCTTGTTACCTTAAAGCCATGAATTATAAGGTAAACATAGTGATACTCGTAACTATACTGATTGACAATCGAATACTTAACGCCTTGCAGGCATCGGAATAAATGTGACATTTGTCACCCCTTAGCTTGGTCGGCCGAGGACTATAGCTAGCAGTCAGGGTGTGGGAGTGTCTGTCCCATATAGATCTATACACACAATGTCCGCTCTCCCTCCAGGAGACTCTGGTTACCAACTTGACAACGGTGAAATCCGTGTCCCGAGGATGTCTCTCGTATTTTAAATTCTATTATAAGTACTAGAATAATGATATAGACTCACGAATGACCTGACTCCTTTGGAATTCTCCGTACTGGAAGAGTAAACAGAAATCTCCTAACTATTCCTATAATAGTTACTAATGTTTCAGGTATGTGATAGGTGAATGAAAGGATGCCCTTGCTACCCAAGGGAAACGAACTGGTCGATTGAAACCTTTATGTCTATACATGTATACATGATATATATTTCATAATTAAACAACCTTCGGACGGATAACCGATACCCACCAGACCACATCCCAATGAGGAAAAGGAAATAGGGCGAACTAGCCGTTCTAAGTCCTATAAACATTATTTATATAACTATACAAATATAGGCATGCATTTAACGAAATAAAAGCATAGAAGAAGATCTTGGTAAAACCTTTGGAAAATCTTTACAAATAAGAATTGACGACTTGATGTCATTCTATAAAGCAAGCTTTGAAAACCTTTGGAAAACCTTTGAAAACCCTTTGGAAAACCTTTGATAATCTAAAAGAGAATTTCATACAATAAAATAAGAATTGAAAACGAGATTTGAAAACCTTTTGCTGAATGAAGCAGTTTATCATGTAAAAATCTATTTGCTATACAGTTATTAATCACATGTGATTTATCTAATAACTGTACAGTTCAACTTGTATTCCCCCCCCCCCCTATAAAAGCAGTTAAAATCATTTAAAAGTTTAATTTAGGAGTATGAACTCACCTGACGTGGGCGTTTCGGATGAATGGACGGTATAGGACGCTAGGTGTCAAGTGAAGACTTGAACACACACTCGGATCCTATTTAACATATAATGATACATTTAAGTATCTAATTAGTCATTTAATAACTAAATTAGCAAGTAAGGATGTCCAACTACATGAAAACACTTTGCTACAAGTGCTAAGGGTTGCATATAAGGAGTGTATGGACTCACATTGGAGTTTACTCCTCAAATGGTAATACCTAGGGGTGTTTATGGTTTTATACCACTTCCCCCATGATTTTACGGGCGTAAACTCATGGAAGTGGTGTCATTGAGTGTTTGAAGGTCTTATATCACTCAAGGAATTAAGCTAGACTCGAATCAAGGGCTATGGAAGTGACTGGGGCTTGAAATGGACACTTTATGGAGTTTATGGTCCTTGGAGGACTCCCTTGGGAGTTTACGGCCGTAAACACATGATTTTATGGTCGTAAACTCATGTTAGTCCATTTCTCTTGTGCTTTGGTGGTTCTAACTCATGTATGCAAGGTTCTAGTCACTTATGAGCATAAGAGGTGTTAAGGGCACTTAAACACCTTGGAAAGGTGTTTACGGTTTTGGGAGATGTTCTAAAACCGGAAACTCATGTTTGTCCCTTCATTTCATGTTCTTGGGGTTCCTAGTTCATGCAAGTGAGGTTCTACTCCATTACACGACCATTAGAAGGCATTAGGGGCATCTAAACACCCTTTGGAGGTGTTTACGGTTCTGGGATGAACTCCCCAAACCGTAAACTCATATGAACATGGGGAAATGATGATTTTTGATTGTTAAACTCATCTAGGAAGGGATCTATGCTTATTTGTCACGGCTTAGAATGAACCAAGGCACACTTTGGCACCCATTTAAGGGTTTACGGTCCAAGAATGTTCTTGGACCGTAAACACCTTGTTCTTGGTGTTCTTGGATGATCTCAAGTGTAAACAAGTTTCTATTAAGCACACAAGAAGCTAGGTTAAGTGCACTTATGTTCTAGGAGCTTGGATGATCGTTTTTGGCGGATTTGACGGGATGAACTTGTGACAACCCGAAATTTCCATTTGTACGAACATCATCTATTCAATAGAAGCTAGTCCAGTTTCAGTGATTTTCATACTTTTCCGAACAAGTTTGTGTACATTAGGGTTTATGTTTAAGGAGATATCAGGAGAGTGGATGCTCCTGGTTTTGTGAAATTTGAGCATTCCAAGTTTCATCATGTTACAGTCCCATATCAGGAATAAAAGTATTTTCTGCCAAAATATTCCGGGACTATAAATAGTTTTCTGAATTAAATTAATTCATTATTCACAATTCCAAATAGAGAAAAGCCATTTTCTCTCTGACGGATCTTCGGGTTTTCATGCCAGATTGTGAGTCTACTTTACTAAATGTGTTTCAATACTTGTTAAATGCTTTATAACATCAATTACATGTTTAGATTGCAAGATCCGGGAGTTTACCGCCCAAGAACGTTCTTGGGGAGTAAACTCCAAAATGGAGCTTTAAGGCTACCTAGACCCATTTTCTTGTTAAGCAACTTATTAAGGAATTAGTATATGATCATAAGATACTAGAAAGCATCTAAAATCAACAAGTAATAGGAGTTTACGGCCAAGGACTTTTCTTGGGCCGTAAACCCCTTTTCAAGGGCATTCAGTGCCCTAAACTACCCCTAAAGCTTAAGGACTTTAACCCTCAAATGCTTGTACCTATTTTAGACATCAAAACACTTCAAAATCATAAGTTTATAGGAGTTTACGGCCAAGAACATCTCTTGGGCCGTAAACCCCTTTTCAAAGGGTTAAAAGCACTTTAAACACCCCTAAGGCCTTAAGACAATTACCCTTGAACACCTAGGACTTGAATGGGGGTTTAACTACATCAAAACCATCCCTAAAAGGGAGTTTACGGCCAAGGAACACCTCTTGGGACGTAAACTCCAAGTGAAGGCATAAATATGTGCCTCTTGTCCCCTTTAGCCTTAGATAAAATCATGGAAGCTATCCTTGATGTGCAAGTGCCTCAAATGAATTAAAAGCCATCACCCCATAGGAGTTTACGGCCGTAAACTCTAGGGTATATGGACATTAGGCCGTAAACTCCCTTATGGAGCATTCTAGGGCCTTAAACTACTTCATGTATTATTCCAACAAAGCTAGGAGTGTTTTAGGATCAAGATAACAACGTAAAACACCCAAAACCACCAAGTGAGGAGTTCACGGCCATAAACCCATGAGTTTACGGCCGTAAACTCCAAAGGGTGAGGTTTGTTGGGTGGTGAACTCTTATACAAGCCATTTGATGCTTCAAACCCTTTTGCCTTGTCCCGTAGCAACTTAGATGCAACCATTAGGACCTTTAACACCTATGAAAAGTGTTTACATGTTCCTAAGTGTCTTAACTTATTTGTTAAGTTATTATTTGGCTAATTAGTGATATATATGCTTATTATATGATAACTAGGCTCGTGCGTGTAAACAAGTCTCCGGTTGCCACCTAGCACGGTATCCGACACTGCAATTCGTACAACTCACCATAAGTGAGTTCGTACCCCTTTAATCAACCTTTGAAATGATTTTAAATGTTTTAAATACTTTATGGGGCGGAATACAAGTCAAATACTTATAGTTATTGCTTCAATCACATGTGATTGCATTTAATCACATGTGATTAATAACTAGGAAAAACAATGATTTTTACCACTGTTCAAACTGTTTATCAAACTGCTTTACTTTGAAATGTTTTACAAACTCTGTTACTATCCAAACTTATTTACAAACTGCGATTCAAACAAATGTTTCTTATACTTAAAACTGTTTTATCAACTTATGCCTTCAAATTGTTTTATAGATTGACATCAAGTCGATCTTCTCTTGAAATTATATTTATGTTTAAATGTCTTATGAAAACTTATTTATGCTTTTATATATTCAATTGCATGCCCATATATGTATAGATGTATAAATAATGTTTAAAGGACTTAGGAAGGCCATCCGCTCTATTTCCTTTTCGCGCCTTGAGATGTGGTCTGGTGGGATTTCGGGTGACCATCCGAAGGTCGTTTCAATATTAGTTATATATCATATATACATATATAGACATAAAAGTACTTCCATATTCATACATATCAGTACATCAATAGTTAGTTACCATCGATGTAACACAGGGTCATATACAGCTATACTAGAAACATGAACATATACAACTATACTAGAAACATGAACATATACATCTATACTAGAAACATGAACATATACAGCTATATTACGAGAACATATACAACTATACTAGAACTAGAAACATTACATTACATATACGAGAATACGTTAACAATTGTGATCCACTGTATCAGAGCATGCCTTAAATGTCATGTCCCGAGTTGTAGCCAGAATTCTCTTGGAGGGAGAGCGTGAGTTTGCATATAGATCTATACTGGATTGACTATCCTACACCTTGCTGCTAGCTACAGCCGGACCTGCAGGTCTGCGGGTGCCAAACGTCATTCCGTTATTACGACCATTCGTATGTCGTTGTTACCAGTCGATAGCATGGTGCAATTTATCACATTTTACCTTAATATAAATCCGGTTTAAGGTAGTTAGTACAACAGTAGTTCATATTATACAAAACTATAGTACTACAATGATTTACCCATTACATAGTTTAGTGATAACCTCACTTAAACATTAATGTACAAACTATATTTTATTAAATGATAGTTACACTTGGTAAATTACACACTTTTACAACAAACGAGCGTACAAAACAGTTAAGCCTTGGTAGAAGGCTACTTTAATAGAAAATATAGGTTTTTCTGAGAGATCAAACTTTTACAAACACTTACATACATTTTACAAACTTATACTTGAGACACGTTCAAACGATTTTGACAATAAACATTGACACTAAAATACTTATGAACTCACCAGCTTAATGCTGATAAACTCTTTCAAAATAACTTGTATTCTCAGGTCATCAGTAGACAGGTACCGAGGCCAGCTTTTGCGTAGATGGAGCGTATTCAAGACTCATCTTATTATTTTGACTTACATTATTTTGGTGTCTATAACTGTACAGAACACGCTTGTATTGAAATTATATATTTAATGCAATGGATGATGTTGTTTGCTTATTTACATTTACTGTGTTGTGATACTTTACATGACGTCCTCCGCCCCAGAACGTTTCCGCCGTTCTTGGTTTTGGGGTGTGACAGAACTTATGATAGTTGAGAGGATTTCTTGAGTGTTCTTGAGGTGGAAGTTGGAAAAATGAGAGAAAATGACTAAGTGTCATATTTATACCCTCGGGGGTTCACGGTCAAAAACTCCATGTTTTTGTCCTTAAATTCCAAATTTTTGGAGTGCCGCGACTTACGGTAAACACGGCAAATTCTAAATTTTACTTCCTTATTTTTGGTTCGCTTGACGAATACTATTTAAAATATTCCAACGGGCTTAAATCCGACCAAAATTGTTTTGGGATAAATTTCGCTAATTTTTGACGTGCTTAATTACGATGTTAAAACAAAGGAAATTTCGGGTTGTCACATCATCCCCCCGTTAGAGAGAATTTCGTCCTGAAATTAGAGTTTAGGCAAGGAGGTAGGCATGAACGATCGAGTAAAGAGATGAGGGTACTTCCTATTCAGCTGGTCTTCGCGCTCCCCAGTGAACTCTGGTCTTCGCTTGGCGTTCCAGCGAACCTTCACTTAACGGGGTGCGGATTTCGTTTCGTTTGCTTGATCGTTTGGTTCGTGATTTCCTACAGGTTCTTCTACGAAGTTGGGGTTTCCAATGATTTCTATCGAGACAAGTGTGATTTTGTAACATCCCAAAATTCAAGACCAAAAATTTCTTTTTAATAAAACATTACTTTAAACAAAGACATCATTCCAAAACATAATCTGAGTATAAGTTTTCAAAACACATGTTTATTATCAGAGTAAACATCCCCAGGCTGACTATTCCATGGTGTGTGCCATGCGATCACCCCGAGCTCCTCCCTCCGCTACCGGAAGTACCTGAAAACAAAACTGAAAACCGTAAGCACGAAGCTTAGTGAGTTCCCCACCTTACCACATACCATGCAAAACCACATACTGCACATACTGGGCCACGCCCGCTATCCTGGGCCTCGCCCCTACCCCGGGCCTTGCCCGATACAACGGCCCCGCCGCTCCAGGCCCCACCTGGCTTCGAGCCCCGCTCGGATGCAGATCTGTTTCACTTAGGCCTCGCCTATCACAGGGCCTAGCCCACTAACATATAATAGCACATAAACATATCACATAACATTACATAAACTAAACATATACCAGCAACTCTTGCTCTAAGGCCTCGCCTATCTCTGGGCCCCGCCCGTGTCCTGCTACTGATGAGTCATGGAACCTTGTCCATACTCCTACTGATAGTGAGATACGGGCCCAGCCCACCCTCACTCCTTTCCTAACTTGGGCCTCGCCCCTGCTCTGCTGCTACTGAGATGTGGAACACCATCCACACTCTGCTATTGATGAGATACGGGACCTCGCCCACACTTACCTCCCTACCAGGCACATACAAATATCACACAGACAACAAGTATAAACTATCACATAAACTGCTCCTTGGGCACCCACCCTCTATCATTGGACCTCGTCCGAATATCATACTAGCATACTGTGCCTAGGGCTAACCCCCGGGTCTTCTACTCATAACTACATGAGCCGGCATTGTGGCTGTAGGCCCATTCATATAAAGGGAAACTCACCTGATACTGCTGAACTACTGCTGCTAACCCCTTTGACCGCTACCTGACCACTGACCCCGAACTGCTGCTCCGCTAGCTCCCCGAGCTACCAATATCAACATAACACTCAGTATAACTGACCTTCAAAGGTCAACCAAGTCAGCTCTGGTCAAAGTCAACGTCCTGGTCAAAGTCAACCTTCCAGGTCAACCCTACTCGTCGAGTCACCCTACGGACTCGCCGAGTTCATAAGTCCAGAGTCCTTCCACTCGCGACTCTACTCGCCGAGTCAGCCCCTGACTCGCCGAGTCTACCGATTCCCGATTCCTGTCCTGCCCAACTCACTGAGTCCTGGCTCGACTCGCTGACTCGAGACTTAACTCGAAGGGTTTGGGACCACGCGACCTGACTCGCCGAGTCTAAGAACAGACTCGCCGAGCACACGACAATCTTCATCCAACTCGCCGAGTTGTTCAT
Source organism: Lactuca sativa (assembly GCF_002870075.4). Taxonomy (NCBI): domain Eukaryota; kingdom Viridiplantae; phylum Streptophyta; class Magnoliopsida; order Asterales; family Asteraceae; genus Lactuca; species Lactuca sativa. The sequence goes on from NC_056631.2 coordinate 132,837,138, forward strand.
CCAACTCGCTGAGTTCATGCCTATCTTCATCCAACTCGACGAGCTGTTCATCCCACTCGTCGAGTTCCTCCTCTTCTGCAAGCTACTCGCCAAGTCCACCCGAAGGACTCGCCGAGTCCAATAAGATCCACTTACATGCAGAGGACTTCCGAGTCATGCATGAACTCCAAACTGTAGATCTACCCTTCCCAAGCCTATTCCCCACGTGTAGAGAGGGAGATCTATGCAAAATGCACCAATAACTAGGGTTTAAGACCAAGAGGCTCCAAAATCCACCCAATGGCTGATACTTTATGGAATTCTAAGCCAAAACAAACATGGATCTGAGGTAGCAACCTCAGATCTGGACCTCAAGCTTGAAGTTGATCTTAGGCATGGCTTAAAAGCCCCAAAACTCCTAACCAAAGAAGATCTAAAGGAGGGAAACGAATTGATACCTTCCAATGCTCTGAAATGCTCCCCAAACTTCAGATCCAAAGCCACTCCTTGATGCTTTGAAGATTCCCACTCCTTCTTCTTCCTTAAAACCACTCAAAAATGGCCAAAAGCTTGAATGAACACAATGGGGGCTTAAGGTGCGGCGTTCTAGGTGTGAGAGGCTGTAAAGGAGCCCTAGGAAGAAGATTGAGACGTTTAAATAGGCTCCAAGCCCCGGATTTAGGGTTTTCCTCGCACAGACCAGACTCGCCGAGTCCACTTGGCCGACTCGCCGAGTTGGTCACTTACTCCTCGACCCGGATCCCGCTCCGACTCGCCGAGTCCTTCCTTGGACTCGCCGAGTCCTTCCTTGGACTCGCCGAGTCCCTCCTTAATTTAGGGTTTCCTTTACTTTCTTGGCTTTCAAAATCTTGGGTGTTACAGATTTAGAGAGTTACGTTGGGCAAGCACTTTTTCAAGTCTAAGACGTGGATCGATTTGGGGTGAAACTTATGGAATTCCGAAAGTAGTCGTGGCCTGACAAGGGTTGGATCAATTCTTATAAAGAATCTCGAATGGTCCTAAGATCTAGGAAAGATAGAGCTTTTCAGTACTTAGAACATAATGTACTTCTATGGCGAGATCATCACTGGCGTGATCGCCATGTCGAAGTTCCAAAAATTCTCTCTTACCGGAGTGGGGTTCCCGGGTTGGTTCTTAGAAGGCTCTTGTCGTTTGCGGATTCGTGCTTCCTTCTGATTGGTATCTGTCTACTGATGACCTGAGAATACAAGTTATTTTAAAAATGAGTATCAGCATTAAGCTGGTGAGTTCATAAGTATTTTAGTGTCGGTGTTTGTTATCAAAACGTTTGAACATGTCTCAAGTGTAAGTTTGTAAAATGTATGTAAATGTTTGTAAGTGTTTGTAAAAGTGTGAATCTCTTATAAAAACCTATATTTTCTATTAAAATACCCATCTACCAAGGCTTAACTGTTTTGTATGTTCGTTTGTTGTAAAAGTGTGTAATTTCCCAAATGTAACTATCATTAACAAAATATAGTTTGTACATAAATGTTTAAGTGAAATAATCGCTAAATGTATGAAATGGGTAAATTAATGTAGTACTGTAGTGTTGTATTATAGGAACTACTGTTGTACTAACTACCTTAAACCGGATTTATATTAAGGTATCATGTGATTAACTGTACCATACTATCGACTAAGTAACAACGACAAATGTAGGTCGTAAAAAGGTATGATGTTTGGCACCCGCAGACCTGCAGGTCCAGCTGTAGCTAGCAGCAAGGTGTAGGATAGTCAATCCAGTATAGATCTATACGCAAACTCACGCTCTCCCTTCAAGAGACTCTGGTTACAACTCGGGCCAGGACATTTAAGGCATGCTTCAATACAGTGGATCACATTTATATAAATGTATGTATGTATATGTAATTTATTGTTCCTGTTCTAGTACCGTTGTATATGTTCTCTTCCTTAGTATTGTCGTATATGTTCCCTTTCTAGTATAGTTGTATAAGTTCTCTTTCTAGTATAGTTATATATGTTCTCTTTCTAGTATAGTTGTATATGTACTCATAGTAATGTCATGTATATATTCTCATAGTAATAAGTATTGACTCATGAATGAACTGACTCATTGATCTAGCAATAGTATAAGTGTAATCCTGTGTTACCCCGATGGTAACTTACTAATGATGAAACTGATACGCATGAATATGGAAGTACTTTTATGTCTATATATGCACATATGATATATAATTAATATTGAGACGACCCTCGAACGGCTACCCGACATCCCACCAGACCACATCCAAATCGAGGAAAAGGAAATAGGGCGGATGGCCTTCCTAAGCCTTTTAAACATTTCTTATATATCTATGCATATATGGACATGCAATTTATAAGAAGTATAATAAAGTTTAAATAAAAGTATTTGATAAGTAAAAGAGTTTGTAAAACATTTTGAAGTAAAACAGTTTGATGAACATTTTGAAACAGTGATGAAATCATTGGTTTTGTAGTTATTAATCACATGTGATTGATGTAATAACTATAAGTATTCTACTTGTATCCCCCCCCCCCCAATAAAAGTATTTAAAACATTTAAAAGTATTTCAAAGGTTAATTAAAGGGGTATAAACTCACCTGTAGTGAGTGGTTCTGATGACAATGTTGGATTAGACGCTAGGTGCCAAGTGGTGACTTGAGTACACGTGCGAATCCTATTTAGCATATATTGGCACATATATGGATTTAATTAGTGCTATACACAACTAATTGATGATTTTGGGACTACCTTAGGGACTAGTAAACACTTATAATGAAGTGTTATAGTCATATATGATTGTATGAGGGTTTATAAGGTTGTACAAGAGGGTGTATGGCCAAAATACACACTTTATGTGTGTTTGCGGCCAGGTGTGTGGCCTAGTGTGCTGCCAGCACTTGTGTGCGGCCCTGTGTGCGACCATGTGTGCTGTCAGGTGGCGTGTGCTGGCATGTGTGCGGCCAGATGATGATCTTGGTGTTCTTGGTGTTCTTGGTACCTTTTATGAAGATCTTTAAGGAGAATGGATGATACTTGAGAGGAATTTCGTGTTCTATGCTTGAAGAAGTGAAGGAAGTGTTCAAGAATGATCTAAGGGTGGCATATATCGGTGGAGTGTGCGGTTGGGAAGGTGTGAGGCCGCAAACAAGAGTGTGTGGCCGCACACTCAAGTGTGTGGCCGCACACTCCATGTGTTGGAGTGTTTGGCCCGGTTTTGATTCCTACACTTCGAGTTAACCCTTTTTAACACACCTACCTTAATTATATCGCATTTAGAACGCTTCATTAGACTCTAAAGGGTACTACTATATAGTAAAATAAGTCTAATATTGGAAAGAGTTGAAGAGTGCATGCGAGAAGTTTTTCGGGTTGTCACATCATCCCCCTGTTAAGGGAATTTCGTCCCGAAATTTGAGTTTAAGTTACTAGCTTATTACAAATAACTAAGTAAAAAGATGAGGATATTTCAGTTTCATCTGATCCTCGCGTTCCCAAGTGAATTCCGGCCCGCGCTTGGCGTTCCAGCGAACCTTCACAATCGAGATACGGCTTTGCTTCGTCTGCTTGACCTCATGGTCCATGACTTCTACGGGTTCTTCCATGAAGTTGAGGCTCTCGTTGATCTCGATCTCATCGAGTGGGATTACAAGAGTCTCGTCGGATAGACACTTTTTCAAATTGGAAACGTGGAATGTAGAATGTATGTTACGAAGTTCGTTCGGTAGATTGAGTTTGTATGCCACTGGGCCGATTCTTGCGAGAATCTCGAAAGGCCCAATGTACCTTGGATTTAGCTTTCCACGCTTTCCGAAACGTATCAAGCCCTTCCAGGGTGAGACCTTCAATAAAACGCAGTCGCCCACCTGGAATTCCAACCGTTTAATACGTTTATCGGCATAGCTTTTCTGTCGGTCTCTTGAGGCTTTCAATCGTTCACGGATCTGTACGATTTTCTCTGTCGTTTCCCGAATGATTTCCGGACCTGTGAGAGTACTGTCAGAAGTTTGCCCCCTAGCTAGTTGGGTATCACCCACCTCAGCCCAGCACAGAGGGGATTTGCACTTTCGGCCGTATAGGGCTTCAAATGGAGCAGCCTTGATGCTCGTGTGATAACTGTTATTATAGGAAAACTCGACAAGGGGTAAATGAGTATCCCATGCCTTTCCAAAGTCAATCACACAAGCTCTCAACATATCTTCCAGTGTTTGGATGGTCCTCTCACTTTGTCCGTCGGTCTGAGGATGGTAGGCTGTGCTCATGTCCAGCCTTGTTCCTAAGGAATGTTGCAACGATTGCCAGAATCTTGAGGTGAACCTACTATCTCTATCGGAGATAATGGATATAGGAACACCATGTAGTCGCACGATTTCCCTAATGTATGTTCTCGTAAGTTTCTCCATCTTATCGGTTTCCTTGATAGGTAAGAAGTGTGCAGACTTGGTCAATCTATCGACGATGACCCATATGGTATCAAGTCCACCCGTTGTCTTGGGCAACTTGGTTATGAAATCCATAGTGATCCGCTCCCACTACCATTTTGGGATCTTCTGTTGTTGCAGTAATCCAGAGGGTTTCTGGTACTCGACCTTGACCTTTGCGCAAGTAAGGCATTTATTTACGAAGGTAGCAATCTCTGCTTTCATATTAGGCCACCAGTATAGCTTTTTAAGATCCAGATACATCTTATCTGAACCTAGGTGGACGAATACCGAGTGTTGTGCGCCTCGGTCATGACCAAGTCTCGGAAACCACCGTGCTTCGGAGTCTAGATCCGGTCCATGAAATATAGGGCTCCGCCACCCTTGGCTTCTAAGTTCTTATCCATTCCAGAGAGGGATTCACTCGCCACATGTTCAGGTTTCATAGCTTCAAGTTGAGCCGCCTGAATTTGTTTAGACAAGTGCGAATGGATAGTCATTGTCAACGACTTGACTCTTCGACCAGAATATTCCTTCCGACTTAGGGCATCTGCTACTACGTTGGCTTTACCCGGATGATAATGAATGTCGCATTCGTAGTCATTGAAGGAATTTAACCGCTTTTATTTAAATAAGTTATTGTGAAATATAAAACAAGTAGCTATTGATAAATTTCGTTATGATGTATGGCTACGAACCATCACCGGTTTGTGAAATTAGCATATAACATCATTTAAACGCAACAAACTTAATTTTTGTATCAACATGTATCTAGTTGATAATTAAGTTGGGTTCTATGTAAAACGTGTGCTTAATAGTTGTGGAGGATCTAAATTTGACAAATATACGAACCAAAGTGACAAAACGTGTTTAACGATATGGTTAACCGGTTAAATGTCACGAAATTATACATTGGTCAATAAATTTTATATTTAAATAAATTAAAATATAAAATGAATTATTATAAGGTATAATTAGAATGTATTTAAGTGTTTTTGAATGAAAAGAATAAAACATAAACACTAAAGTTCAAATACACAAAAACTACATTGTTATTTTATAATAAGTATACATGTATGTATTTGTATATATGTATTATTATCTAGTGAATGACTAGTTATGAGTCATGACTTAAAGTGATTTCATGTAAGTTTTATGATGTCTAAATCAATTAAGATAAGAGAATTGGTGGAGATAAGTGCCAACTTAACTAATAAGAGCTTAATCACTTAAGACATTTTCTTACGAATGCTTCTTAATCCCTCTTCTAATTTTCGAGATTAAGACCTTCCCTCTCCTTAACTAGAACTCCTAACTAACTAAATAACTAGTAGTTAGTTAGTTAACTAACCCTATCTCTAAGCAACCACCCAAGCAAGTGGCTAGACAAGATCACATCACTTAAACTCACATCCCATCACAAGCTAGTCTAGGTTTTGTCCCCTTATCCTCTTCCACTCTTTCCTCCTTCATATCCACGAAATTTACTCTTCATTTTACCCTCATTTGACCAGCCAATACTCCATGGAATTACTCTCAACCTTCATCTCATTTTCAAGAACAAGAACCTCCTTCCAAAGCCATCAAAACCATGAACAAAAGGGTTGCTGTCCCTTTTGTGTTTCAGCCACCACTTCACCCATCTACACTTTCCTTTTTGCTTGATATTTTTACCACAAAATACCCCTGGAAGTTACTTGTTATGATACTCAAAATTATTGATTCAAAACAGTGAGCAAACTACCCTTTTCTTGCTCTTTTGCTGTGAAATTTCGTGACAGCAACATAGCCAAAAGAGTGGCTGTTTTGGAGCATCAAACCAACAACCAAAAGTTCATCTTCAACCTTCCATTCTTCAAGTATTCACATAAGGTGAGTTCATACCCCTACATTTTCATGTTTTATTCAAGTTTTAAGGGGGGGAATACAAGTTAGAACACTAAACATAACTTAAATTTAAATGACAGCTTTCTATAGAAAAGTTGAGTCCTGTTCACGGACTGTTTTGACCATCTTAAACTTAATATATTTCAAAACTGTACAATATGCAAATAGTTCAAGTTTATACCTTTCTAAGGACTACTCGCACGCGTTCATACGATTTTTCTACAATTTATGGCGATTTTTATAAAACTGCCTGTCATTTCAGAAGTGATTTCGGACCAGTCTGTGAAGATGTTCATTTTCACACTAGTTTGAGACCACTAAAAATCATAATAAAAATTGGGAACAAAGTAGACTCATTTTATAAACTCCCAGAGGTGACGGATTCAGTTTTTGACTTACGATGATTTTTCTATGAGTTTTCTAAAAACAGGGACAGTAAAGGGTAAAACTGTCAAAAGTGGTTTATAGATTTATTAACACCTTCTAACATTTTTGAGCAATGTTTATACATTAAGGAAGTTAAAACACAATCATTTAAATATGTTTAATTACCATTTTTACAAAAGTGATAAGTACAAAAAGGTCTTTAGTATCAAACTTAAGGATTATTTCATGCAAAGTTTCTAATAAAAACGTAAGAATATGAACAACAATTACGAAACATACCAAATCATCTTTTAAAACTTATACATATATATATATATATATATAACCATATACATATATATGTTTTGTTTACAAACTTGTCTTCTACATCAAAAATTTCACTTTACTCGTTTTTATCAAATGAATCACTTGTGATTTATTACTACTATGTGAAAACTCTTGTCATACTTTGCATGCACTAGATTTATACAAAGTATTTAGAAATTCCAAAGTATCCTTCATTGTTAAACCGTTTTAATGCATTTTAAAAACTTATGATTTATGCATTGTCAAAACTTTGTGAGAAAGGATGATCTTTGCATACAAAACTATTACTTTAATACAGACTTAGTTGAGAATCCATGAGACATGTACATCTTCAAACACTGCCTTTTTGATAAAAGGTATCGCTACAAGTCCTGTCTATAACCAGAGTCTCCCGTTCGGAGAACGTGTCAAATGTGTATAGATCTATACGGGAAGTCATGATCCCGCGCCCTGACTGTTAGCTACAGTTCGTCTTTTGGGGTGACAGTTGTCATAACGCTACGACGCCTGAAGAACGTCGCTACAGGCATATTATGTTTAGTATGGTTATAAAACTCATCGGATATACAATTATTATGGTATTATGCTTTTATGAACGAGTAGCTATTAAAACTATTCTTCATCTAACAAGTGCGATCTTCGTATAGCTTTATTATATAAAACTATGCCACAACTTTTAAGCACGTCGGTTGCTTGCGATTTTCGGTCTTAGAGACTGCCAGTTATGTTAGGAAAATAAGGGTTTTTCCTGCATCTAAAACAAACAACTAATAGGAAAATAAGGGATTTTCTTGGTGCAACTATTTACAACTTATAACACGAACATTCATATGCATTTCATACTTTTATAAGAAAATAAGGGTTTTTCTTGGAAAGCGCAACAAATCATATCTCAACTATTAGGGAAAATATGGGATTTTCTGGATCTAATACATTCATTTTCAACCCAACGAATCATAACTCTTTTCATTTGAAAATACCGCATTTTCTGGAAAACATACATGAACTTTCGAATGGCGTGCATTTTCTCAAAATACTACTTATGAACTCACCAACTTAATTGTTGACACTTTTTCTTTGAAATAACTTGTATTCTCAGGGAACCGCTAAGTAGGTTTGGAAATCAACTTTTGAGGATTAACGTGCAGACGTTAATTACTTCTTTTGAAAGATGTTTATGTATTTATCTTTTGAACATGTAACGAATACAATTATGTAAACATTTTGGAAACCTTAATATGTATGGTGGTGTGTACTTTCCTTTCTATGAACTGTTATGATACTGAATATGACGTCCTCCGCCCCCGAACGTTTCCGCCGTTCTGGTTTGGGGGTGTGACATTTGCCCACAAGGGAGTAGGACCCGGAAAAGCTGGTTGAGGGTTGTTGACTTCAGGCTCGGAGTAGGATCCATCAGAAAAGCCTTCTGCGAGGTGATCATCCAAAGGGATTGGATGCTCATCATCGGGCTCTTCATCGATCCACCCAACATTGCCTTCATTTGGAAAGTATGGGTCGCCGTGATGGAAATCTAGCCATTAGATCTACGCGAGAAGAGAGGTATAAGAATGTAGTATACGTGTAACTAGTAGTACAAAATACACCTATAGTATTTTAAGTTTAAGTTCTATTGATCTTCTCGTGGTATTGTTGGTAAGTTTTTAGACTTGTTAACCTATCACAACCATTCTAGGGCATGTACTAATCACTCCTAGGACCAGCATAGTTGATCAGGCTATGCCATTCCCAGGACTGACCATACATCCCCGAGCTCACTTGTGATATTTAACAATCATAATACTTTTGTTCTTGTCATTGTGACACTGATTTTAGTATGAATGTAGCCTAGTATACTTAATTAAATATTTTGGTATTCAATGTGTAGACTCTTGGTCAGAGTGTTTTTGTCACACCACAAAACCAAGAACGGCGGAAACGTTCTGGGGCGGAGGACGTCATGTAAAGTATCACAACACAGTAAATGAAAATAGCAAACAACATCATCCATTGCATTAAATATATAATTTTAATACAAGCGTGTTCTGTACAATTTTTAGACACCAAAAATATAAGGGAAGTCAAAATAAAAATATTTTGAGTCTTGAATGCGCTCCATCATCTCAAAAGCTGGCATCGGTACCTGTTTACTGATGAACTGAGAATACAAGTTATTTTGAAAGAGTTTATCAACATTAAGCAGGTGAGTTCATAAGAGTTTTAGTGTCAGTGTCTGTTATCAAAAACATTTGAACATGTCTCAAGTATAAGTTCATGTATGTAAGTGTTTGTAAAAGTTTGAATCTCTCAGAAAAACCTATATTTTCTAATAAAGTAGTCTTCTACCAAGGCTTTAACTGTTTTGTATGTTCGTTTGTTGTAAAAGTGTGTAATTTCCCAAGTGCAACTATCTTTTAACAAAATATAGTTTGTACATTAAAGTTCAAGTGAGGTTATCACTAAAAATATGTAATGGGTAATTCATTGTAGTACTATAGTTTAATTTTATAGTAACTACTGCTGTACTAACTACCTTAAACCGGATTTATATTAAGGTATAATGTGATAATTACACCATACTATCGACTGATAACAACGACATGAAGGACGGTCGTAATAACGGAATGACGTTTGGCACCCGCAGACCTGCAAGTCCGGCTGTAGCTAGCAGCAAGGTGTAGGATAGTCAATCCAGTATAGATCTATACGCAAACTCAACGCTCTCCCTCCAAGAGAATTCTGGCTACAACTCGGGCCATGACATTTAAGGCATGCTCCGATACAGTGGATCACAATTGTTAACGTATTAATGTGAGGGTAATGTTCCTCGTTCTCGTATAGTTGTATATGTTCTCATAGTAATGTAAGGTATAGACTCATGAATGAACTGACTCATTGATCTAACAGATGTAATAGTAAGATCCTGTGTTACCCCGATGGTAACTCACTAATGATGTGGCTAGTACGTATGAATATGGAAGTACTTTTATGTCTATATATGTATATTGGATATATAATTAATATTGAAACGACCTTCGGATGGTCACCCGAAATCCCACCAGACCACATCCAAATCGAGAAAAAGGAAATAGGGTGGATGGCCTTCCTAAGCCCTTTAAACATTATTTATACATCTATACATATATGGGCATGGAATTTATATTATAAAAGCATAAATAAGTTTTTATAAGACATTTGAAACATAAGTATTATTTTAAAGAAAGATCGACTTGATGTCAATCTATAAAACAATTTGAAGGCATAGGTTTGATTAAAACAGTTTAAGTATAAGGAACATTTGTTTGAATCACAGTTGTAATATAAGTTTGAAAAGTAAATGGGTTTGTAAAACATTTTGAAGTAAAACAGTTTGATAGACAGTTTGAACAGTGATAAAATCACTGGTTTCCCTAGTTATTAATCACATGTGATTAATGCAAACACATGTGATTGAAGCAATAACTATAAGTATTTAACTTGTATCCCCCCCTTGAAAGCATATAAAAGAATTTATAGAACATTTAAAAGGTAAATTAAGGGGTATGAACTCACTTGATTGATTGAAGAAAGCGAGATGGAAAACCGGGCAAAGTTTCGTCTCGGAAAACGGATTTTTCTCGGGATTCTCGGGAATCTCGGGAGTAAAATCGACCCTCGGGACTTGAGCAAAAAGACCAGAGCTTCGGGTTCGAACGGGCACGGAAATCGAGGCAAGATCGTGAGAGAAAAGAGAGAAGTGAGCAAAATTTTCGGAAAGCCTCGCATCCCTTTTATAGGGGTGTTGAACCACCTCGGTACGCTGGGCGTACGAGGGTACGCAACGCGTACGAGACGTCATCGCTTACGCACTTCGGATGGGACGGCGGGTCGGACGGGGCGACGGGTCGGATGGGCGGGTCGGAAGCTTCGCATAGGGCGACGTGGACAATCCGAGGCCCTTGATCTGAGTACGCGGGGCATACGAAGGTACGCAGGGCGTACTCCGGTCCTATCCGATGACTCCCCTTCGGATAATACTGGGAGTTTTTAATTAAATTTATATTTATTTTAAATAAACTTCTAAAATTCATATCTCCTTCATACAAACTCCGTTTTTGACGTTCTTTATATCCACACGAAGGTGAGACCAAGATCTACAACTTTCGTTTAGATTCCGTTGGCAAATTCTGAAATTATTTTTATTATTTATTTATTAAAATGACGTGTTTAAAGAATTTCTTCAAAAATTCATAACTTCCTCATCCGAAGTCAGATTTTAGGGTTCTTTATATGTACGAAAACCTTGATACAATTCCCACTACTTTAATTAACCCAAATAAGATTTAAGGAAAGTTATATTTTGACCTAGATTTGATTGGTTTTACATTACATTGCCTCGAAATATCGGGTTTTCACAGTTTTAATCCTAAATGGGTTTATAGTTTAGTATATCTTTTATGGGTTGATATACTCAATTCACTATAAACAATGCTCTGATACCAATCTGTCACACCCCAAAACCGAGAACGGCGGAAACGTTCTGGGGCGGAGGACGTCATGTAATGTATCACAACACAGTAATAGTAAACAAGCAAACAACATCATCCATTGCATTAAATATATAATTTTGATACAAGTGTGTTCTGTACAGTTATAGACACCAAAAAAATAATGTAAGTCAAAATAAAGAGATGAGTCTTGAATGCGCTCCATCTTCTCAAAAGCTGGCCTCGGTATCTGTCTACTGATGACCTGAGAATACAAGTTATTTGAAAACGAGTATCAGCATTAAGCTGGTGAGTTCATAAGTATTTTAGTGTCGGTGTTTGTTATCAAAACGTTTGAACATGTCTCAATTGTAAGTTTGTAAAATGTATGTAAATGTTTGTTAGTGTTTATAAAAGTTTGAGATTCTTAGAAAAACCTATATTTTTTATTAAAATAGCCTTCTACCAAGGCTTAACTGTTTTGTATGTTCGTTTGCTGTAAAAGTGTGTAATTTCCCAAGTGTAACTATCATTAACAAAATACAGTTTGTACATAAATGTTTAAGTGAAATAATCACTAAATGTATGTAATAGGTAAATTAATGTAGTACTGTAGTGTTGTATTATAGGAACTACTGCTGTACTAACTACATTAAACCGGATTTATATTAAGGTATCATGTGATTAATTGTACCATACTATCGACTGAGTAACAACGACAAATGTAGGTCGTAAAAAGGTATGACGTTTGGCACCCGCAGACCTGCAGGTCCGGCTGTAGCTAGCAGCAAGGAGTAGGATAGTCACTCCAGTATAGATCTATACGCAAACTCACGCTCTCCCTTCAAGAGACTCTGGTTACAACTCGGGCCATAACATTTAAGGCATGCTTCGATACAGTGGATCACATTTATGTAAGTGTATGTATGTATATGTAATGTATTGTTCCTGGTCTAGTACCGTTGTATATGTTCTATTCCTTAGTATAGTCGTATATGTTCCCTTTCTAGTATAGTTGTATAAGTTCTCTTTCTAGTATAGTTGTATATGTTCTCTTTCTAGTATAGTTGTATATGGTCTCTTTCTAGTATAGTTGTATATGTACTCATAGTAATGTAATGTATATGTTCTCATAGTAATAAGTATTGACTCATGAATGAACTGACTCATTGATCTAGCAATAGTATAAGTGTAATCCTGTGTTACCCCGATGGTAACTTACTAATGATGTAACTGATACGCATGAATATGGAAGTACTTTTATGTCTATATATGCACATATGATATATAATTAATATTGAAATGACCCTCGGACGGCTACCCGACATCCCACCAGACCACATCCAAATCGAGGAAAAGGAAATAGGGCGGATGGCCTTCTTAAGCCTTTTAAACATTTCTTATATATCTATGCATATATGGACATGCAATTTATAAGAAGTATAATAAAGTTTAAATAAAAGTATTTGATAAGTAAAAGAGTTTGTAAAACATTTTAAAGTAAAACAGTTGATGAACATTTTGAAATAGTGATGAAGTCATTGGTTTTGTAGTTATTAATCACATGTGATTGATGTAATAACTATAAGTATTCAACTTGTATTCCCCCCCATAAAAGTATTTAAAACATTTAAAAGTATTTCAAAGGTTAATTAAAGGGGTATGAACTCACCTGTAGTGAGTGGTTCTAATGACAATGTTGGATTAGACGCTAGGTGCCAAGTGGTGACTTGAGTACACGCGCGAATTATATTTAGCATATATTGGCACATATATGGATTTAATTAGTTCTATGAACAACTAATTGATGATTTTGGGACCACCTTAGGGACTAGTAAACACTTATAATGAAGTGTTATAATCATATATGATTGTATGAGGGTTTATTGTTGGATTAGCGTCTAAGTCCATAACTATTTTGGTATGTACTTGACCCGATGGTGCATGGTCCTTTTAGGTTGTCTTCACCAAAGCAACTTGATTGGAGAAATAAATAGAGAGAGAGGTTATTATGATTTATTAATATGTTATAAGAATAATATATTAAAGGAGAAATCATATTTGTTTAATTAGTATTGGTCAATAATTAATTAAGAATTAATTTTGTGATCAAGTGTAATTAATTAAACTAGAGGGGCTGAATTGTAATTATGTGATAGTTGCAAAATAGGGCAATGGTTATCCTTGTTAAAGGATGGACGAATTCAAGGATAAGGATATCCTTAAAATCGTCCAAAGGTCCAAGAGATAGGGATTTCCAAGGCTTATCTTATGGTTGCTTGATGGGCAAGTAACTAGATAAGGATAAGGACTGAAACCCTAATCCCAACCTTATATAGGGCCTTAGGATTTCGTACACTTGATCCCAAGAAGTCCTAGGGACGAACTCTAACACCTCTCCTCTCTCTTTATACCTTCTCCATTTGCTCTTGGTGTTTGTAAGCCATTAGAGGAGTGACACTTGTGACTCTAAGCCTTCCAAAGTCAATTCAAGGAGGAATTGGGATTGTTATCACTACATAACAATCAAGGTAATATCATAAACCTAATTATATGTTAATATTGATTTCCATATGCATGAATTAGGGTTTATAGTCTTGGATTCAAAGCATGTACAATAGAGAAACCTAGATCCAAGAATTAGAGTTTGTATGAGCACATAGGATGTCTTATGACCAAAACCCATCAGTGGTATCAGAGCCTTGATTGGTTTCTATTGTATTGATGCTTGATATATCTGAAAAATTCGTTTTTGGTGTTTTGGAGGCTGGACTCGCCGAGTCCATAGCTGAACTTGCCGAGTCCAAGGTGACTCAACGAGTCCAGGCTTGACTCGACGAGTCAACTCGTCAGATAGAGCTTATCTCAGGATTTCTTGCTGTTTTGCATTGGGATAGTTACCTTATCATGTTAGATCAATATTAATCCGATTATATGATATATTTGACTATATTTTTGATCTAATTGAAGATATTTATCAATTAATAAGATAATTGTTTCCTTATAAGATAATTGATTAATTATTTTGAGTAAATTGATAAATTGTTTTGCAAGAAATCATTAAACAAATCAAATATGGACAATTATGTAATTAAATGTTAGTTTAGATTATTTGTTATTTGATCCTTGTTGTTATGAAAAGTTTCATATTTTGCCCTTTAGGTTTTATAGTTTAAATTTGAACCCAATAGTTTTGTAGTTTTGAAATTTAAATAGTTGAAACCCTAATGTGTTGAAATGTTTCAAAACTTGCCCTCAAGTTTTGGAATTTAAAAGTTGATTAAGAGTTTAATTAGGAATGTTAAATTCTAAAACTCTAGTATTGTTTTGAAAAAGTTCAAATCACACCCTTATGGTTTTGTTAATTAATTAAGGTGTATAATTAAAGAAGTGTAATAAATCCATAAAAGTTAAGGTTTACAATTTAATTGAATTAAAGGTATAATTGTTAAATTAGACCACATAGTATTTTGAAAGTATAAAATACACTCTATACTATATATAACATCGAAAGTCTAACATTATATATATGTATGAGTAAAAGTCAGTCTTACCGTTAGTAGGCCTCATTCACGAAGCTGGTCTATAAGGGGTGTTTAAGGAAATTGCCTATAAAATGGCGATTGAATGGGTATCCACTCTTACCCACCGCACTCTTGACTAGTGGAGGGTCGTTAGCCGAACAGGTAGGATAGGACAAAACCTTCCATTATAAGTATAATGAAATATAAAAGTAACTAAAGGTTTTCATAAAATTCCCAATCTTAGTTACTTAGGCAAAAGTGAATTGATGCAATTCCATGAAATTACACTTTGTGCCCTTGCGAAGACGTTAGTGGAGCATGTGTGGTTTACCGGCACACTAAATGGTCATAAGCAAAGGTAGCAAAGGGTGACTCAATGTTTGTCATAGTTCGGTGGAGCGTGTGTTGTTTACCGGCATATCGAATAGGTGACTGTAACATGTGAGGGCACCATGTAGTTTGCATGGTTATTCACACCCACTTTGTGATCCTTGGCATCCCAGTCACAAACAAGAGGGGCATATCGAGATTTAAACATGCCATTGAAAGTTCAATGAATCTCAAAGGATCTAGGAGTTTTCATAGATTTAAAACTTAAATTTCTTTTTCATTTTTCGTGGTGGAAATTAGTGAATCGTCATTCACTTACCTTCAAATATTCTGCAATTAGGGTTACGGCATCCCTCTCCCGAGTTGTAGAATATTGTGTTGGGTCCTAGCCTAAGTATCTCATTTGGGTGATTTACTAAGGACTCAATCAATCAACTAACTTGAATTCGTTTTCTCCCGTTTTGTAGATGTCAAAGTTTGACAACTATGGTCTTCTCAAATCCCGTGGAACAAGCATTCCACATGAAGATGATATTCCACGATTCGATCGAGGAACAAGAGATCATGCTTCACTTCCTCCTCCTCCTCCTCAAATTATTCTCCTTAACCCACAAGTTCAAAGGCTTGAAAAGTTCAAGATCACTCAAGCCCTTTTTGGCAAGTAAACATAAAGAAGGAAAGTCGGTGTGTGCACACGTCCTAGGGATGAAGTCACACATTGATAGGTTAAGAATGTTGGGATCCGTTGTCTGTGAGGAAATGGCTGTTGATTGAGTTCTTCAGTCACTTCCTAACTCATATAGTGAGTTCGTAAGAGAGTACTATATGATGAACCGCGACGTGACCCTTATAGATCTCACCTATATGCTTATTGCTGCTGAATCAGCAATGGTTTGGCGCAATAGAAAAGCAAAGTTGATTGGTGAATCTGCCTTCAAGACCTCTATGGATATAGACAATGGCAACGAAAGACATGCTATGATCGAAAAGTTTGATCATAAAAGAAAGGCGATGTCTGAAGTAGTTCCATGTCCTGTTCCAAAAGAGTCGATTTGCTTTTATTGCCAAGAGAAGGGGCATTGGAGACGAAGCTACCCTATTTACCTAAGAGATCTAAGAGATGGGAGAGTCGAAATGTATGGCTCTGCTTTAGGTAAAATCCATTGACTAACTCTTTTAAGCTTCTATTCTAGATTCTTAATACATAATGTGATAAGATTACGATTGATGTTTTGTAGGATCGAAGAAAAGAAAGGAAGCTTAAGGGAAGAAGTGAGCAAAATCTAACCGTGAAGGAATGGATTTCAATCGCCGTTCTCGAAGATTAGATTCTTGAGCTACTACTTAGAGTTAGAATTAGATTGCTAAGAAAGATGTATTAGCATAAGTTTTTCAATGAGTTGCATTGTAAGGACAAATTTTTCCGCAATAAAATAAATTTTGATTTTAAATTTTATTTATTTATCCTTACAATGGCTTGTATGAAAAATTGATGTTAAAATGTTTCTATTATTAGCAATAATGGATTTGGTTCTTATTATGTTATTGAAAGTCGAGAATTTACCAAATAGAGAGAGTTTCTCATCGCCCAAGTTTCAATTGGTCAGAAACTTGGAATCATGCAACGTGGATGCACGAAGAATGAGAAATTTCGTATTTGGAAATTAGACTAATTCATTGACAAACTGTCAAGTGAAGGACTAGGAGATCGAGTACACAAAGTTGTGTGTTGATCAAAGTCCACCATAAGAGTAACAAAATATTCGTCATGATTTACTAAAGGTTTAGTAAATATGATTATACTTATAAGATTAAGTGTAATTCTGAATTGATTGAAAAAATTTAAATCAATAGTAGAACCAATAACAAGAATCAAGTAGGCAGAAAGATAAAAGTTTCTCCATTCTAAGAAGAAGGGAGGGTACCTTTTATGCTTTATGATAGGTCTTAATGATTAAGAACCATATCTCAATTGATCCTCTAAGTGAGTCTTAGTACAATTGTATGTCTAAGAAGAGGAATCAAGAATTGAAGAAATGGTTAAATCAAAAAGTCAATCATACTTCGTTCCAAATCAAGTCTTAGAGTTAAAGATTATGACATTGAGTGAAAAGTATTAAGAAGGTTTATAACATTCATAAATTTTGGAAAGTTGTGATGTCTTGGATAAGAGAAAGAGCAACTAAGACCAAAATTATGAAGTGTTTTGTTTTGATAAAAGCTACACTAACTCTTGAATATTTGTTTGTCAAGAAATGTTTTGACAAGAGAATCGTATATGTCAAGGAGTCAGTGGGAGTCTTTATAGTCTTGAAAAGTTTCAAGAACAAATCAAATAAACCTTATCGATCATCACTAGCACACGAGTTGAGGCTTAAAACCTATCGTGATGACATTATTTGGTTTCTATGCCAATCCAATCAAGTTAATTATGCATGTGAGTCCTATGAGTTCTCATTTGAATGCATAAAAGGCAAGGACCTTAATCAATGAAAGGTACATTGATAGGAAAGGGTGAGTTGCTTAACTACTTGGAAGACATGGTGGGCAGCTGTGCTACCATAAGGAAAGAAATCAAGATTAAGGAAGTTCGGTCCATATGAGTTTGAATTTGTCGTAAACTTTGGTTTTAACAAATTCACATGGATAGGAACACATACACCCCCTCAAATCTAAGTGTCATAAGATTTCCTCCTTCATGAAAATGATTGTGAGGAAATGCTTTCACTAAGAAAGATTTTAAGAAGATAGTGATTGTAAAATTGCATTCTCGAATTCAATTATGGTTACGGTATCCCTTTCCATAATTTGAATTGTGAGGTTTGGCAATTAGTCTTAAGTGTTTAGACACACATATAAACTATCGAAGGCAAAGGTGTATAAGTTCAAAAAGCCTTGATAAAAGATTATCAAAGCATTAAGTATTAGAAACATGAACTTAAAAAATTCAATAAGTATTGATTTTTGAAAGTTAAGATGTTTATGAATACATATCGAAGCTAGTGGGAGCATAAGTGTTATGTTTTATAATAATCATCATGATAGTGGGAGCATAAATGTTATGATTGTATGATTATTAAGGCACGTATTGCAAAGTTGGCAATATTAATTATAGAAAACAAGAGTCATACTTTGCAAAGTTGTAAGAGTTGAAAGGTTGTTTTGCTATAATTAAGGGAGAGAATATTATGCTTCATTTCAAATCTAAAGGATTAGGTTGAGAAATGTTAATAAACTTAGTCAAGGGTACATAGTGTGTTCTTAAAATTTCGATTATGATTACGGCATTCCTCTTCACAATTTGAATTTTGAGAACATAGCAAATAAAACATTATGCGTCGTGTCCCATACGCTTCGGGTATAGGATCGATTGCAAATGCTTTAATGTTTGACCATTCTAAATTTTTCCAAATGTCTAGCGCATTTAGAGGGAAAAAGGACTAGAATCGGTTTTGACTAAAATAATTAAACAACTATCAAAGGACAATCCAAAGTTCGACGAGGATTGGTCGCTTGTGAGTAGTTGGAAGCATGGTGTTGGATGGACCATATTGACATAATTATGACTAGAAAAGATTCTATTAAGAATGAGTTGTCATATGGAAAATATGGAAATGTATCCATATTGGGAATTGAATATTAAAAAATCTATGACTAGATTAGAAACTTTTATGCAAAAGGATGTTCAAAGGAATGTACTTTGAGTGAGAGATATCATATCTAAGGAATTGTCTTGTAACAATCTTCGATAGAAGACTTTGTAATATCATTGACAATAGTCTTTGTGACTTTGGTGCATTGGCATTATGAAAGGGTAAGTTGCATAAAATGTTAGAATCTAGCATATTCTATAAGTGGCAAGAATTTGAAATTCTTAAACTTATGAAAAATGGATTTGGAGTTGTGAAATGAGAATGATTGGAAATGTGCTCAATGTGATCTATTTCACGAAGTAAGAACCATAGGTAAACATTGTGTGCATGCTAGGAGCATGGGACAAGTGTAATAATTCAAGTACGAAGTTGATTACCCGAAACGACAAATAATGAGTAATCAATATGGTGATAAATCAAAGGTGTTTTACTCAAAGGTTTGAGGCCATATGGGATTAGTAGATATGAATGAAGACTGTCATGAATTGGTGTGTGGATTGTCTAAAGAGCATTAGACATAAGCAAATGTTTGCTGCAACGTTCATGAGTGCTTATGAATATGAATTTGAGCATTGGATTAAACCCACGCTCACTTGGATCACTCCATGGATTGTAGCACGAGTGACTGGTGAGACAATAACATCTTATATTCTTGATATCGAGATGTGTGAGTTGTATCTTGCGAATCGGTTGCACATTGATATTATGTAAACGCACTAGTAACTTGGTGTTATAAAACATATTGTTGTGTGTGATTTGGTTAGTGAGTGCAAGCAAGCATTGTATCAAAGTTTATCCGTTCCTTTTATCCAAGGTAGGATAAAACGATATCTTTTGGGCCCCTCGATGGTTTAGTGATGACAAACGTAAATGCTCGGCCGGGGTAGGACTAATTTGATTTGTTCAATTAGTCTGTCGTCATAAATCATAAATCGAGAAGTAGTACAAAGAGAATGATTTGAAATTATATCTCATATGATATCTAGAATGGAGGAATATATGATCCCTTATCTAAGGACACACATATTTGATATGATCAGAGTTGACAGCGGCTTTGGAAAGCTACGATTGCAAATCGAGATCCGAAGTCATACGCAGAATAGTTGTTAGACTTATCCAAGTGGGAGACTGTTGGATTAGTGTCTAAGTCCATAACTATTTTGGTATGTACTTGACCCGATGGTGCATAGTCCTTTTGGGTTGCCTTCACCAAAGCAACTTGATTGGAGAAATAAATAGAGAGGGAGGTTATTATGATTTATTAATATGTTATAAGAATAATATATTAAAGGAGAAATCATATTTGTTTAATTAATATTGGTCAATAATTAATTAAGAATTAATTTTGTGATCAAGTGTAATTAATTAAACTAGAGGGGCTGAATTGTAATTATGTGATAGTTGCAAAATAGGGCAATGGTTATCCTTGTTAAAGGATGGACGAATTCAAGGATAAGGATATCCTTAAAATCGTCCAAAGGTCCAAGAGATAGGGATTTCCAAGGCTTATCTTATGGTTGCTTGATGGGCAAGTAACTAGATAAGGATAAGGACTGAAACCCTAATCCCAACCCTATATAAAGACCCCTAAGGCCTTAGGATTTCGTACACTTGATCCCAAGAAGTCCTAGGGACGAATTCTAACACCTCTCCTCTCTCTTTATACCTTCTCCATTTGCTCTTGGTGTTTGTAAGCCAATAGAGGAGTGACACTTGTGACTCTAAGCCTTCCAAAGTCAATTCAAGGAGGAATTGGGATTGTTATTACTACATAACAATCAAGGTAATATCATAAACCTAATTATATGTTAATATTGATTTCCATATGCTAGAATTAGGGTTTATAGTCTTGGATTCAAAGCATGTACAATAGAGAAACCTAGATACAAGCATTAGGGTTTGTATGAGCACATAGGATGTCTTATGACCAAAACCCATCATTTATAAGGCTATACAAGAGGGTGTATGGCCAAAATACACACTTTATGTGTGTGTGCGGCCATATGTGTGGCCTAGTGTGCTGCCAGCACTTGTGTGCGGCCATGTGTGCTGCCAGGTGGTGTGTGCTGCCATGTGTGCGGCCAGATGATGATCTTGGTGTTCTTGGTGTTCTTGGTACCTTTTATGAAGATCTTCAAGGAGAATGGATGATACTTGAGAGGATTTTCGTCTTCTATGCTTGAAGAAGTGAAGGAAGTGTTCAAGAATGATCTAAGGGTGGCATATATAGGTGGAGTGTGTGGTTGGGAAGGTGTGATGCCGCAAACAAGAGTGTGTGGCCGCACACTCCATGTGTTGGAGTGTTTGGCCCGGTTTAGATTCCTACACTTCGAGTTAACCCTTTTTAACACACCTACCTTAATTATATCGCATTTAGAATGCTTCATTAGACTCTAAAGGGTACTACTATATAGTAAAATAAGTCTAATATTGGAAAGAATTGAAGAGTGCATGCGAAAAGTTTTTCGGGTTGTCACATATCTTTTATGAATTGATATACTGAGCTCACTATAAACAATGCTCTGATACCAATCTGTCACACCCCAAAACCGGAATGACGGAAACGTTCTGGGGTGGATGACATCATGTCAAGTATCACAACATATGCAGTATAGTAATCAAAGTACAACAACCATTGCATTAATAGTAATAGTTTTACATAGGTTACATTTAATAGCAACATTCAAGTAATATAGAACATAACATAGATGCAGATCGGTTATAGGCTGACTTCGCAAAAGCTCCCGGGATGTACCTGTCTAACGATGACCTGAGAATACAAGTTATTTTTAAAGCGAGTATCAGCATTTTTATAATGCTGGTCTGTCACACCCCAAAACCAATAATGGTGGAAGCGTTCTGGGGCGGAGGACGTCATGTACAGTATCACAACAATGAAAAGTAGTAAACAAGTAACAACATCATCCATTGCATTAATAATATAATTTTAATACAAGTGTGTTCTGTCAAATTATAATAGACACTATGGTATAAACCAAAATGAAAGATGAGTCTTGAACGAGCACCATCTTCTTTGAACCTTGCATCGGTACCTGTCTATGGTTGACCTGAGGATACGAGTTATTTTGAAAGAGAGTATTAGCTTTAAAGCTATTGAGATCATAAGTATTTTAGTGTCTTAATTTGTGTGTAAGTATTTGTATGTATATGAATTGTAAGTATTGAAAATGTATATGAATTGTAAGTATGAAAATCTTTGTAAAACAACTGTAAACGTTTGAAAAACCCTAGAAATCCATATGATTCCTACTATTATAACAGGGAGTCTTCTACCAAGACTTAACTGTTCTAAATGTAGCCTTCTACCAAGGCATCTAGTGTCTGTGTGTGTGTCTCTTGTAAGAGTGTGTATTTTCCCAAGTCCGACTATCATTAACCAAAAATATAGTTTCTACATTACCGTGCGTCGTGTGAATGTTCACGAAGTGAATGTAATGGGAAAAATGAAATAGTACTATGGTGTAGTGTCGAACTACAACCGTACCAATTACCTTAAGTCTAGGGTAATTCTTCTAAGTAGTATAGTATTTGTAATAAATAACTACTTCTGTACTCAATTGCCTTATTTGAGGGATGAGGTATAATGTGATGGCTAGATCCCAGGCTATACGCTCCCCTGTCAAAGGGATTTTGAGACCTTTACACGCCCATGCATATATGCACGTTGTGACACATCCACATTACTGTGATCATGTATACCCGATATAACTATCACAATTGCGTTGTGATTCATTGGTATAGTTAGATCCTGAACTTGTTCCATGCTATAGCACCTAGTGATGTCTGTCCTATCATCGTGTATGTAAACGTACTCATGTAAGTGTAATCATGTAAATGTAATCATGAAGATGTACTCATGTAGATGTATCTATGTAGATGTACTCATGTAAGTGTATATATGTAAATGTATTCATGTAAATGTACTCATGTAGATGTAATCATGTAAACGTATCTATGTAGTAGTATAGTAATGTACTGTAATGCTCTACGTGTGCTAGCTGTAATGTGTGTTCTCTCTCTATCTAGCAAGTATTGACTCATGAATGAACTGACTCATTGTATGATATCGCGTTCTAGTAATAGTTCTAGTATCTTCCTAAACTACCCATATGGTAGCTTACTAGTAATCTAACTGGTACATATGAACATGGATGTATACCCTTGCTACCCAAGGGCGTTGGATGAACTGGAAGGACCTTTATGACTATATATGTACATATGATATATAACTAATATTTAAACAACCTTCGGACGGATACCCGATGTCCCACCAGACCACATCTCAAGCGCGAAAAGGCAATAGGGTGGATAGCCTTCCTAAGTCTTTTAAACATTTCTTATATAACTATACATATATAGGCATGCAATTTATAATATAAAAGCATAAAATAAGTTTTGTAAAACCTTTGAACATAATTATGATCTAAGAAAAGATCGACTTGATGTCAATCTATAAAACGGGTTGGAAGCATGGGTTTGATAAAACAGATTAAGTATAAAGAAACATTTGTTTGAAACACAATTGTAAATGAGTTTGAAATGAAACATACCAAGTAAAATATACAGTTTAATAAGGAGCTTTAAACATCTAAAACGTTTAGGAAAAATCATGTGAAGAAAACTATTTGGTAAAACAGTTAATGAGTAGCCAATCATTTGAATGCTGCTTGTTAATCACATGTGATTGATATAATAACTAGCTTGATTGTACTTGTATCCCCCCATAAAACATTTAAAAACATTTAAAACATTGATTAACGGGTATGAACTCACCTGTAGTGAGTGGTTCTGATGAAAATGTTGGATCAGTTGCTAAGTGCCAAGTGGTGACTTGAGTACACACGCGAATCCTATTTAGCATATATTGATACATATATGAATATAATTAGTGTTATGAACAACTAATTATTGAATTGGGACCACCTTAGGGACTGTTAAACACTTATATTGAAGTATTACAACCATATATGAATGTACGAAGGGTTATAAGGCTATACAAGAGAGTGTATGGCCTAAATACACACTATATGTGTGTGTGCGGCCAGGTGTGCTGCCAACACGTGTGTGTGGCCATGCGTGAGGCCAGAAGGCGTGTGCTGCCAGAATACATGGTGTTCTTGGTGTTCTTGGTGAAAGATGTTACCTTTCCGGATGATACTTGAGAGGATTTTCGGGTCCTTGCTTTGTAGAAGTGTGAGAAATGATCAAAATGATCAAGGATATTATATATAGGAGGGTGAGTGCGGCTGGAGGTGTGTGTGGTTGGCCTGTGTGCGGCTGGCTGGCCGCACACACCTGGTTTGGTGTGTTTGGCCTGAATTTTCGATGCTACACCCAATCTCACCCATCCTCCGATATGTAACTCAATTATACTAAGGTTTAAGCACTATTTTAGACCCAAAACTTAATTATAAAATAGCAAAACGAAGTTAACTTTGATAAAAATGAAGAATGTAAGCTAGAAATTTCGGGTTGTCACATCATCCCCCTGTTAGAGGGAATTTCGTCCCGAAATTAGAATTTAGGTAAGGAAGTAGGTACGAATGATCGATTCATGAGTTGGGGAACTTCCTAATCAATTTTTTCTCACGCTCCTAAGTGAAATCGGGTCCTCGGTTGGTATCCCAACGAACCTTCACTAACTAGCGTCAGCGTTGCTTCGTCCTCTTGACCTCTCGATTGAGGGTCACTACGGTTCTAATACGAAGGAGAGGATCTTGACAAGTGGACTTACAAGTGTCCTAACGGAAAGGTACGGTTTCAAGATCGAGACGCGAAGGGTAAAATGTACTCTACTGAGTTCACGGAGTAGGTCTAGTTTGTGAGGTACAGGACCGATTCTGGTAAGAATCTCGGAGGTCCTAACTATCTTGGGTTTAGCTTTCCACGCTTTACGAAGCGTATTAAGCCATTCCTAGAGTGAGATTTCCTAAAGAATTTGGTCTCTCACTTGGAAGTCCAAAGGTTCTTTCTCTTGTTAAACTTCCCAGTCAAGAGCCAGCCCTTGTTGGGTCAAAGTCGAAAGGGTTTCTGTAATTTGCAAGGAGTTCTGAATGAACTATGACAGTAGGTCTGTAAGACCTAGAATTTGGCGAATATCTGTCGGCGTCTCTGGTGTCGACAATTCTCAACGGTTTTGACAAATTGATAGAGTACTCAAAGTTTCCCACATCACTAATAGTGTGTCATAGGAATCTGACTCTTCACTTTCCAAAACTCGTGCTTAGAGAACTTTGTGAAAGTTCCTATGAGGGTAATGTTTCTGCGGGTTCCTTCTTACTACGAGGGTAGATAAGTAAGTCGTTACATGGAAAATGACGAACTGATCCCAGTAAGAAAGACAGACTCTATTCATTAAACTCATGAATGCTTAAGGCGTATTGGTCCTATCCGAGGGGTATCACTACGGACTCGAAGTGTCCGCATCGAGTTCAGAATGTAGTCTTCCGGACATCCTTCCCAAACACTCAAACTGGTGATATTCGGATCTCAGGTCCATTTCTGAAAGTCATCCTTTCCTCGCGTTTGCTCAACCAATTCATCTATGCGGGGCAGAGACAACGATTCTAAATGGAAAATCTGGACGGAGTCCTCGATAGCCAAGGTACATACTATGAATTTCGTCGACCTTTGGGAGAATAAGACCGGAGTTCTCCAAGGTGAGAAACCTGGTCTTCCAATTCTATATCTGAGTAGTTCGCTAAGTTGTCCGGACTGTTCTTGTGTCTCCGTAGGTGTTTAGACTATAGGGCGATATGTTCACAAGAGTCATACTGGGTTCTAAAACGTTTAGGAAAAATCATGTGAAGAAAATTGTTTGGTAAAACAGTTAATGAGTAGCCAATCATTTGAATGCTGCTTATTAATCACATGTGATTGATATAATAACTAGCATGATTCTACTTGTATCCCCCCATAAAACATTGATTAACGAGTATGAACTCACCTGTAGTGAGTGGTTCTGATGAAAATGTTGGATCAGTTGCTAAGTGCCAAGTGGTGACTTGAGTACACACGCGAATCCTATTTAGCATATATTGATAAATATATGAATATAATTAATGTTATGAACAACTAATTATTGAATTGGGACCACCTTAGGGACTGGTAAACACTTATATTGAAGTGTTACAACCATATATGAATGTACGAAGGGTTATAAGGCTATACAAGAGAGTGTATGGCCTAAATACACACTATATGTGTGTGCGGCCAGGAGTGCGGCCAGGTGTGCTGCCAACACGTGTGTGCGGCCATGTGTACATCCAGAAGACATGTGCTCCCAGAATACATGGTGTTCTTGGTGTTCTTGGTGAAAGATGTTACCTTTCCGGATGATACTTGAGAGGATTTTCGGGTCCTTGCTTTGTAGAAGTGTGAGAAATGATCAAAATGATCAAGGATATTATATATAGGAGGGTGAGTGCGGCTGGAGGTGTGTGTGGTTGGCCTGTGTGCGGCTGGCTGGCCGCACACACCTGGTTTGGTGTGTTTGGCCTGAATTTTCGATGCTACACCCAATCTCACCCATCCTCCGATATGTAACTCAATTATACTAAGGTTTAAGCACTATTTTAGACCCAAAACTTCATTATAAAATAGCAAAACGAAGCTAACTTTGATAAAAATGAAGAATGTAAGCTAGAAATTTCGGGTTGTCACATGGTGAGTTCATAAGTATTTAATGACATTTGTATAAATACATGTTTTATTCAGAAGTCTATGCAATTTCGCCAAGTATTGATGAGCATTGTTTAATTCTTGAGTTCCACAATAAAAGTAGTCTTTGCAATTTAGCAAAGCTTTGATGACCAATGTTTAATTCTTAAATTCCACAATAGAAGTCTATGCAATTTAGCAAAGCTTTGATTTGCATTGTTTAATTCTTGAGTTCCACAACTGATGTAGACTTTGCAATTTAGCTAAGCTTTGATGAGCATTGTTAAAATTTTGATTTCCATAATAGAAGTCTATGCAATTTAGCAAATCTTTGATGTGCATTGTTTAATTCTTGAGTTCCACAGTAGAAGTAGTCTTCGCAATTTATCAAAGCTTTGATGAGCATTGTTTAATTCTTGAGTTCCACAATTGATGTGGTGTTTTCAGTTAAGCCAAACTTTGATGAGAATTGCTTAATTCTTGTGTGCCACAATAGAAGTCTATGTAATTTACCAAGGTTTTGATGAGCATTGTTTAACTCTAGAGTTCGACAATATAAGTAGTTTCCGCTATTTAGCAAAGCTTTGATAAACATTGTTTATTTCTTGAGTTCCAAAATAAAAGTCTACGCAATTTAAGCAAACCTTTGATGAGCATTCTTTCATTCTTGAGTTCAACATTATAAGTCTACGCAATTTTGCAAAGCTTTGATGAGTATTGTTTAATTCTAGAGTTACATAATAGATGTAGTCTTCGCAATTTAGCAAAGCTATTACGAGCAACGTTTAATTCTTGAGTTCCACAATAGAAGTCTATGCTATTTCAGAAAAGCTTTGATGAGCATTTTTTGATTCTTGAGTTCCACAACAGAAGTCTATGCAATTTAGCAAAGCTTTGATGAGCATTGTTTCATTCTTGGGCTCTACGTTGGAAGTCTATGCAATTTTGCAAGGTATTGACGACCATTGTTTAATTATTGAGTTCCATAATATAAATAGTCTGTGCAATTTAGCAAAGCTTTGATGTGCATTGTTTAGTTCTTGAGTTCTACAATCGTGTATGCAATTTAAGCAAAGCTTTGTTGAGCATTGTTTAATACATGAGATCCACATTAGAAGTCTATGCAATTTAGCAAAGCTTTGACGAGCATTGTTTAATTCTAGAGTTCCACAATAGAAGTAATTTTCGCCATTTAGCAAACATTTGATGAGCATTGTTTAATTCTTTAGTTCCACAATAGCAGTCTAAGCAATTTAAACAAAGCTTTGATGAGCATTCTTTCATTTTTGAGTTCCACATTAGAAGTCTATGCAGTTTTGCAAAGCTTTGATGAGTAATGTTTAATTCTAGAGCTCCATAATAGATGTAGTCTTCGCAATTTAGCAAAGCTATTATGAGCATCGTTTAATTCTTGAGTTCCACAATATAAGTCTATGCAATTTAAGCAAAGCTTTGATGAGCATTGTTTCATTCTTGAGTTCCACATTAGAAGTCTACGCAATTTAGCAAAGCTTTGATTCGCATTGTTTAATTCTTGAGTTCCACAATAGATGTAGACTTTGCAATTTAGCTAAGCTTCGATGAGCACTGTTAAATTCTTGAGTTCCAAAATAGAAGTCTATGCAATTTAAGCGAAGATTTGATGAGCATTGTTTCATTCTTTAGTTCCACATTAGAAGTCTAAGCAATTTAGCAAAGCTTTGATGTGCATTGTTTAATTCTTAAGTTCCACAGTAGAAGTAGTTTTCGCAATTTAGGAAAGCTTTGATGAGCATTGTTTAATTCTTGAGATCAACAATTGATGTGGTGTTTTTAGTTTAGCAAAGCTTTTATGAGCATTGTTTAATTCTTGAGTTCTACAATATAAGTGTATGCAATTTACAAAGGTTTTGATGAGCATTTTTAAATTCTTGAGTTCCACATTATCAGTAGTCTTCGCTATTTAGCAAAGCTTTGATGAGTATTGTTTATTTCTTGAGTTCCACAATAAAAGTCTAAGAAATTTAAGCAAACCTTTGATGAGCATTCTTTCATTCTTGAGTTCCACATTAGAATTCTATGCATTTTTGCAAATCTTTGATGAGTATTGTTTAATTCTAGAGTTCCATAATAGATGTAGTCTTCGCAATTTAGCAAAGCTATTATGAGAGTCGTTTAATTCTTGAGTTCCACAATAGAAGCCTATGCTATTTAAGCAAAGCTTCGATGAGCATTGTTTGATTCTTGAGTTCCACAATAGAAGTCTATGCAATTTAGCAAAGCATTGATGAGCATTGTTTAATTTTTGAGTTCCATAATATAAATAGTCTTTGCAATTTAGCAAAGCTTTGATGAGCATTGTTAATACTTGATTTCCACATTAGAAGTCTATGCAATTTAGCAAAGCTTTGATGAGCATTGTTTAATTCCAAAGTTCCACAATAGAAGTAATCTTTGCATTTTAGCAAAGGTTTGATGAGCATTGTTTAATTCTTTAGTTCCACAATAGAAGTCTAAGCAATTTAAGCAATGCTTTGATGATCATTGTTTCATTATTGAGTTCCACATTAGAAGTCTATGCAATTTGCAAAGTCTTGATGAGTATTGTTTAATTCTTGAGTTCCACAATAAAAGTAGTTTTCGCAATTTAGCAAAGCTTTGATGAGCAATGTTTAATTCTTAAGTTCCATAATAGAAGTCTATGCAATTTAAGCAAAGATTTGATGAGCATTGTTTCATTCCTGAGTTCCACATTAGAAGTCTATGCAATATAGCAAAGCTTTGATTTGGATTGTTTAATGCTTGAGTTCCACAATAGATGTAAACTTTGCAATTTATTTTGTTTTTGTTGTGATACTTTTATTCGAGTGTTTAGATTATGGATGTTCTTATACTTTAATAAAATATGGTTGTATTTTAAAGTATAATTCTTGCTTAGAGTGTTTTATCCCTATGTATTTATAGGCTGTATATCTTTTATGAATTGATATACTGAGTTCACTATAAACAATGCTCTGATACCAATCTGTCACCCCCCAAAACCGGAACGGCGGAAACGTTTTGGGGTGGGTGACGTCATATCAAGTATCACAACATATGCAGTATAGTACTCAAAGTACAACAACCATTGCATTAATAGTAATAATTTTACATAGGTTACATTTAATAGCAACATTCAAGTAATACAAAACATAACATAGATGCAGCTCGGTTCTAGGCTGACTTCGCAAAAGCTCCTGGGATGTACCTGTCTATCGATGACCTGAGAATACAAGTTATTTTGAAACCGAGTATCAGCATTTTTTTAATGCTGGTGAGTTCATAAGTATTTAATGACATTTGTATAAATACATGTTTTATTCAGAATAACCTCATGAAAGGTGGTGGTTTAGAATCTACGGAGTGTTAGAATCCTTTCCAGAAAATCCTATATTTTCTAAATAAAAACATCCTTCTACCAAGGCCCAATTGTGTGATGTTCAAAGTGTAATTTCCTGAACTATCATTATCAAAATATATCTTTTACTTTAAAGGAGTTATGAGAAAGAGCCTCAAGTAAAATAAAAAGGGAAATCGAATTTTTCCTCAGCAGAAAACACTGTTGTCTAAAAGTATATAAAATCTAGGCTCCGGGCGGAACGCCTCGCAAAGGTTATGTAACGCCTGTGTTTCCGGGCTTGCCATTTTTAGCAATGTAATATTCTAGGTTAACCTTTGTAACCCGTTTTGAAATAATAAGAGGGTATTATTTGAGTATTATGTGTTTTGTGCTTAATTGCTTAATTATGTGGTTTGATTAATTAAGAATAAAAATAAGCGTCAAAATTAAAGTGTGAGATAAGCCCGATATCTTTTCATAAAGTTGTAGTGGTCGAAACAAGGATTCCGGAGATATAAGGAATGCCGAAATCCGAGTTATAACGAAGAAGTTATGACCTGTCGAAGTTTCGAGACAGAAACGGCACGACCCAGCGCGACCCAACGCGACGTAAATAGTGAATTTAAGGTAGATAGATATCTATCCTTAGTGATCTAAATGAGAATTGAAGATCTCATTGATAGTAGTACAACGACGGAAAGACAGACGGAATCGGAGTTCAGATGAAGGAGTTATGAATTTCGAACGGAGTTTTCCTGTCCCGGCCTACTAAAGATAATATATAAGTAATATACTTATAATATATTAAAAATAAAGTCAAAATTAGCCAATGGAGTCTAAACGAGAGTTGTAGAGCATAATCTCACCTTCGCGGCGATATAAAGAACGTCGAAAACGGAATTCGTATGCGAAAGTTATGAATTTCTGAAGTTCGGGGCGCGAAACCCCAAAACTGTCAGAGCCCACGACGTGGAACAAGGTTGCCACGACGTGGCAAGTGTCCTATCACCTCCGGAAGGCCCCCAGATGCAACTTGGGATGACGCATGCAGTGACGACCAAGCCCACGACGTGGAACAAGGTTGCCACGACGTGGCAAGGGACAAATTTGCCCTATAAATAGATTTGAAGGGCCAACCGTTTAGGGTTGCTATTTTCTCTCTTCTCTCTCCTGTTTTGCATCGATTTGCGTGCCAGAAGTACCCCGAAGCCCCGGTAATATTCCCAAGTCCCGAAGCAAGTCCCGAGATCCCGAAGATCCCGAGAAGTGCGGTTCCCGAGCCGAAGCTCTGCCCGCGAGAAGTTCGATTTTTGAAGAGATCTTCCAGATCTGCTGAGGATTACTACTTTTGCAAGTCGTAGTGCTGTCCGATCATCTTCTGATCAAGTGAGTGTGTAGTTATTTTCTTCCAGATACAATAATATGAAGTATTTTAAATAAAATACGTGCTATGTGTATATATTTGGTTGTGTTATGTGTGAATGTGTATTCACTCTCTTCTATCTTATAGATCTGATTATTTCTCTATGAGATATGTGTTATGTGTGGGTGTGCCTCATCTGTTATGTGATATATGTGTCGATTAAAGCATGCTATACAGGTTTTTAAACTATGTATACAAATGTATATTTTTATCTACTAATATGTTGGGTAGAACATGGGTAGATAGTTGGTGTGTAATAAACAGATGAGAGGCCTCGTTGTTGTTTGATTTAGTCATCTAGCGGAGTTTAGATGACGACCACATACTTTTCTAGATAGTCTTCTGGAAACATTAGCAGGTTCGCCACCTGTAGGTGTTAATGAACTTGGGTGTTCATTCGCTGTACTCCATCCCCCTCATGGTTGCCTTATTTGACTTATATTGCTGAGGTACCCCTGAAGCATGTGTTGTCGCCCCGATGAAATATTCTTAGACTAGGTCCCTTATGTTAGTTGTTTTAGGGACATTAAAGTGAGAATAACGGGAATGGGTAATTGGGTTATTATTGGTTGGTGAAAATTAAATATGATATTTATTGTGGGTTGAAAACCCTATATGCTCACTAGGCTCCCAAGCCTGACCTACTCAGTTTTATTTGTATTACAGGAAGTGGCGCGAGGGCATAAGATGGATGAACCATCAAGTTGTTTTGTTTACAAGTCTGTATATGTATATATTTGTTGAATGACTTGTAATGTTATCGTTTATGCTTATTGGTCTGTATCGGAACATGACACCCCGAGTTTTGATTATATAATGAAAAATACATTTCTTTTATGAAATGCTTTGGTAAACATTGTTTTATCATGTTTTGTTTTTGGGAACAAATTCCTCAATTCTTTCAAATCAAAGGATCTACTCTGAAATTATTTTAAAAGCATAAATGAAAATCGGTCTTTTCTGGCCGGGATTTTGGGGATGTCACAGCTTAAAGGTAAATAAATCATAGACTTCAGGCGGGACGCCTTGCAAAGTCTAAAAATAAGTAAAACATAGACTCCAGGAAGTTATCGAATGAACAATACGCCTGGCTCAGCCTGAAACAAGGAAAAATAGACCCCAGACGGTATCAAATGAACAATACGGCTAGCAAGGTCTAAAACAAAGAAACACAGACCCCAGACGGTATCAAATGAACAATATGGCTAGAAAGGTTTAAAATAAAGAAACACAGACCCCAGATGGTATCAAATGAACGATACGGCTAGCAAGGTCTAACACAAAGAAACACAGATCCCAGACGGTATCAAATGAACGATACGGCTAGCAAGGTCTAAAATATCTGGTAATCCTAAGTGGGTTGGTTTGAAGGTTAACAACATGACCTAGTATATAACTAGGAAAATAGGTTAAGATGGTTTCAAAAATACCATGATAATTCTTGTTACCTTAAAGCCATGAATTATAAGGTAAACATAGAGATACTCGTAACCATACTGATTGACAATCGAATACTTAACGCCTTGCAGGCATCGGAATAAATGTGACATTTGTCACCCCTTAGCTTGGTCGGCCGGGGACTATAGCTAGCAGTCATGGTGTGGGAGTGTCTGTCCCATATAGATCTATACACACAATGCCCGCTCTCCCTCCAGGAGACTCTGGTTACCAACTTGACAACGGTGAAATCCGTGTCCTGAGGATGTATCTCGTATTTTGAATTCTATTATAAGTACTGGAATAATGATATAGACTCACGAATGACCTGACTCCTTTGGAATTCTCCGTACTAGAAGAGTAAACAGAAATCTCCTAACTATTCCTATAATAGTTACTAATGTTTCAGGTATATGATAGGTGAATGAAAGGATGCCCTTGCTACCCAAGGGAAACGAACTGGTCGATGGAAACCTTTATGTCTATACATGTATACATGATATATAATTAATAATTAAACGACCTTCGGACGAATAACCAATACCCACCAGACCACATCCCAATGAGGAAAAGGAAATAGGGTGAACTAGCCGTTCTAAGTCCTATAAACATTATTTATATAACTATACAAATATAGGCATGCATTTAACGAAATAAAAGCAAAGAAGAAGATCTTGGTAAAACCTTTGGAAAATCTTTACAAATAAGAATTGACGACTTGATGTCATTCTATAAAGAAAGCTTTGAAAACCTTTGATAATCTAAAAGAGAATTTCATACAATAAAATAAGAACTGAAAACGGGATTTGAAAACCTTTTGCTGAATGAAGCAGTTTATCACGTAAAAATCTATTTGCTATACAGTTATTAATCACATGTGATTTATCTAATAACTGTACAGTTCAACTTGTATTCCCCCCTATAAAAGTAGTTAAAATCATTTAAAAGTTTAATTCAGGGGTATGAACTCACCTGACGTGGGCGTTTCGGATGAATGGGCGGTATAGGACGCTAGGTGTCAAGTGAAGACTTGAACACACACTCGGATCCTATTTAACATGTAATGATACATTTAAGTATCTAATTAGTCATTTAATAACTAATTAAGCAAGTAAGGATGTCCAACTACATGAAAACACTTTGCTACAAGTGCTAAGGGTTGCATATAAGGAGAGTATGGACTCACATTGGAGTTTACTCCTCAAATGGTAATACCTAGGGGTGTTTACGGTTTTTATACCACTTCCCCCATGAGATTACAGCCATAAACTCATGGAAGTGGTGTCATTGAGTGCTTAAAGGTCTTATATCACTCAAGGAATTTTGCTAGACTAGAATCAAAGGCTATGGAAGTAATTGGTGCTTGAAATGGACACTTTATGGAGTTTACGGTCCTTGGACCACTCCCTTGGGAGTTTACGACCGTAAACACATGAGTTTACAGTCGTAAACTCATGTTAGTCCATTTCTGTTGTGCTTTGGTGGTTCTAACTCATGCATGCAAGGTTCTAGTCACTTATATCACTCAAGGAATTAAGCTAGACTCGAATCAAGGGCTATGGAAGTGACTCGGGCTTGAAATGGACACTTTATGGAGTTTATGGTCCTTGGAGGACTCCCTTGGGAGTTTACGGCCGTAAACACATGATTTTATGGTCGTAAACTCATGTTAGTCCATTTCTCTTGTGCTTTGATGGTTCTAACTCATGTATGCAAGGTTCTAGTCACTTATGAGCATAGGAGGTGTTAAGGGCACTTAAACACCTTGGAAAGGTTTTTACGGTTTTGGGAGATGTTCTAAAACCGTAAACTCATGTTTGTCCCTTCATTTCATGCTCTTGGGGTTCCTAGTTCATGCAAGTGAGGTTCTACTCCATTACACGACCATTAGAAGTCATTAGGGGCATCTAAACACCCTTTGGAGGTGTTTACGGTTCTGGGATGAACTCCCCAAACCAGAAACTCATATGAACATGGGGAAATGATGATTTTCGATTGCTAAACTCATCTAGGAAGGGATCTATGCTAGTTGTCACGGCTTAGAATGAACCAAGGCACACTTTGGCACCCATTTAAGGGTTTACGGTCCAAGAATGTTCTTGGACCGTAACACCTTGTTCTTGGTGTTCTTGGATGATCTCAAGTGTAAACAAGTTTCTATTAAGCACACAAGAAGCTAGGTTAAGTGCACTTACGTTCTAGGAGCTTGGATGATCGTTTTTGGTGGATTTAACGGGATGAACTTATGATAGTTGAGAGGATATCTTGAGTGTTCTTGAGGTGGAAGTTGGAAAAATGAGAGAAAATGACTAAGTGTCATATTTATACCCCCGGGGGTTCGCGGTCAAAAATTCGGTGTTTTTGTCCTTAAATTCCAAAATTTTGGAGTGCCGCGACTTACGGTAAACACGGCAAATTCTAAATTTTACTTCCTTATTTTGGTTCGCTTGACGAATATTATTTAAAATATTCCAACAGGCTTAAATCCGGCCAAAATTATTTTGGGATAAATTTGGCTAATTTTTTATGTGTTTAATTACGACGTTAAAACAAACAGAAATTTCGGGTTGTCACAGCATTGTTTAATTCTTTAGTTCCACAATAAAAGTCTAAGCAATTTAAGCAAAGCTTTGATGAGCATTCTTTCATTCTTGAGTTCCACATTAGAGGTCTATGCAATTTTGCAAAGCTTTGAGAATCATGTTTAATTCTAGAGCTCCATAATAGATGTTGTCTTCGCAATTTAGCAAAGCTATTATGAGCATGATTTAATTCTTGAGTTCCACAATAGAAGTCTATGCAATTTAAGCAAAGCTTTGATGAGCATTGTTTCATTCTTGAGTCCCACATTAGAAGTCTACACAATTTAGCAAAGCCTTGAGTTGCATTGTTTAATTCTTGAGTTCCACAATAGATGTAGAATTTGCAATTTAGCTAAGCTTTGATGAGCATTGATAAATTCTTGAGTTCCACAATAGAAGTCTATGCAATTTTAGCAAAGCTTTGATGAGCATTGTTTCATTCATTAGTTCCATATTAGAAGTCTATGCAATTTAGCAAAGCTTTGATGTGTATTGTTAAATTCTTATGTTCCACAGTAGAAGTAGTCTTCGCAATTTAGCAAAGCTTTGATGAGCATTGTTTAATTCTTGAGATCCACAATTGATGTGGTGTTTTCATTTTAGCAAAGCTTTGATGAGCATTGCTTAATTCTTGAGTTCCACAATAGAAGTTTATGCAATTTACAAAGGTTTTGATGAGCATTGTTTAATTCTTGAGTTCCAAATTATAAGTAGTCTTCGCTATTTAGCAAAGCTTTGATGAGTGTTGTTTATTTCTTGAGTTCCACAATACAAGTCTATGCAATTTAAGCAAACCTTTGATGAGCATTCTTTCATTCTTGTGTTCCACGTTAGAATTCTACGCAATTTTGCAAATCTTTGATGTGTATTGTTTAATTCTAGACTTCCATAATAGATGTAGTCTTCGCAATTTAGCAAAGCTATTATGAGCATCGTTTAATTCTTTTTTTTTTTTTTTGAAAGAGCCAAAGCTCAGCAAACTTTATTAAAAAGAATAAAAGAATACAAACACCAATTTTCAATCAAATAACAAAAATATCCAGCCTATCCATAACCAACTACCAAACCACTTCCTAAGAATAAGAACAAACCACTCACAACCCCAATAAACCCTAAAATCCTTAAAGTTAGCCCTAGGACTTATTGAATGAGGGAAAAAAGGTAACTTCACCCCCTTGCACCTCCAAAAACTCCGATAACCATAAAAAAAATAGCAAGGGGTAAGGCCCTTAAAAAAACCCTCAGTCCAAAGACTAAACTTTAACGAAAATCCAATTAAGACCAAAATTCTCAACCAACAAATCACAAATAGAATCCAAACATAATTAAGACTATTAACCAAAATAACAATGCAATCCCAATTAATCTCCAATAGCTGATCAAATTTGCTTCTTCTGTCTCTTTTCCAATTCTTCTTTCTCCTCTTGAATTTCAGCAAGAAACTCCCATCCTTCTTATCACTAATGTCCATCTTCATCCACTGCAAAAGATTCCTGCAAAGAATACAAATCCCAACGAACCAAAAACCAATACCGAGACTCCAGAAATTCAGAATAAGTTTCAGACTTGACATGGCATCAATCACATGTCTAGGATTTTCAATTTGAATAATCTCACAAAGGATCATATCCAAATTAAAAATCCCATTGGTACAAGTCAAATGATTAGAGAGAGAACTCCCCAACCATAGACAATTTCCGTCAATTCCTTTGTAAAACCACTTATTCCAAAATTGCCCCCAGCTAAAACCAATACAAAGAATAAACTCAAAATAATTTCTCCACTGCCAACCCCAACTAAAGAACACTTCAACCGTCAACTTCCCAAATCTGATCCAGTAATTCATCTTTTATGTTTGTCCTTTCCATAAATGCCCCAATCCTTATAGATTCTTTTATTAATCAAATTATTATTATTCCTTAAATCCAACAGCTTTAATCTGATTTCATTCTCAATACAAGCTATCACTCCTTCAGCTGTTAGACTCTTCTTGTTAAAAATCCTAGCATTCCTTTCCTTCCAAATATGTGCTACACAACTCGCAAGAATACATTTATTAATTAAATTCTCACCTGTATCCTTGTACCACAGGTTACAGCACTTCAGAATCGTCTCATTCCAGCCACCCATCACCAATTTAATTCTCATCTTACCATAAAAATGTCTCCAAATACTTTGTGAAAAATCACAATTAAAGAAGAGATGATCATGAGAATCAGGTATAAGATTACAAAAAGGACAGAGGAGAATTCCTGTGGTTTCCCAAACTCTAACACGATCCTGAGTTTTCAATCTATTCAAGATAGCCATCCATAAAATGAAAGAATTTCTAGGAATGCCCTTACCATACCAAACGATATCCTTCCATGGCACCTTATTCCCAAAGTTGTTAATATCTCTCCACACTTGATTACACGAAAATTGCTTGTAATTACCCTCCTTATCTCTCCATCCAGCACCATCTCTCATATTAGGATCAATACAAAACATAGGAGCATCTTTTAGACCTGAAAATTTATCAACCCAATTTACAGGCCAACAATAAGTATCATAATCAAGCACATCACTAACCAAAGAAAAATCATTAAATCCATAGCTAAACCATTCTCTTCTTGGGATGATAGTGCTTAAAATACCTAAAGGATGCCACCAATCATGCCATAAAGAGGTGTTCCTCCCATTTCCCACACAAGCAACAATATGAGGTCTAACAATTTTTCTAATTTCCAAAAATCTCTTCCAGGTCCAGCTCATGCTTTTCTTTTGCATTATATCCCAAAAATTTCTCTTTCCAATGTAATAAGCTTTCACCCATTGCACCCATAAAGAATTTTTATTATTAACAACATTCCACACATGTTTTGCAAGTAAAGCATCATTCCATTTCCTTAAATTCTTAATCCCCAATCCTCCATAATCTTTAGGTTTACAAACATCATCCCATTTGACTTTAGCTTTCCCATTAACTTTTTCACCATTAGCCCATAAGAAGCTTCTACACATCTTTTCAATCTCTTTTATAGTTGCAATGGGGATTTTAAAAATTGAAGCCCAATACACATGAATAGAAGTCAACACAGAATTAATGAGCTGTAATCTTCCAGCAAACGATAATGTTTTGCATTTCCAGTTGAAAATTCTCATTCTAATCTTTTCTAATAACTTCTTGCAATCTCTTTCAAAAAGTTTAGTAACACACATAGGAACACCCAAGTATTTAAAAGGAAATTTCCCAACATCAAAAGGAAGAATTCCCAAAATTATTCTCCTCATATTCGGTTTAACACAACTGAAATAGATCTGGCTCTTTTCCATGCTAACCTTCAGCCCAGAAATATTTTTGAAATCATCAAGAGCTTCCCTTATGATTCTAGCCGAGTTCCCATTACCATAAGAAAAAACCAGAAGATCATCAGCAAAACATAAATGAGAAATGCTAAGCACCTCACACTTATTGTGATATTTAAAATTATGGCTGTCTTCTATTTTCTTACCAAGAATCTTATTGAAAACTTCCATCACTATAGTAAATAAGTAAGGTGATAGAGGATCACCCTGCCTAAGCCCCCTCTTTCCTTCAAAATACCCATGGTCTTCTCCATTAAAATTGATCATAAACCACGGGGAAGACACACAAGCCATAATCCATTGAATCATAATCGGATGAAATCCAAACCCTTTAAGACTTCTCTTAAGAAACTCCCAATCCACTGTATCATATGCTTTTTGAATATCAATTTTTAAGGTGCACTTTGGAACTCCCCTCTTGTTATTATATCCCACCATCAATTCCTGCGCAAGAAGTATATTATCCAAGATCGATCTTCCAGGAATGAAAGCAGATTGATTCTTACTAACAATTTTCCCCAAACAGCTTCTAATTCTATTCACTATAACCTTACTAATACATTTATACAAAGTATTGCAGCAGGCTATAGGTCTAAAATCAGCAACCTTCCTCGGCATATCCACTTTAGGAATTAAAATAACTCTCGTAGCATTTATCCCTTTAAGAAGCTTCCCTGTCCAAAAAAATTCTCTCACTGCTTTGCAAACCTCCGATCCAATAATATTCCAGGCACTCTTGAAAAATTTTGAAGAATAACCATCAGGTCCTGGAGCTCGATTGTCATCAATTTCAAACATGGCAGCTTTAATTTCTTCATCAGTCACCACTCTGATCATATTAATAGCATCAGAACTGTCTAACCTGTTATTGAAAAGATCTTCATTTAATTCCGGTATAACAGTATCATCCTTACACCCCAAGAAAATTTTAAAATACGAAACAAATTTATCCTTCAAAGCAATTCCACTAACCCATCTTCCATCTTCATCCAAAACCCTCATAATTCTATTTTTATTGCCCCTACTCTTCACAATACTATGAAAAAATTTAGTATTATTATCACCTTCCTGAATCCATTTAATTTTAGCTCTTTGGAATAAAAGCTTCTCTTCATCATTACAAGCTTCATTAAATTTGAGCAATAGATCAGCATGCTCATTCCTAATCTTATGATCAAAAGGATTACAATCAATCTCCATTTGTTTACTTTCCAGATTTTTCCTTAGCTCCTG
Organism: Lactuca sativa; assembly: GCF_002870075.4. Classification (NCBI taxonomy): domain Eukaryota; kingdom Viridiplantae; phylum Streptophyta; class Magnoliopsida; order Asterales; family Asteraceae; genus Lactuca; species Lactuca sativa. Next base: position 132,877,156 of record NC_056631.2, read on the forward strand.
TATTCGCTTCCCATATCCTCTGTAGCTGTTACAAAGATCCCTACAATGTTTTTTAAGAATCTTCAATTTCTGACAAACCTTAAACATATAAAATCCTTCAATGTTTTCATCCCAAACTTTCTTGACCATAGGTAAAAATTCTTCCTTCTCAGTAATAAAATTAGCAAATCTGAAAGAAGGTCGCCATCTCATTTTACTCAATGGTATATTAAGAACAGCCGGACAGTGATCTGAAATTCGATAAGGCTTGAATATAGCATGAGCCAAAGGATAATCTGAAACAAACTTCAAATTAGTCATCACTCTATCCAATTTCTTCAGGAGACCCATACTTCCAGCAGGTGTTTTGTTCCAAGTAAATTGGAAACCAGTCGAATTCAGGTCCTCAATATCTAAACAGTTAATACATTCAATAAAGTCTTCAACACCTTTAGGAAAACTAGAACATCCTTCAGAATATTCCGAATGTTTTAAAGCCACATTGAAATCTCCTAAAAGTCCCCAAGCATCCTCTTTAACCACCATTTTATGTTTCTTCAGATTCTCCCATAAATCTCTTCTATCCAGATAATTGGAAGCAGCATAAATAAAAGACAAATACATGCTATAATTAGATTCACAGAATCTAACATAACAGTGAATAACTTGTCTAGATTGAGAAATCACCATCACATCCACAATTCTAGGATTCCATCCAACTATGATCCTAGTTCCAGCCTCGCAACAACTATTATTAGAAACCCAATCCCAATGTCCAAAAGTTTTAGCACAAACACTCTTGAGATTTAATATTTTGACATGGGTTTCAAGCACAGCACATATCCCCAGATTATTCTCCTTAATAACATCAATAACCTCTTTTTGCTTAACTCCTTTATTCAACCCTCTGATATTCCAAACACCTATCGACATCATTGGATAACAACATTATTCTTGACATTTACCGCCTCAAATGCCTGAGAAAACTCACCTTTGCTGCTGCTTTTATTATCCCTTATGCTATCTATCTTATTTTCATTGTTAACCAATTCTAAATCTTCTTTTCTAATCCCCATAGAATGAATCAAATCATTATTCAAACCACTATCATCAAAAGTAGTTTGAACACAAGTCTGATTTTCAGAAATAACACCACTCTTATCTCCTCTATCATCCTCTTCCATTCCAATTATAACTTCCTCATCAAACACCCCCAAAATTTCAAAACTGTTTACATTGCTATTATCAGCTTTCTTAACCATCTTTTTATTCTCCTCTTTTTCGATAACATTCTTTTCACTTACTCCCTGTTTAATTCCTCCCTTATAGCTCCTATCATTATTATCATATTGCCCAGATACCTTCTCGTATCTTTTATTTTTCTCCATATTCCAGTGACTTACCCCTTTATTGTTCACATACCCATTTTGCCCCCGTCCATTTCCACCTCTATTCCAATTTTGTCCCCTGAATTTATTTCCCGCTCTAGAAATATTATTCCTCCCATTGTATTTTTGATTAACATTATTAACTGAATTCATCAATGTTTTACTAGTACCTTCTCCATCTTTGACATTCTTATTTCTTTTATTCACAACTTCAATATACCCTTCATTATCAATCACAGATTTCCCTTTATCCTCCTTATTAATTCCATTATTCCCATTTTGTGCTGAATTACTACCCTTCATACTTGCCATACATATCTTGTCCATATGTCCATAAACCTTGCAATGGCTGCATCTAGAAGGCACCCAAGCATACTCCACTTCAAATCTTTGAATAACAGCCATATTAGTAACAAAATCCCAAGTTGAAACATCAATACTTTTCTTCCATTCTTTTCCAGCCGACATTTCAATTAAGATTCTAGCATAGGCATTCCTTCCCTTATGTTCCAAGCACATCTCTTCAGTAAATGAATCAAAAGCAAGAGGGATTCCCAATTTACTAGCAATAATACACAGATTCTCTCCACTCCATACTTCCAAAGGTAAATCATATATTTTGACCCAAACAGGAATCTTATCATGACTATTCTTAGTTAAAGTCAACCCTGGTCTCCATCTTTGAAGAAAAAGTGGCATATTATTGAACATTAGCCATGGACTCTCTTCCAAAACAGACAACATCCCCTGTTCATCACTAAATTTAAAGAAAAAAAATCCTTTATTATTCATAAACACCTCTTCAAGTCCCACATTCTTCCATAATCTTCTGACTTCTTTTTGTATCACTGGGAAAGCCAATTTCTTATCAATCATATACCCATAAAGAGTATTCACGAAAGGTATACTAGCACTCTTAAGATTTTCAATTGGGATAATAACAGGATCATCTTCATTACCTATTTCCCCAGGCATATATCTCACATCTATTTTACCTTTGTGTCTATTCCCCTTTAAAACACCAGCATAAGAATTCTCTAATTTCCCCTGCATATCACTTTCCTCCTTTTTGCCTTTATTAGCAGCTCCCAAAATAGAAGGAAGAGTACTAATACTATTGATTACAGTACCAGCCTCCACCTTCCCTTTATCTATAATATTACTCTTCTCATTAGTCTCCTCTTCCATCATTATTTCCTCATCTTCACTGGACTCCTCTTCACTTGTTTCAACTTCCCCTTCCTCTTCAGAATTGCTGTCATCTTCATTAATGCCTTCATCCATATCATTTTGTTTAATCAAATTTGAAGTATCCATATCCATATTCTGTTTCATCCCATTATCATCTTCTTTCCCCACAGCCTTATCCTCCTTCAATTTACTAAGAAATTGAAACCCAACCCCTGGAATGAATTCTTCATTGTCAATGATACCCTTATCAACATCAGATCTAGATTCCCCAATTTTTTTATCATTCAAATTAGAACTGAATTGATTAGAATCATCACAGACGATAATGTTAGAATTAACTCTCAACATTTCATTTGTGACATTCTTCAAATCCGAAACATGATTCAATATTTCATCACTCGCTTTTGATCCATCCCAATTCTTCATTAGGTTAGCAGTATTACCTGAAGGAATATTACCCATGAATGATCCAATTGTCTGCATCTCTTCAGAACCTCCATTCTTCATTCCCTTTATAGAACTATCATTCCCAGTCAAAGAAATCTTAGAATCCACCTCCCACACTTTTACAGAATCCAAATCAACTTCAGTTTCTTCTTCTGAATCTTCCTCATCAAAGTACTCTTCAGCATCCATCGGAGATATCCCATCCACAATTTTCCGAGCTCTATTCTTAACTCTGAAAGCTTTCCCCTCCATTTTCCACTCAGCTTTACCAATTCCTGACGCAACAGCTCCAGAGACACTAGGCTTACGACGAGCTTTATAGATCGTAGCTGAAGATTGCTCAATAATTCCAGGCGGAACTAGATCCTTCACATCCACTTCAGTCTTAGTGTACCGAACAGTAGCACTTTTATCCGGAGGTTTAACCTTCACTTCCTTCAATCGATCCGATTTGGATGATGCTCCCATTAAGACAATGGAAATAGAAGAGAAATTGCTTCACCAAAATAAATGAAATACGTCGGAAAAGCAGCACCGATGAATCGAAACTAGATCGCACCACCGTCAGAAAGAATCAAGGGAAGAGAGAGAAAGTAGAGAGAGAAAGCGAAAAAGTTAGTTTTGTTAGCATCGTTTAATTCTTAAGTTCCACAATACAAGTCTATGCAATTTAAGCAAAACCTTGATGAGCATTGTTTCATTCTTGGGCGGTACGTTAGAAGTCTATGTAATTTTGCAAAGCATTGATGAGCATTGTTTAATTCTTGAGTTCCATAATATAAATAGTCTTTGCAATTTAGCAAAGCTTTGATGAGCATTGTTTAATTCTTGAGTTCCACAATCGTGTATGCAATTTTTGCAAAGCTTTGATGAGCATTGTTTAATACTTGAGTTCCACATTAGAAGTCTATGCAATTTAGAAAAGCTTTGATGAGCATTGTTTAATTCTAGAGTTCCACAACAGAAGTAATCTTCGCAATTTAGCAAAGCTTTCATGAGCATTGTTTAATTCTTTAGTTCCACAATAGAAGTCTAATTTGAGCAAAGCTTTAATGAGCATTGTTTCATTATTGAGTTCCACATTAGAAGTCTATGCAATTTGGCAAAGTTTTGATGAGCATTGTTTAATTCTTGAGTTCCTCAATAAAAGTAGTCTTCGCAATTTAGCAAAGCTTTGATGAGCAATGTTTAATTCTTAAGTTCCACAACAGAAGTGTATGCAATTTAAGCAAAGCTTTGATGAGCACTGTTTCATTCTTGAGTTCCACATTAGATGTCTATGCAATTTAGCAAAGCTTTGATTTGCATTGTTTAATTCTTGAGTTCCACAATAGAGGTAGACTTTGCAATTTAGCTAAGGTTTGATGAGCATTGTTAAATTCTTGAGTTCCACAATAGAAGTCTATGCAATTTAAGCAAAGCTTTGATGAGCATTGTTTCATTCTTTAGTTCCACATTAGAAGTCTATGCAATTTAGCAAAGCTTTGATGTGCATTGTTTAATTCTTGAGTTCCACACTAGAAGTAGTCTTCGCAATTTAGCAAAGCTTTGATGTGCATTGTTTAATTCTTGAGTTCCACAATTGATGTGGTGTTTTCAGTTTAGCAAAGCTTTTATGAGCGTTGATTTATTCTTGAGTTCCATAATAGAAGTCTATTCAATTTACAAAGGTTTTGATGAGAATTGTTTAATTCTTGAGTTCCACATTACAAGTAGTCTTCGCTATTTAGCAAAGCTTTGATGAGTATTGTTTATTTCTTGAGTTGCACAATAATAGTCTATGCAATTTAAGCAAACCTTTGACGAGCATTCTTTCATTCTTGAGTTCCATATTAGAAGTCTATGCAATTTTGCAAATTTTTTATGAGTATTGTTTAATTCTAGAGTTCCATAATAGATTTAGTCTTCACAATTTAGCAAAGCTATTATGAGCATCGTTTAATTCTTACGTTCCACAATAGAAGTCTATGCAATTTAAGCAAAGCTTTGATGAGCATTGTTTCATTCTTGGGCTCTACATTGGATGTCTATGTAATTTTTCAAAGCATTGATGAACATTGTTTAATTCTTAATTTCCATAATATAAATAGTCTTTGCAATTTAGCAAAGCTTTGATGAGCATTTTTTAATTCTTGAGTTCCAAAATCGTGTATGCAATTTAAGCAAAGCTTTGATGAGCATTGTTTAATACTTGAGTTCCACATTAGAAGTCTATGCAATTTATTAAAGCTTTGATGAGCATTGTTTAATTGCAGAGCTTCGCAATAGAAGTAATCTTTGCAATTTAGCAAAGGTTTGATGAGCATTGTTTGATTCTTTAGTTCAACAATAGAAGTCTATGCAATTTTGTAACAACGTAAATTTCAAACCAAAAATTTCATTTTTGTCACAACCATTTTCACATAAAATGTTTTATAAAGTATCTAATATTAGTTATCAAAATATATCATATCCCAAGATCACAAAATTCAAATCCTCTCTCTCTAGTGTGTAAGAGTCACGCCGGCGCCTTCCCACAGTCCTCGCTAGTACCTGAAACACATAGCACAACAAATGTAAGCATATTGCTTAGTGAATTCACCAAAATACCCTTACACACTATGCCTTTCCAGGCCATACTCTACACGACCTTCCGGTCCATGTGTCTCAAGGGACTTCTCCCGGTCCTAGTCGACCTTTCGGTCCTACTCGTATCGACCTTCCGGTCCATGACTCCCTGACCTTCCGGTCCACGTCATAATGCCTTCCGGCCCATATCATACATAGCATATATATCACATTCATAACGCATACAAAACCTGCAACGCATAGCGTACAAAACATGCAACTCATAGCATACAAGACCTTCCGGTCACACATAGGTACCTTTCCAGGTACAGTATAGTGAGAAGACTCACCTCAGATATCTCGGTAAGTCTCTGTCTCAGTAGAAATGTGATCTAGCCTCCGCCTAATCACATAAAGCAAATACTCCCATAAATACAACTGAACTCAACCCTAAAAGTCAACAAGGTCAACGGTCAACTTTGACCCGACTCAGCGAGTGCACTAGGGCGACTCGGTGAGTCTACATGTGTCCACAGCCTCACTCTTAGACCCTCTCTTGGCACATCGAGTACTCCCCTGACTCGATAAGTTCCACCTGGCAAGAATCGCAGGGCCACCCTGACTCAACTCGCCGAGTCCCAAGAACAACTCGGCGAGTTCCAACTCGAACTCAGACCCCTGACTCTCCCTGACTCACCGAGTCATTCCCCCAACTCGACAAGTCCACTCATTGAGTGATTTACGGGCAACCTTCATACTATACGCCGAGTCTGTTCTTCGGACTCGGCGAGTTCATGCCATGCACAAACTCAAAACGACTTCTGAGGTTAGATCTGTTCCATACAATCATAGATCTAGCCTCCCCAAGCATGATAAACACGTAAAGTTTGGACCTTGACACACATATAACATAGAAATGGTCCAAAATGGTGATTTAGCCCCAAAAATGACATTCTAAGCTCAGGACTTCCAAAATGGCTCATAAAGCTCCAAGGGTCAAGGTCTCTGGACCTCTTTGAGTCTAGATCCAAAGCACAAAATCGAAAGGGGACTAAATACTCTACATACTCTTCTTCTAAAGGGTCTAAAAACCCTAACTCTATGAATCAACACCCAAAACTGGAGAAGGTCCGAAGGAATACCTTAATATGAAGCCTTTGATCTCTGAAGACACTAGATTTGCACTTCCTTCAGCCTTTTTTGCCTTGGTCACCTTCTCCTTCAAATTTCACCTACAAAAGATCAACAATAGCCTCTCTTCACCTCACAAACGACCATAAGGGCCTTTATATAGGTCTCAAACCTTGGAAATTAGGGTTTCATTAAACAGCATGGACTCGCCGAGTCCACTAATGAACTCGCCGAGTCCAGCTGTGAACTCGCATCCAAATCCGCGACCATACTCGGCGAGTGTAGACGCCAACTTGCCGAGTTCCCCCACAAAACCCAAAAATAAAGGGACAAAATCTCATACCTGGAAATCCGGGTGTTACAATTCTCCCCCACTAGAATCAGACTTCGCCCCCGAAGTCTCACTCTGCAAACAACTCCGGATGCTGCTCCCGCATCTCACGCTCCGGTACCCAAGTCAACTCTGACCCTTTCCGATGCTGCCACTGGACCTGCACCAGTGGCACTTCCTTGTTCCTTAAAACCTTGATCTTTTGATCCCTGATCGCCACCGGTCACACAGCATAATTCAGGCTCGCATCCACCTGGATATCTTCTAATGGCACCACCGCCGACTCGTCGGCTATACACTTCCGCAACTGCGATATGTGGAAGTGTCATAAATCTGACCCAATTCTGCTGGCAACTCCAAATGATAGGCTACTCTGCCCACCCTCGCGATCACCCTGAAACGACGAATATATCGGGGCCCCAACTTGCCCCTCTTCCTGAATCGGATCACTCCTTTCCAAGGAGAGACATTTAGGAGCACGAAGTCGCCGACCTGAAACTCGAGCTCGGATCGGCGTCTGTCTGCATAACTCTTCTGCCGACTCTGGGCGGTCAATAACCTCTGTCTGACCTGCTGGATCTGCTCTGTCGTCTGCAGCACAATCTCGGTGCTGCCCATCACACGCTGCCCCACTTCTCCCCAGCAAATGGGGGTTCAACACCTCCTCCCATACAACAGCTCAAAGGGCGGCATGCCAATGCTCGAATGATAGCTGTTGTTATAAGAAAACTCCGCCAAGGGCAAATACGTGTCCCAACTCCCTCCGAAATCTAATACACATGCCCGAAGCATATCCTCGAGTGTCTGAATCATCCGCTCACTCTGCACGTCCGTCTGTGGGTGGTATGCAGTACTGAAATGCAGCCTCGTACCCAACTCCTCGTGAAACTTCTTCCAAAATCTGGAAGTAAATCGCACATCTCAATCTGAAAAAATCGAGATTGGAACTCCATGCCGCGATACCACCTCCCTCACATACAACTCTGTCTGCCTCTCAGCAGAAGAGCTCTCACTGATTGCAAGAAAGTGAGCACGCTTCGTCAACCTGTCCACAATCTCCCAAATTGCATCGACACCCCTCGCGGTCCTAGGCAATTTGGTGATGAAATCCATGGTAATCTGTTCCCATTTCCACTCTGGAATCTCTAATGGCTGCAGCTTACCATGTGGACGCTGGTGCTCGGCCTTCACCCTGCGGCATCTCAAGCACCTCTCCACAAACCATGCGACATCCCTCTTCATACAGGGCCACCAATAATCCTTCTTCGGGTCCAAATACATCTTTGTGGCCCCGGGATGGATCGAAAATTTCGATCGATGAGCCTCCTCCATCAAAATGGTACGCGTCCCGCCGACAGACGGTACCCAAATCCGGCCCTAAAATGTCATAAGCCCCCGGCTATCAGTAACAAATTCTGATACCAACCCGATGACTCACTCCCTCTTCTGGCTTTCTGACCTCACAGCCTCAGCCTGGGCCCCTCGGATAGCATCCAACACCGGGGTCATCACTATCAATCTCAACCAAACATCCCGCAATGGGGCGCCCTTCGCCCTACGGCTTAGAGCATCGACTACAACATTAGCCTTGCCCGGGTGGTACAGGATCTCACAATCATAATCCTTGACCACGTCCAACCACCATCTCTGGCGTATATTCAGGTTGGGCTGATCCATCAAATACTTCAAGCTCTTGTGGTCCGTGTATATCGTACACCGAACCCCATACAGATAATGTCGCTAAATCTTGAGGGCGAACACTACCGCTCCCAGTTCCAAATCATGAGTGGGATATCTCGACTCATGAGGCTTAAGTTGCCTCGATGCATATGCTATCACATGCCCCCTCTGCATAAGCACCGCTCCTAGACCGGATATCGATGCATCACAATAAACCACAAAATCTTCCATCCCTTCTGGAAGAGCTAGAACTGGTGCTTCGCATAATTTTTGGCGAAGTGTCTCGAACGAGGTCTGCTGCTCCAGACCCTAAGAAAACGCAGCACCCTTCCGGGTCAACTTCGTGAATGGCACGGCGATCTTGGAGAAATCCTTAATAAATCTCCGATAATAGCCGGCTAAACCCAGAAAACTCCTGATCTCAGTGGGTGACCTCGGCACCTCCCATCTCATGACCACCTCAATCTTGGCTCGATCAACCAATATCCCATTCTGGTTAACGATGTGTCCAAGAAACTGAACCTCTCGTAGCCAGAACTCGCATTTGGAGAACTTGGCATAAAGCCTCTCCGATCTCAGAACTCCGAGGATCTCCCTCAAATGCTCCTCATGTTGCTCTCTGGTTCTCGAATATACCAATATGTCGTCGATGAACACAGTCACTGAGTGATCCAACATCGGTCTACACACCCTGTTCATGAGATCCATGAACACCACAGGTGCGTTGGTGAGTCCGAAAGGCATCACCACGAACTCGTAATGCCCATAACGAGTCCGAAATGCTATCTTCCGGACGTCCTCCTCCCGCACCCTCACCTGATGATACCTAGACCTCAAATCGATCTTGGAGAACCAAGATGCTCCCTGCAACTGGTCAAACAAATTGTCGATCCTCGGCAACGGGTAACGGTTCTTGACCGTTAGCTTATTCAGCTCACGATAATCAATGCACATCCGGAGCGAGCCATCCTTCTTCTTGACAAAAAGGATGGGCGCCCCCCATGGCAAACTGCTCGGCCTAATAAACCCCTTCCCCGACAGCGCCTGAAGCTGCAAGGATAACTCCTGCATTTCCAGAGGCGCCAGGCGATAAGGCGCCTTAGCGATGGGCGCAACTCCCGAAACCAACTCAATACTGAACTCTACCTGCCTCTCCGGAGGCACACCTGGCAAATCCTCTGGAAACACATCTGGAAACTTGCGCGCTATCGGAACCTCCTCAACCGACTTCGGTCCCTCTGAAAAAAAAACCCTCGCATCCATCACATATGCCACAAATCCTCTACAGCCCTGTTGTAGACTCTGTCTCGCTTTGGCGGCCGAACAAAATGCTGATCCCGCACGTGTACCCTCACCGTGCACTGTAAGAACTCCCCCACTAGGGTCTCGAATCGTCACCAACTGACGCTCGCAGTCTATCACAGCTCCATATCTGCTCAACCAATCCATACCCACTATACACACACGTCCCCCATCGTGATCGGAACTAGATCAATTGGGAACTCCACACCGAAAAACTCAAGGACACATCCTTGAATCACATCCGAAGCATACACTGCTCACTCATCAGCTATGGAAACTCATAGAGGACGACTCAACGTCTCTCGACGGATACTAATGCACTGACTAAAAGCCAAGGAAACAAATGACCGACTCGCACCCGAGTCAAATAAAACCAGAGCAGGTACAGAACTCACAAGAAAAGTACCTATGCATATCATCATATAAGCATAAAAACTCAAATCAAATAAAAGATGAAAGAGAATACATACCAGCCACAACATCGGGCGCCGCGCGGACCTCTTCTGCGGTCAACTGAAATGCCCTCCCTCGAGCCTTCGGGGCCTCGACCTTCACCGGCCGAACCTTGGTATCCCTAGCAGCAGGCGCAGATCCCTGTGATGATCCCTGGTGTAGCTGAGAGCACTCGGCCTTCCGATGGCCGGTCTGGTTGCAATGGAAACAAACCATAAATCCCTTGGGGCAATCCTTGGCGATATGCCTCTCCTTGACACATTTGTAGCAAGCACCCGATCGACAGGCCCCCTCATGACCCTTGCCGCACTTCCCACAAGTGCGTCCCTTCTGGCCTCTAGTCCTCGAATCGGCGGACTTGGTCCGCTTGGCTGCCGGCTGAGACTGAGCCGGCCGCCGATCCATCCTCTGAGGAGTCTCCAACTTAATCTCTCTCTTCCGGGCATTTGCCTGGAGCTCAGCAAATGTCCGGTATGTTGAGTTCGACACGAACTCCCGAATGTCTCTCCTCAGAATACCCAAATACCGGCTCATCCGAGCCTGCTCAGTTGACACCTGCTCAGGGCAGAACATCGCCCTCTCATGAAACTTCCGGGTGACCACAGTAACCAAATCATTACCCTGCTTGAGGGTCAAGAACTCCTGAACCAGCCGTTCCCTCTCCACCGGGGGAACATACTCGTCCCTCAACATGGTGGTGAACCTCTCCCAGGTCACTGCTAAAATCTCTACAAGAGTGAAGTCCGCTGTCACGAACCTCCACCAATCCTTCTCTCCCAAGCGAAGCTGGTTCAAAGCGAACCGTACCCTCAGATGCTCAGATCATGAACACGTATAGAAGCATCCCTCAACGTCATCAATCCATCTCATCGCAGCGATCGGATCCTGCGTCCCATCAAACTCGGGTGGCTTCGTGTTGCTGAACTCCCGGAACAACAACGAGTCACCCCCCTGAGGTCTGGCAGCAGCCACAGCTGCTGTAGCTGTAGCGGCTGCGGCCTCAGTCACCGCGGCGTACCGCTCATCAAAAGTTTCCAACAGTGTGGTCTTGATAGAACCAAACATCTCTGGAATCTCGGCCCTAATCGCCGCAGCCACCTCATCGTGGATCATCTGACGAAGCTCCTCGTCACTCACACCGCTCGCCTCAGGTCTGTGGCGTGTCCTAACCATGATTCCTCTGAAATACAACAAAAAATATCATAGACTCGATCGAGCATAATCATACTCGATGACGCCACCCTACTCGTCATCCGTTGCCCAAAAGATTCTTACTTGGAATGCCCACTGATCCGGTGTCTTTAGTAGTACGGGCCCAATACTACTAACCATACCGCATCAATATTCACTCCAAGTCCTCCTCCTTGGATCCTGGATTACGAGTACTCTACTCTCATGAGCTCCTAACTGCTATACACTCGTTCTCAAAGCATCTCATCAGCAGAAATCTCCTAGGCTAATGCATCACAAATCAGGCCACTCTAGTCCTAATATATAACCTAGCCTACTCTAGCATGCATAATGTAACATAACATATCTTATAACACATAATGTAAGGGTACTTTTGGAAATTCACCGTTCGGGTGTTGACTGATCGTACACACGGCTCTGCTCTGTTTGTCTCAAAACTCTCTTTACTCTTTACAAAAATTTTACTTTATTATAAAAAAATTTCTCAAATCCTCAGTTTGGGTTCAGATACGCCCGAAGGTGCATCCGAATCTCTCAAACCAAGGCTTTGATACCAACTTGTAACAACATAAATTTCAAACCAAAAATTTCATTTTTGTCAACCATTTTCACATAAAATGTTTTATAAACTATCCAATATTAGTTATCAAAACATATCATATCCCAAGATCACAAAAATCAAATCCTCTCTCTCTAGTGTGTATGAGTCACGCCGACGCCTTCCCACGGTCCTCGCTAGTACCTGAAACACATAACACAACAACTTTAAGCATATTGCTTAGTGAATTCCCCAATATACCCTTACACACATATGCCTTTCCAGGCCATACTCTACGCGACCTTCCAGTCCATGTGTCTCAGGGGACTTCCGTCCTAGTCCCAGTAGACCTTCCGGTCCTACTCGTATCGACCTTTCGGTCCATGACTCCCTGACCTTCTGGTCCACGTCATAATGCCTTCCGGCCCATATCATACGTAGCATATATATCACATTCATAATGCATACAGAACCTGCAACGCATATCATACAAAGCATGCAACTCATAACATACAAGACCTTTCGGTCACACATAGGTACCTTTCTAGGTACTATAGTGAGAAGACTCACCTCAGATATCTCGATAAGTCTCTGTCTTGGTAGAAATGTGATTTAGCCTCCGCCTAATCACATAAAGCTAATACTCCCATAAATACAATTGAACTCAACCCTAAAAGTCAACAAGGTCAACGGTCAACTTTGACCCGACTTGGCGAGTGCACTAGGGCGACTCGGCGAGTCTACACGTGTCCACAGACTCACTCTTAGACCCTCTATTGGCACGTCGAGTACTCCCCTGACTCGACGAGTTCCACCGGGCAAGAATCACGGGGCCACCCCGACTCAACTCGCCGAGTCCCAAGAACAACTCGGCGAGTTCCAACTCAAACTCAGACCCCTGACTCTCCCTGACTCACCGAGTCATTCCCCTAACTCAACAAGTCCATTCACTGAGTGATTTACGGGAAACCTTCAAACTACTCGCCGCGTCTGTTCTTCGGACTCGGCGAGTTCATGCCATGCACAAACTCAAAACGAATTCTGAGGTTAGATCTGTTCCATACAATCATAGATCTAGCCTCCCCATGATAAACCCGTAAAGTTCGAACCTTGACACACATATAACATAGAAATGGTCCAAAATGGTGATTTAGCCCCAAAAATGACATTCTAAGCTCATGACTTCCAAAATGGCTCATAAAGCTCCAAGGGTTAAGGTCTATGGACCTCTTTGAGTCCAGATCCAAAGCACAAACTCGAAAGGGGACTAAATACTTTACATACTCTTCTTCTAAAGGGTCTAAAAACCCTAACTCTAAGAATCAACACCCAAAACTGGAGAAGGTCCGAAGGAGTACCTTTATATGAAGCCCTTGATCTCTGAAGACACTAGATTTGCACTTCCTTCAGCCTTCTTTGCCATGGTCACCTTCTCCTTCAAATTTCACCAACAAAAGATCAAGAATAGCCTCTCTTCACCGTACAAAAAACCTAAGACTCTCTCTGGGGTGTGGTAGCCACAATGGACGGCCATAAGGGCCTTGATATAGGTCTCAAACCCTGGAAATTAGGGTTTCATTAAACAGCATGGACTCGCCGAGTCCAGCTGTGAACTCGCATCCAAATCCGCGACCATACTCGGCGAGTCTAGACGCTAACTCACCGAGTTCCCCCACAAAACCCAAAAATAAAGGGACAAAATCTCATACCTGAAATCCAGGTGTTACAGATTTAAGTAAAGATTTGATGAGCATTGTTTCATATCTGAGTTCCACATTAAAAGTCTATGCAATTTAGCAAAGCTTTGATTTGCATTGTTTAATTCTTGAGTTCCACAATAGATGTAGACTTTGCAATTTAGCTAAGCTTTGATGAGCATTGTTAAATTCTTGAGTTCCACAATAGAAGTCTATGAAATTTAAGCAAAGCTTTGATGAGCATTGTTTCATTCTTTAATGTCACATTAGAAGTCTATGCAATTTAGCAAAGCTTTGATGTGCATTGTTTAATTCTTGAGTTCCACACTAGAAATAGTCTTCGCAATTTAGCAAAGCTTTGATGAGCATTGTTTAATTCATGACTTCCACAATTGATGTGGTGTTTTCAGTTTAGCAAAGCTTTTATGAGCATTGTTTAATTCTTGAGTTCTACAATAGACGTCTATGCAATTTACAAAGGTTTTGATGAGCATTGTTTAATTCTTGAGTTCTACAATAGAAGTCTATGCAATTTACAAAGGTTTTGATGAGCATTGTTTAATTCTTGAGTTCCACATTACAAGCAGTGTTCGCTATTTAGCAAAGCTTTGATGAGTATTGTTTATTTCTTGAGTTCCACAATAAAAGTCAATGCAATTTAAGCAAACCTTTGATGAGCATTCTTTCATTCTTGAGTTCCACAATAGAAGTCTATGCAATTTAAGCAAAGCTATTATGAGCATCGTTTAATTCTTAAGTTCCACAATAGAAGTCTATGCAATTTAAGCAAAGCTTTGATGAGTATTGTTTCATTCTTGGGCTCTATGTTAGAAGTCTATGCAATTTTGCAAAGCATTGATGAGCATTGTTTAATTCTTGAGTTCCATAATATATATAGTCTTTTCAATTTAGCAAAGCTTTGATGACCATAGTTTAATTCTTGAGTTCCAAAATCGTGTATGCAATTTATGCAAAGCTTTGATGAGCATTGTTTAATACTTGAGTTCCACATTAGAAGTCTATGAAATTTAGCAAAGCTTTGATGTGCATTGTTTAATTCTAGAGTTCCACAATAGAAGTAATCATCGCAATTTAGCAAAGGTTTGATGAGCATTGTTTAGTTCTTTAGTTCCACAATATAAGTCTAAGCAATTTAAGTAAAGCTTTGATGAGCATTGTTTCATTATTGAGTTCCACATTAGAAGTCTATGCAATTTTGCAAAGTTTTGATGAGCACTGTTTAATTCTTGAGTTCCACGATAAAAGTAATCCTCGCAATTTAGCAAACCTTTGATGAGCAATGATTAATTCTTAAGTTCCACAATAGAAGTCTATACAATTTAAGTGAAGCTTTGATGAGCATTGTTTCATTCTTGAGTTCCACATTAGATGTCTATGCAATTTAGCAAAGCTTTGATTTGCATTGTTTAATTCTTGAGTTCCACAATAGATGTAGACTTTGCAATTTAGATAAGCTTTAATGAGCATTGTTAAATTCTTGAGTTCCACAATAGAAGTCTATGCAATTTAAGCAAAGCTTTGATGAGCATTGTTTCATTCTTTAGTTCCACATTAGAAGTCTATGCAATTCAGCAAAGCTGTGATGTGCATTGTTTAATTTTTGAGTTCCACAATAGAAGTAGTCTTTGTGTCACACCCCGAAACCGAAGGCGGAAACGTTCTGGGGCGGAGGACATCATGAATATCGCAACCAATGTACATAGTAAGCGTAGTAAACACAAAGCAATACATTACATAATGTTATTACATTTGTTTGAAATCAAAGTGTTACATGTGTCATACATATACATATCATATGAACAAAAGTAAAGACGTGTCTTCTACGTACTCCGTCTTCGCCAAAAGGATCGCTAGTACCTGTCTAATGTGGACCTGAGAATACAAGCAGTTTGAAAATCAACATAAAGCTGGTGAGTTCATAAGACGTTTGTTTTCTGAAAATGTACAAGTTTCCTTTGGTTCTCCGAAAAAGTTTGTTATCCAAGAAAATCCTATATTTTCTTATAAGTGTAGTTTAGTTATCCATTAGTTACACGGTCTAGTTAAGAACAGTTCAGTTATCCCAGGAAAAACCCTTATTTTCCTAAAAGTAAAGTTTAGTTAATGTTCTGAATTTCCGTTAAATACAACTGTGTATAGTCTAATACGTAAGACTATATATTGAAATTCATGGGATTACTATCCCGTACTAGATATAAGATAACCTTAATACACAAAGACTATAGATTGAAAGTCATGGGATTACCGTCCCGTACTAGATATAATACTATGGAAATACCATCCCGTACTAGATATAAGATAGCTTGAGATACACGAAACTATAGATAGATATAGATTGAAAACCATGGGATTACCATCTCGTACTAGATATAGATTGAAAACCATGGGATTATCATCCCGTACTAGATATAGATTCAAAACCATGGGATTATCATCTCGTACTAGATACAAGAAACTTATATTAATACGTATTGTGAGTCGGGTAACCGTGCTGATGCGACACCGAGACCTCCTTGACGTTCGTCAGACGTCGGACAATTTCTAGAATTTGTCACCCCAGGCGTGCCCGCCTAACTGTAGCTAGCAGTTTAGGTGTGGGATTGTCAGTCCCAAATAGATCTATTCACAAATTCCATTCTCTCCCTCCAGGAGACTCTGGTTACACTTCCGGGGAGGATTTACTGATAACCCAAAGGGTTTAATAATGACGAATATCACAAGCTAATATTAAATTATTCACGGTGTTCTCCGACGTTATCAAACATACTAATCATTTTGGAACATAATACGGTAAAAACAGTTTAATACAAAGAAACTATCTGGTATAATACTTTACAATAACCAGAGATAAACTGAATCAGACATAGTTTATCTATTAACATTACATGAAATCCGAATTCATAAAACGAGAACTGAAGATCCCAAATTATTCCCATAATAATTTGATTGATTTGATTGTTTCCTTTACTGAAATCCATGTAGTTGTATTCGATAAAACATCCCTTATGCTCCGTATAATACATAAGGGGTAAAGATATCAAAAGTTTGCCAGATATTTATAGAATTACATCAGTTTTTAAGTTTCGAAAACATTTATAGTTTGCTTGTATCCCCCTCCCCTGAAAACATTGAAAAACATTGAAAAAGGCGTAGGGGTATGAACTCACCAATCGAAGAACGTGTCATCTAGGATGCTAAGTGTCAGATCGGGGCTTGATAACGCGTGAGGTTCTTATGTAATATGAAATGATACACAATTGTATCTAATTAGACTTTGAATCACTAATTAGATAAGATTATACGCTCCAAGACGCGAAAATACTTTAAAATAAGTGTTTGGAGTGACCCCGATGACATCTAAGGACGTATAAGGCTTGGATATGGAGTTTATTTTTCAAGAGTAAGCTCATAAGAGGGTTTACGGCCCTAATGACCCTCTCCCCATGAGTTTACGGTAGTAAACTCATGGTGGGGTGTTCTATGATGTTAAATGGCCTTATATCACTTGGGAAAATTAGCTAGGATCAAATCTAGGGCATAGGAATGGATTAAACTCACATATGGACCATTTAATGGAGTTTACGATAGTAAACTAGGAGTTTACGGCCGTAAACTCCCCCACACTCAATCCCTTGATGTTTTGGTGGTTCTAGGTCATTACAATGCACATAGGAAGGTTCTAGGGTTGATTCCATGGCTTAGGAAGTGTTTGGGACTTGAATTGACCTTGGAAAAGTAGTTTACGGTCTATGAAGATGTTCTTGAGAGTTTACTACCTTAAACAGATGAGTTTACAACCGTAAACTCATGTTTGTCCAAGATTCATGGGTTTTGGTGGTTGAAAGTCAAGCATACTAAGTTCTAGACCCATTTCTAAACCATACAAGGTGTTAAGGGCACTTTAACACCCATTGGATGAGTTTAAGGTCTAAGGAGATAAGTTTACGGTCCAAGAATGTTCTTGGGATGTAAACTCAAGCTTGTCCCATTTGTATATGATTTGGTGCATTTCTTGAAGGATTAAAAGGTTCTATACTCTCATGGAAGCCTGTTGGAGGTGTTTAGGGGCAAACTAACACCTTAAAATGAGTTTACTCCCCATGAATAGGTGTTTACGGTCCAAGCATGTGCTTGGGCCGTAAAATCATGCTTATGCCCCAAATGATGAGTTCAAAAGTCCATGCAATTAAGTCCCTTAGTCATATCTAAGCTCCAAATGAGGTTTGGAAGGGTTTTAAGGCTCAAAACCCCTTATTACATGTGTTCACGGCCTAAGGACGTTCCACGACCGTAAACACATGTTTATGGTCCTTTTCCTCATATATTTCATGAATTTGAAGGCCAAAGGTGTTATACTAGGAGCTAGGATAGTTACCTTGATGATTTGGAGCTTGATTTGGATGATTTTTGCTTGATTTCGAGTTTTAGAGAGAGAAAGTAGAGAGAGAGTGAAAAAGGCTTCAAATGAGGCTCTCTCAACTTTATATATGCTCAAAGTCTGGGACACGGTGGAATTCTACCAGATACTGACGCTATACGAGGCTTTTGGGCACACCCGATTAAGTTACCGTAATTGCAACTAAGATGAAGCTAATTATTTTCTAAAGGAAATTAGAAAATATTTTAAAGTTTTAAAATGTATCCCGACACTTCTGAAATTTAAAGAGAAGTTGCAATTAAATTAAATTAAAACAAAGTTAACGGAAAAATTGGAACGTAACGGCTTTATTAACGGAACCGGGTTACGATAACGGAACGAACTTCAGGTTGTCACACTTCGCAATTTAAAAAAGCATTGATGAGCATTGTTTAATTCTTGAGTTCCACAATTGATGTGGTGCTTTCAGTTTAGCAAAGCTTTTAAGAGCATTGTTTAATTCTTGAGTTCCACAATAGAAGTCTATGCAATTTACGAAGGTTTTGATGAGCACTGTTTAATTCTTGAGTTCCACATTACAAGTAGTCTTCGCTATTTAGCAAAGCATTGATGAGTATTGTTTATTTCTTGAGTTCCACAATAAAAGTCTATGAAATTTAAGCAAACCTTTGATGAGCATTCTTTCATTCTTGAGTTCCAAATTAAAAGTCTATGCAATTTTCCAAATCATTGATGAGTATAGTTGAATTCTAGAGTTCCATAATAGATGTAGTCTTCGCAATTTGGCAAAGCTATTATGAGCATCGTTTAATTCTTAAGTTCCACAATAGAAGTCTATGCAATTTAAGCAAAGCTTTGATGAGCATTGTTTCATTCTTGGGCTCTATGTTGGAAGTCTATCCAATTTTCCAAAGCATTGATGAGCATTGTCTAATTTTTGAGTTCCATAATATAAATAGTCTTTGCAATTTAGCAAAGCTTTGATAAGCATTGTTTAATTCTTGAGTTCCACAATCGTGTATGCAATTTAAGCAAAGCTTTTATAAGCATTGTTTTATACTTGAGTTCCACATTAGAAGTCTATTCAATTTAGCAAAGCTTTGATGAGCATTGTTTAATTCCAGAGTTCCACAATAGAAGTCATCTTCACAATTTAGCAAAGGTTTGATGAGCATTATTTATTTCTTGAGTTCAACAATAGAAGTCTAAGAAATTTAAGCAAGGCTTTGAAGAGCATTCTTTCATTCTTGAGTTCCACATTAGAAGTCTATTCAATTTGGCAAAGCTTGATGAGTAATGTTTAATTCAAGAGTTCCATAATAGATGCAGTCTTCGCAATTTAGCAAAGCTATTATGAACATTATTTAATTCTTCAGTTCCATAATAGAAGTCTATGCAATTTAAGCAAAGCTTTGATGAGCATTGTTTCATTCTTTAGTTCCACATTAGAAGTCTATGCAATTTAGCAAAGCTTTGATGTGCATTGTTTAATTCTTGAGTTCCACAGTAGAAGTAGTCTTCGCAATTTAGCAAAGCTTTGATGAGCATTGTTTAATTCATGACTTCCACAATTGATGTGGTGTTTTCAGTTTAGCAAAGCTTTTATGAGCATTGTTTAATTCTTGAGTTCCACAATAGAAGTCTATGCAATTTACAAAGGTTTTGATGAGCATTTTTGAATTCTTGAGTTCCACATTATAAGTAGTCTTCTCTATTTAGCAAAGCTTTGATGAGTATTGTTTATTTCTTGAGTTCAACAATAAAAGTCTATGCAATTTAAGCAAACCTTTGATGAGAATTCTTTCATTCTTGAGTTCCACATTAGAATTCTATGCAATTTTGCAAATCTTTGATGAGTATTGTTTAATTCTAGAGTTCCAAAATAGATGTAGTCTTCGCAATTTAGCAACGCTATTATGAGCATCGTTTAATTGTTAAGTTCCACACAAGAAGTCTATGTAATTTAAGCAAAGCTTTGATGAGCATTATTTCATTCTTGGGCTCTATGTTAGAATTCTATGAAATTTTGCAAAGCATTGTTTAATTCTTGAGTTCCATAATATAAATAGTCTTTGCAATTTAGCAAAGCTTTTATGAGCAATGATTAATTCTTGAGTTGCACAATCGTGTATGCTATTTATGCAAAGCTTTGATGAGCATTGTTTAATACTTGAGTTCCACATTAGAAGTCTATGCAATTTACCAGAGCTTTGATGAGCATTGTTTAATGCTAGAGTTCCACAATAGAAGTAATCTTCGCAATTTAGCAAAGGTTTGATGAGCATTGTTTAATTCTTTAGTTCCATAATAGAATTCTAAGAAATTTAAGCAAAGCTTTATCATATTGATTCATTATTGATTTTCACATTAGAAGTCTATCAATTTTTCAAAGTTTTGATGAGCATTGTTTAATTTTTGAGTTCCACAATAAAAGTAGTCTTCGCAATTTAGCAAAGCTTTGATGAGCAATGTTTAATTCTTAAGTTCCACAATAGAAGTCTATGCAATTTAAGCAAAGCTTTGATGAGCATTGTTTCATTCTTGAGTTCCACAATAGATGTCTATGCAATTTAGCAAAGCTTTGATTCACATTGTTTAACTCTTGAGTTCCACAATAGATGTAGACTTTGCAATTTAGCTAAGCGAAGATGAGCATTGTTAAATTCTTGAGTTCCACAATAGAAGTCTATGCAATTTAAGCAAAGCTTTGATGAGCATTGTTTCATTCTTTAGTTCCACATTAGAAGTCTATGCAATTTAGCAAAGCTTTGATGTGCATTGTTTAGTTCTTGAGTTCCACAGTAGAAGCAGTCTTCGCAATTTAGCAAAGCTTTAATGAGCATTGTTTAATTCTTGAGTTCCATAATTGTTGTGGTGTTTTCAGTTTAGCAAAGCTTTTATGAGCATTGTTTAATTCTTGAGTTCCACAATAGAAGTATATGCAATTTATAAAGGTTTTGATGAGCGTTGTTTAATTGTTGAGTTCCACATTACAAGTAGTCTTCGCTATTTAGCAAAGCTTTGATGATTATTGTTTATTTCTTGAGTTCTACAATAAAAGTCTATGCAATTTAAGAAAACCTTTGATGAGAAATCTTTCATTCTTGAGTTCCACATTATAAGTCTACGCAATTTTGCAAATCTTTGATGAGTATTGTTGAATTCTAGAGTTCCATAATAGATGTAGTTTTCGCAATTTAGCAATGCTATTATGAGTATCGTTTAATTCTTAAGTTCCATAATAGAAGTCTATGCAATTTAAGCAAAGCTTTGATAAGCATTGTTTCATTCTTGGGCTCTATGTTGGAAGTCTTTGCAATTTAGCAAAGCATTGATGAGTTCCATAATATAAATAGTTTTTGTAATTTAGCAAAGCTTTAATGAGCGTTGTTTAATTCTTGAGTTCCACAATCGTGTATGCAATTTAAGCAAAGCTTTGATGAGCATTGTGTAATACTTGAGTTCCACATTAGAAGTCTACGCAATTTAGCAAAGCTTTGAAGAGCATTGTTTAATTCCAGAGTTCCACAATAGTAGTAATCTTCGCAATTTAGCAAAGGTTTGATGAGCATTGTTTAATTCTTTTTTTTTTTGAAAGAGCCAAAGCTCAGCAAACTTTATTAAAAAGAATAAAAGAATACAAGGAACAAAACATCAAACAAAATACAAATATAACCATCCTATCCATAACCAACTACCAAACCATTTCCTAATAAGAAGAAATAACCACTCACAACCCCAAAACAACCTAAAATCCTTAAAGGTAGCCCAAAAACTTATTGAAAGAGGGAAAAAAGGTAACTTCACCCCCTTGCTCCAACCAAACCTCCAAAAGATAAAGAAACCAAAGCAAGGGGTAAGGCCCTTAAAAAAACCCTCAGTCCATAAGCTAACCTTTAAGAAAAAAACCCTCAAGTTCAAAACCCATAAACCACAAAAAAAAAGGAAATCCCAATAAACTAAACCACAAATAAACATAACATCAAAAAGAAAACAGGAAAGCCCCTCACGACAATTAGTCCCAAAGCTCCTGTCGTAATCCTTGTCCTTTACATCCTTCAAAGTCCTCATCAGGGAATCCATAGTCTCTCCACAGCTATTGCCCACCACCAACCTTTGCTTCGCCTTTCTGCACCACAAACTCAAAAAGAAACACATGAAAATAACACCAAAACACCAGTGAATCAAATTAAGTTTCATACTAGACATGGCATCAATCACATGTCTAGGATTCTCTATTTGGGTAATCTCAATTAAGATCATATCCAAACAGCAAATCCCATAGGTACAAGTCACATGATTTAAGAGTAAACTCTCCAACCAGTGACATATTCCGTCAATTCCTTTGTGCATATTTTTATTCCCAAAATACCCCCACCATATACCATTAATAACATCATCCTTATTTAACTGCCACCACTGCCAAACCCAAAACCATAACCAACCACACTCCAAACAGCAAAACCAGAAAATGATCTCCATTATTCAACATTCTCAATTCCCGAAATACCCCAGATCACATAAACCTTATTATTGATCATTTTAACTCTTTTCCTTAATCCCATCAGCTTCAAACGAATCTCATTCTCAATACTAGCTATAACCCCCTCAACTGATATTCTGCTAGAACCAAAAAGTCTAGCGTTTCTCTCTCTCCAAATATTAGACACACAGCTAGCAATCATACATTTAATGATCAAATTCTCCCCTGTCTTCAGTTTAAGCATTCTGCTCAACATTAAAATAAGATCATTCCATTCAACCGTTCTTAAATTTAGCCCCACTTTACTGCAGAAATATTTCCAAATTCTAGAGGAATACTCACAATTAAAGAATAAATGGCTATGCGAATCAGGCACATTATCACAAAAAGGACACAGCAAGTTACCAGCCAATTCCCATCCTCTAACCCTATCCTGAGTTTTTAATCTGTTCAGGACAGCCAACCATAAAATAAAAGAGTTGCGAGGAATGCAATTATTATACCAAACAAGATCAAACCAAGGCATAATATCCCCAAAATTATTCAAATCATTCCACACCTGTTTGCATGAGAATTTTCTGCATATACCTCCCTTATCCCTCCATCCAACAACATCATTCAAATTAGAATCAATACAAAACATAGGAGCTTCAGTCAATCCAGGGAACTTATTAACCCATTCAACCGGCCATGAATAAGAATCAAACTCAAGAACATCACAAACTAAAGCAGAATCACTAAGACCATTACTAATCCACTCTCTCCTAGGGATAATAGTACAAAGGATACCTATTGGATGCCACCAATCATGCCATAAAGAAGTGTTCCGCCCATTACCCACACATGAAATAACATGAGGTCTAACAGTATTCCTTATCTCCAAAAATCTCTTCCATGTCCAGTTCATACTCTTTTTCTGCAGAATATCACAAAAATTCCTGCTGCCTATATAATTGATTCTCACCCACTGCACCCACAGGGAATTTTTGTTATTAACCACATTCCAAACATGTTTAGCAAGTAAAGCATCATTCCATTTCCTCAAATTCTTTATTCCCAGCCCACCATACTCCTTAGGTTTGCAAATTTCAAGCCACTTAACTTTAGCTTTACCTTTGACTATCTCACCATTAGCCCATAAAAAACTCCTGCACATCTTTTCAATCTCATTAATAGTAGCAATTGGAATTTTAAAAATAGAAGCCCAATAAACATGAATAGAAGTTAAGACCGAATTAATGAGTTGCAATCTGCCAGCAAAAGATAAGGTTTTACACTTCCAATTGAAAATTCTCAACTTAATCTTTTCAATCAACTTTTTACAATCTCTATCAAACAATTTAGTAACACACATAGGAACCCCCAAATATTTAAACGGAAATTTCCCAACTTCATAAGGAAGAATACCCAAAATAATCCTTCTCATATTAGGCTTAACACAACTGAAATAAATCTGACTTTTTTCCATACTAACCTTCAGCCCTGAAATCTTATTGAAATCATCAAGGGCATTCCTTATAATTCTGGCCGAGTTCCCATTACCATAAGAAAAAATTAACAAATCATCAGCAAAACATAAATGGGAAATTTTGAGGCTCAAACACTTACTATGGAACTTAAAATTCAAAGAATCTTCAATAAGCTTTCCCATAATAATATTGAAAACCTCCATAACTATAGTAAATAGGTAAGGAGATAAAGGATCTCCCTGCCTAAGCCCACGCTTTCCTTCAAAATACCCATGATCTTCACCATTAAAATTGAGCATGAACCACGGGGAAGAAACACAAGCCATAATCCATTTAACCATGACTGGATGAAACCCAAATCCCTGCAGAACTCTATTAAGAAAATCCCAATCCACCGTATCATAAGCCTTTTGTATATCAATCTTTATCGTACATTTAGGGGTACCTCTCTTTTTTTTGTACCCCACCATCAACTCCTGAGCAAGAAGAATATTGTCCAAAATAGATCTACCAGGAATAAAAGCTGATTGGTTATTACTTACAATATCTCCCAAACAATTTCTAATTCTATTCACTATAATCTTACTGATACACTTATAAAAAGTGTTACAGCAAGCTATAGGTCTAAAATCAGACACTTTCCTCGGAACCTCAACTTTAGGGACCAGAACAATTCTCGTGGCATTAATCCCATTCAACAATTTACCAGTCCAAAAAATTCTCTCACAGCCTTACAAACATCTGGACCAACAATACTCCAAGAACTTTTAAAAAATTTTGAAGAATACCCATCAGGCCCAGGGGCACGATTGTCATCTATGTCAAACATCGCCAATTTAATTTCTTCATCAGTAACCACTCTAATCATATCAACAGCCACCCTACTGTCCAATTTTTTAGGAAAAAACTCATCATTTAAGCCCGACAAATCAGTATCATCCTTACATCCCAAAAACTTATTAAAATGAGACACAAATTTCTCTATCATAGCCTTCCCACTCACCCAACGACCATCTTCATTCAGAACCATCTGAATACGATTATTGATACCCCTGCTTTTAACAATTTTGTGAAAGAATTTAGAGTTATTGTCCCCATCCAGTAACCATTTGATTTTAGCACGCTGAGCAAGAATCTTTTCTTCATCATTACAAGCAATATTAAAATCTAAGAAAATATTAGCATGCTCTTCCCTAATCTTGCAATCAAAAGGATTATTGTCAATATCTTGTTGTTTACATTCCAAATCCTTTCTTAATTTCTGAATTCTTTTTCCAGCTCCCCAATATTTATTACACATCTCCCTGCAATGTTTTTTGAGAATCTTCAACTTTTGTGTCACTTTAAACATAAAAAAACCATCAATATTCTTATCCCAAACCTCCTTAACCAAAGGGAGAAATTCCTCCTTCTCAGAGATAAAATTCGCAAATCTAAAAGAAGGTTTCCACTTCACTTTGTTACCAGGAAAATTTAAAATAGCAGGGCAATGATCCGAATTTTTGTATGGTTTAAAGACAGCATGAGCAAGAGGATGGTTCGACATAAATTTTTGATTAACCATAACTCTATCAAGCTTCTTCAACAGCCCCATATTACCCATAGGAGTTTTGTTCCATGTAAACTGAAACCCATAAGACTTCAAGTCCTCCACTTCAATAAAACTCAAACAATCAACAAAATCTTCAACTCCTTTAGGAGTTCTAGAACAGCTTTCAGAATATTCCGAAGGTTTTATAGCAACATTAAAATCACCTAATAAACCCCAAGCTTCCCTATTAACAACCAAACTATGTTTTTTCAAATTATCCCAAAGTAATCTTCTTTCAATATAATTCGAAGCAGCATATATAAAAGACAAATACATGCCAAGATCTGAATTACACAATTTAACATAACAATGAATAACCTGTTTGGATTGAGAAAGCAGTATCACATCAAAAAGTCTAGGATTCCACCCCACTATTATTCTAGTACCAGCTTCACAACTATTATTATTAGAGATCCAATCCCACTGCCCAAAAGTCTTAGCACAAACACTCTTGAGATTTAAGATTTTGACATGAGATTCAATCACAGCACAAATACCAAGGTTATTACACCTAATAACATCAATAACCTCCTTCTGCTTAACAGATTTATTCAATCCCCTAACATTCCAAGCACCAACAGACATCATTGGGAAATAATAGAATTTTTGGCATTTACCTCCTCAAATGCCTGAGAGTTCCCCATCTTACTGCTATTATTATCCAACTCCAACTTATCTTTATTCACTTTATTACTTTCATTTCCTTTCTTCTTCCCCTCTCCCTTGATTGAAGAAATCAATTTGTTATTCTTGCTTTCATTAGAACCCATTCCAGCATCACCACTATCAACATTTTGATTAGCAACTGTCTTCACAATCTTATCATCCTCTTCCATTTTATCCAAAACTTCCTCTTCAATCTCTCCCAAGATTTCAAAACTGTTTTTATTACTTAATCCCTCCCCTATTATATTCTCACTACCAATACTAAAATTGCCCATCTCTGCCTTATTATCCTTTTTAACTACAACCTCCTGCTTATTATTCTCCTTCAACCCCCGACTACCTATAACATCCTGCCCATTAACAAACTTCTCGTAATTTCTATTCTTTTCTAAATTCCAGTGACTTACTCCTTTATTACTCCAATTCCAATTTTGCCCTTTACCATTTCCACCTCTGTTCCCATTATTGCCTTTAGAGAAAATACCCCTTCTCCAATTCCCATTCTTCCCATTATTCTTCATATTATTCAATTGATTATAACCCTCTTGAGAATTGCTAGTGCCTTCACCATCATTGTTACCCTTTACCTTTTTATATTTAACTTCTGTGAAACCATCCCCATTAACAACTTCCTTCCCTTTATTATTCTTTAAATTTCTCACTTCTCCATTATTATCCTCCTTCACAACATTCATAGCAGCAGCACAAACTTTATCAACATGCCCATAGACTTTACAATGATTACATCTAGAAGGAATCCAAGCATATTCAACATCAAAACTTTGAATCACAGCAGAATTAGAGACAAAATCCCAAGTAGCTATATCAATCTTCTTTCTCCATTCCTTCCCAGCTGCCATTTCAACAAGAATTCTAGCATAAGCATTCCTTCCTTTATGTTCCAAACACATATCCTCAGTAAAGGAATCAAAAGCCAAAGGAATACCTATCTTACTAGCAATTCTACATAAGTTTTCACCACTCCAAACTTCCAAGGGCAAATCAAATATTTTAATCCAAACAGGAATTTTATCATGCTTGTTCTTAGTTAATGTCAAACCAGGCCTCCATCGTTGAAGAAATAAAGGCATATTATTAAACATTAACCAAGGACTACCCTCCAAAACAGATAACATCCCCTTTTCATCACTGAATTTAAAGAAGAAAAATCCTTTGTTGTTCATGAATACCTCTTCCAAACCCACATTCTTCCACAATCTTCTAACTTCTTTCTGAATTACAGGAAACGCCAACTTCTTGTCAATCATATAACCATAAAGAGTATTAGTAAAAGGAATACTTGCATTCTTTAGATTCTTTATTGGAGTTATAACAGGACCATCCTCTTCCCCTTTCTCCCCTGGAATGAATCTAACATCAATCTTACCCTTATGTCTATTACCCTTTAACACACCAGCATAAGAGTTCATCACATTCCCCTGCAATTCTCCTTCCTCCTTATTGCTAATCTTAGCATTTCCCAAAATAGAAGGAAGTAAATTAATGCTATTAATAACAGTACCTGGCTTCTCATTGCAGCTAGTATCCATATTACTCTTAGCATTAACCTCTTCTTCTATTTCAATTTCCTCATCCCCACTAGTATCATCCTCACTTGAATCATTATCCCCTTCCTCGTCAGTATTCTCATCATCATCAGTATTACCTTCTATCTCCTTGTCTTTCTTTTCCAAATTTGACATATCAACATCCATTTTCTGATTCTTCTCACTATCTAAAACTTTCCCCATAGTCTTCTCAACTCCCTTTCCCACCTGTCCTTCTTCCTTCAATTCACTCAGAAACTGAAATCCAACTCCTGGAATGAAATCTTCATTATTATTAGCCCTTTTCTCCCCATCAGTTATAATCTTCACAACTTCA
The DNA here is from genome assembly GCF_002870075.4 of Lactuca sativa. Classification (NCBI taxonomy): domain Eukaryota; kingdom Viridiplantae; phylum Streptophyta; class Magnoliopsida; order Asterales; family Asteraceae; genus Lactuca; species Lactuca sativa. The sequence continues at coordinate 132,905,523 of NC_056631.2, forward strand.
TTATCTTCCCTATTAGAGTTATTCTGAATTTTATCATCCATCACCGATATGGTAGGGTTCACATTAACCATTTCACTAATAACATTCTTCAATTCAGAGATTGGACTCAAAACTTCATTACTCATCATCAACCCATCCCAATTCCTCATCAAATTAGCAGTATTACCAGTTGGGATAGAAACAACATGAGAACTTACCTTTTTAGAATCACCAGACAACCCTTTCTTCAATTCCTTCTCCTTTCCTTCAGATCCAGGAATAGAAATGTTAGAATCCGACTCCCAAACTGAGACAGATTCCGATTCTTCTCCCGTTTCCTCCTCTGAATCATCTTCATTGAAGAACTCTTCCGTATCCATCGGAGCTAATTTATCCACCTTCTTCCTAGCTTTGTTCTTAATCCTGAAAGATTTCCCCTCCATTTTCCATCCAACTTTGCTAATCCCAGATGCAACAGCTCCAGTCACACTTGGTTTGCGACGAGCTTTATAGATCGTGGCAGATGATTGTTCAATTACCCCAGGAGGAACAAGATCATTCACCTCCATTTCAGTTTTTGTATAACGAACTGCAGCACTTTTATCCGGAGGTTTAACCTTCACGTCCTTCAATCTATCCGATTTGGAAGATGCTCCCATTAAATCAACGGAATAATGAAAGATATTGCTTCACCGATTAAAAGAAATTCGTCGGAAAAGCAGCGCCGATGAATCTAAGCTAGATCGCACCACCGTCAGAAAGAATCAGGATAAGAGAGAGAAAGCGAAAAAGCTAGCATTAGCATTGTTTCATTCTTGAGTTCCAAATTAGAAGACCTACTAAGTTATATAGCATTGTTTAATTCTTCAGTTCCACAATAGAAGTCTAAGCAATTTAAGCAATGCTTTGATGATCATTGTTTCATTCTTGAGTTCCACATTAGAAGTCTATTCAATTTTGCAAAGTATTGATGAGTATTGTTTAATTCTTGAGTTCCACAATAAAAGTAGTCTTCACAATTTTGCAAAGCTTTGATGAGAAATGTTTAATTCTTAAGTTCCATAATAGAAGTCTATGGAATTTAAGCAAAGATTTGATGAGCATTGTTTCATTCCTGAGTTCCACATTAGAAGTCTATGCAATTTAGCAAAGCTTTTGTGACAACTCTAAATTTTTTCTGTCACTGTATCCCATTTTCGTTAATAAAATTTATTTTTATTGAAATATTCCGTTAACTTTTGGATTAAGTAAATTAAATTGGGACTTTTATTTTGACTTCATAAGTGTCCGAAAACATTATAAACACCCTCAATATTCATTTGGAAAAGTTTTAGTTAAAATTAAGTCGGGTTACGACAATTTAATCGGGTAAAATTGTAAACCCCCGTCTAACGTCGGTATTGGGTGGATTCCCACTTGGCCACAAACTCAAGCCTTATATAAAGGATGAGTGGATTTCATTTAAGCTTTTTTCCCACCTCCTCATAACTTTCTCTCTCTACTCTCTCTCTAAAACTCGAGTTTTGATCCAAATACGCCCCTTCAAGCTCCATAATTGTAAGTAATCTATCCTAGCTTGTTGTTTAACTTGTTAATCATGCAAATTTGTGTTTAAATCATCCAAAACACTCAAGAACTTGTGTTTACAGTTTGGGAACACCTCCCAAAACCGTAAACTCCCTTAAAAGGGTTTTGAAGCCCCAAAACCCTTCCAAATCCTACTTAGGGCTTAGCTATGACTTAAAGACTTGCATGTACGAACTTAGAACACCAAAATCATGTCATTTGGGTAGAAAACATGAGTTTACGGCCCAAGAACATTCTTGGACCGTAAACACACCTTCATAGACCATAAACACCTTTTAAGGTGTTAAATTGCCCCTTAAACACCTCCAAAAGCTTCCATGAGTGCCTAGAACCTTGTATTCCTTCATGTGATGCACCAAACCATGCACAAATGAGCAACACTTGAGTTTACGGTTCGGGAAGGTCTCCCAAAACCGTAAACACCTCCAAAGGGTGTTTAAGTGCCCTTAATACCTTGTATGGCTTAGATTTGGGTCTAGAACTTTGCATGCTTAACCTACAACCACCAAAACACACGAATCATGGACAAAAAAGAGTTTACGGATGTAAACTAATGTGTTTACAACCATAAACTCCACAAGGGTCCTTCAAGAACCGTAAACCCCTTTTCCAAGGTCAATTCAAGTCCCGATCACTTCCTAAGCCTTTGATTCAACCTTAGAACCCTCCCTTGTGCATTGTAAGACCTTTAAACATCCAAGAACACACCACCCATGAGTTTACGGCCGTAAACTCATGGGGATATGGTCTTTGGGCCGTAAACACCCCTAAGGGTTTACACTCGAAGAGTAAACTCCTTATCTAGGCCCTACACACCCTTAGATGCAACCCGTACCACTTCCAACACTTGAGATGAAGTGCTTTCGTGTACTGGAGTGTATTTTCTTACTTAATTAGTAGTTCAAAGTCTAATTAGATACAATTATTCTGACAATCGTCAATTTCCGGTCAAGTCAAAGTCAACTAAAGTCAACAAGTCAAACCGATCGACTCAACTAACCCTTGTGTACTAGGGCTTACGTTATGTAATTACTAAACAACTCGCTATTCTAATGAGAGAACATAAATCGAAAGTTCGTACATCTAGATTTCCTTAACCTAAAACTGTGGTAAGTAACAAACCAAACCAATAAAACAATGTTGCATACTCATTGGGAGTGTGTAAGATCCTTAAACATGGCTTAACGGTGCTTACGGACCTTGCGTTGCAGAGCCAAACACTCACAAATGTCACACACAAAACCTCTCTCAGTCGTTTTCACTCTATCTCTCTTTATCTAGGAACCTCTCCCAAATCTCTCCAAGAATGTGAAATCTCTCCCAAATCTCTCTTTGTATGAGAAATCTCTCCAAGAAGGTGAAACCTCTCACAACCTGGGAATCCCTCGTGCCCGATTCTCCGAGCTCTAATCCTCCTATAACATCATATGTCCCTAGTTAACACTTTATATCTCTAATGTTGACTATCCCTAAGAAGTCAACACAGGTCCACTCTGGTCAACGGTCAACGGTCAACTTTGACCGGACTCGGCGAGCGCTAGGGCGACTCGGCGAGTCTAGACGTTCTCACCAATTCTCTAAGATCCCCTTTCTACACGTCGAGTATCCCCCCTGACTCGACGAGTTCCTCCTGGAAGAATCGCGGGGCCACCCCGACTCAACTCGCCGAGTCTGAAGAACAACTCGACGAGTCCCAATTCGACTCAGACCACCTATTAACCCTCTCTAACTCACCCTGACTCACCGATCCAACCCATAACCCGGACAGGACCACTCTAAGGCAATCTTCAAGCTACTCGCTGAGTCCATGCCATGCAACCGCTCAAACTGCTTTCTAAGGTCAGATCTGCTCCGGCAATTCATAGGTCTGCCCTTCCTAGACTGGTTCATCATGTAAAGTCCTCATTTCGGTGCTCATAATACACCCCATGACTCATAATTTACGTTTTGACCTAAGGCATAAGGATTCCAATCCAAAACCTCCATTGATTCCCGAAAAGCTCAGGCATGGGACATTCTGGACTTCCAAGGGTCCCAATATAGGGTTCCAATCGCTTAGGGAACTAAGGAAACACTCAATCTAGCCACAAAAGGGTTCAATAAACCCTAAATCCATATGCACATCAACATAGAAGGGAACAACTCGAAAATATTACCTGAATAACGTTGCTCTGTGTCCCCAACCCTCAGAATATGGCTTCTCCTGTTGTTCCCTTAACCAAGCCTCCTCCTCCTTTCACAGTAACACTTCCAAGATCAATAATGGTCTTCTACCTTGCTCCAGATGCTCACAATCGAATTAGGGTTTCTCTCAAAGGACTAGGGTGAACAATGACGGCCATAAGGCCCCTTATATATGTCCCAAACCTGGACGGTTAGGGTTTCGCTAAACAGCGCGGACTCGCCGAGTCCATATCCGGACTCGTCGAGTCCAGTCGCGAACCCGCGACCAGATCCGCGATCCTACTCGGCGAGTCTGAGCTCCAACTCGCCGAGTCCCCTCTTAAAACACCCAAAATCATAAATATAACGATACCTGGAATTCCGGGCTGTTACAACTCTCCCCCACTAGGACTAGACTTCGCCCTCGAAGTCTCACTCTGAAAATAGCTCCGGATGCTGCTCCCGCATCTCACGCTCCGGCTCCCAGGTCATTTCCGATCCTTTCCGGTGCTGCCACTGAACTAACACCAGAGGTATCTCCTTATTCCTCAGAACCTTGATCTTCCGATCTCTGATGGCCACTGGTCTCTCGACATAATTCAGGCTCGCATCCACCTGAATGTCCTCTAATGGAACCACTGCCGACTCATCGGCTATACACTTTCTCAATTGCAACACATGAAAAGTGTCGTGGATCTGTCTCAATTCCGTTGGCAACTCCAAACGGTAGGGCACCCGGCCTACCCTCGCAATCACACGAAAAGGCCCAATATACCGGGGCCCCAACTTGCCCCTCTTCCTGAAGCGAATCACTCCTTTCCAAGGAGAGACCTTCAGGAGTACGAAGTCGCCGACCTGAAACTCAAGCTCGGACCGGCGTCTGTCTGCATAACTTTTCTGTCGGCTCTGGGCGGTCAATAACCTCTGTCTAACCTGCTGAATCTCTGTCCCACCTCTCCCCAACAAATGGGGGTCCGACACCTCCTACCATACAACAGCTCAAAGGGCGGCATACCGATGCTCGAATGATGGCTGTTGTTGTAGGAAAACTCCGCCAAGGGCAAATACGCATCCCAGCTACCCCCAAAATCCAACACACACGCCCGAAGCATGTCCTCGAGCATCTGAATCGTCCGCTCACTCTGACCGTCTGTCTGGGGATGATATGCGGTACTAAAATGCAATCTAGTACCCAACTCCTCATGAAATTTCTTCCAGAACCTAGAAGTGAAACGCACATCACGATCTGAAACAATCGAGATCGGCACCCCATGCCGAGATACTACTTCTCTCACATACACCTCCGCCAATTTCTCTGCTGAAAAACTCTCACTAATGGCAAGGAAGTGAGCGCTCTTCATCAATCTGTCTACAATCACCCAAATTGCATCAACTCCTCTGGCAGTCCTCGGCAATTTGGTGATGAAATCCATAGTGATATGTTCCCACTTCCACTCGGGAACCTCCAATGGCTGCAACTTGCCATGCGGTCTCTGGTGCTTGGCCTTAACCCTACGGCAGGTCAAGCACCTCTCGACAAACCACGCGACGTCCCTCTTCATGCAGGGCCACCAATATTCTCTCCTCAAATCCAAATACATCTTTGTAGCCCCGGGATGGATCGAGAATTTCGATCGATGTGCCTCCTCCATTAAAGTAGTACGCGTACCGCCCACAAACGGTACCCAAATCCGACCCTGAAAGGTCATCAACCCTCAAACATCAGTAACGAACTGTGAAACCAAACCAACGACCCGTTCCCTCTTCTGCATCTCCGGTTGCATAGCCTCAGACTGTGCCCCACGAATGGCATCCAGTACTGGAGCTATCACGGTCAACCTCAAACATACATTTCGTAGTGGAGTGCTCTCCCCCTTACGGCTCAACGCATCTGCTACCACATTAGCTTTGCCCGGGTGGTACAGGATCTCGCAATCATAATCCTTGACCACATCCAACCACCTCCTCTGACGCATGTTTAGGTTGGGCTGGTCCATCAAGTACTTCAAACTCTTATGGTCTGTGTATATCGTGCAACGAACCCCATACAAATAATGACGCCAAATCTTGAGGGCGAACACTACCGCCCCCAGCTCTAGATCATGCGTGGGATATCTCGTCTCGTGAGGCTTCAGCTGCCTTGATGCATATGCTATTACATGCCCTCTTTGCATCAGAACTGCACCCAGTCCCGAAATAGATGCATCACAATAAACTACAAAATCCTCCATCCCTTCCGGGAGAGCTAACACCGGGGCTTCGCACAATCTATGGCGAAGTGTCTCAAAAGAGGTCTGCTGTTCGGGTCCCCATGAGAATGCATCCCCCTTTCGGGTCAATCTAGTGAGTGGCACTGCAATTCTGGAGAAGTCCTTAATAAATCTCCGATAATACCCTGCCAATCCAAGGAAACTCCTGATCTCAGAGGGTGACTTCGGCACCTCCCAACTCATCACCGCCTCAACCTTGGCCGGATCGACCAATATTCCTTCCTGATTAACAACATGTCCTAGGAATTGGACCTCCCGCAACCAGAAGTCACACTTGGAGAACTTTGCATAAAGCTTCTCCGATCTCAAAACCCCAAGGACCTCCCTCAAATGTTCCTCATGCTGCTCTCTAGATCTCGAATACACCAAAATATCATCGATAAATACAATCACTGACCGATCCAACATCGGCCTACATACCCTGTTCATGAGATCCATGAATACAGCCGGGGCGTTGGTGAGCCCAAAAGGCATCACCACAAACTCATAATGCCCATATCGTGTCCTGAATGCTGTCTTCTGTACGTCCTCATCCCGCACTTTCACTTGATGATATCCCGACCTCAAGTCGATCTTGGAAAACCAAGATGCTCCCTGCAACTGATCAAATAAATCGTTGATCCTCGGTAATGGGTAACGGTTCTTGACCGTCAACTTGTTCAACTCCCGGTAATCAATGCACATCCGGTGTGAACCATCTTTCTTCTTGACGAACAGAATAGGTGCTCCCCACGGCGAGCTGCTCGGCCGAATGAATCCCTTCCCCAGCAACTCCTGAAGCTGCGAGGATAACTCTTGTATCTCTGGAGGTGCAAGACGATAAGGCACCTTAGCGATAGGCGCGGCTCCCGGAATCAAATCAATACCAAACTCCACTTGCCTCACAGGAGGTACTCCCGGCAGCTCCTCGGGAAAGACATCTGGAAACTCACGCACCACTGGTACCTCCTCAACTGAACTCGGTCTCTCGGAAGTCGCTCGCGTATCCATCACATACGCCACAAAACCCTTACAGCCCTGCTGTAGACACTGCCTCGCTCTGGCGGCCGAACAAAAGGCTGATCCCGAACGCGTACCCTCGCCGTACACCGAAAGAACTCCCCCACTAGGGTCTCGTATAGTCACCAGCTGACGCTCGCAGTCGATGACTGCGCTGAATCGGCTCAACCAGTCCATGCCCACAATGACACAGACATCACCCATCGCGATAGGAATCAGGTCAATCGGAAACTCAACCCCGAAAATCTCTAATACACATCCCCGGAAAACCCCCGTGGCACAAATCACTCTATCATCAGCTATGGAAACTCTCAGAGGCCGACTCAATGCCTCACGACTAACACTGATATGCTGACTAAAGGCCAGAGATACAAAAGACCGACTCGCACCCGAGTCAAATAACACTAAAGCAGGCACAGAATTCACAAGGAAGGTACCTACGCATAACCTAATATAAGCATAATATTTCAACATCAATATAAATACATGAAAGGAAACGTACCAGCCACCACATCGGGCGCAGCGCAGACTTCCTCCGCAGTCAGCTGGAAGGCTCTCCCTCGAGCTCTCGGTGCCTCGATCTTCATAGGCCGACTCTCTGTAGCTCTGATGGCGGCAGGAGCAGATCCCTGAGGTGCTCCGTGCAGCTGCGGACACTCAGCCTTCCGGTGTCCAGTCTGGTTGCAGTGAAAGCACACTGCAAACCCCTTGGGGCAGTCCTTGGCCATGTGCCCCTCCTTGCCACATTTGTAGCAAGACCCCGCTCGGCAAACTCCGTCATGCCCCTTGCCGCACTTTCCGCAAGTGCGGCCCTTCTGGCTCCCTGGTCTGGGATCAGCAGGCTTGGCCCGCTTGGCGGCCGGCTGCGACTGTGCCGGTCGCCGATCCCTCCCCTGAGACTCCGCTTCCTCCCTGGCCTGAGTCTCAAGCTCGATCTCCCTCTTCCGGGCATTTGCCTGAAGCTCGGCAAATGTCCGGTACGAGGAGTTTGCAGCGAACTCCCGAATATCCCGCCTAAGGATGCTCAAGTAGCGACTCATACGTGCCTGCTCAGTGGGCACGTGCTCAGGGCAGAACATCGCCCTCTCGTGGAACATCCTCGTGATTGTTGTAACAGACTCAGTACCCTGCTTGAGGGTCAGAAACTCCCGTGCTAAACGCTCCCTCTCCACCTGGGGAACATACTCATCTCGAAACATGGTGGTGAACCTCTCCCAGGTCACCGCAGAAAGCTCAGCAGGCGTATAATGCGCCGTTGCAAACTTCCACCAGTCCTTCGCTCCCAAGCGAAGCTGGTTCAGCGCGAATCGGACCTTCAAATGCTCAGGAGACGAGCAAGTGAAGAAGCACCCCTCAATATCAGATATCCACCTCATCGCTTCCACCGGATCCTGGGTCCCATCGAACTCTGGTGGTTTTGTGTTGCTGAATTCCCGGAATAGAAACGCATCCCCACCCTGCGGCCTTGTAGCAGTCACCGCTGCGGTAGCCGCTGCAGCAGCAGCCTCAGTAAGAGCGGCATAACGCTCGTCGAACGTCTCAATCAGTGTGGTCTTTATGGACCCAAACATCTCCGGAATCTCTGCCCTGATGGCTGCAGCTACCTCCTCCTGGATGATCCGGCGGATATCCTCCTCACTGGTACCACTGCTCTCGGACGTGAAACGTGTCCTCACCATGATCTACCGCTGAAATACGACATACAATAAATTTAGAATCCCCACGAACACACTCACACTCGTCAACTCTTTCCTCCTTGATTCTTGGCATTCCAAAGATTCTTACTTGGGCTGCACCCCGCTCCAGTGCTTCCAATAGTACGGGCCCAATACTACTGTCCGCACCGCACCAGAATGCACTCCAAGTCCTCCTCTTCGGATTCCAGGTCTCAAGTACTCTAACATGCGGAGACCACTCTCTAATAGATCTCTCATAAGTCCCTCGCTGCTACCTACTCACTCTCAAGCATCTCATAACAGCTCACCTCTCCCTAGACTAAGGCATCACAAATCAGGCCAATCTAGTTCTACTAGCAATGCCTAGCCTACTCTAGCATGCAGATACATCATATCAATATTAACATCACATAATGTAAGGGTATTTTGGGAAATCACCGTTCGGGCGCGGGCTGATCGTACACACATCTCTTGCTCTGCGTCTTTTCAAAAATCTTTTAATCTTTTGAAAATTACATCTCAAATCCTCAGTTTGAGTTCAAATACGCCCGAAGGTGTACTCGAATCCCTCAAACCAAGGCTCTGATACCAAATTGTAAAACCAAGAATTTAAAAACAATTTTTCGCATTTTATAAAGGCAAATTCATTTAGTATTCATAAAACATCATTGTTTGTAATTCATTTCATAACATATAAAAACCCTAAGATCACATAATATAAAACACCCGCGTGTGTGCACTGATCAGGCCGGCGCCTTCCCGCGATCCTCACTAGTACCTGAAACAAATAACCCTTACACACATATGCCTTTCCAGGCCATACTCTACGCGACCTTCCAGTCCATGTGTCTCAGGGGACTTCCGTCCTAACTCCCAGTAGACCTTCCGGTCCTACTCGTATCGACCTTTCGGTCCATGACTCCCTGACCTTCTGGTCCACGTCATAATGCCTTCCGGCCCATATCATACGTAGCATATATATCACATTCATAACGCATACAGAACCTGCAACGCATATCATACAAAGCATGCAACTCATAACATACAAGACCTTTCGGTCACACATAGGTACCTTTCTAGGTACTATAGTGAGAAGACTCACCTCAGATATCTCGATAAGTCTCTGTCTTGGTAGAAATGTGATTTAGCCTCCGCCTAATCACATAAAGCTAATACTCCCATAAATACAATTGAACTCAACCCTAAAAGTCAACAAGGTCAACGGTCAACTTTGACCCGACTTGGCGAGTGCACTAGGGCGACTCGGCGAGTCTACACGTGTCCACAGACTCACTCTTAGACCCTCTATTGGCACGTCGAGTACTCCCCTGACTCGACGAGTTCCACCGGGCAAGAATCACGGGGCCACCCCGACTCAACTCGCCGAGTCCCAAGAACAACTCGGCGAGTTCCAACTCAAACTCAGACCCGTGACTCTCCCTGACTCACCGAGTCATTCCCCTAACTCAACAAGTCCATTCACTGAGTGATTTACGGGAAACCTTCAAACTACTCGTCGCGTCTGTTCTTCGGACTCGGCGAGTTCATGCCATGCACAAACTCAAAACGAATTCTGAGGTTAGATCTGTTCCATACAATCATAGATCTAGCCTCCCCATGATAAACCCGTAAAGTTCGAACCTTGACACACATATAACATAGAAATGGTCCAAAATGGTGATTTAGCCCCAAAAATGACATTCTAAGCTCATGACTTCCAAAATGGCTCATAAAGCTCCAAGGGTTAAGGTCTCTGGACCTCTTTGAGTCCAGATCCAAAGCACAAACTCGAAAGGGGACTAAATACTTTACATACTCTTCTTCTAAAGGGTCTAAAAACCCTAACTCTAAGAATCAACACCCAAAACTGGAGAAGGTCCGAAGGAGTACCTTTATATGAAGCCCTTGATCTCTGAAGACACTAGATTTGCACTTCCTTCAGCCTTCTTTGCCATGGTCACCTTCTCCTTCAAATTTCACCAACAAAAGATCAAGAATAGCCTCTCTTCACCTTACAAAAAACCTAAGACTCTCTCTGGGGTGTGGTAGCCACAATGGACGGCCATAAGGGCCTTGATATAGGTCTCAAACCCTGGAAATTAGGGTTTCATTAAACAGCGTGGACTCGCCGAGTCCAGCTGTGAACTCGCATCCAAATCCGCGACCATACTCGGCGAGTCTAGACGCTAACTCACCGAGTTCCCCCACAAAACCCAAAAATAAAGGGACAAAATCTCATACCTGAAATCCAGGTGTTACAGATTTAAGTAAAGATTTGATGAGCATTGTTTCATATGTGAGTTCCACATTAAAAGTCTATGCAATTTAGCAAAGCTTTGATTTGCATTGTTTAATTCTTGAGTTCCACAATAGATGTAGACTTTGCAATTTAGCTAAGCTTTGATGAGCATTGTTAAATTCTTGAGTTCCACAATAGAAGTCTATGAAATTTAAGCAAAGCTTTGATGAGCATTGTTTCATTCTTTAATGTCACATTAGAAGTCTATGCAATTTAGCAAAGCTTTGATGTGCATTGTTTAATTCTTGAGTTCCACACTAGAAATAGTCTTCGCAATTTAGCAAAGCTTTGATGAGCATTGTTTAATTCATGACTTCCACAATTGATGTGGTGTTTTCAGTTTAGCAAAGCTTTTATGAGCATTGTTTAATTCTTGAGTTCTACAATAGAAGTCTATGCAATTTACAAAGGTTTTGATGAGCATTGTTTAATTCTTGAGTTCTACAATAGAAGTCTATGCAATTTACAAAGGTTTTGATGAGCATTGTTTAATTCTTGAGTTCCACATTACAAGCAGTGTTCGCTATTTAGCAAAGCTTTGATGAGTATTGTTTATTTCTTGAGTTCCACAATAAAAGTCAATGCAATTTAAGCAAACCTTTGATGAGCATTCTTTCATTCTTGAGTTCCACAATAGAAGTCTATGCAATTTAAGCAAAGCTATTATGAGCATCGTTTAATTCTTAAGTTCCACAATAGAAGTCTATGCAATTTAAGCAAAGCTTTGATGAGTATTGTTTCATTCTTGGGCTCTATGTTAGAAGTCTATGCAATTTTGCAAAGCATTGATGAGCATTGTTTAATTCTTGAGTTCCATAATATATATAGTCTTTTCAATTTAGCAAAGCTTTGATGACCATAGTTTAATTCTTGAGTTCCAAAATCGTGTATGCAATTTATGCAAAGCTTTGATGAGCATTGTTTAATACTTGAGTTCCACATTAGAAGTCTATGCAATTTAGCAAAGCTTTGATGTGCATTGTTTAATTCTAGAGTTCCACAATAGAAGTAATCATCGCAATTTAGCAAAGGTTTGATGAGCATTGTTTAGTTCTTTAGTTCCACAATATAAGTCTAAGCAATTTAAGTAAAGCTTTGATGAGCATTGTTTCATTATTGAGTTCCACATTAGAAGTCTATGCAATTTTGCAAAGTTTTGATGAGCACTGTTTAATTCTTGAGTTCCACGATAAAAGTAATCCTCGCAATTTAGCAAAGCTTTGATGAGCAATGATTAATTCTTAAGTTCCACAATAGAAGTCTATACAATTTAAGTGAAGCTTTGATGAGCATTGTTTCATTCTTGAGTTCCACATTAGATGTCTATGCAATTTAGCAAAGCTTTGATTTGCATTGTTTAATTCTTGAGTTCCACAATAGATGTAGACTTTGCAATTTAGATAAGCTTTAATGAGCATTGTTAAATTCTTGAGTTCCACAATAGAAGTCTATGCAATTTAAGCAAAGCTTTGATGAGCATTGTTTCATTCTTTAGTTCCACATTAGAAGTCTATGCAATTCAGCAAAGCTGTGATGTGCATTGTTTAATTTTTGAGTTCCACAATAGAAGTAGTCTTTGTGTCACACCCCGAAACCGAAGGCGGAAACGTTCTGGGGCGGAGGACATCATGAATATCGCAACCAATGTACATAGTAAGCGTAGTAAACACAAAGCAATACATTACATAATGTTATTACATTTGTTTGAAATCAAAGTGTTACATGTGTCATACATATACATATCATATGAACAAAAGTAAAGACGTGTCTTCTACGTACTCCGTCTTCGCCAAAAGGATCGCTAGTACCTGTCTAATGTGGACCTGAGAATACAAGCAGTTTGAAAATCAACATAAAGCTGGTGAGTTCATAAGACGTTTGTTTTCTGAAAATGTACAAGTTTCCTTTGGTTCTCCGAAAAAGTTTGTTATCCAAGAAAATCCCATATTTTCTTATAAGTGTAGTTTAGTTATCCATTAGTTACACGGTCTAGTTAAGAACAGTTCAGTTATCCCAGGAAAAACCCTTATTTTCCTAAAAGTAAAGTTTAGTTAATGTTCTGAATTTCCGTTAAATACAACTGTGTATAGTCTAATACGTAAGACTATATATTGAAATTCATGGGATTACTATCTCGTACTAGATATAAGATAACCTTAATACACAAAGACTATAGATTGAAAGTCATGGGATTACCGTCCCGTACTAGATATAATACTATGGAAATACCATCCCGTACTAGATATAAGATAGCTTGAGATACACGAAACTATAGATAGATATAGATTGAAAACCATGGGATTACCATCTCGTACTAGATATAGATTGAAAACCATGGGATTATCATCCCGTACTAGATATAGATTCAAAACCATGGGATTATCATCTCGTACTAGATACAAGAAACTATAGATAGAAGATAGATATAAAATCAAATCCGTGAATAAACTTATATTAATACGTATTGTGAGTCGGGTAACCGTGCTGATGCGACACCGAGACCTCCTTGACGTTCGTCAGACGTCGGACAATTTCTAGAATTTGTCACCCCAGGCGTGCCCGCCTAACTGTAGCTAGCAGTTTAGGTGTGGGATTGTCAGTCCCAAATAGATCTATTCACAAATTCCATTCTCTCCCTCTAGGAGACTCTGGTTACACTTCCGGGGAGGATTTACTGATAACCCAAAGGGTTTAATAATGACGAATATCACAAGCTAATATTAAATTATTCACGGTGTTCTCCGACGTTATCAAACATACTAATCATTTTGGAACATAATACGGTAAAAACAGTTTAATACAAAGAAACTATCTGGTATAATACTTTACAATAACCAGAGATAAACTGAATCAGACATAGTTTATCTATTAACATTACATGAAATCCGAATTCATAAAACGAGAACTGAAGATCCCAAATTATTCCCATAATAATTTGATTGATTTGATTGTTTCCTTTACTGAAATCCATGTAGTTGTATTCGATAAAACATCCCTTATGCTCCGTATAATACATAAGGGGTAAAGATATCAAAAGTTTGCCAGATATTTATAGAATTACATCAGTTTTTAAGTTTCGAAAACATTTATAGTTTGCTTGTATCCCCCTCCCCTGAAAACATTGAAAAACATTGAAAAAGGCGTAGGGGTATGAACTCACCAATCGAAGAACGTGTCATCTAGGATGCTAAGTGTCAGATCGGGGCTTGATAACGCGTGAGGTTCTTATGTAATATGAAATGATACACAATTGTATCTAATTATACTTTGAATCACTAATTAGAGAAGACTATACGCTCCAAGACGCGAAAATACTTTAAAATAAGTGTTTGGAGTGACCCCGATGACATCTAAGGACGTATAAGGCTTGGATATGGAGTTTATTTTTCAAGAGTAAACTCATAAGAGGGTTTACGGCCCTAATGACCCTCTCCCCATGAGTTTACGGTAGTAAACTCATGGTGGGGTGTTCTATGATGTTAAATGGCCTTATATCACTTGGGAAAATTAGCTAGGATCAAATCTAGGGCATAGGAATGGATTAAACTCACATATGGACCATTTAATGGAGTTTACGATAGTAAACTAGGAGTTTACGGCCGTAAACTCCCCCACACTCAATCCCTTGATGTTTTGGTGGTTCTAGGTCATTACAATGCACATAGGAAGGTTCTAGGGTTGATTCCATGGCTTAGGAAGTGTTTGGGACTTGAATTGACCTTGGAAAAGTAGTTTACGGTCTATGAATATGTTCTTGAGAGTTTACTACCTTAAACAGATGAGTTTACAACCGTAAACTCATGTTTGTCCAAGATTCATGGGTTTTGGTGGTTGAAAGTCAAGCATACTAAGTTCTAGACCCATTTCTAAACCATACAAGGTGTTAAGGGCACTTTAACACCCATTGGATGAGTTTAAGGTCTAAGGAGATAAGTTTACGGTCCAAGAATGTTCTTGGGATGTAAACTCAAGCTTGTCCCATTTGTATATGATTTGGTGCATTTCTTGAAGGATTAAAAGGTTCTATACTCTCATGGAAGCCTGTTGGAGGTGTTTAGGGGCAAACTAACACCTTAAAATGAGTTTACTCCCCATGAATAGGTGTTTACGGTCCAAGCATGTGCTTGGGCCGTAAAATCATGCTTATGCCCCAAATGATGAGTTCAAAAGTCCATGCAATTAAGTCCCTTAGTCATATCTAAGCTCCAAATGAGGTTTGGAAGGTTTAAGGCTCAAAACCCCTTATTACATGTGTTCACGGCCTAAGGACGTTCCACGACCGTAAACACATGTTTATGGTCCTTTTCCTCATATATTTCATGAATTTGAAGGCCAAAGGTGTTATACTAGGAGCTAGGATAGTTACCTTGATGATTTGGAGCTTGATTTGGATGATTTTTGCTTGATTTCGAGTTTTAGAGAGAGAAAGTAGAGAGAGAGTGAAAAAGGCTTCAAATGAGGCTCTCTCAACTTTATATATGCTCAAAGTCTGGGACACGGTGGAATTCTACCAGATACTGACGCTATACGAGGCTTTTGGGCACACCCGATTAAGTTACCGTAATTGCAACTAAGATGAAGCTAATTATTTTCTAAAGGAAATTAGAAAATATTTTAAAGTTTTAAAATGTATCCCGACACTTCTGAAATTTAAAGAGAAGTTGCAATTAAATTAAATTAAAACAAAGTTAACGGAAAAATTGGAACGTAACGGCTTTATTAACGGAACCGGGTTACGATAACGGAACGAACTTCAGGTTGTCACACTTCGCAATTTAAAAAAGCATTGATGAGCATTGTTTAATTCTTGAGTTCCACAATTGATGTGGTGCTTTCAGTTTAGCAAAGCTTTTAAGAGCATTGTTTAATTCTTGAGTTCCACAATAGAAGTCTATGCAATTTACGAAGGTTTCGATGAGCATTGTTTAATTCTTGAGTTCCACATTACAAGTAGTCTTCGCTATTTAGCAAAGCATTGATGAGTATTGTTTATTTCTTGAGTTCCACAATAAAAGTCTATGAAATTTAAGCAAACCTTTGATGAGCATTCTTTCATTCTTGAGTTCCAAATTAAAAGTCTATGCAATTTTCCAAATCATTGATGAGTATAGTTGAATTCTAGAGTTCCATAATAGATGCAGTCTTCGCAATTTGGCAAAGCTATTATGAGCATCGTTTAATTCTTAAGTTCCACAATAGAAGTCTATGCAATTTAAGCAAAGCTTTGATGAGCATTGTTTCATTCTTGGGCTCTATGTTGGAAGTCTATCCAATTTTTCAAAGCATTGATGAGCATTGTCTAATTTTTGAGTTCCATAATATAAATAGTCTTTGCAATTTAGCAAAGCTTTGATAAGCATTGTTTAATTCTTGAGTTCCACAATCGTGTATGCAATTTAAGCAAAGCTTTTATAAGCATTGTTTTATACTTGAGTTCCACATTAGAAGTCTATTCAATTTAGCAAAGCTTTGATGAGCATTGTTTAATTCCAGAGTTCCACAATAGAAGTCATCTTCACAATTTAGCAAAGGTTTGATGAGCATTATTTAATTCTTCAGTTCCATAATAGAAGTCTATGCAATTTAAGCAAAGCTTTGATGAGCATTGTTTCATTCTTTAGTTCCACATTAGAAGTCTATGCAATTTAGCAAAGCTTTGATGTGCATTGTTTAATTCTTGAGTTCCACAGTAGAAGTAGTCTTCGCAATTTAGCAAAGCTTTGATGAGCATTGTTTAATTCATGACTTCCACAATTGATGTGGTGTTTTCAGTTTAGCAAAGCTTTTATGAGCATTGTTTAATTCTTGAGTTCCACAATAGAAGTCTATGCAATTTACAAAGGTTTTGATGAGCATTTTTGAATTCTTGAGTTCCACATTATAAGTAGTCTTCTCTATTTAGCAAAGCTTTGATGAGTATTGTTTATTTCTTGAGTTCAACAATAAAAGTCTATGCAATTTAAGCAAACCTTTGATGAGAATTCTTTCATTCTTGAGTTCCACATTAGAATTCTATGCAATTTTGCAAATCTTTGATGAGTATTGTTTAATTCTAGAGTTCCAAAATAGATGTAGTCTTCGCAATTTAGCAACGCTATTATGAGCATCATTTAATTGTTAAGTTCCACAATAGAAGTCTATGCAATTTAAGCAAAGCTTTGATGAGCATTATTTCATTCTTGGGCTCTATGTTAGAATTCTATGAAATTTTGCAAAGCATTGTTTAATTCTTGAGTTCCATAATATAAATAGTCTTTGCAATTTAGCAAAGCTTTTATGAGCAATGATTAATTCTTGAGTTGCACAATCGTGTATGCTATTTATGCAAAGCTTTGATGAGCATTGTTTAATACTTGAGTTCCACATTAGAAGTCTATGCAATTTACCAGAGCTTTGATGAGCATTGTTTAATGCTAGAGTTCCACAATAGAAGTAATCTTCGCAATTTAGCAAAGGTTTGATGAGCATTGTTTAATTCTTTAGTTCCATAATAGAATTCTAAGAAATTTAAGCAAAGCTTTATCATATTGATTCATTATTGATTTTCACATTAGAAGTCTATCAATTTTTCAAAGTTTTGATGAGCATTGTTTAATTTTTGAGTTCCACAATAAAAGTAGTCTTCGCAATTTAGCAAAGCTTTGATGAGCAATGTTTAATTCTTAAGTTCCACAATAGAAGTCTATGCAATTTAAGCAAAGCTTTGATGAGCATTGTTTCATTCTTGAGTTCCACAATAGATGTCTATGCAATTTAGCAAAGCTTTGATTCACATTGTTTAACTCTTGAGTTCCACAATAGATGTAGACTTTGCAATTTAGCTAAGCGAAGATGAGCATTGTTAAATTCTTGAGTTCCACAATAGAAGTCTATGCAATTTAAGCAAAGCTTTGATGAGCATTGTTTCATTCTTTAGTTCCACATTAGAAGTCTATGCAATTTAGCAAAGCTTTGATGTGCATTGTTTAGTTCTTGAGTTCCACAGTAGAAGCAGTCTTCGCAATTTAGCAAAGCTTTAATGAGCATTGTTTAATTCTTGAGTTCCATAATTGTTGTGGTGTTTTCAGTTTAGCAAAGCTTTTATGAGCATTGTTTAATTCTTGAGTTCCACAATAGAAGTATATGCAATTTATAAAGGTTTTGATGAGCGTTGTTTAATTGTTGAGTTCCACATTACAAGTAGTCTTCGCTATTTAGCAAAGCTTTGATGATTATTGTTTATTTCTTGAGTTCTACAATAAAAGTCTATGCAATTTAAGAAAACCTTTGATGAGAAATCTTTCATTCTTGAGTTCCACATTATAAGTCTACGCAATTTTGCAAATCTTTGATGAGTATTGTTGAATTCTAGAGTTCCATAATAGATGTAGTTTTCGCAATTTAGCAATGCTATTATGAGTATCGTTTAATTCTTAAGTTCCATAATAGAAGTCTATGCAATTTAAGCAAAGCTTTGATAAGCATTGTTTCATTCTTGGGCTCTATGTTGGAAGTCTTTGCAATTTAGCAAAGCATTGATGAGTTCCATAATATAAATAGTTTTTGTAATTTAGCAAAGCTTTAATGAGCGTTGTTTAATTCTTGAGTTCCACAATCGTGTATGCAATTTAAGCAAAGCTTTGATGAGCATTGTGTAATACTTGAGTTCCACATTAGAAGTCTACGCAATTTAGCAAAGCTTTGAAGAGCATTGTTTAATTCCAGAGTTCCACAATAGTAGTAATCTTCGCAATTTAGCAAAGGTTTGATGAGCATTGTTTAATTCTTTTTTTTTTTGAAAGAGCCAAAGCTCAGCAAACTTTATTAAAAAGAATAAAAGAATACAAGGAACAAAACATCAAACAAAATACAAATATAACCATCCTATCCATAACCAACTACCAAACCATTTCCTAATAAGAAGAAATAACCACTCACAACCCCAAAACAACCTAAAATCCTTAAAGGTAGCCCAAAAACTTATTGAAAGAGGGAAAAAAGGTAACTTCACCCCCTTGCTCCAACCAAACCTCCAAAAGATAAAGAAACCAAAGCAAGGGGTAAGGCCCTTAAAAAAACCCTCAGTCCATAAGCTAACCTTTAAGAAAAAAACCCTCAAGTTCAAAACCCATAAACCACAAAAAACAAGGAAATCCCAATAAACTAAACCACAAATAAACATAACATCAAAAAGAAAACAGGAAAGCCCCTCACGACAATTAGTCCCAAAGCTCCTGTCGTAATCCTTGTCCTTTACATCCTTCAAAGTCCTCATCAGGGAATCCATAGTCTCTCCACAGCTATTGCCCACCACCAACCTTTGCTTCGCCTTTCTGCACCACAAACTCAAAAAGAAACACATGAAAATAACACCAAAACACCAGTGAATCAAATTAAGTTTCATACTAGACATGGCATCAATCACATGTCTAGGATTCTCTATTTGGGTAATCTCAATTAAGATCATATCCAAACAGCAAATCCCATAGGTACAAGTCACATGATTTAAGAGTAAACTCTCCAACCAGTGACATATTCCGTCAATTCCTTTGTGCATATTTTTATTCCCAAAATACCCCCACCATATACCATTAATAACATCATCCTTATTTAACTGCCACCACTGCCAAACCCAAAACCATAACCAACCACACTCCAAACAGCAAAACCAGAAAATGATCTCCATTATTCAACATTCTCAATTCCCGAAATACCCCAGATCACATAAACCTTATTATTGATCATTTTAACTCTTTTCCTTAATCCCATCAGCTTCAAACGAATCTCATTCTCAATACTAGCTATAACCCCCTCAACTGATATTCTGCTAGAACCAAAAAGTCTAGCGTTTCTCTCTCTCCAAATATTAGACACACAGCTAGCAATCATACATTTAATGATCAAATTCTCCCCTGTCTTCAGTTTAAGCATTCTGCTCAACATTAAAATAAGATCATTCCATTCAACCGTTCTTAAATTTAGCCCCACTTTACTGCAGAAATATTTCCAAATTCTAGAGGAATACTCACAATTAAAGAATAAATGGCTATGCGAATCAGGCACATTATCACAAAAAGGACACAGCAAGTTACCAGCCAATTCCCATCCTCTAACCCTATCCTGAGTTTTTAATCTGTTCAGGACAGCCAACCATAAAATAAAAGAGTTGCGAGGAATGCAATTATTATACCAAACAAGATCAAACCAAGGCATAATATCCCCAAAATTATTCAAATCATTCCACACCTGTTTGCATGAGAATTTTCTGCATATACCTCCCTTATCCCTCCATCCAACAACATCATTCAAATTAGAATCAATACAAAACATAGGAGCTTCAGTCAATCCAGGGAACTTATTAACCCATTCAACCGGCCATGAATAAGAATCAAACTCAAGAACATCACAAACTAAAGCAGAATCACTAAGACCATTACTAATCCACTCTCTCCTAGGGATAATAGTACAAAGGATACCTATTGGATGCCACCAATCATGCCATAAAGAAGTGTTCCGCCCATTACCCACACATGAAATAACATGAGGTCTAACAGTATTCCTTATCTCCAAAAATCTCTTCCATGTCCAGTTCATACTCTTTTTCTGCAGAATATCACAAAAATTCCTGCTGCCTATATAATTGATTCTCACCCACTGCACCCACAGGGAATTTTTGTTATTAACCACATTCCAAACATGTTTAGCAAGTAAAGCATCATTCCATTTCCTCAAATTCTTTATTCCCAGCCCACCATACTCCTTAGGTTTGCAAATTTCAAGCCACTTAACTTTAGCTTTACCTTTGACTATCTCACCATTAGCCCATAAAAAACTCCTGCACATCTTTTCAATCTCATTAATAGTAGCAATTGGAATTTTAAAAATAGAAGCCCAATAAACATGAATAGAAGTTAAGACCGAATTAATGAGTTGCAATCTGCCAGCAAAAGATAAGGTTTTACACTTCCAATTGAAAATTCTCAACTTAATCTTTTCAATCAACTTTTTACAATCTCTATCAAACAATTTAGTAACACACATAGGAACCCCCAAATATTTAAACGGAAATTTCCCAACTTCATAAGGAAGAATACCCAAAATAATCCTTCTCATATTAGGCTTAACACAACTGAAATAAATCTGACTTTTTTCCATACTAACCTTCAGCCCTGAAATCTTATTGAAATCATCAAGGGCATTCCTTATAATTCTGGCCGAGTTCCCATTACCATAAGAAAAAATTAACAAATCATCAGCAAAACATAAATGGGAAATTTTGAGGCTCAAACACTTACTATGGAACTTAAAATTCAAAGAATCTTCAATAAGCTTTCCCATAATAATATTGAAAACCTCCATAACTATAGTAAATAGGTAAGGAGATAAAGGATCTCCCTGCCTAAGCCCACGCTTTCCTTCAAAATACCCATGATCTTCACCATTAAAATTGAGCATGAACCACGGGGAAGAAACACAAGCCATAATCCATTTAACCATGACTGGATGAAACCCAAATCCCTGCAGAACTCTATTAAGAAAATCCCAATCCACCGTATCATAAGCCTTTTGTATATCAATCTTTATCGTACATTTAGGGGTACCTCTCTTTTTTTTGTACCCCACCATCAACTCCTGAGCAAGAAGAATATTGTCCAAAATAGATCTACCAGGAATAAAAGCTGATTGGTTATTACTTACAATATCTCCCAAACAATTTCTAATTCTATTCACTATAATCTTACTGATACACTTATAAAAAGTGTTACAGCAAGCTATAGGTCTAAAATCAGACACTTTCCTCGGAACCTCAACTTTAGGGACCAGAACAATTCTCGTGGCATTAATCCCATTCAACAATTTACCAGTCCAAAAAATTCTCTCACAGCCTTACAAACATCTGGACCAACAATACTCCAAGAACTTTTAAAAAATTTTGAAGAATACCCATCAGGCCCAGGGGCACGATTGTCATCTATGTCAAACATCGCCAATTTAATTTCTTCATCAGTAACCACTCTAATCATATCAACAGCCACCCTACTGTCCAATTTTTTAGGAAAAAACTCATCATTTAAGCCCGACAAATCAGTATCATCCTTACATCCCAAAAACTTATTAAAATGAGACACAAATTTCTCTATCATAGCCTTCCCACTCACCCAACGACCATCTTCATTCAGAACCATCTGAATACGATTATTGATACCCTTGCTTTTAACAATTTTGTGAAAGAATTTAGAGTTATTGTCCCCATCCTGTAACCATTTGATTTTAGCACGCTGAGCAAGAATCTTTTCTTCATCATTACAAGCAATATTAAAATCTAAGAAAATATTAGCATGCTCTTCCCTAATCTTGCAATCAAAAGGATTATTGTCAATATCTTGTTGTTTACATTCCAAATCCTTTCTTAATTTCTGAATTCTTTTTCCAGCTCCCCAATATTTATTACACATCTCCCTGCAATGTTTTTTGAGAATCTTCAACTTTTGTGTCACTTTAAACATAAAAAAAACCATCAATATTCTTATCCCAAACCTCCTTAACCAAAGGGAGAAATTCGTCCTTCTCAGAGATAAAATTCGCAAATCTAAAAAAAGGTTTCCACTTCACTTTGTTACCAGGAAAATTTAAAATAGCAGGGCAATGATCCGAATTTCTGTATGGTTTAAAGACAGCATGAGCAAGAGGATGGTTCGACATAAATTTTTGATTAACCATAACTCTATCAAGCTTCTTCAACAGCCCCATATTACCCATAGGAGTTTTGTTCCATGTAAACTGAAACCCATAAGACTTCAAGTCCTCCACTTCAATAAAACTCAAACAATCAACAAAATCTTCAACTCCTTTAGGAGTTCTAGAACAGCTTTCAGAATATTCCGAAGGTTTTATAGCAACATTAAAATCACCTAATAAACCCCAAGCTTCCCTATTAACAACCAAACTATGTTTTTTCAAATTATCCCAAAGTAATCTTCTTTCAATATAATTCGAAGCAGCATATATAAAAGACAAATACATGCCAAGATCTGAATTACACAATTTAACATAACAATGAATAACCTGTTTGGATTGAGAAAGCAGTATCACATCAAAAAGTCTAGGATTCCACCCCACTATTATTCTAGTACCAGCTTCACAACTATTATTATTAGAGATCCAATCCCACTGCCCAAAAGTCTTAGCACAAACACTCTTGAGATTTAAGATTTTGACATGAGATTCAATCACAGCACAAATACCAAGGTTATTACACCTAATAACATCAATAACCTCCTTCTGCTTAACAGATTTATTCAATCCCCTAACATTCCAAGCACCAACAGACATCATTGGGAAATAATAGAATTTTTGGCATTTACCTCCTCAAATGCCTGAGAGTTCCCCATCTTACTGCTATTATTATCCAACTCCAACTTATCTTTATTCACTTTATTACTTTCATTTCCTTTCTTCTTCCCCTCTCCCTTGATTGAAGAAATCAATTTGTTATTCTTGCTTTCATTAGAACCCATTCCAGCATCACCACTATCAACATTTTGATTAGCAACTGTCTTCACAATCTTATCATCCTCTTCCATTTTATCCAAAACTTCCTCTTCAATCTCTCCCAAGATTTCAAAACTGTTTTTATTACTTAATCCCTCCCCTATTATATTCTCACTACCAATACTAAAATTGCCCATCTCTGCCTTATTATCCTTTTTAACTACAACCTCCTGCTTATTATTCTCCTTCAACCCCCGACTACCTATAACATCCTGCCCATTAACAAACTTCTCGTAATTTCTATTCTTTTCTAAATTCCAGTGACTTACTCCTTTATTACTCCAATTCCAATTTTGCCCTTTACCATTTCCACCTCTGTTCCCATTATTGCCTTTAGAGAAAATACCCCTTCTCCAATTCCCATTCTTCCCATTATTCTTCATATTATTCAATTGATTATAACCCTCTTGAGAATTGCTAGTGCCTTCACCATCATTGTTACCCTTTACCTTTTTATATTTAACTTCTGTGAAACCATCCCCATTAACAACTTCCTTCCCTTTATTATTCTTTAAATTTCTCACTTCTCCATTATTATCCTCCTTCACAACATTCATAGCAGCAGCACAAACTTTATCAACATGCCCATAGACTTTACAATGATTACATCTAGAAGGAATCCAAGCATATTCAACATCAAAACTTTGAATCACAGCAGAATTAGAGACAAAATCCCAAGTAGCTATATCAATCTTCTTTCTCCATTCCTTCCCAGCTGCCATTTCAACAAGAATTCTAGCATAAGCATTCCTTCCTTTATGTTCCAAACACATATCCTCAGTAAAGGAATCAAAAGCCAAAGGAATACCTATCTTACTAGCAATTCTACATAAGTTTTCACCACTCCAAACTTCCAAGGGCAAATCAAATATTTTAATCCAAACAGGAATTTTATCATGCTTGTTCTTAGTTAATGTCAAACCAGGCCTCCATCGTTGAAGAAATAAAGGCATATTATTAAACATTAACCAAGGACTACCCTCCAAAACAGATAACATCCCCTTTTCATCACTGAATTTAAAGAAGAAAAATCCTTTGTTGTTCATGAATACCTCTTCCAAACCCACATTCTTCCACAATCTTCTAACTTCTTTCTGAATTACAGGAAACGCCAACTTCTTGTCAATCATATAACCATAAAGAGTATTAGTAAAAGGAATACTTGCATTCTTTAGATTCTTTATTGGAGTTATAACAGGACCATCCTCTTCCCCTTTCTCCCCTGGAATGAATCTAACATCAATCTTACCCTTATGTCTATTACCCTTTAACACACCAGCATAAGAGTTCATCACATTCCCCTGCAATTCTCCTTCCTCCTTATTGCTAATCTTAGCATTTCCCAAAATAGAAGGAAGTAAATTAATGCTATTAATAACAGTACCTGGCTTCTCATTGCAGCTAGTATCCATATTACTCTTAGCATTAACCTCTTCTTCTATTTCAATTTCCTCATCCCCACTAGTATCATCCTCACTTGAATCATTATCCCCTTCCTCGTCAGTATTCTCATCATCATCAGTATTACCTTCTATCTCCTTGTCTTTCTTTTCCAAATTTGACATATCAACATCCATTTTCTGATTCTTCTCACTATCTAAAACTTTCCCCATAGTCTTCTCAACTCCCTTTCCCACCTGTCCTTCTTCCTTCAATTCACTCAGAAACTGAAATCCAACTCCTGGAATGAAATCTTCATTATTATTAGCCCTTTTCTCCCCATCAGTTATAATCTTCACAACTTCATTATCTTCCCTATTAGAGTTATTCTGAATTTTATCATCCATCACCGATATGGTAGGGTTCACATTAACCATTTCACTAATAACATTCTTCAATTCAGAGATTGGACTCAAAACTTCATTACTCATCATCAACCCATCCCAATTCCTCATCAAATTAGCAGTATTACCAGTTGGGATAGAAACAACATGAGAACTTACCTTTTTAGAATCACCAGACAACCCTTTCTTCAATTCCTTCTCCTTTCCTTCAGATCCAGGAATAGAAATGTTAGAATCCGACTCCCAAACTGAGACAGATTCCGATTCTTCTCCCGTTTCCTCCTCTGAATCATCTTCATTGAAGAACTCTTCCGTATCCATCGGAGCTAATTTATCCACCTTCTTCCTAGCTTTGTTCTTAATCCTGAAAGATTTCCCCTCCATTTTCCATCCAACTTTGCTAATCCCAGATGCAACAGCTCCAGTCACACTTGGTTTGCGACGAGCTTTATAGATCGTGGCAGATGATTGTTCAATTACCCCAGGAGGAACAAGATCATTCACCTCCATTTCAGTTTTTGTATAACGAACTGCAGCACTTTTATCCGGAGGTTTAACCTTCACGTCCTTCAATCTATCCGATTTGGAAGATGCTCCCATTAAATCAACGGAATAATGAAAGATATTGCTTCACCGATTAAAAGAAATTCGTCGGAAAAGCAGCGCCGATGAATCTAAGCTAGATCGCACCACCGTCAGAAAGAATCAGGATAAGAGAGAGAAAGCGAAAAAGCTAGCATTAGCATTGTTTCATTCTTGAGTTCCAAATTAGAAGACCTACTAAGTTATATAGCATTGTTTAATTCTTCAGTTCCACAATAGAAGTCTAAGCAATTTAAGCAATGCTTTGATGATCATTGTT
The DNA here is from genome assembly GCF_002870075.4 of Lactuca sativa. Classification (NCBI taxonomy): domain Eukaryota; kingdom Viridiplantae; phylum Streptophyta; class Magnoliopsida; order Asterales; family Asteraceae; genus Lactuca; species Lactuca sativa. The sequence goes on from NC_056631.2 coordinate 132,931,673, forward strand.
TCATTCTTGAGTTCCACATTAGAAGTCTATTCAATTTTGCAAAGTATTGATGAGTATTGTTTAATTCTTGAGTTCCACAATAAAAGTAGTCTTCACAATTTTGCAAAGCTTTGATGAGAAATGTTTAATTCTTAAGTTCCATAATAGAAGTCTATGGAATTTAAGCAAAGATTTGATGAGCATTGTTTCATTCCTGAGTTCCACATTAGAAGTCTATGCAATTTAGCAAAGCTTTTGTGACAACTCTAAATTTTTTCTGTCACTGTATCCCATTTTCGTTAATAAAATTTATTTTTATTGAAATATTCCGTTAACTTTTGGATTAAGTAAATTAAATTGGGACTTTTATTTTGACTTCATAAGTGTCCGAAAACATTATAAACACCCTCAATATTCATTTGGAAAAGTTTTAGTTAAAATTAAGTCGGGTTACGACAATTTAATCGGGTAAAATTGTAAACCCCCGTCTAACGTCGGTATTGGGTGGATTCCCACTTGGCCACAAACTCAAGCCTTATATAAAGGATGAGTGGATTTCATTTAAGCTTTTTTCCCACCTCCTCATAACTTTCTCTCTCTACTCTCTCTCTAAAACTCGAGTTTTGATCCAAATACGCCCCTTCAAGCTCCATAATTGTAAGTAATCTATCCTAGCTTGTTGTTTAACTTGTTAATCATGCAAATTTGTGTTTAAATCATCCAAAACACTCAAGAACTTGTGTTTACAGTTTGGGAACACCTCCCAAAACCGTAAGCTCCCTTAAAAGGGTTTTGAAGCCCCAAAACCCTTCCAAATCCTACCTAGGGCTTAGCTATGACTTAAAGACTTGCATGTACGAACTTAGAACACCAAAATCATGTCATTTGGGTAGAAAACATGAGTTTACGGCCCAAGAACATTCTTGGACCGTAAACACACCTTCATAGACCATAAACACCTTTTAAGGTGTTAAATTGCCCCTTAAACACCTCCAAAAGCTTCCATGAGTGCCTAGAACCTTGTATTCCTTCATGTGATGCACCAAACCATGCACAAATGAGCAACACTTGAGTTTACGGTTCGGGAAGGTCTCCCAAAACCGTAAACACCTCCAAAGGGTGTTTAAGTGCCCTTAATACCTTGTATGGCTTAGATTTGGGTCTAGAACTTTGCATGCTTAACCTACAACCACCAAAACACACGAATCATGGACAAAAAAGAGTTTACGGATGTAAACTAATGTGTTTACAACCATAAACTCCACAAGGGTCCTTCAAGAACCGTAAACCCCTTTTCCAAGGTCAATTCAAGTCCCGATCACTTCCTAAGCCTTTGATTCAACCTTAGAACCCTCCCTTGTGCATTGTAAGACCTTTAAACATCCAAGAACACACCACCCATGAGTTTACGGCCGTAAACTCATGGGGATATGGTCTTTGGGCCGTAAACACCCCTAAGGGTTTACACTCGAAGAGTAAACTCCTTATCTAGGCCCTACACACCCTTAGATGCAACCCGTACCACTTCCAACACTTGAGATGAAGTGCTTTCGTGTACCGGAGTGTATTTTCTTACTTAATTAGTAGTTCAAAGTCTAATTAGATACAATTATTCTGACAATCGTCAATTTCCGGTCAAGTCAAAGTCAACTAAAGTCAACAAGTCAAACCGATCGACTCAACTAACCCTTGTGTACTAGGGCTTACGTTATGTAATTACTAAACAACTCGCTATTCTAATGAGAGAACATAAATCGAAAGTTCGTACATCTAGATTTCCTTAACCTAAAACTGTGGTAAGTAACAAACCAAACCAATAAAACAATGTTGCATACTCATTGGGAGTGTGTAAGATCCTTAAACATGGCTTAACGGTGCTTACGGACCTTGCGTTGCAGAGCCAAACACTCACAAATGTCACACACAAAACCTCTCTCAGTCGTTTTCACTCTATCTCTCTTTATCTAGGAACCTCTCCCAAATCTCTCCAAGAATGTGAAATCTCTCCCAAATCTCTCTTTGTATGAGAAATCTCTCCAAGAAGGTGAAACCTCTCACAACCTGGGAATCCCTCGTGCCCGATTCTCCGAGCTCTAATCCTCCTATAACATCATATGTCCCTAGTTAACACTTTATATCTCTAATGTTGACTATCCCTAAGAAGTCAACACAGGTCCACTCTGGTCAACGGTCAACGGTCAACTTTGACCGGACTCGGCGAGCGCTAGGGCGACTCGGCGAGTCTAGACGTTCTCACCAATTCTCTAAGATCCCCTTTCTACACGTCGAGTATCCCCCCTGACTCGACGAGTTCCTCCTGGAAGAATCGCGGGGCCACCCCGACTCAACTCGCCGAGTCTGAAGAACAACTCGACGAGTCCCAATTCGACTCAGACCACCTATTAACCCTCTCTAACTCACCCTGACTCACCGATCCAACCCATAACCCGGACAGGACCACTCTAAGGCAATCTTCAAGCTACTCGCTGAGTCCATGCCATGCAACCGCTCAAACTGCTTTCTAAGGTCAGATCTGCTCCGGCAATTCATAGGTCTGCCCTTCCTAGACTGGTTCATCACGTAAAGTCCTCATTTCGGTGCTCATAATACACCCCATGACTCATAATTTACGTTTTGACCTAAGGCATAAGGATTCCAATCCAAAACCTCCATTGATTCCCGAAAAGCTCAGGCATGGGACATTCTGGACTTCCAAGGGTCCCAATATAGGGTTCCAATCGCTTAGGGAACTAAGGAAACACTCAATCTAGCCATAAAAGGGTTCAATAAACCCTAAATCCATATGCACATCAACATAGAAGGGAACAACTCGAAAATATTACCTGAATAACGTTGCTCTGTGTCCCCAACCCTCAGAATATGGCTTCTCCTGTTGTTCCCTTAACCAAGCCTCCTCCTCCTTTCACAGTAACACTTCCAAGATCAATAATGGTCTTCTACCTTGCTCCAGATGCTCACAATCGAATTAGGGTTTCTCTCAAAGGACTAGGGTGAACAATGACGGCCATAAGGCCCCTTATATATGTCCCAAACCTGGACGGTTAGGGTTTCGCTAAACAGCGCGGACTCGCCGAGTCCATATCCGGACTCGTCGAGTCCAGTCGCGAACCCGCGACCAGATCCGCGATCCTACTCGGCGAGTCTGAGCTCCAACTCGCCGAGTCCCCTCTTAAAACACCCAAAATCATAAATATAACGATACCTGGAATTCCGGGCTGTTACAACTCTCCCCCACTAGGACTAGACTTCGCCCTCGAAGTCTCACTCTGAAAATAGCTCCGGATGCTGCTCCCGCATCTCACGCTCCGGCTCCCAGGTCATTTCCGATCCTTTCCGGTGCTGCCACTGAACTAACACCAGAGGTATCTCCTTATTCCTCAGAACCTTGATCTTCCGATCTCTGATGGCCACTGGTCTCTCGACATAATTCAGGCTCGCATCCACCTGAATGTCCTCTAATGGAACCACTGCCGACTCATCGGCTATACACTTTCTCAATTGCAACACATGAAAAGTGTCGTGGATCTGTCTCAATTCCGTTGGCAACTCCAAACGGTAGGGCACCCGGCCTACCCTCGCAATCACACGAAAAGGCCCAATATACCGGGGCCCCAACTTGCCCCTCTTCCTGAAGCGAATCACTCCTTTCCAAGGAGAGACCTTCAGGAGTACGAAGTCGCCGACCTGAAACTCAAGCTCGGACCGGCGTCTGTCTGCATAACTTTTCTGTCGGCTCTGGGCGGTCAATAACCTCTGTCTAACCTGCTGAATCTGCTCTGTCGTCTGAAGCACGATCTCTGTACTGCCCATCACTCTCTGTCCCACCTCTCCCCAACAAATGGGGGTCCGACACCTCCTACCATACAACAGCTCAAAGGGCGGCATACCGATGCTCGAATGATGGCTGTTGTTGTAGGAAAACTCCGCCAAGGGCAAATACGCATCTCAGCTACCCCCAAAATCCAACACACACGCCCGAAGCATGTCCTCGAGCATCTGAATCGTCCGCTCACTCTGACCGTCTGTCTGGGGATGATATGCGGTACTAAAATGCAATCTAGTACCCAACTCCTCATGAAATTTCTTCCAGAACCTAGAAGTGAAACGCACATCACGATCTGAAACAATCGAGATCGGCACCCCATGCCGAGATACTACTTCTCTCACATACACCTCCGCCAATTTCTCTGCTGAAAAACTCTCACTAATGGCAAGGAAGTGAGCGCTCTTCGTCAATCTGTCTACAATCACCCAAATTGCATCAACTCCTCTGGCAGTCCTCGGCAATTTGGTGATGAAATCCATAGTGATATGTTCCCACTTCCACTCGGGAACCTCCAATGGCTGCAACTTGCCATGCGGTCTCTGGTGCTGGCCTTAACCCTACGGCAGGTCAAGCACCTCTCGACAAACCACGCGACGTCCCTCTTCATGCAGGGCCACCAATATTCTCTCCTCAAATCCAAATACATCTTTGTAGCCCCGGGATGGATCGAGAATTTCGATCGATGTGCCTCCTCCATTAAAGTAGTACGCGTACCGCCCACAAACGGTACCCAAATCCGACCCTGAAAGGTCATCAACCCTCAAACATCAGTAACGAACTCTGAAACCAAACCAACGACCCGTTCCCTCTTCTGCATCTCCGGTTGCATAGCCTCAGACTGTGCCCCACGAATGGCATCCAGTACTGGAGCTATCACGGTCAACCTCAAACATACATTTCGTAGTGGAGTGCTCTCCCCCTTACGGCTCAACGCATCTGCTACCACATTAGCTTTGCCCGGGTGGTACAGGATCTCGCAATCATAATCCTTGACCACATCCAACCACCTCCTCTGACGCATGTTTAGGTTGGGCTGGTCCATCAAGTACTTCAAACTCTTATGGTCTGTGTATATCGTGCAACGAACCCCATACAAATAATGACGCCAAATCTTGAGGGCGAACACTACCGCCCCCAGCTCTAGATCATGCGTGGGATATCTCGTCTCGTGAGGCTTCAGCTGCCTTGATGCATATGCTATTACATGCCCTCTTTGCATCAGAACTGCACCCAGTCCCGAAATAGATGCATCACAATAAACTACAAAATCCTCCATCCCTTCCGGGAGAGCTAACACCGGGGCTTCGCACAATCTCTGGCGAAGTGTCTCAAAAGAGGTCTGCTGTTCGGGTCCCCATGAGAATGCAACCCCCTTTCGGGTCAATCTAGTGAGTGGCACTGCAATTCTGGAGAAGTCCTTAATAAATCTCCGATAATACCCTGCCAATCCAAGGAAACTCCTGATCTCAGAGGGTGACTTCGGCACCTCCCAACTCATCACCGCCTCAACCTTGGCCGGATCGACCAATATTCCTTCCTGATTAACAACATGTCCTAGGAATTGGACCTCCCGCAACCAGAAGTCACACTTGGAGAACTTTGCATAAAGCTTCTCCGATCTCAAAACCCCAAGGACCTCCCTCAAATGTTCCTCATGCTGCTCTCTAGATCTCGAATACACCAAAATATCATCGATAAATACAATCACTGACCGATCCAACATCGGCCTACATACCCTGTTCATGAGATCCATGAATACAGTCGGGGCGTTGGTGAGCCCAAAAGGCATCACCACAAACTCATAATGCCCATATCGTGTCCTGAATGCTGTCTTCTGTACGTCCTCATCCCGCACTTTCACTTGATGATATCCCGACCTCAAGTCGATCTTGGAAAACCAAGATGCTCCCTGCAACTGATCAAATAAATCGTTGATCCTCGGTAATGGGTAATGGTTCTTGACCGTCAACTTGTTCAACTCCCGGTAATCAATGCACATCCGGTGTGAACCATCTTTCTTCTTGACGAACAGAATAGGTGCTCCCCACGGCGAGCTGCTCGGCCGAATGAATCCCTTCCCCAGCAACTCCTGAAGCTGCGAGGATAACTCTTGCATCTCTGGAGGTGCAAGACGATAAGGCACCTTAGCGATAGGCGCGGCTCCCGGAATCAAATCAATACCAAACTCCACTTGCCTCACAGGAGGTACTCCCGGCAGCTCCTCGGGAAAGACATTTGGAAACTCATGCACCACCGGTACCTCCTCAACTGAACTCGGTCTCTCGGAAGTCGCTCGCGTATCCATCACATACGCCACAAAACCCTTACAGCCCTGCTGTAGACACTGCCTCGCTCTGGCGGCCGAACAAAAGGCTGATCCCGAACGCGTACCCTCGCCGTACACCGAAAGAACTCCCCCACTAGGGTCTCGTATAGTCACCAGTTGACGCTCGCAGTCGATGACTGCGCTGAATCGGCTCAACCAGTCCATGCCCACAATGACACAGACATCACCCATCGCGATAGGAATCAGGTCAATCGGAAACTCAACCCCGAAAATCTCTAACACACATCCCCGGAAAACCCCCGTGGCACAAATCACTCTATCATCAGCTATGGAAACTCTCAGAGGCCGACTCAATGCCTCACGACTAACACTGATATGCTGACTAAAGGCCAGAGATACAAAAGACCGACTCGCACCCGAGTCAAATAACACTAAAGCAGGCACAGAATTCACAAGGAAGGTACCTACGCATAACCTAATATAAGCATAATATTTCAACATCAATATAAATACATGAAAGGAAACGTACCAGCCACCACATCGGGCGCAGCGCAGACTTCCTCCGCAGTCAGCTGGAAGGCTCTCCCTCGAGCTCTCGGTGCCTCGATCTTCATAGGCCGACTCTCTGTAGCTCTGATGGCGGCAGGAGCAGATCCCTGAGGTGCTCCGTGCAGCTGCGGACACTCAGCCTTCCGGTGTCCAGTCTGGTTGCAGTGAAAGCACACTGCAAACCCCTTGGGGCAGTCCTTGGCCATGTGCCCCTCCTTGCCACATTTGTAGCAAGACCCCGCTCGGCAAACTCCGTCATGCCCCTTGCCGCACTTTCCGCAAGTGCGGCCCTTCTGGCTCCCTGGTCTGGGATCAGCAGGCTTGGCCCGCTTGGCGGCCGGCTGCGACTGTGCCGGTCGCCGATCCCTCCCCTGAGACTCCGCTTCCTCCCTGGCCTGAGTCTCAAGCTCGATCTCCCTCTTCCGGGCATTTGCCTGAAGCTCGGCAAATGTCCGGTACGAGGAGTTTGCAGCGAACTCCCGAATATCCCGCCTAAGGATGCTCAAGTAGCGACTCATACGTGCCTGCTCAGTGGGCACGTGCTCAGGGCAGAACATCGCCCTCTCGTGGAACATCCTCGTGATTGTTGTAACAGACTCAGTACCCTGCTTGAGGGTCAGAAACTCCTGTGCTAAACGCTCCCTCTCCACCTGGGGAACGTACTCATCTCGAAACATGGTGGTGAACCTCTCCCAGGTCACCGCAGAAAGCTCAGCAGGCGTATAATGCGCCGTTGCAAACTTCCACCAGTCCTTCGCTCCCAAGCGAAGCTGGTTCAGCGCGAATCGGACCTTCAAATGCTCAGGAGACGAGCAAGTGAAGAAGCACCCCTCAATATCAGATATCCACCTCATCGCTTCCACCGGATCCTGGGTCCCATCGAACTCTGGTGGTTTTGTGTTGCTGAATTCCCGGAATAGAAACGCATCCCCACCCTACGGCCTTGTAGCAGTCACCGCTGCGGTAGCCGCTGCAGCAGCAGCCTCAGTAAGAGCGGCATAACGCTCGTCGAACGTCTCAATCAGTGTGGTCTTTATGGACCCAAACATCTCCGGAATCTCTGCCCTGATGGCTGCAGCTACCTCTCCTGGATGATCCGGCGGATATCCTCCTCACTGGTACCACTGCTCTCGGACGTGAAACGTGTCCTCACCATGATCTACCGCTGAAGTACGACATACAATAAATTTAGAATCCCCACGAACACACTCACACTCGTCAACTCTTTCCTCCTTGATTCTTGGCATTCCAAAGATTCTTACTTGGGCTGCACCCCGCTCCGGTGCTTCCAATAGTACGGGCCCAATACTACTGTCCGCACCGCACCAGAATGCACTCCAAGTCCTCCTCTTCGGATTCCAGGTCTCAAGTACTCTATCATGCGGAGACCACTCTCTAATAGATCTCTCATAAGTCCCTCGCTGCTACCTACTCACTCTCAAGCATCTCATAACAGCTCACCTCTCCCTAGACTAAGGCATCACAAATCAGGCCAATCTAGTTCTACTAGCAATGCCTAGCCTACTCTAGCATGCAGATACATCATATCAATATTAACATCACATAATGTAAGGGTATTTTGGGAAATCACCGCTCGGGCGCGGGCTGATCGTACACACATGTCTTGCTCTGCGTCTTTTCAAAAATCTTTTAATCTTTTGAAAATTACATCTCAAATCCTCAGTTTGAGTTCAAATACGCCCGAAGGTGTACTCGAATCCCTCAAACCAAGGCTCTGATACCAAATTGTAAAACCAAGAATTTAAAAACATATTTTCGCATTTTATAAAGGCAAATTCATTTAGTATTCATAAAACATCATTGTTTGTAATTCATTTCATAACATATAAAAACCCCAAGATCACATAATATAAAACACCCGCGTGTGTGCACTGATCAGGCCGGCGCCTTCCCGCGATCCTCACTAGTACCTGAAACAAATAACCCTTACACACATATGCCTTTCCAGGCCATACTCTACGCGACCTTCCAGTCCATGTGTCTCAGGGGACTTCCGTCCTAGTCCCAGTAGACCTTCCGGTCCTACTCGTATCGACCTTTCGGTCCATGACTCCCTGACCTTCTGGTCCACGTCATAATGCCTTCCGGCCCATATCATACGTAGCATATATATCACATTCATAACGCATACAGAACCTGCAACGCATATCATACAAAGCATGCAACTCATAACATACAAGACCTTTCGGTCACACATAGGTACCTTTCTAGGTACTATAGTGAGAAGACTCACCTCAGATATCTCGATAAGTCTCTGTCTTGGTAGAAATGTGATTTAGCCTCCGCCTAATCACATAAATACAATTGAACTCAACCCTAAAAGTCAACAAGGTCAACGGTCAACGGTCAACTTTGACCCGACTTGGCGAGTGCACTAGGGCGACTCGGCGAGTCTACACGTGTCCACAGACTCACTCTTAGACCCTCTATTGGCACGTCGAGTACTCCCCTGACTCGACGAGTTCCACCGGGCAAGAATCACGGGGCCACCCCGACTCAACTCGCCGAGTCCCAAGAACAACTCGGCGAGTTCCAACTCAAACTCAGACCCCTGACTCTCCCTAACTCACCGAGTCATTCCCCTAACTCAACAAGTCCATTCACTGAGTGATTTACGGGAAACCTTCAAACTACTCGCCGCGTCTGTTCTTCGGACTCGGCGAGTTCATGCCATGCACAAACTCAAAACGAATTCTGAGGTTAGATCTGTTCCATACAATCATAGATCTAGCCTCCCCATGATAAACCCGTAAAGTTCGAACCTTGACACACATATAACATAGAAATGGTCCAAAATGGTGATTTAGCCCCAAAAATGACATTCTAAGCTCATGACTTCCAAAATGGCTCATAAAGCTCCAAGGGTTAAGGTCTCTGGACCTCTTTGAGTCCAGATCCAAAGCACAAACTCGAAAGGGGACTAAATACTTTACATACTCTTCTTCTAAAGGGTCTAAAAACCCTAACTCTAAGAATCAACACCCAAAACTGGAGAAGGTCCGAAGGAGTACCTTTATATGAAGCCCTTGATCTCTGAAGACACTAGATTTGCACTTCCTTCAGCCTTCTTTGCCATGGTCACCTTCTCCTTCAAATTTCACCAACAAAAGATCAAGAATAGCCTCTCTTCACCTTACAAAAAACCTAAGACTCTCTCTGGGGTGTGGTAGCCACAATGGACGGCCATAAGGGCCTTGATATAGGTCTCAAACCCTGGAAATTAGGGTTTCATTAAACAGCGTGGACTCGCCGAGTCCAGCTGTGAACTCGCATCCAAATCCGCGACCATACTCGGCGAGTCTAGACGCTAACTCACCGAGTTCCCCCACAAAACCCAAAAATAAAGGGACAAAATCTCATACCTGAAATCCAGGTGTTACAGATTTAAGTAAAGATTTGATGAGCATTGTTTCATATGTGAGTTCCACATTAAAAGTCTATGCAATTTAGCAAAGCTTTGATTTGCATTGTTTAATTCTTGAGTTCCACAATAGATGTAGACTTTGCAATTTAGCTAAGCTTTGATGAGCATTGTTAAATTCTTGAGTTCCACAATAGAAGTCTATGAAATTTAAGCAAAGCTTTGATGAGCATTGTTTCATTCTTTAATGTCACATTAGAAGTCTATGCAATTTAGCAAAGCTTTGATGTGCATTGTTTAATTCTTGAGTTCCACACTAGAAATAGTCTTCGCAATTTAGCAAAGCTTTGATGAGCATTGTTTAATTCATGACTTCCACAATTGATGTGGTGTTTTCAGTTTAGCAAAGCTTTTATGAGCATTGTTTAATTCTTGAGTTCTACAATAGAAGTCTATGCAATTTACAAAGGTTTTGATGAGCATTGTTTAATTCTTGAGTTCTACAATAGAAGTCTATGCAATTTACAAAGGTTTTGATGAGCATTGTTTAATTCTTGAGTTCCACATTACAAGCAGTGTTCGCTATTTAGCAAAGCTTTGATGAGTATTGTTTATTTCTTGAGTTCCACAATAAAAGTCAATGCAATTTAAGCAAACCTTTGATGAGCATTCTTTCATTCTTGAGTTCCACAATAGAAGTCTATGCAATTTAAGCAAAGCTATTATGAGCATCGTTTAATTCTTAAGTTCCACAATAGAAGTCTATGCAATTTAAGCAAAGCTTTGATGAGTATTGTTTCATTCTTGGGCTCTATGTTAGAAGTCTATGCAATTTTGCAAAGCATTGATGAGCATTGTTTAATTCTTGAGTTCCATAATATATATAGTCTTTTCAATTTAGCAAAGCTTTGATGACCATAGTTTAATTCTTGAGTTCCAAAATCGTGTATGCAATTTATGCAAAGCTTTGATGAGCATTGTTTAATACTTGAGTTCCACATTAGAAGTCTATGCAATTTAGCAAAGCTTTGATGTGCATTGTTTAATTCTAGAGTTCCACAATAGAAGTAATCATCGCAATTTAGCAAAGGTTTGATGAGCATTGTTTAGTTCTTTAGTTCCACAATATAAGTCTAAGCAATTTAAGTAAAGCTTTGATGAGCATTGTTTCATTATTGAGTTCCACATTAGAAGTCTATGCAATTTTGCAAAGTTTTGATGAGCACTGTTTAATTCTTGAGTTCCACGATAAAAGTAATCCTCGCAATTTAGCAAAGCTTTGATGAGCAATGATTAATTCTTAAGTTCCACAATAGAAGTCTATACAATTTAAGTGAAGCTTTGATGAGCATTGTTTCATTCTTGAGTTCCACATTAGATGTCTATGCAATTTAGCAAAGCTTTGATTTGCATTGTTTAATTCTTGAGTTCCACAATAGATGTAGACTTTGCAATTTAGATAAGCTTTAATGAGCATTGTTAAATTCTTGAGTTCCACAATAGAAGTCTATGCAATTTAAGCAAAGCTTTGATGAGCATTGTTTCATTCTTTAGTTCCACATTAGAAGTCTATGCAATTCAGCAAAGCTGTGATGTGCATTGTTTAATTCTTGAGTTCCACAGTAGAAGTAGTCTTTGTGTCACACCCCGAAACCGAAGGCGGAAACGTTCCGGGGCGGAGGACATCATGAATATCGCAACCAATGTACATAGTAAGCGTAGTAAACACAAAGCAATACATTACATAATGTTATTACATTTGTTTGAAATCAAAGTGTTACATGTGTCATACATATACATATCATATGAACAAAAGTAAAGACGTGTCTTCTACGTACTCCGTCTTCGCCAAAAGGATCGCTAGTACCTGTCTAATGTGGACCTGAGAATACAAGCAGTTTGAAAATCAACATAAAGCTGGTGAGTTCATAAGACGTTTGTTTTCTGAAAATGTACAAGTTTCCTTTGGTTCTCCGAAAAAGTTTGTTATCCAAGAAAATCCCATATTTTCTTATAAGTGTAGTTTAGTTATCCATTAGTTACACGGTCTAGTTAAGAACAGTTCAGTTATCCCAGGAAAAACCCTTATTTTCCTAAAAGTAAAGTTTAGTTAATGTTTTGAATTTCCGTTAAATACAACTGTGTATAGTCTAATACGTAAGACTATATATTGAAATTCATGGGATTACTATCCCGTACTAGATATAAGATAACCTTAATACACAAAGACTATAGATTGAAAGTCATGGGATTACCGTCCCGTACTAGATATAATACTATGGAAATACCATCCCGTACTAGATATAAGATAGCTTGAGATACACGAAACTATAGATAGATATAGATTGAAAACCATGGGATTACCATCTCGTACTAGATATAGATTGAAAACCATGGGATTATCATCCCGTACTAGATATAGATTCAAAACCATGGGATTATCATCTCGTACTAGATACAAGAAACTATAGATAGAAGATAGATATAAAATCAAATCCGTGAATAAACTTATATTAATACGTATTGTGAGTCGGGTAACCGTGCTGATGCGACACCGAGACCTCCTTGACGTTCGTCAGACGTCGGACAATTTCTAGAATTTGTCACCCCAGGCGTGCCCGCCTAACTGTAGCTAGCAGTTTAGGTGTGGGATTGTCTGTCCCAAATAGATCTATTCACAAATTCCATTCTCTCCCTCCAGGAGACTCTGGTTACACTTCCGGGGAGGATTTACTGATAACCCAAAGGGTTTAATAATGACGAATATCACAAGCTAATATTAAATTATTCACGGTGTTCTCCGACGTTATCAAACATACTAATCATTTTGGAACATAATACGGTAAAAACAGTTTAATACAAAGAAACTATCTGGTATAATACTTTACAATAACCAGAGATAAACTGAATCAGACATAGTTTATCTATTAACATTACATGAAATCCGAATTCATAAAACGAGAACTGAAGATCCCAAATTATTCCCATAATAATTTGATTGATTTGATTGTTTCCTTTACTGAAATCCATGTAGTTGTATTCGATAAAACATCCCTTATGCTCCGTATAATACATAAGGGGTAAAGATATCAAAAGTTTGCCAGATATTTATAGAATTACATCAGTTTTTAAGTTTCGAAAACATTTATAGTTTGCTTGTATCCCCCTCCCCTGAAAACATTGAAAAACATTGAAAAAGGCGTAGGGGTATGAACTCACCAATCGAAGAACGTGTCATCTAGGATGCTAAGTGTCAGATCAGGGCTTGATAACGCGTGAGGTTCTTATGTAATATGAAATGATACACAATTGTATCTAATTATACTTTGAATCACTAATTAGATAAGATTATACGCTCCAAGACGCGAAAATACTTTAAAATAAGTGTTTGGAGTGACCCCGATGACATCTAGGGACGTATAAGGCTTGGATATGGAGTTTATTTTTCAAGAGTAAACTCATAAGAGGGTTTACGGCCCTAATGACCCTCTCCCCATGAGTTTACGGTGGTAAACTCATGGTGGGGTGTTCTATGATGTTAAATGGCCTTATATCACTTGGGAAAATTAGCTAGGATCAAATCTAGGGCATAGGAATGGATTAAACTCACATATGGACCATTTAATGGAGTTTACGATAGTAAACTAGGAGTTTACGGCCGTAAACTCCCCCACACTCAATCCCTTGATGTTTTGGTGGTTCTAGGTCATTACAATGCACATAGGAAGGTTCTAGGGTTGATTCCATGGCTTAGGAAGTGTTTGGGACTTGAATTGACCTTGGAAAAGTAGTTTACGGTCTATGAAGATGTTCTTGAGAGTTTACTACCTTAAACAGATGAGTTTACAACCGTAAACTCATGTTTGTCCAAGATTCATGGGTTTTGGTGGTTGAAAGTCAAGCATACTAAGTTCTAGACCCATTTCTAAACCATACAAGGTGTTAAGGGCACTTTAACACCCATTGGATGAGTTTAAGGTCTAAGGAGATAAGTTTACGGTCCAAGAATGTTCTTGGGATGTAAACTCAAGCTTGTCCCATTTGTATATGATTTGGTGCATTTCTTGAAGGATTAAAAGGTTCTATACTCTCATGGAAGCCTGTTGGAGGTGTTTAGGGGCAAACTAACACCTTAAAATGAGTTTACTCCCCATGAATAGGTGTTTACGGTCCAAGCATGTGCTTGGGCCGTAAAATCATGCTTATGCCCCAAATGATGAGTTCAAAAGTCCATGCAATTAAGTCCCTTAGTCATATCTAAGCTCCAAATGAGGTTTGGAAGGGTTTTAAGGCTCAAAACCCCTTATTACATGTGTTCACGGCCTAAGGACGTTCCACGACCGTAAACACATGTTTATGGTCCTTTTCCTCATATATTTCATGAATTTGAAGGCCAAAGGTGTTATACTAGGAGCTAGGATAGTTACCTTGATGATTTGGAGCTTGATTTGGATGATTTTTGCTTGATTTCGAGTTTTAGAGAGAGAAAGTAGAGAGAGAGTGAAAAAGGCTTCAAATGAGGCTCTCTCAACTTTATATATGCTCAAAGTCTGGGACACGGTGGAATTCTACCAGATACTGACGCTATACGAGGCTTTTGGGCACACCCGATTAAGTTACCGTAATTGCAACTAAGATGAAGCTAATTATTTTCTAAAGGAAATTAGAAAATATTTTAAAGTTTTAAAATGTATCCCGACACTTCTGAAATTTAAAGAGAAGTTGCAATTAAATTAAATTAAAACAAAGTTAACGGAAAAATTGGAACGTAACGGCTTTATTAACGGAACCGGGTTACGATAACGGAACGAACTTCAGGTTGTCACACTTCGCAATTTAAAAAAGCATTGATGAGCATTGTTTAATTCTTGAGTTCCACAATTGATGTGGTGCTTTCAGTTTAGCAAAGCTTTTAAGAGCATTGTTTAATTCTTGAGTTCCACAATAGAAGTCTATGCAATTTACGAAGGTTTTGATGAGCACTGTTTAATTCTTGAGTTCCACATTACAAGTAGTCTTCGCTATTTAGCAAAGCATTGATGAGTATTGTTTATTTCTTGAGTTCCACAATAAAAGTCTATGAAATTTAAGCAAACCTTTGATGAGCATTCTTTCATTCTTGAGTTCCAAATTAAAAGTCTATGCAATTTTCCAAATCATTGATGAGTATAGTTGAATTCTAGAGTTCCATAATAGATGTAGTCTTCGCAATTTGGCAAAGCTATTATGAGCATCGTTTAATTCTTAAGTTCCACAATAGAAGTCTATGCAATTTAAGCAAAGCTTTGATGAGCATTGTTTCATTCTTGGGCTCTATGTTGGAAGTCTATCCAATTTTCCAAAGCATTGATGAGCATTGTCTAATTTTTGAGTTCCATAATATAAATAGTCTTTGCAATTTAGCAAAGCTTTGATAAGCATTGTTTAATTCTTGAGTTCCACAATCGTGTATGCAATTTAAGCAAAGCTTTTATAAGCATTGTTTTATACTTGAGTTCCACATTAGAAGTCTATTCAATTTAGCAAAGCTTTGATGAGCATTGTTTAATTCCAGAGTTCCACAATAGAAGTCATCTTCACAATTTAGCAAAGGTTTGATGAGCATTATTTATTTCTTGAGTTCAACAATAAAAGTCTAAGAAATTTAAGCAAGGCTTTGAAGAGCATTCTTTCATTCTTGAGTTCCACATTAGAAGTCTATTCAATTTGGCAAAGCTTGATGAGTAATGTTTAATTCAAGAGTTCCATAATAGATGCAGTCTTCGCAATTTAGCAAAGCTATTATGAACATTATTTAATTCTTCAGTTCCATAATAGAAGTCTATGCAATTTAAGCAAAGCTTTGATGAGCATTGTTTCATTCTTTAGTTCCACATTAGAAGTCTATGCAATTTAGCAAAGCTTTGATGTGCATTGTTTAATTCTTGAGTTCCACAGTAGAAGTAGTCTTCGCAATTTAGCAAAGCTTTGATGAGCATTGTTTAATTCATGACTTCCACAATTGATGTGGTGTTTTCAGTTTAGCAAAGCTTTTATGAGCATTGTTTAATTCTTGAGTTCCACAATAGAAGTCTATGCAATTTACAAAGGTTTTGATGAGCATTTTTGAATTCTTGAGTTCCACATTATAAGTAGTCTTCTCTATTTAGCAAAGCTTTGATGAGTATTGTTTATTTCTTGAGTTCAACAATAAAAGTCTATGCAATTTAAGCAAACCTTTGATGAGAATTCTTTCATTCTTGAGTTCCACATTAGAATTCTATGCAATTTTGCAAATCTTTGATGAGTATTGTTTAATTCTAGAGTTCCAAAATAGATGTAGTCTTCGCAATTTAGCAACGCTATTATGAGCATCGTTTAATTGTTAAGTTCCACACAAGAAGTCTATGCAATTTAAGCAAAGCTTTGATGAGCATTATTTCATTCTTGGGCTCTATGTTAGAATTCTATGAAATTTTGCAAAGCATTGTTTAATTCTTGAGTTCCATAATATAAATAGTCTTTGCAATTTAGCAAAGCTTTTATGAGCAATGATTAATTCTTGAGTTGCACAATCGTGTATGCTATTTATGCAAAGCTTTGATGAGCATTGTTTAATACTTGAGTTCCACATTAGAAGTCTATGCAATTTACCAGAGCTTTGATGAGCATTGTTTAATGCTAGAGTTCCACAATAGAAGTAATCTTCGCAATTTAGCAAAGGTTTGATGAGCATTGTTTAATTCTTTAGTTCCATAATACAATTCTAAGAAATTTAAGCAAAGCTTTATCATATTGATTCATTATTGATTTTCACATTAGAAGTCTATCAATTTTTCAAAGTTTTGATGAGCATTGTTTAATTTTTGAGTTCCACAATAAAAGTAGTCTTCGCAATTTAGCAAAGCTTTGATGAGCAATGTTTAATTCTTAAGTTCCACAATAGAAGTCTATGCAATTTAAGCAAAGCTTTGATGAGCATTGTTTCATTCTTGAGTTCCACAATAGATGTCTATGCAATTTAGCAAAGCTTTGATTCACATTGTTTAACTCTTGAGTTCCACAATAGATGTAGACTTTGCAATTTAGCTAAGCGAAGATGAGCATTGTTAAATTCTTGAGTTCCACAATAGAAGTCTATGCAATTTAAGCAAAGCTTTGATGAGCATTGTTTCATTCTTTAGTTCCACATTAGAAGTCTATGCAATTTAGCAAAGCTTTGATGTGCATTGTTTAGTTCTTGAGTTCCACAGTAGAAGCAGTCTTCGCAATTTAGCAAAGCTTTAATGAGCATTGTTTAATTCTTGAGTTCCATAATTGTTGTGGTGTTTTCAGTTTAGCAAAGCTTTTATGAGCATTGTTTAATTCTTGAGTTCCACAATAGAAGTATATGCAATTTATAAAGGTTTTGATGAGCGTTGTTTAATTGTTGAATTCCACATTACAAGTAGTCTTCGCTATTTAGCAAAGCTTTGATGATTATTGTTTATTTCTTGAGTTCTACAATAAAAGTCTATGCAATTTAAGAAAACCTTTGATGAGAAATCTTTCATTCTTGAGTTCCACATTATAAGTCTACGCAATTTTGCAAATCTTTGATGAGTATTGTTGAATTCTAGAGTTCCATAATAGATGTAGTTTTCGCAATTTAGCAATGCTATTATGAGTATCGTTTAATTCTTAAGTTCCATAATAGAAGTCTATGCAATTTAAGCAAAGCTTTGATAAGCATTGTTTCATTCTTGGGCTCTATGTTGGAAGTCTTTGCAATTTAGCAAAGCATTGATGAGTTCCATAATATAAATAGTTTTTGTAATTTAGCAAAGCTTTAATGAGCGTTGTTTAATTCTTGAGTTCCACAATCGTGTATGCAATTTAAGCAAAGCTTTGATGAGCATTGTGTAATACTTGAGTTCCACATTAGAAGTCTACGCAATTTAGCAAAGCTTTGAAGAGCATTGTTTAATTCCAGAGTTCCACAATAGTAGTAATCTTCGCAATTTAGCAAAGGTTTGATGAGCATTGTTTAATTCTTTTTTTTTTTTTGAAAGAGCCAAAGCTCAGCAAACTTTATTAAAAAGAATAAAAGAATACAAGGAACAAAACATCAAACAAAATACAAATATAACCACCCTATCCATAACCAACTACCAAACCATTTCCTAATAAGAAGAAATAACCACTCACAACCCCAAAACACCCTAAAATCCTTAAAGGTAGCCCAAAAACTTATTGAAAGAGGGAAAAAAGGTAACTTCACCCCCTTGCTCCAACCAAACCTCCAAAAGATAAAGAAACCAAAGCAAGGGGTAAGGCCCTTAAAAAAACCCTCAGTCCATAAGCTAACCTTTAAGAAAAAACCCTCAAGTTCAAAACCCACAAACCACAAAAAACAAGGAAATCCCAATAAACTAAACCACAAATAAACATAACATCAAAGAGAAAACAGGAAAGCCCCTCACGACAATTAGTCCCAAAGCTCCTGTCGTAATCCTTGTCCTTTACATCCTTCAAAGTCCTCATCAGGGAATCCATAGTCTCTCCACAGCTATTGCCCACCACCAACCTTTGCTTCGCCTTTAATGAGCGTTGTTTAATTCTTGAGTTCCACAATCGTGTATGCAATTTAAGCAAAGCTTTGATGAGCATTGTGTAATACTTGAGTTCCACATTAGAAGTCTACGCAATTTAGCAAAGCTTTGAAGAGCATTGTTTAATTCCAGAGTTCCACAATAGTAGTAATCTTCGCAATTTAGCAAAGGTTTGATGAGCATTGTTTAATTCTTTTTTTTTTTTTGAAAGAGCCAAAGCTCAGCAAACTTTATTAAAAAGAATAAAAGAATACAAGGAACAAAACATCAAACAAAATACAAATATAACCACCCTATCCATAACCAACTACCAAACCATTTCCTAATAAGAAGAAATAACCACTCACAACCCCAAAACACCCTAAAATCCTTAAAGGTAGCCCAAAAACTTATTGAAAGAGGGAAAAAAGGTAACTTCACCCCCTTGCTCCAACCAAACCTCCAAAAGATAAAGAAACCAAAGCAAGGGGTAAGGCCCTTAAAAAAACCCTCAGTCCATAAGCTAACCTTTAAGAAAAAACCCTCAAGTTCAAAACCCACAAACCACAAAAAACAAGGAAATCCCAATAAACTAAACCACAAATAAACATAACATCAAAGAGAAAACAGGAAAGCCCCTCACGACAATTAGTCCCAAAGCTCCTGTCGTAATCCTTGTCCTTTACATCCTTCAAAGTCCTCATCAGGGAATCCATAGTCTCTCCACAGCTATTGCCCACCACCAACCTTTGCTTCGCCTTTCTGCACCACAAACTCAAAAAGAAACACAAGAAAATAACACCAAAACACCAGTGAATCAAATTAAGTTTCATACTTGACATGGCATCAATCACATGTCTAGGATTCTCTATTTGGGTAATCTCAATTAAGATCATATCCAAACAGCAAATCCCATAGGTACAAGTCACATGATTTAAGAGTAAACTCTCCAACCAGTGACATATTCCGTCAATTCCTTTGTGCATATTTTTATTCCCAAAATACCCCCACCATATACCATTAATAACATCATCCTTATTTAACTGCCACCACTGCCAAACCCAAAACCATAACCAACCACACTCCAAACAGCAAAACCAGAAAATGATCTCCATTATTCAACATTCTCAATTCCCGAAATACCCCAGATCACATAAACCTTATTATTGATCATTTTAACTCTTTTCCTTAATCCCATCAGCTTCAAACGAATCTCATTCTCAATACTAGCTATAACCCCCTCAACTGATATTCTGCTAGAACCAAAAAGTCTAGCGTTTCTCTCTCTCCAAATATTAGACACACAGCTAGCAATCATACATTTAATGATCAAATTCTCCCCTGTCTTCAGTTTAAGCATTCTGCTCAACATTAAAATAAGATCATTCCATTCAACCGTTCTTAAATTTAGCCCCACTTTACTGCAGAAATATTTCCAAATTCTAGAGGAATACTCACAATTAAAGAATAAATGGCTATGCGAATCAGGCACATTATCACAAAAAGGACACAGCAAGTTACCAGCCAATTCCCATCCTCTAACCCTATCCTGAGTTTTTAATCTGTTCAGGACAGCCAACCATAAAATAAAAGAGTTGCGAGGAATGCAATTATTATACCAAACAAGATCAAACCAAGGCATAATATCCCCAAAATTATTCAAATCATTCCACACCTGTTTGCATGAGAATTTTCTGCATATACCTCCCTTATCCCTCCATCCAACAACATCATTCAAATTAGAATCAATACAAAACATAGGAGCTTCAGTCAATCCAGGGAACTTATTAACCCATTCAACCGGCCATGAATAAGAATCAAACTCAAGAACATCACAAACTAAAGCAGAATCACTAAGACCATTACTAATCCACTCTCTCCTAGGGATAATAGTACAAAGGATACCTATTGGATGCCACCAATCATGCCATAAAGAAGTGTTCCGCCCATTACCCACACATGAAATAACATGAGGTCTAACAGTATTCCTTATCTCCAAAAATCTCTTCCATGTCCAGTTCATACTCTTTTTCTGCAGAATATCACAAAAATTCCTGCTGCCTATATAATTGATTCTCACCCACTGCACCCACAGGGAATTTTTGTTATTAACCACATTCCAAACATGTTTAGCAAGTAAAGCATCATTCCATTTCCTCAAATTCTTTATTCCCAGCCCACCATACTCCTTAGGTTTGCAAATTTCAAGCCACTTAACTTTAGCTTTACCTTTGACTATCTCACCATTAGCCCATAAAAAACTCCTGCACATCTTTTCAATCTCATTAATAGTAGCAATTGGAATTTTAAAAATAGAAGCCCAATAAACATGAATAGAAGTTAAGACCGAATTAATGAGTTGCAATCTGCCAGCAAAAGATAAGGTTTTACACTTCCAATTGAAAATTCTCAACTTAATCTTTTCAATCAACTTTTTACAATCTCTATCAAACAATTTAGTAACACACATAGGAACCCCCAAATATTTAAACGGAAATTTCCCAACTTCATAAGGAAGAATACCCAAAATAATCCTTCTCATATTAGGCTTAACACAACTGAAATAAATCTGACTTTTTTCCATACTAACCTTCAGCCCTGAAATCTTATTGAAATCATCAAGGGCATTCCTTATAATTCTGGCCGAGTTCCCATTACCATAAGAAAAAATTAACAAATCATCAGCAAAACATAAATGGGAAATTTTGAGGCTCAAACACTTACTATGGAACTTAAAATTCAAAGAATCTTCAATAAGCTTTCCCATAATATTATTGAAAACCTCCATAACTATAGTAAATAGGTAAGGAGATAAAGGATCTCCCTGCCTAAGCCCACGCTTTCCTTCAAAATACCCATGATCTTCACCATTAAAATTGAGCATGAACCACGGGGAAGAAACACAAGCCATAATCCATTTAACCATGACTGGATGAAACCCAAATCCCTGCAGAACTCTATTAAGAAAATCCCAATCCACCGTATCATAAGCCTTTTGTATATCAATCTTTATCGTACATTTAGGGGTACCTCTCTTTTTTTTGTACCCCACCATCAACTCCTGAGCAAGAAGAATATTGTCCAAAATAGATCTACCAGGAATAAAAGCTGATTGGTTATTACTTACAATATCTCCCAAACAATTTCTAATTCTATTCACTATAATCTTACTGATACACTTATAAAAAGTGTTACAGCAAGCTATAGGTCTAAAATCAGACACTTTCCTCGGAACCTCAACTTTAGGGACCAGAACAATTCTCGTGGCATTAATCCCATTCAACAATTTACCAGTCCAAAAAATTCTCTCACAGCCTTACAAACATCTGGACCAACAATACTCCAAGAACTTTTAAAAAATTTTGAAGAATACCCATCAGGCCCAGGGGCACGATTGTCATCTATGTCAAACATCGCCAATTTAATTTCTTCATCAGTAACCACTCTAATCATATCAACAGCCACCCTACTGTCCAATTTTTTAGGAAAAAACTCATCATTTAAGCCCGACAAATCAGTATCATCCTTACATCCCAAAAACTTATTAAAATGAGACACAAATTTCTCTATCATAGCCTTCCCACTCACCCAACGACCATCTTCATTCAGAACCATCTGAATACGATTATTGATACCCCTGCTTTTAACAATTTTGTGAAAGAATTTAGAGTTATTGTCCCCATCCAGTAACCATTTGATTTTAGCACGCTGAGCAAGAATCTTTTCTTCATCATTACAAGCAATATTAAAATCTAAGAAAATATTAGCATGCTCTTCCCTAATCTTGCAATCAAAAGGATTATTGTCAATATCTTGTTGTTTACATTCCAAATCCTTTCTTAATTTCTGAATTCTTTTTCCAGCTCCCCAATATTTATTACACATCTCCCTGCAATGTTTTTTGAGAATCTTCAACTTTTGTGTCACTTTAAACATAAAAAAACCATCAATATTCTTATCCCAAACCTCCTTAACCAAAGGGAGAAATTCCTCCTTCTCAGAGATAAAATTCGCAAATCTAAAAGAAGGTTTCCACTTCACTTTGTTACCAGGAAAATTTAAAATAGCAGGGCAATGATCCGAATTTTTGTATGGTTTAAAGACAGCATGAGCAAGAGGATGGTTCGACATAAATTTTTGATTAACCATAACTCTATCAAGCTTCTTCAACAGCCCCATATTACCCATAGGAGTTTTGTTCCATGTAAACTGAAACCCATAAGACTTCAAGTCCTCCACTTCAATAAAACTCAAACAATCAACAAAATCTTCAACTCCTTTAGGAGTTCTAGAACAGCTTTCAGAATATTCCGAAGGTTTTATAGCAACATTAAAATCACCTAATAAACCCCAAGCTTCCCTATTAACAACCAAACTATGTTTTTTCAAATTATCCCAAAGTAATCTTCTTTCAATATAATTCGAAGCAGCATATATAAAAGACAAATACATGCCAAGATCTGAATTACACAATTTAACATAACAATGAATAACCTGTTTGGATTGAGAAAGCAGTATCACATCAAAAAGTCTAGGATTCCACCCCACTATTATTCTAGTACCAGCTTCACAACTATTATTATTAGAGATCCAATCCCACTGCCCAAAAGTCTTAGCACAAACACTCTTGAGATTTAAGATTTTGACATGAGATTCAATCACAGCACAAATACCAAGGTTATTACACCTAATAACATCAATAACCTCCTTCTGCTTAACAGATTTATTCAATCCCCTAACATTCCAAGCACCAACAGACATAATTGGGAAATAATAGAATTTTTGGCATTTACCTCCTCAAATGCCTGAGAGTTCCCCATCTTACTGCTATTATTATCCAACTCCAACTTATCTTTATTCACTTTATTACTTTCATTTCCTTTCTTCTTCCCCTCTCCCTTGATTGAAGAAATCAATTTGTTATTCTTGCTTTCATTAGAACCCATTCCAGCATCACCACTATCAACATTTTGATTAGCAACTGTCTTCACAATCTTATCATCCTCTTCCATTTTATCCAAAACTTCCTCTTCAATCTCTCCCAAGATTTCAAAACTGTTTTTATTACTTAATCCCTCCCCTATTATATTCTCACTACCAATACTAAAATTGCCCATCTCTGCCTTATTATCCTTTTTAACTACAACCTCCTGCTTATTATTCTCCTTCAACCCCCGACTACCTATAACATCCTGCCCATTAACAAACTTCTCGTAATTTCTATTCTTTTCTAAATTCCAGTGACTTACTCCTTTATTACTCCAATTCCAATTTTGCCCTTTACCATTTCCACCTCTGTTCCCATTATTGCCTTTAGAGAAAATACCCCTTCTCCAATTCCCATTCTTCCCATTATTCTTCATATTATTCAATTGATTATAACCCTCTTGAGAATTGCTAGTGCCTTCACCATCATTGTTACCCTTTACCTTTTTATATTTAACTTCTGTGAAACCATCCCCATTAACAACTTCCTTCCCTTTATTATTCTTTAAATTTCTCACTTCTCCATTATTATCCTCCTTCACAACATTCATAGCAGCAGCACAAACTTTATCAACATGCCCATAGACTTTACAATGATTACATCTAGAAGGAATCCAAGCATATTCAACATCAAAACTTTGAATCACAGCAGAATTAGAGACAAAATCCCAAGTAGCTATATCAATCTTCTTTCTCCATTCCTTCCCAGCTGCCATTTCAACAAGAATTCTAGCATAAGCATTCCTTCCTTTATGTTCCAAACACATATCCTCAGTAAAGGAATCAAAAGCCAAAGGAATACCTATCTTACTAGCAATTCTACATAAGTTTTCACCACTCCAAACTTCCAAGGGCAAATCAAATATTTTAATCCAAACAGGAATTTTATCATGCTTGTTCTTAGTTAATGTCAAACCAGGCCTCCATCGTTGAAGAAATAAAGGCATATTATTAAACATTAACCAAGGAATACCCTCCAAAACAGATAACATCCCCTTTTCATCACTGAATTTAAAGAAGAAAAATCCTTTGTTGTTCATGAATACCTCTTCCAAACCCACATTCTTCCACAATCTTCTAACTTCTTTCTGAATTACAGGAAACGCCAACTTCTTGTCAATCATATAACCATAAAGAGTATTAGTAAAAGGAATACTTGCATTCTTTAGATTCTTTATTGGAGTTATAACAGGACCATCCTCTTCCCCTTTCTCCCCTGGAATGAATCTAACATCAATCTTACCCTTATGTCTATTACCCTTTAACACACCAGCATAAGAGTTCATCACATTCCCCTGCAATTCTCCTTCCTCCTTATTGCTAATCTTAGCATTTCCCAAAATAGAAGGAAGTAAATTAATGCTATTAATAACAGTACCTGGCTTCTCATTGCAGCTAGTATCCATATTACTCTTAGCATTAACCTCTTCTTCTATTTCAATTTCCTCATCCCCACTAGTATCATCCTCACTTGAATCATTATCCCCTTCCTCGTCAGTATTCTCATCATCATCAGTATTACCTTCTATCTCCTTGTCTTTCTTTTCCAAATTTGACAAATCAACATCCATTTTCTGATTCTTCTCACTATCTAAAACTTTCCCCATAGTCTTCTCAACTCCCTTTCCCACCTGTCCTTCTTCCTTCAATTCACTCAGAAACTGAAATCCAACTCCTGGAATGAAATCTTCATTATTATTAGCCCTTTTCTCCCCATCAGTTATAATCTTCACAACTTCATTATCTTCCCTATTAGAGTTATTCTGAATTTTATCATCCATCACCGATATGGTAGGGTTCACATTAACCATTTCACTAATAACATTCTTCAATTCAGAGATTGGACTCAAAACTTCATTACTCATCATCAACCCATCCCAATTCCTCATCAAATTAGCAGTATTACCAGTTGGGATAGAAACAACATGAGAACTTACCTTTTTAGAATCACCAGACAACCCTTTCTTCAATTCCTTCTCCTTTCCTTCAGATCCAGGAATAGAAATGTTAGAATCCGACTCCCAAACTGAGACAGATTCCGATTCTTCTCCCGTTTCCTCCTCTGAATCATCTTCATTGAAGAACTCTTCCGTATCCATCGGAGCTAATTTATCCACCTTCTTCCTAGCTCTGTTCTTAATCCTGAAAGATTTCCCCTCCATTTTCCATCCAGCTTTGCTAATCCCAGATGCAACAGCTCCAGTCACACTTGGTTTGCGACGAGCTTTATAGATCGTGGCAGATGATTGTTCAATTACCCCAGGAGGAACAAGATCACTCACCTCCATTTCAGTTTTTGTATAACGAACTGCAGCACTTTTATCCGGAGGTTTAACCTTCACGTCCTTCAATCTATCCGATTTGGAAGATGCTCCCATTAAATCAACGGAATAATGAAAGATATTGCTTCACCGATTAAAAGAAATTCGTCGGAAAAGCAGCGCCGATGAATCTAAGCTAGATCGCACCACCGTCAGAAAGAATCAGGATAAGAGAGAGAAAGTAGAGAGAGAAAGCGAAAAAGCTAGCATTAGCATTGTTTCATTCTTGAGTTCCAAATTAGAAGACCTACTAAGTTATATAGCATTGTTTAATTCTTCAGTTCCACAATAGAATTCTAAGCAATTTAAGCAATGCTTTGATGATCATTGTTTCATTCTTGAGTTCCACATTAGAAGTCTATTCAATTTTGCAAGGTATTGATGAGTATTGTTTAATTCTTGAGTTCCACAATAAAAGTAGTCTTCACAATTTTGCAAAGCTTTGATGAGAAATGTTTAATTCTTAAGTTCCATAATAGAAGTCTATGGAATTTAAGCAAAGATTTGATGAGCATTGTTTCATTCCTGAGTTCCACATTAGAAGTCTATGCAATTTAGCAAAGCTTTTGTGACAACTCTAAATTTTTTCTGTCACTGTATCCCATTTTCGTTAATAAAATTTATTTTTATTGAAATATTCCGTTAACTTTTGGATTAAGTAAATTAAATTGGGACTTTTATTTTGACTTCATAAGTGTCCGAAAACATTATAAACACCCTCAATATTCATTTGGAAAAGTTTTAGTTAAAATTAAGTCGGGTTACGGCAATTTAATCGGGTAAAATTGTAAACCCCCGTCTAACGTCGGTATTGGGTGGATTCCCACTTGGCCACAAACTCAAGCCTTATATAAAGGATGAGTGGATTTCATTTAAGCTTTTTTCCCACCTCCTCATAACTTTCTCTCTCTACTCTCTCTCTAAAACTCGAGTTTTGATCCAAATACGCCCCTTCAAGCTCCATAATTGTAAGTAATCTATCCTAGCTTGTTGTTTAACTTGTTAATCATGCAAATTTGTGTTTAAATCATCCAAAACACTCAAGAACTTGTGTTTACAGTTTGGGAACACCTCCCAAAACCTTAAACTCCCTTAAAAGGGTTTTGAAGCCCCAAAACCCTTCCAAATCCTACCTAGGGCTTAGCTATGACTTAAAGACTTGCATGTACGAACTTAGAACACCAAAATCATGTCATTTGGGTAGAAAACATGAGTTTACGGCCCAAGAACATTCTTGGACCGTAAACACACCTTCATAGACCATAAACACCTTTTAAGGTGTTAAATTGCCCCTTAAACACCTCCAAAAGCTTCCATGAGTGCCTAGAACCTTGTATTCCTTCATGTGATGCACCAAACCATGCACAAATGAGCAACACTTGAGTTTACGGTTCGGGAAGGTCTCCCAAAACCGTAAACACCTCCAAAGGGTGTTTAAGTGCCCTTAATACCTTGTATGGCTTAGATTTGGGTCTAGAACTTTGCATGCTTAACCTACAACCACCAAAACACACGAATCATGGACAAAAAAGAGTTTACGGATGTAAACTAATGTGTTTACAACCATAAACTCCACAAGGGTCCTTCAAGAACCGTAAACCCCTTTTCCAAGGTCAATTCAAGTCCCGATCACTTCCTAAGCCTTTGATTCAACCTTAGAACCCTCCCTTGTGCATTGTAAGACCTTTAAACATCCAAGAACACACCACCCATGAGTTTACGGCCGTAAACTCATGGGGATATGGTCTTTGGGCCGTAAACACCCCTAAGGGTTTACACTCGAAGAGTAAACTCCTTATCTAGGCCCTACACACCCTTAGATGCAACCCGTACCACTTCCAACACTTGAGATGAAGTGCTTTCGTGTACTGGAGTGTATTTTCTTACTTAATTAGTAGTTCAAAGTCTAATTAGATACAATTATTCTGACAATCGTCAATTTCCGGTCAAGTCAAAGTCAACTAAAGTCAACAAGTCAAACCGATCGACTCAACTAACCCTTGTGTACTAGGGCTTACGTTATGTAATTACTAAACAAGTCGCTATTCTAATGAGAGAACATAAATCGAAAGTTCGTACATCTAGATTTCCTTAACCTAAAACTGTGGTAAGTAACAAACCAAACCAATAAAACAATGTTGCATACTCATTGGGAGTGTGTAAGATCCTTAAACATGGCTTAACGGTGCTTACGGACCTTGCGTTGCAGAGCCAAACACTCACAAATGTCACACACAAAACCTCTCTCAGTCGTTTTCACTCTATCTCTCTTTATCTAGGAACCTCTCCCAAATCTCTCCAAGAATGTGAAATCTCTCCCAAATCTCTCTTTGTATGAGAAATCTCTCCAAGAAGGTGAAACCTCTCACAACCTGGGAATCCCTCGTGCCCGATTCTCCGAGCTCTAATCCTCCTATAACATCATATGTCCCTAGTTAACACTTTATATCTCTAATGTTGACTATCCCTAAGAAGTCAACACAGGTCCACTCTGGTCAACGGTCAACGGTCAACTTTGACCGGACTCGGCGAGCGCTAGGGCGACTCGGCGAGTCTAGACGTTCTCACCAATTCTCTAAGATCCCCTTTCTACACGTCGAGTATCCCCCCTGACTCGACGAGTTCCTCCTGGAAGAATCGCGGGGCCACCCCGACTCAACTCGCCGAGTCTGAAGAACAACTCGACGAGTCCCAATTCGACTCAGACCACCTATTAACCCTCTCTAACTCACCCTGACTCACCGATCCAACCCATAACCCGGACAGGACCACTCTAAGGCAATCTTCAAGCTACTCGCTGAGTCCATGCCATGCAACCGCTCAAACTGCTTTCTAAGGTCAGATCTGCTCCGGCAATTCATAGGTCTGCCCTTCCTAGACTGGTTCATCACGTAAAGTCCTCATTTCGGTGCTCATAATACACCCCATGACTCATAATTTACGTTTTGACCTAAGGCATAAGGATTCCAATCCAAAACCTCCATTGATTCCCGAAAAGCTCAGGCATGGGACATTCTGGACTTCCAAGGGTCCCAATATAGGGTTCCAATCGCTTAGGGAACTAAGGAAACACTCAATCTAGCCACAAAAGGGTTCAATAAACCCTAAATCCATATGCACATCAACATAGAAGGGAACAACTCGAAAATATTACCTGAATAACGTTGCTCTGTGTCCCCAACCCTCAGAATATGGCTTCTCCTGTTGTTCCCTTAACAGAGCCTCCTCCTCCTTTCACAGTAACACTTCCAAGATCAATAATGGTCTTCTACCTTGCTCCAGATGCTCACAATCGAATTAGGGTTTCTCTCAAAGGACTAGGGTGAACAATGACGGCCATAAGGCCCCTTATATATGTCCCAAACCTGGACGGTTAGGGTTTCGCTAAACAGCGCGGACTCGCCGAGTCCATATCCGGACTCGTCGAGTCCAGTCGCGAACCCGCGACCAGATCCGCGATCCTACTCGGCGAGTCTGAGCTCCAACTCGCCGAGTCCCCTCTTAAAACACCCAAAATCATAAATATAACGATACTTGGAATTCCGGGCTGTTACAACTCTCCCCCACTAGGACTAGACTTCGCCCTCGAAGTCTCACTCTGAAAATAGCTCCGGATGCTGCTCCCGCATCTCACGCTCCGGCTCCCAGGTCATTTCCGATCCTTTCTGGTGCTGCCACTGAACTAACACCAGAGGTATCTCCTTATTCCTCAGAACCTTGATCTTCCGATCTCTGATGGCCACTGGTCTCTTGACATAATTCAGGCTCGCATCCACCTGAATGTCCTCTAATGGAACCACTGCCGACTCATCGGCTATACACTTTCTCAATTGCAACACATGAAAAGTGTCGTGGATCTGTCTCAATTCCGTTGGCAACTCCAAACGGTAGGCCACCCGGCCTACCCTCGCAATCACACGAAAAGGCCCAATATACCGGGGCCCCAACTTGCCCCTCTTCCTGAAGCGAATCACTCCTTTCCAAGGAGAGACCTTCAAGAGTACGAAGTCGCCGACCTGAAACTCAAGCTCGGACCGGCGTCTGTCTGCATAACTTTTCTGTCGGCTCTGGGCAGTCAATAACCTCTGTCTAACCTGCTGAATCTGCTCTGTCGTCTGAAGCACGATCTCTGTACTGCCCATCACTCTCTGTCCCACCTCTCCCCAACAAATGGGGGTCCGACACCTCCTACCATACAACAGCTCAAAGGGCGGTATACCGATGCTCGAATGATGGCTGTTGTTGTAGGAAAACTCCGCCAAGGGCAAATACGCATCCCAGCTACCCCCAAAATCCAACACACACGCCCGAAGCATGTCCTCGAGCATCTGAATCGTCCGCTCACTCTGACCGTCTGTCTGGGGATGATATGCGGTACTAAAATGCAATCTAGTACCCAACTCCTCATGAAATTTCTTCCAGAACCTAGAAGTGAAACGCACATCACGATCTGAAACAATCGAGATCGGCACCCCATGCCGAGATACTACTTCTCTCACATACACCTCCGCCAATTTCTCTGCTGAAAAACTCTCACTAATGGCAAGGAAGTGAGCGCTCTTCGTCAATCTGTCTACAATCACCCAAATTGCATCAACTCCTCTGGCAGTCCTCGGCAATTTGGTGATGAAATCCATAGTGATATGTTCCCACTTCCACTCGGGAACCTCCAATGGCTGCAACTTGCCATGCGGTCTCTGGTGCTCGGCCTTAACCCTACGGCAGGTCAAGCACCTCTCGACAAACCACGCGACGTCCCTCTTCATGCAGGGCCACCAATATTCTCTCCTCAAATCCAAATACATCTTTGTAGCCCCGGGATGGATCGAGAATTTCGATCGATGTGCCTCCTCCATTAAAGTAGTACGCGTACCGCCCACAAACGGTACCCAAATCCGACCCTGAAAGGTCATCAACCCTCAAACATCAGTAACGAACTCTGAAACCAAACCAACGACTCGTTCCCTCTTCTGCATCTCCGGTTGCATAGCCTCAGACTGTGCCCCACGAATGGCATCCAGTACTGGAGCTATGACGGTCAACCTCAAACATACATTTCGTAGTGGAGTGCTCTCCCCCTTACGGCTCAACGCATCTGCTACCACATTAGCTTTGCCCGGGTGGTACAGGATCTCGCAATCATAATCCTTGACCACATCCAACCACCTCCTCTGACGCATGTTTAGGTTGGGCTGGTCCATCAAGTACTTCAAACTCTTATGGTCCGTGTATATCGTGCAACGAACCCCATACAAATAATGACGCCAAATCTTGAGGGCGAACACTACCGCCCCCAGCTCTAGATCATGCGTGGGATATCTCGTCTCGTGAGGCTTCAGCTGCCTTGATGCATATGCTATTACATGCCCTCTTTGCATCAGAACTGCACCCAGTCCCGAAATAGATGCATCACAATAAACTACAAAATCCTCCATCCCTTCCGGGAGAGCTAACACCGGGGCTTCGCACAATCTCTGGCGAAGTGTCTCAAAAGAGGTCTGCTGTTCGGGTCCCCATGAGAATGCAACCCCCTTTCGGGTCAATCTAGTGAGTGGCACTGCAATTCTGGAGAAGTCCTTAATAAATCTCCGATAATACCCTGCCAATCCAAGGAAACTCCTGATCTCAGAGGGTGACTTCGGCACCTCCCAACTCATCACCGCCTCAACCTTGGCCGGATCGACCAATATTCCTTCCTGATTAACAACATGTCCTAGGAATTGGACCTCCCGCAACCAGAAGTCACACTTGGAGAACTTTGCATAAAGCTTCTCCGATCTCAAAACCCCAAGGACCTCCCTCAAATGTTCCTCATGCTGCTCTCTAGATCTCGAATACACCAAAATATCATCGATAAATACAATCACTGACCGATCCAACATCGGCCTACATACCCTGTTCATGAGATCCATGAATACAGCCGGGGCGTTGGTGAGCCCAAAAGGCATCACCACAAACTCATAATGCCCATATCGTGTCCTGAATGCTGTCTTCTGTACGTCCTCATCCCGCACTTTCACTTGATGATATCCCGACCTCAAGTCGATCTTGGAAAACCAAGATGCTCCCTGCAACTGATCAAATAAATCGTTGATCCTCGGTAATGGGTAACGGTTCTTGACCGTCAACTTGTTCAACTCCCGGTAATCAATGCACATCCGGTGTGAACCATCTTTCTTCTTGACGAACAGAATAGGTGCTCCCCACGGCGAGCTGCTCGGCCGAATGAATCCCTTCCCCAGCAACTCCTGAAGCTGCGAGGATAACTCTTGCATCTCTGGAGGTGCAAGACGATAAGGCACCTTAGCGATAGGCGCGGCTCCCGGAATCAAATCAATACCAAACTCCACTTGCCTCACAGGAGGTACTCCCGGCAGCTCCTCGGGAAAGACATCTGGAAACTCACGCACCACCGGTACCTCCTCAACTGAACTCGGTCTCTCGGAAGTCGCTCGCGTATCCATCACATACGCCACAAAACCCTTACAGCCCTGTTGTAGACACTGCCTCGCTCTGGCGGCCGAACAAAAGGCTGATCCCGAACGCGTACCCTCGCCGTACACCGAAAGAACTCCCCCACTAGGGTCTCGTATAGTCACCAGCTGACGCTCGCAGTCGATGACTGCGCTGAATCGGCTCAACCAGTCCATGCCCACAATGACACAGACATCACCCATCGCGATAGGAATCAGGTCAATCGGAAACTCAACCCCGAAAATCTCTAACACACATCCCCGGAAAACCCCCGTGGCACAAATCACTCTATCATCAGCTATGGAAACTCTCAGAGGCCGACTCAATGCCTCACGACTAACACTGATATGCTGACTAAAGGCCAGAGATACAAAAGACCGACTCGCACCCGAGTCAAATAACACTAAAGCAGGCACAGAATTCACAAGGTACCTACGCATAACCTAATATAAGCATAATATTTCAACATCAATATAAATACATGAAAGGAAACGTACCAGCCACCACATCGGGCGCAGCGCAGACTTCCTCCGCAGTCAGCTGGAAGGCTCTCCCTCGAGCTCTCGGTGCCTCGATCTTCATAGGCCGACTCTCTGTAGCTCTGATGGCGGTAGGAGCAGATCCCTGAGGTGCTCCGTGCAGCTGCGGACACTCAGCCTTCCGGTGTCCAGTCTGGTTGCAGTGAAAGCACACTGCAAACCCCTTGGGGCAGTCCTTGGCCATGTGCCCCTCCTTGCCATATTTGTAGCAAGACCCCGCTCGGCAAACTCCGTCATGCCCCTTGCCGCACTTTCCGCAAGTGCGGCCCTTCTGGCTCCCTGGTCTGGGATCAGCAGGCTTGGCCCGCTTGGCGGCCGGCTGCGACTGTGCCGGTCGCCGATCCCTCCCCTGAGACTCCGCTTCCTCCCTGGCTTGAGTCTCAAGCTCGATCTCCCTCTTCCGGGCATTTGCCTGAAGCTCGGCAAATGTCCGGTACGAGGAGTTTGCAGCGAACTCCCGAATATCCCGCCTAAGGATGCTCAAGTAGCGACTCATACGTGCCTGCTCAGTGGGCACGTGCTCAGGGCAGAACATCGCCCTCTCGTGGAACATCCTCGTGATTGTTGTAACAGACTCAGTACCCTGCTTGAGGGTCAGAAACTCCTGTGCTAAACGCTCCCTCTCCACCTGGGGAACGTACTCATCTCGAAACATGGTGGTGAACCTCTCCCAGGTCACCGCAGAAAGCTCAGCAGGCGTATAATGCGCCGTTGCAAACTTCCACCAGTCCTTCGCTCCCAAGCGAAGCTGGTTCAGCGCGAATCGGACCTTCAAATGCTCAGGAGACGAGCAAGGTGCATCCGAATCTCTCAAACCAAGGCTTTGATACCAACTTGTAACAACATAAATTTCAAACCAAAAATTTCATTTTTGTCAACCATTTTCACATAAAATGTTTTATAAACTATCCAATATTAGTTATCAAAACATATCATATCCCAAGATCACAAAAATCAAATCCTCTCTCTCTAGTGTGTATGAGTCACGCCGACGCCTTCCCACGGTCCTCGCTAGTACCTGAAACACATAACACAACAACTTTAAGCATATTGCTTAGTGAATTCCCCAATATACCCTTACACACATATGCCTTTCCAGGCCATACTCTACGCGACCTTCCAGTCCATGTGTCTCAGGGGACTTCCGTCCTAGTCCCAGTAGACCTTCCGGTCCTACTCGTATCGACCTTTCGGTCCATGACTCCCTGACCTTCTGGTCCACGTCATAATGCCTTCCGGCCCATATCATACGTAGCATATATATCACATTCATAACGCATACAGAACCTGCAACGCATATCATACAAAGCATGCAACTCATAACATACAAGACCTTTCGGTCACACATAGGTACCTTTCTAGGTACTATAGTGAGAAGACTCACCTCAGATATCTCGATAAGTCTCTGTCTTGGTAGAAATGTGATTTAGCCTCCGCCTAATCACATAAAGCTAATACTCCCATAAATACAATTGAACTCAACCCTAAAAGTCAACAAGGTCAATGGTCAACTTTGACCCGACTTGGCGAGTGCACTAGGGCGACTCGGCGAGTCTACACATGTCCACAGACTCACTCTTAGACCCTCTATTGGCACGTCGAGTACTCCCCTGACTCGACGAGTTCCACCGGGCAAGAATCACGGGGCCACCCCGACTCAACTCGCCGAGTCCCAAGAACAACTCGGCGAGTTCCAACTCAAACTCAGACCCCTGACTCTCCCTGACTCACCGAGTCATTCCCCTAACTCAACAAGTCCATTCACTGAGTGATTTACGGGAAACCTTCAAACTACTCGCCGCGTCTGTTCTTCGGACTCGGCGAGTTCATGCCATGCACAAACTCAAAACGAATTCTGAGGTTAGATCTGTTCCATACAATCATAGATCTAGCCTCCCCATGATAAACCCGTAAAGTTCGAACCTTGACACACATATAACATAGAAATGGTCCAAAATGGTGATTTAGCCCCAAAAATGACATTCTAAGCTCATGACTTCCAAAATGGCTCATAAAGCTCCAAGGGTTAAGGTCTCTGGACCTCTTTGAGTCCAGATCCAAAGCACAAACTCGAAAGGGGACTAAATACTTTACATACTCTTCTTCTAAAGGGTCTAAAAACCCTAACTCTAAGAATCAACACCCAAAACTGGAGAAGGTCCGAAGGAGTACCTTTATATGAAGCCCTTGATCTCTGAAGACACTAGATTTGCACTTCCTTCAGCCTTCTTTGCCATGGTCACCTTCTCCTTCAAATTTCACCAACAAAAGATCAAGAATAGCCTCTCTTCACCTTACAAAAAACCTAAGACTCTCTCTGGGGTGTGGTAGCCACAATGGACGGCCATAAGGGCCTTGATATAGGTCTCAAACCCTGGAAATTAGGGTTTCATTAAACAGCGTGGACTCGCCGAGTCCAGCTGTGAACTCGCATCCAAATCCGCGACCATACTCGGCGAGTCTAGACGCTAACTCACCGAGTTCCCCCACAAAACCCAAAAATAAAGGGACAAAATCTCATACCTGAAATCCAGGTGTTACAGATTTAAGTAAAGATTTGATGAGCATTGTTTCATATCTGAGTTCCACATTAAAAGTCTATGCAATTTAGCAAAGCTTTGATTTGCATTGTTTAATTCTTGAGTTCCACAATAGATGTAGACTTTGCAATTTAGCTAAGCTTTGATGAGCATTGTTAAATTCTTGAGTTCCACAATAGAAGTCTATGAAATTTAAGCAAAGCTTTGATGAGCATTGTTTCATTCTTTAATGTCACATTAGAAGTCTATGCAATTTAGCAAAGCTTTGATGTGCATTGTTTAATTCTTGAGTTCCACACTAGAAATAGTCTTCGCAATTTAGCAAAGCTTTGATGAGCATTGTTTAATTCATGACTTCCACAATTGATGTGGTGTTTTCAGTTTAGCAAAGCTTTTATGAGCATTGTTTAATTCTTGAGTTCTACAATAGAAGTCTATGCAATTTACAAAGGTTTTGATGAGCATTGTTTAATTCTTGAGTTCCACATTACAAGCAGTGTTCGCTATTTAGCAAAGCTTTGATGAGTATTGTTTATTTCTTGAGTTCCACAATAAAAGTCAATGCAATTTAAGCAAACCTTTGATGAGCATTCTTTCATTCTTGAGTTCCACAATAGAAGTCTATGCAATTTAAGAAAAGCTATTATGAGCATCGTTTAATTCTTAAGTTCCACAATAGAAGTCTATGCAATTTAAGCAAAGCTTTGATGAGTATTGTTTCATTCTTGGGCTCTATGTTAGAAGTCTATGCAATTTTGCAAAGCATTGATGAGCATTGTTTAATTCTTGAGTTCCATAATATATATAGTCTTTTCAATTTAGCAAAGCTTTGATGACCATAGTTTAATTCTTGAGTTCCAAAATCGTGTATGCAATTTATGCAAAGCCTTGATGAGCATTGTTTAATACTTGAGTTCCACATTAGAAGTCTATGCAATTTAGCAAAGCTTTGATGTGCATTGTTTAATTCTAGAGTTCCACAATAGAAGTAATCATCGCAATTTAGCAAAGGTTTGATGAGCATTGTTTAGTTCTTTAGTTCCACAATATAAGTCTAAGCAATTTAAGTAAAGCTTTGATGAGCATTGTTTCATTATTGAGTTCCACATTAGAAGTCTATGCAATTTTGCAAAGTTTTGATGAGCACTGTTTAATTCTTGAGTTCCACGATAAAAGTAATCCTCGCAATTTAGCAAACCTTTGATGAGCAATGATTAATTCTTAAGTTCCACAATAGAAGTCTATACAATTTAAGTGAAGCTTTGATGAGCATTGTTTCATTCTTGAGTTCCACATTAGATGTCTATGCAATTTAGCAAAGCTTTGATTTGCATTGTTTAATTCTTGAGTTCCACAATAGATGTAGACTTTGCAATTTAGATAAGCTTTAATGAGCATTGTTAAATTCTTGAGTTCCACAATAGAAGTCTATGCAATTTAAGCAAAGCTTTGATGAGCATTGTTTCATTCTTTAGTTCCACATTAGAAGTCTATGCAATTCAGCAAAGCTGTGATGTGCATTGTTTAATTCTTGAGTTCCACAGTAGAAGTAGTCTTTGTGTCACACCCCGAAACCGAAGGCGGAAACGTTCCGGGGCGGAGGACATCATGAATATCGCAACCAATGTACATAGTAAGCGTAGTAAACACAAAGCAATACATTACATAATGTTATTACATTTGTTTGAAATCAAAGTGTTACATGTGTCATACATATACATGTCATATGAACAAAAGTAAAGACGTGTCTTCTACGTACTCCGTCTTCGCCAAAAGGATCGCTAGTACCTGTCTAATGTGGACCTGAGAATACAAGCAGTTTGAAAATCAACATAAAGCTGGTGAGTTCATAAGACGTTTGTTTTCTGAAAATGTACAAGTTTCCTTTGGTTCTCCGAAAAAGTTTGTTATCCAAGAAAATCCCATATTTTCTTATAAGTGTAGTTTAGTTATCCATTAGTTACACGGTCTAGTTAAGAACAGTTCAGTTATCCCAGGAAAAACCCTTATTTTCCTAAAAGTAAAGTTTAGTTAATGTTTTGAATTTCCGTTAAATACAACTGTGTATAGTCTAATACGTAAGACTATATATTGAAATTCATGGGATTACTATCCCGTACTAGATATAAGATAACCTTAATACACAAAGACTATAGATTGAAAGTCATGGGATTACCGTCCCGTACTAGATATAATACTATGGAAATACCATCCCGTACTAGATATAAGATAGCTTGAGATACACGAAACTATAGATAGATATAGATTGAAAACCATGGGATTACCATCTCGTACTAGATATAGATTGAAAACCATGGGATTATCATCCCGTACTAGATATAGATTCAAAACCATGGGATTATCATCCCGTACTAGATACAAGAAACTATAGATAGAAGATAGATATAAAATCAAATCCGTGAATAAACTTATATTAATACGTATTGTGAGTCGGGTAACCGTGCTGATGCGACACCGAGACCTCCTTGACGTTCGTCAGACGTCGGACAATTTCTAGAATTTGTCACCCCAGGCGTGCCCGCCTAACTGTAGCTAGCAGTTTAGGTGTGGGATTGTCAGTCCCAAATAGATATATTCACAAATTCCATTCTCTCCCTCCAGGAGACTCTGGTTACACTTCCGGGGAGGATTTACTGATAACCCAAAGGGTTTAATAATGACGAATATCACAAGCTAATATTAAATTATTCACGGTGTTCTCCGACGTTATCAAACATACTAATCATTTTGGAACATAATACGGTAAAAAGAGTTTAATACAAAGAAACTATCTGGTATAATACTTTACAATAACCAGAGATAAACTGAATCAGACATAGTTTATCTATTAACATTACATGAAATCCGAATTCATAAAACGAGAACTGAAGATCCCAAATTATTCCCATAATAATTTTATTGATTTGATTGTTTCCTTTACTGAAATCCATGTAGTTGTATTCGATAAAACATCCCTTATGCTCCGTATAACACATAAGGGGTAAAGATATCAAAAGTTTGCCAGATATTTATAGAATTACATCAGTTTTTAAGTTTCGAAAACTTTTATAGTTTGCTTGTATCCCCCTCCCCTGAAAACATTGAAAAACATTGAAAAAGGCGTAGGGGTATGAACTCACCAATCGAAGAACGTGTCATCTAGGATGCTAAGTGTCAGATCGGGGCTTGATAACGCGTGAGGTTCTTATGTAATATGAAATGATACACAACTGTATCTAATTATACTTTGAATCACTAATTAGATAAGATTATACGCTCCAAGACGCGAAAATACTTTAAAATAAGTGTTTGGAGTGACCCCGATGACATCTAAGGACGTATAAGGCTTGGATATGGAGTTTATTTTTCAAGAGTAAACTCATAAGAGGGTTTACGGCCCTAATGACCCTCTCCCCATGAGTTTACGGTAGTAAACTCATGGTGGGGTGTTCTATGATGTTAAATGGCCTTATATCACTTGGGAAAATTAGCTAGGATCAAATCTAGGGCATAGGAATGGATTAAACTCAGATATGGACCATTTAATGGAGTTTACGATAGTAAACTAGGAGTTTACGGCCGTAAACTCCCCCACACTCAATCCCTTGATGTTTTGGTGGTTCTAGGTCATTACAATGCACATAGGAAGGTTCTAGGGTTGATTACATGGCTTAGGAAGTGTTTGGGACTTGAATTGACCTTGGAAAAGTAGTTTACGGTCTATGAAGATGTTCTTGAGAGTTTACTACCTTAAACAGATGAGTTTACAACCGTAAACTCATGTTTGTCCAAGATTCATGGGTTTTGGTGGTTGAAAGTCAAGCATACTAAGTTCTAGACCCATTTCTAAACCATACAAGGTGTTAAGGGCACTTTAACACCCATTGGATGAGTTTAAGGTCTAAGGAGATAAGTTTACGGTCCAAGAATGTTCTTGGGATGTAAACTCAAGCTTGTCCCATTTGTATATGATTTGGTGCATTTCTTGAAGGATTAAAAGGTTCTATACTCTCATGGAAGCCTGTTGGAGGTGTTTAGGGGCAAACTAACACCTTAAAATGAGTTTACTCCCCATGAATAGGTGTTTACGGTCCAAGCATGTGCTTGGGCCGTAAAATCATGCTTATGCCCCAAATGATGAGTTCAAAAGTCCATGCAATTAAGTCCCTTAGTCATATCTAAGCTCCAAATGAGGTTTGGAAGGGTTTTAAGGCTCAAAACCCCTTATTACATGTGTTCACGGCCTAAGGACGTTCCACGACCGTAAACACATGTTTATGGTCCTTTTCCTCATATATTTCATGAATTTGAAGGCCAAAGGTGTTATACTAGGAGCTAGGATAGTTACCTTGATGATTTGGAGCTTGATTTGGATGATTTTTGCTTGATTTCGAGTTTTAGAGAGAGAAAGTAGAGAGAGAGTGAAAAAGGCTTCAAATGAGGCTCTCTCAACTTTATATATGCTCAAAGTCTGGGACACGGTGGAATTCTACCAGATACTGACGCTATACGAGGCTTTTGGGCACACCCAATTAAGTTACCGTAATTGCAACTAAGATGAAGCTAATTATTTTCTAAAGGAAATTAGAAAATATTTTAAAGTTTTAAAATGTATCCCGACACTTCTGAAATTTAAAGAGAAGTTGCAATTAAATTAAATTAAAACAAAGTTAACGGAAAAATTGGAACGTAACGGCTTTATTAACGGAACCGGGTTACGATAACGGAACGAACTTCAGGTTGTCACACTTCGCAATTTAAAAAAGCATTGATGAGCATTGTTTAATTCTTGAGTTCCACAATTGATGTGGTGCTTTCAGTTTAGCAAAGCTTTTAAGAGCATTGTTTAATTCTTGAGTTCCACAATAGAAGTCTATGCAATTTACGAAGGTTTTGATGAGCACTGTTTAATTCTTGAGTTCCACATTACAAGTAGTCTTCGCTATTTAGCAAAGCATTGATGAGTATTGTTTATTTCTTGAGTTCCACAATAAAAGTCTATGAAATTTAAGCAAACCTTTGATGAGCATTCTTTCATTCTTGAGTTCCAAATTAAAAGTCTATGCAATTTTCCAAATCATTGATGAGTATAGTTGAATTCTAGAGTTCCATAATAGATGTAGTCTTCGCAATTTGGCAAAGCTATTATGAGCATCGTTTAATTCTTAAGTTCCACAATAGAAGTCTATGCAATTTAAGCAAAGCTTTGATGAGCATTGTTTCATTCTTGGGCTCTATGTTGGAAGTCTATCCAATTTTCCAAAGCATTGATGAGCATTGTCTAATTTTTGAGTTCCATAATATAAATAGTCTTTGCAATTTAGCAAAGCTTTGATAAGCATTGTTTAATTCTTGAGTTCCACAATCGTGTATGCAATTTAAGCAAAGCTTTTATAAGCATTGTTTTATACTTGAGTTCCACATTAGAAGTCTATTCAATTTAGCAAAGCTTTGATGAGCATTGTTTAATTCCAGAGTTCCACAATAGAAGTCATCTTCACAATTTAGCAAAGGTTTGATGAGCATTATTTATTTCTTGAGTTCAACAATAAAAGTCTAAGAAATTTAAGCAAGGCTTTGAAGAGCATTCTTTCATTCTTGAGTTCCACATTAGAAGTCTATTCAATTTGGCAAAGCTTGATGAGTAATGTTTAATTCAAGAGTTCCATAATAGATGCAGTCTTCGCAATTTAGCAAAGCTATTATGAACATTATTTAATTCTTCAGTTCCATAATAGAAGTCTATGCAATTTAAGCAAAGCTTTGATGAGCATTGTTTCATTCTTTAGTTCCACATTAGAAGTCTATGCAATTTAGCAAAGCTTTGATGTGCATTGTTTAATTCTTGAGTTCCACAGTAGAAGTAGTCTTCGCAATTTAGCAAAGCTTTGATGAGCATTGTTTAATTCATGACTTCCACAATTGATGTGGTGTTTTCAGTTTAGCAAAGCTTTTATGAGCATTGTTTAATTCTTTTTTTTTGAAAAGAGCCAAAGCTCAGCAAACTTTATTAAAAAGAATAAAAGAATACAAGGAACAAAAAATCAAACAAAATACAGATATAACCATCCTATCCATAACCAACTACCAAACCATTTCCTAATAATAAGTAATAACCACTCACAACCCCAAAACACCCTAAAATCCTTAAAGGTAGCCCAAAAACTTATTGAAAGAGGGAAAAAAGGTAACTTCACCCCCTTGCTCCCACCAAACCTCCAAAATATAAAGAAACCAAAGCAAGGGGTAAGGCCCTTAAAAAAACCCTCAGTCCATAAGCTAACCTTTAAGAAAAAACCCTCAAGTTCAAAACCCACAAACTACAAAAAACAAGGAAATCCCAATAAACTAAACCACAAATAAACATAACATCAAAAAGAAAACAGGAAAGCCCATCACGACAATTAGTCCCTAATCTCCTGTCGCAATCCTTGTCCTTTACATTAACCAAATTCCACTGCAACACCTTCACGATATTAATCCAGCATTTTCTCCTACCAATCAGCTCTTGTATCCACTCTCTGTTACTCCATCTAATATCCTTTATCCTCACAATATAACTCCTCAAATTGAACCTCCTGCTATGTGTAAACCCAACTTCAGCAATATTGACAATCAACAGCAGATAGGACATCCTGCATTCACAAAACAAGAAATAAAAGGAGCACCAAATCCACCATAGAATTAGAACCAGTTGCAGACTCGACATGGCATCAATCACATGTCTAGGATTTTCCATTTGAATAATCTCATAAAAGATCATATCCAAATACAAAATCCCAAAGGTACAAATCACATAAATCAAGAGCAAGCTCTTAATCCAGTGAAATAATCCGTCAATTCCTTGAAAATCGTCAATTCCTTTAATTCTGCCTTTCCGAAAATACCCCCAATACAAATCTCTCATAAAGGCAGCCAAACTAACCCTCAATCCCATATTAACCCAAATGTCTAACCTGAAAGAATCATCACCGAAAGCCCAGACATAGTCCTTCATTTTTTACAAAAATTACTTCCAAATATACCCCAGGTCTGTAACACTTTCTCATTGACCATAATATTCATTTTCCTCAACCCTATCAACTTCAATTTAATTTCATTCTCAATACAAAAAATCACTCCTTTATCCGAATTTCTCAGATTACAAAAAATTCTTAAATTTCTTTCTTTCCAAATATGATAAACACAACTAGCCAACACCCATTTTTTGATCAAATTCTCAACAGTTCTAGACTTTAATCCAGAATTTATTTTAAGAACTAAATCATTCCAATTTGAATAATAAACATCAATCCCAGACTTGGAACAACAATGATTCCAAATAGCATTTGAGAACTCACATTGAAAGAAAAGATGGTCATGCGAATCAGAAATGGTAAAACAGAAAGGACATAGCAATGAACCTGACTTCTCCCAAATTTTAACTCGATCTTGAGTCTTCAATCTATTCAGCACAGCAAGCCACAAGATAAAGGCATTCCTGGGAGTACAATTCCTATACCAAACACAGTTCACCCAGCTAACATTGTCTCCAAAGTTATTAATATCTCTCCAAACTTGCTTACAAGAAAATTTTTTACTCATGCCTTTCATATCCCTCCAAACAATCATATCCCTATTATTTCCAATATTGCAAAACATGGGCCCATCAATCAATCCAGGAAACTTATTCACCCAATCATCAGGCCAGGTGTAAGAATCATTTGTCATAACATCACTGACTAAAGATTCATCATTAAAGCCATTTCTAATCCAATCCCTCCTAGCAATAATTGTACTTAAAATACCAATTGGGTGCCACCAATCATGCCACAATGAAGTATTCCTTCCATCTCCAATACATGAAGCAACATGAGGTCTCATAATTTTCCTCAATTCCAAAAATCTCTTCCAAGTCCAATTCATACTTTTCTTTTGCCATATATCCCAAAAATTCCTTTTACCAATATAATTTTCTCTCATCCATTGAACCCACAGAGAGTTTTTGTTATTGATCAAATTCCAAACATGCTTGGATAACAAAGCATCATTCCAGAATCTCAAGTTCTTAATTCCAAGACCTCCATTTATCTTTGGTTTACAAACATCACTCCATTTGATCTTGGCTTTCCCTTTGACCGCTTCTCCTTTAGCCCACAGAAAACTTCTACAAATCGATTCAATCTCCTTAATAGTAGCAATAGGAATTTTAAAAATAGAAGCCCAATAAATATGAGTTGAAGCCAAAACAGAATTTATGAGCTGTAATCTTCCAGCAAAAGAAAGAATCTTATTTTTCCAATTATAAACTTTCAATTTGATCTTATCGACAAGAGCTTGACAATCCTTTTTGAATAGAGTATTCACA
Organism: Lactuca sativa; assembly: GCF_002870075.4. Lineage (NCBI taxonomy): Eukaryota > Viridiplantae > Streptophyta > Magnoliopsida > Asterales > Asteraceae > Lactuca > Lactuca sativa. Next base: position 132,975,473 of record NC_056631.2, read on the forward strand.
CACATTGGTATTCCAAGATATTTAAAAGGTATTTTACCAATATCAAAAGGTAAAATACCCAAAATAATCCTTCTCATATTTGGCTTCACACAACTAAAAAAAATCTGACTCTTCTCCATACTAGCTTTCAGCCCCGAAATAGTTTTAAAGTCATCAAGAGCAGACTTTAACACTCTCGCAGAATTCCCATTGCCATAAGCAAACACAAGTAAATCATCTGCAAAACATAAATGAGTAATTTTCTGATTTTCACATTTGCAATGATATTTAAAACTGTTGCTACCATCTATTTTCTTCAGCAATAATAAATTGAAAACCTCCATAACCAATGTGAACAGGTAAGGAGATAAAGGATCTCCTTGTCTCAGCCCCCTTTTTCCTTCAAAATATCCATGATCTTCTCCATTAAAATTCAGCATGAACCAAGGAGAAGAAGTACATGCCATGATCCAATTAACCATGATCGGATGAAATCCAAATTCCAACAGGATCCTCTTAAGAAATTTCCAATCCACAGTGTCATACGCCTTTTGTATATCAATCTTTAAGGTGCATTTTGGCTTTCCTTTCTTATTTTTATACCCCACCATCAATTCTTGAGCAAGCAGAATATTATCAAGAATTGATCTCCCTTGAATAAAGGCAGATTGATTCTTGCTAACAATATCACCTAAATTGCTCCTTATTCTGTTAACAATTATCTTACTGATACACTTATAAAAAGTGTTGCAACAAGCAATAGGCCTAAAATCAGTCACTTTTCTAGGACAATCCACTTTAGGGACCAGCACAATCCTAGTGGCATTAATACCCTTCAATAATTTCCCTGTCCAGAAGAATTCCCTCACTGCTTTGCATATATCATTTCCAACAATATTCCAAGCACTCTTAAAAAATTTAGAAGAAAACCCATCAGGTCCAGGGGCATGGTTATCAGCAATATCGAACATAGCCACTTTAACTTCTTCATCAGTAACAACCCTTATCATATTCATAGCCACATTTCTATCCAACTTATTATGAAAAGAAACTTCATCAAGAATAGCTAAATCTGTGTCCTCTTCACATCCCAAGAAATTCTTAAAATGATTAACAAATTTTTCCTTCATCATGTTCCCCCTAACCCATCTTCCATCCTCATCAAGCACCATCAAAATACGATTCCTATTATTCCTGCTTTTCAAACAATTGTGAAAATACTTCGTATTATTATCCCCCTCAACTAACCATTTGATCTTAGCTCTTTGGGAAAGCAGCTTTTCTTCATCATTACAAGCAACATTATATTCAAAAAGAATATTAGCATGCTCCTCCCTATATTTAGCAATATAAGGCTCTTGATCAATTTTCATTTGAATATTCCCCAACTCCTTCCTCAATTCTTTAATTTTCAATCCCGAACCTCTGAATTTGTTACACATCTGTCTACAACTTTTTTTCAACAATTTCAGCTTTTGAGTGATTTTGAACATAAAAAAACCTTCAATATTTGTAGACCAAATATCCTTAACCATAGGCAAAAATTCATCTTTATCCGAAATAAAATTGGCAAATCTGAAAGAAGATTTCCTTCTCAATTTACAGTTCGGCATTATTAAAACAGCTGGACAATGATCGGAGATTCTGTAAGGTTTGAAAACAGCATGCGCAAGAGGCTGATCAGACATGAACTTCAAATTAGCCATGACCCTATCCAATTTCTTCAGAATACCTTTATTACCAGCAGGAGATTTATTCCAAGTGAATTGAAACCCTGTACTATTCAAGTCTTCGACTTCAATGAAATTGATACACTCAGAAAATTCATCAACACCCTTCAGCATTTTAGAACACCCTTCTGAATAATCAGACTCTTTTAAAGCAACATTAAAATCACCCAATAAACACCAAGCTTCATTTTTCACAGTTATGCTAAATTTTTTCAAATCTTCCCATAATACCCTTCTTTCAATATATTTAGAAGCAGCATAGATGAATGAAAGAAACATACTATAACCAGAATCAATGAATTTAACACAACAATGGATCACTTGTTTTGATTGAGAAATGACCATAATTTCAAATAATTTTGGATCCCATCCAACAATTATTCTCGTACCAACTTCACAGGAACTGCTATTTTGAAATCCAATCCCAGTTCCCAAAGGTTCTGCAACACACATTCTTTAAATTTAAACAATTAACATGGGTTTCAACCACAGCACATATCCCCAGATTATTATCCTTAATAACATCAATAACCTCTTTTTGCTTAACAGCTTTATTCAGCCCTCTGATATTCCAAACACCAATCGACATCATTGGGAAATAATAGAATTTTTGGCATTTACCTCCTCAAATGCCTGAGAGCTCCCCATCTTACTGCTATTATTATCCGACTCCAACTTATCTTTATTCACTTTATTACTTTCATTTCCTTTCTTCTTCTCCTCTCCCTTGATTGAAGAAATCAATTTGTTATTCTTGTTTTCATTAGAACCCATTCCAGCATCACCACTATCAACAATTTGATTAGCAACTGCCTTCACAATCTTATCATCCTCTTCCATTTTATCCAAAACTTCCTCTTCAATCTCTCCCAAGATTTCAAAATTATTTTTATTACTTAATCCCTCCCCTGTTATATTCTCACTACCAAGACTAAAATTGCCCATCTCTGCCTTATTATCCTTTTTCACTACAGCCTCCTGCTTATTATTTTCCTTCAACCCCCGACTACCTATAACATCCTGCCCATTAACAAACTTCTCGTAATTTCTGTTCTTTTCTAAATTCCAGTGACTTACTCCTTTATTACTCCAATTCCAATTTTGCCCTTTACCATTTCCACCTCTGTTCCCATTATTGCCTTTAGAGAAAATACCCCTTCTCCAATTCCCATTCTTCCCATTATTCTTCATATTATTCAATTGATTATAACCCTCTTGAGACTTGCTAGTTCCTTCACCATCATTGTTACCTTTAACCTTTTTATATTTAACTTCTGTGAAACCATCCCCATTAACAACTTCCTTCCCTTTATTATTCTTTAAATTTCTCACTTCTCCATTATTATCCTCCTTCACAACATTCATAGCAGCAGCACAAACTTTATCAACATGCCCATAGACTTTACAATGATTACATCTAGAAGGAATCCAAGCATACTCAACATCAAAACTTTGAATCACAGCAGAATTAGAGACAAAATCCCAAGTAGCTATATCAATCTTTTTTCTCCATTCCTTCCCAGCTGCCATTTCAACAAGAATTCTAGCATAAGCATTCCTTCCTTTATGTTCCAAACACATTTCCTCAGTAAAGGAATCAAAAGCCAAAGGAATACCTATCTTACTAGCAATTCTACATAAGTTTTCACCACTCCAAACTTCCAAGGGCAAATCAAATATTTTAATCCAAACAGGAATTTTATCATGCTTGTTCTTAGTTAATGTCAAACCAGGCCTCCATCGTTGAAGAAATAAAGGCATATTATTAAACATTAACCAAGGACTACCCTCCAAAACAGATAACATCCCCTTTTCATCATTGAATTTAAAGAAGAAAAATCCTTTACTGTTCATGAAAACCTCTTCCAAACCCACATTCTTCCACAATCTTCTAACTTCTTTCTGAATTACAGGAAACGCCAACTTCTTGTCAATCATATAACCATAAAGAGTATTAGTAAAAGGAATACTTGCATTCTTCAGATTCTCTATTGGAATTATAACAGGACCATCCTCTTCCCCTTTCTCCCCTGGAATGTATCTAACATCAATCTTTCCCTTATGTCTATTACCCTTTAACACACCAGCATAAGAGTTCATCACATTCCCCTGCAATTCTCCTTTCTCCTTATTGCTAATCATAGCATTTCCCAAAATAGAAGGAAGTAAATTAATGCTATTAATAACAGTACCTGACTTCTCATTGCAGCTAGTATCTATATTACTCTTAGCATTAACCTCTTCTTCTATTTCAATTTCCTCATCCCCACTAGTATCATCCTCACTTGAATCATTATCCCCTTCCTCTTCAGTATTCTCATCATCATCAGTATTACCTTCTATCTCCTTGTCTTTCTTTTCCAAATTTGACATATCAACATCCATTTTCTGATTCTTCTCACTATCTAAATCTTTCCCCATAGTCTTCTCAACTCCCTTTCCCACCTGTCCTTCTTCCTTCAATTCACTCAGAAACTGAAATCCAACTCCTGGAATGAAATCTTCATTATTATTAGCCCTTTTCTCCCCATCAGTTATAATCTTCACAACTTCATTATCTTCCCTATTAGATTTATTCTGAATTTTATCATCCATCACCGATATGGTAGGGTTCACATTAACCATTTCACTAATAACATTCTTCAATTCAGAGATTGGACTCAAACCTTCATTACTCATCATCAACCCATCCCAATTCCTCATCAAATTAGCAGTATTACCAGTTGGGATAGAAACAACATGAGAACTTACCTTTTTAGAATCACCAGACAACCCTTTCTTCAATTCCTTCTCCTTTCCTTCAGACCCAGGAATAGAAATGTTAGAATCCGACTCCCAAACTGAGACAGATTCCGATTCTTCTCCCGTTTCCTCCTCTGAACCATCATCATTGAAGAATTCTTCCGTATCCATCTGAGCTAATTTATCCACCTTCTTCCTAGCTCTGTTCTTAATCCTAAAAGATTTCCCCTCCATTTTCCATCCAGCTTTGCTAATCCCAGATACAACAGCTCCAGTCACACTTGGTTTGCGACGAGCTTTATAGATCGTGGCAGATGATTGTTCAATTACCCCAGGAGGAACAAGATCATTCACCTCCATTTCAGTTTTTGTATAACGAACTACAGCACTTTTATCCGGAGGTTTAACCTTCACGTCCTTCAATCTATCCGATTTGGAAGATGCTCCCATTAAATCAACGGAATAATGAAAGATATTGCTTCACCAATTAAAAGAAAATCGTCGGAAAAGCAGCGCCGATGAATCTAAGCTAGATCGCACCACCGTCTGAAAAAATCAGGATAAGAGAGAGAAAGTAGAGAGAGAAAGCGAAAAAGCTAGCGCATTGTTTAATTCTTGAGTTCCACAATAGAAGTCTATGCAATTTACAAAGGTTTTGATGAGCATTTTTGAATTCTTGAGTTCCACATTATAAGTAGTCTTCTCTATTTAGCAAAGCTTTGATGAGTATTGTTTATTTCTTGAGTTCAACAATAAAAGTCTATGCAATTTAAGCAAACCTTTGATGAGAATTCTTTCATTCTTGAGTTCCACATTAGAATTCTATGCAATTTTGCAAATCTTTGATGAGTATTGTTTAATTCTAGAGTTCCAAAATAGATGTAGTCTTCGCAATTTAGCAACGCTATTATGAGCATCGTTTAATTGTTAAGTTCCACACAAGAAGTCTATGCAATTTAAGCAAAGCTTTGATGAGCATTATTTCATTCTTGGGCTCTATGTTAGAATTCTATGAAATTTTGCAAAGCATTGTTTAATTCTTGAGTTCCATAATATAAATAGTCTTTGCAATTTAGCAAAGCTTTTATGAGCAATGATTAATTCTTGAGTTGCACAATCGTGTATGCTATTTATGCAAAGCTTTGATGAGCATTGTTTAATACTTGAGTTCCACATTAGAAGTCTATGCAATTTACCAGAGCTTTGATGAGCATTGTTTAATGCTAGAGTTCCACAATAGAAGTAATCTTCGCAATTTAGCAAAGGTTTGATGAGCATTGTTTAATTCTTTAGTTCCATAATACAATTCTAAGAAATTTAAGCAAAGCTTTATCATATTGATTCATTATTGATTTTCACATTAGAAGTCTATCAATTTTTCAAAGTTTTGATGAGCATTGTTTAATTTTTGAGTTCCACAATAAAAGTAGTCTTTGCAATTTAGCAAAGCTTTGATGAGCAATGTTTAATTCTTAAGTTCCACAATAGAAGTCTATGCAATTTAAGCAAAGCTTTGATGAGCATTGTTTCATTCTTGAGTTCCACAATAGATGTCTATGCAATTTAGCAAAGCTTTGATTCACATTGTTTAACTCTTGAGTTCCACAATAGATGTAGACTTTGCAATTTAGCTAAGCGAAGATGAGCATTGTTAAATTCTTGAGTTCCACAATAGAAGTCTATGCAATTTAAGCAAAGCTTTGATGAGCATTGTTTCATTCTTTAGTTCCACATTAGAAGTCTATGCAATTTAGCAAAGCTTTGATGTGCATTGTTTAGTTCTTGAGTTCCACAGTAGAAGCAGTCTTCGCAATTTAGCAAAGCTTTAATGAGCATTGTTTAATTCTTGAGTTCCATAATTGTTGTGGTGTTTTCAGTTTAGCAAAGCTTTTATGAGCATTGTTTAATTCTTGAGTTCCACAATAGAAGTATATGCAATTTATAAAGGTTTTGATGAGCGTTGTTTAATTGTTGAGTTCCACATTACAAGTAGTCTTCGCTATTTAGCAAAGCTTTGATGATTATTGTTTATTTCTTGAGTTCTACAATAAAAGTCTATGCAATTTAAGAAAACCTTTGATGAGAAATCTTTCATTCTTGAGTTCCACATTATAAGTCTACGCAATTTTGCAAATCTTTGATGAGTAGTGTTGAATTCTAGAGTTCCATAATAGATGTAGTTTTCGCAATTTAGCAATGCTATTATGAGTATCGTTTAATTCTTAAGTTCCATAATAGAAGTCTATGCAATTTAAGCAAAGCTTTGATAAGCATTGTTTCATTCTTGGGCTCTATGTTGGAAGTCTTTGCAATTTAGCAAAGCATTGATGAGTTCCATAATATAAATAGTTTTTGTAATTTAGCAAAGCTTTAATGAGCGTTGTTTAATTCTTGAGTTCCACAATCGTGTATGCAATTTAAGCAAAGCTTTGATGAGCATTGTGTAATACTTGAGTTCCACATTAGAAGTCTACGCAATTTAGCAAAGCTTTGAAGAGCATTGTTTAATTCCAGAGTTCCACAATAGTAGTAATCTTCGCAATTTAGCAAAGGTTTGATGAGCATTGTTTAATTCTTTTTTTTTTTTTTGAAAGAGCCAAAGCTCAGCAAACTTTATTAAAAAGAATAAAAGAATACAAGGAACAAAACATCAAACAAAATACAAATATAACCACCCTATCCATAACCAACTACCAAACCATTTCCTAATAAGAAGAAATAACCACTCACAACCCCAAAACACCCTAAAATCCTTAAAGGTAGCCCAAAAACTTATTGAAAGAGGGAAAAAAGGTAACTTCACCCCCTTGCTCCAACCAAACCTCCAAAAGATAAAGAAACCAAAGCAAGGGGTAAGGCCCTTAAAAAAACCCTCAGTCCATAAGCTAACCTTTAAGAAAAAAACCCTCAAGTTCAAAACCCACAAACCACAAAAAACAAGGAAATCCCAATAAACTAAACCACAAATAAACATAACATCAAAGAGAAAACAGGAAAGCCCCTCACGACAATTAGTCCCAAAGCTCCTGTCGTAATTCTTGTCCTTTACATCCTTCAAAGTCCTCATCAGGGAATCCATAGTCTCTCCACAGCTATTGCCCACCACCAACCTTTGCTTCGCCTTTCTGCACCACAAACTCAAAAAGAAACACAAGAAAATAACACCAAAACACCAGTGAATCAAATTAAGTTTCATACTAGACATGGCATCAATCACATGTCTAGGATTCTCTATTTGGGTAATCTCAATTAAGATCATATCCAAACAGCAAATCCCATAGGTACAAGTCACATGATTTAAGAGTAAACTCTCCAACCAGTGACATATTCCGTCAATTCCTTTGTGCATATTTTTATTCCCAAAATACCCCCACCATATACCATTAATAACATCATCCTTATTTAACTGCCACCACTGCCAAACCCAAAACCATAACCAACCACACTCCAAACAGCAAAACCAGAAAATGATCTCCATTATTCAACATTCTCAATTCCCGAAATACCCCAGATCACATAAACCTTATTATTGATCATTTTAACTCTTTTCCTTAATCCCATCAGCTTCAAACGAATCTCATTCTCAATACTAGCTATAACCCCCTCAACTGATATTCTGCTAGAACCAAAAAGTCTAGCGTTTCTCTCTCTCCAAATATTAGACACACAGCTAGCAATCATACATTTAATGATCAAATTCTCCCCTGTCTTCAGTTTAAGCATTCTGCTCAACATTAAAATAAGATCATTCCATTCAACCGTTCTCAAATTTAGCCCCACTTTAATGCAGAAATATTTCCAAATTCTAGAGGAATACTCACAATTAAAGAATAAATGGCTATGCGAATCAGGCACATTATCACAAAAAGGACACAGCAAGTTACCAGCCAATTCCCATCCTCTAACCCTATCCTGAGTTTTTAATCTGTTCAGGACAGCCAAACCATAAAATAAAAGAGTTGCGAGGAATGCAATTATTATACCAAACAAGATCAAACCAAGGCATAATATCCCCAAAATTATTCAAATCATTCCACACCTGTTTGCATGAGAATTTTCTGCATATACCTCCCTTATCCCTCCATCCAACAACATCATTCAAATTAGAATCAATACAAAACATAGGAGCTTCAGTCAATCCAGGGAACTTATTAACCCATTCAACCGGCCATGAATAAGAATCAAACTCAAGAACATCACAAACTAAAGCAGAATCACTAAGACCATTACTAATCCACTCTCTCCTAGGGATAATAGTACAAAGGATACCTATTGGATGCCACCAATCATGCCATAAAGAAGTGTTCCGCCCATTACCCACACATGAAATAACATGAGGTCTAACAGTATTCCTTATCTCCAAAAATCTCTTCCATGTCCAGTTCATACTCTTTTTCTGCAGAATATCACAAAAATTCCTGCTGCCTATATAATTGATTCTCACCCACTGCACCCACAGGGAATTTTTGTTATTAACCACATTCCAAACATGTTTAGCAAGTAAAGCATCATTCCATTTCCTCAAATTCTTTATTCCCAGCCCACCATACTCCTTAGGTTTGCAAATTTCAAGCCACTTAACTTTAGCTTTACCTTTGACTATCTCACCATTAGCCCATAAAAAACTCCTGCACATCTTTTCAATCTCATTAATAGTAGCAATTGGAATTTTAAAAATAGAAGCCCAATAAACATGAATAGAAGTTAAGACCGAATTAATGAGTTGCAATCTGCCAGCAAAAGATAAGGTTTTACACTTCCAATTGAAAATTCTCAACTTAATCTTTTCAATCAACTTTTTACAATCTCTATCAAACAATTTAGTAACACACATAGGAACCCCCAAATATTTAAACGGAAATTTCCCAACTTCATAAGGAAGAATACCCAAAATAATCCTTCTCATATTAGGCTTAACACAACTGAAATAAATCTGACTTTTTTCCATACTAACCTTCAGCCCTGAAATCTTATTGAAATCATCAAGGGCATTCCTTATAATTCTGGCCGAGTTCCCATTACCATAAGAAAAAATTAACAAATCATCAGCAAAACATAAATGGGAAATTTTGAGGCTCAAACACTTACTATGGAACTTAAAATTCAAAGAATCTTCAATAAGCTTTCCCATAATAATATTGAAAACCTCCATAACTATAGTAAATAGGTAAGGAGATAAAGGATCTCCCTGCCTAAGCCCACGCTTTCCTTCAAAATACCCATGATCTTCACCATTAAAATTGAGCATGAACCACGGGGAAGAAACACAAGCCATAATCCATTTAACCATGACTGGATGAAACCCAAATCCCTGCAGAACTCTATTAAGAAAATCCCAATCCACCGTATCATAAGCCTTTTGTATATCAATCTTTATCGTACATTTAGGGGTACCTCTCTTTTTTTTGTACCCCACCATCAACTCCTGAGCAAGAAGAATATTGTCCAAAATAGATCTACCAGGAATAAAAGCTGATTGGTTATTACTTACAATATCTCCCAAACAATTTCTAATTCTATTCACTATAATCTTACTGATACACTTATAAAAAGTGTTACAGCAAGCTATAGGTCTAAAATCAGACACTTTCCTCGGAACCTCAACTTTAGGGACCAGAACAATTCTCGTGGCATTAATCCCATTCAACAATTTACCAGTCCAAAAAATTCTCTCACAGCCTTACAAACATCTGGACCAACAATACTCCAAGAACTTTTAAAAATTTTTGAAGAATACCCATCAGGCCCAGGGGCACGATTGTCATCTATGTCAAACATCGCCAATTTAATTTCTTCATCAGTAACCACTCTAATCATATCAACAGCCACCCTACTGTCCAATTTTTTAGGAAAAAACTCATCATTTAAGCCCGACAAATCAGTATCATCCTTACATCCCAAAAACTTATTAAAATGAGACACAAATTTCTCTATCATAGCCTTCCCACTCACCCAACGACCATCTTCATTCAGAACCATCTGAATACGATTATTGATACCCCTGCTTTTAACAATTTTGTGAAAGAATTTAGAGTTATTGTCCCCATCCAGTAACCATTTGATTTTAGCACGCTGAGCAAGAATCTTTTCTTCATCATTACAAGCAATATTAAAATCTAAGAAAATATTAGCATGCTCTTCCCTAATCTTGCAATCAAAAGGATTATTGTCAATATCTTGTTGTTTACATTCCAAATCCTTTCTTAATTTCTGAATTCTTTTTCCAGCTCCCCAATATTTATTACACATCTCCCTGCAATGTTTTTTGAGAATCTTCAACTTTTGTGTCACTTTAAACATAAAAAAACCATCAATATTCTTATCCCAAACCTCCTTAACCAAAGGGAGAAATTCCTCCTTCTCAGAGATAAAATTCGCAAATCTAAAAGAAGGTTTCCACTTCACTTTGTTACCAGGAAAATTTAAAATAGCAGGGCAATGATCCGAATTTTTGTATGGTTTAAAGACAGCATGAGCAAGAGGATGGTTCGACATAAATTTTTGATTAACCATAACTCTATCAAGCTTCTTCAACAGCCCCATATTACCCATAGGAGTTTTGTTCCATGTAAACTGAAACCCATAAGACTTCAAGTCCTCCACTTCAATAAAACTCAAACAATCAACAAAATCTTCAACTCCTTTAGGAGTTCTAGAACAGCTTTCAGAATATTCCGAAGGTTTTATAGCAACATTAAAATCACCTAATAAACCCCAAGCTTCCCTATTAACAACCAAACTATGTTTTTTCAAATTATCCCAAAGTAATCTTCTTTCAATATAATTCGAAGCAGCATATATAAAAGACAAATACATGCCAAGATCTGAATTACACAATTTAACATAACAATGAATAACCTGTTTGGATTGAGAAAGCAGTATCACATCAAAAAGTCTAGGATTCCACCCAACTATTATTCTAGTACCAGCTTCACAACTATTATTATTAGAGATCCAATCCCACTGCCCAAAAGTCTTAGCACAAACACTCTTGAGATTTAAGATTTTGACATGAGATTCAATCACAGCACAAATACCAAGGTTATTACACCTAATAACATCAATAACCTCCTTCTGCTTAACAGATTTATTCAATCCCCTAACATTCCAAGCACCAACAGACATCATTGGGAAATAATAGAATTTTTGGCATTTACCTCCTCAAATGCCTGAGAGTTCCCCATCTTACTGCTATTATTATCCAACTCCAACTTATCTTTATTCACTTTATTACTTTCATTTCCTTTCTTCTTCCCCTCTCCCTTGATTGAAGAAATCAATTTGTTATTCTTGCTTTCATTAGAACCCATTCCAGCATCACCACTATCAACATTTTGATTAGCAACTGTCTTCACAATCTTATCATCCTCTTCCATTTTATCCAAAACTTCCTCTTCAATCTCTCCCAAGATTTCAAAACTGTTTTTATTACTTAATCCCTCCCCTATTATATTCTCACTACCAATACTAAAATTGCACATCTCTGCCTTATTATCCTTTTTAACTACAACCTCCTGCTTATTATTCTCCTTCAACCCCCGACTACCTATAACATCCTGCCCATTAACAAACTTCTCGTAATTTCTATTCTTTTCTAAATTCCAGTGACTTACTCCTTTATTACTCCAATTCCAATTTTGCCCTTTACCATTTCCACCTCTGTTCCCATTATTGCCTTTAGAGAAAATACCCCTTCTCCAATTCCCATTCTTCCCATTATTCTTCATATTATTCAATTGATTATAACCCTCTTGAGAATTGCTAGTGCCTTCACCATCATTGTTACCCTTTACCTTTTTATATTTAACTTCTGTGAAACCATCCCCATTAACAACTTCCTTCCCTTTATTATTCTTTAAATTTCTCACTTCTCCATTATTATCCTCCTTCACAACATTCATAGCAGCAGCACAAACTTTATCAACATGCCCATAGACTTTACAATGATTACATCTAGAAGGAATCCAAGCATATTCAACATCAAAACTTTGAATCACAGCAGAATTAGAGACAAAATCCCAAGTAGCTATATCAATCTTCTTTCTCCATTCTTTCCCAGCTGCCATTTCAACAAGAATTCTAGCATAAGCATTCCTTCCTTTATGTTCCAAACACATATCCTCAGTAAAGGAATCAAAAGCCAAAGGAATACCTATCTTACTAGCAATTCTACATAAGTTTTCACCACTCCAAACTTCCAAGGGCAAATCAAATATTTTAATCCAAACAGGAATTTTATCATGCTTGTTCTTAGTTAATGTCAAACCAGGCCTCCATCGTTGAAGAAATAAAGGCATATTATTAAACATTAACCAAGGACTACCCTCCAAAACAGATAACATCCCCTTTTCATCACTGAATTTAAAGAAGAAAAATCCTTTGCTGTTCATGAATACCTCTTCCAAACCCACATTCTTCCACAATCTTCTAACTTCTTTCTGAATTACAGGAAACACCAACTTCTTGTCAATCATATAACCATAAAGAGTATTAGTAAAAGGAATACTTGCATTCTTTAGATTCTTTATTGGAGTTATAACAGGACCATCCTCTTCCCCTTTCTCCCCTGGAATGAATCTAACATCAATCTTACCCTTATGTCTATTACCCTTTAACACACCAGCATAAGAGTTCATCACATTCCCCTGCAATTCTCCTTCCTCCTTATTGCTAATCTTAGCATTTCCCAAAATAGAAGGAAGTAAATTAATGCTATTAATAATAGTACCTGACTTCTCATTGCAGCTAGTATCCATATTACTCTTAGCATTAACCTCTTCTTCTATTTCAATTTCCTCATCCCCACTAGTATCATCCTCACTTGAATCATTATCCCCTTCCTCGTCAGTATTCTCATCATCATCAGTATTACCTTCTATCTCCTTGTCTTTCTTTTCCAAATTTGACATATCAACATCCATTTTCTGATTCTTCTCACTATCTAAAACTTTCCCCATAGTCTTCTCAACTCCCTTTCCCACCTGTCCTTCTTCCTTCAATTCACTCAGAAACTGAAATCCAACTCCTGGAATGAAATCTTCATTATTATTAGCCCTTTTCTCCCCATCAGTTATAATCTTCACAACTTCATTATCTTCCCTATTAGAGTTATTCTGAATTTTATCATCCATCACCGATATGGTAGGGTTCACATTAACCATTTCACTATTAACATTCTTCAATTCAGAGATTGGACTCAAAACTTCATTACTCATCATCAACCCATCCCAATTCCTCATCAAATTAGCAGTATTACCAGTTGGGATAGAAACAACATGAGAACTTACCTTTTTAGAATCACCAGACAACCCTTTCTTCAATTCCTTCTCCTTTCCTTCAGATCCAGGAATAGAAATGTTAGAATCCGACTCCCAAACTGAGACAGATTCCGATTCTTCTCCCGTTTCCTCCTCTGAATCATCTTCATTGAAGAACTCTTCCGTATCCATCGGAGCTAATTTATCCACCTTCTTCCTAGCTCTGTTCTTAATCCTGAAAGATTTCCCCTCCATTTTCCATCCAACTTTGCTAATCCCAGATGCAACAGCTCCAGTCACACTTGGTTTGCGACGAGCTTTATAGATCGTGGCAGATGATTGTTCAATTACCCCAGGAGGAACAAGATCACTCACCTCCATTTCAGTTTTTGTATAACGAACTGCAGCACTTTTATCCGGAGGTTTAACCTTCACGTCCTTCAATCTATCCGATTTGGAAGATGCTCCCATTAAATCAACGGAATAATGAAAGATATTGCTTCACCGATTAAAAGAAATTCGTCGGAAAAGCAGCGCCGATGAATCTAAGCTAGATCGCACCACCGTCAGAAAGAATCAGGATAAGAGAGAGAAAGTAGAGAGAGAAAGCGAAAAAGCTAGCATTAGCATTGTTTCATTCTTGAGTTCCAAATTAGAAGACCTACTAAGTTATATAGCATTGTTTAACTCTTCAGTTCCACAATAGAAGTCTAAGCAATTTAAGCAATGCTTTGATGATCATTGTTTCATTCTTGAGTTCCACATTAGAAGTCTATTCAATTTTGCAAGGTATTGATGAGTATTGTTTAATTCTTGAGTTCCACAATAAAAGTAGTCTTCACAATTTTGCAAAGCTTTGATGAGAAATGTTTAATTCTTAAGTTCCATAATAGAAGTCTATGGAATTTAAGCAAAGATTTGATGAGCATTGTTTCATTCCTGAGTTCCACATTAGAAGTCTATGCAATTTAGCAAAGCTTTTGTGACAACTCTAAATTTTTTCTGTCACTGTATCCCATTTTCGTTAATAAAATTTATTTTTATTGAAATATTCCGTTAACTTTTGGATTAAGTAAATTAAATTGGGACTTTTATTTTGACTTCATAAGTGTCCGAAAACATTATAAACACGTTAAAACACCCTCAATATTCATTTGGAAAAGTTTTAGTTAAAATTAAGTCGGGTTACGGCAATTTAATCGGGTAAAATTGTAAACCCCCGTCTAACGTCGGTATTGGGTGGATTCCCACTTGGCCACAAACTCAAGCCTTATATAAAGGATGAGTGGATTTCATTTAAGCTTTTTTCCCACCTCCTCATAACTTTCTCTCTCTACTCTCTCTCTAAAACTCGAGTTTTGATCCAAATACGCCCCTTCAAGCTCCATAATTGTAAGTAATCTATCCTAGCTTGTTGTTTAACTTGTTAATCATGCAAATTTGTGTTTAAATCATCCAAAACACTCAAGAACTTGTGTTTACAGTTTGGGAACACCTCCCAAAACCTTAAACTCCCTTAAAAGGGTTTTGAAGCCCCAAAACCCTTCCAAATCCTACCTAGGGCTTAGCTATGACTTAAAGACTTGCATGTACGAACTTAGAACACCAAAATCATGTCATTTGGGTAGAAAACATGAGTTTACGGCCCAAGAACATTCTTGGACCGTAAACACACCTTCATAGACCATAAACACCTTTTAAGGTGTTAAATTGCCCCTTAAACACCTCCAAAAGCTTCCATGAGTGCCTAGAACCTTGTATTCCTTCATGTGATGCACCAAACCATGCACAAATGAGCAACACTTGAGTTTACGGTTCGGGAAGGTCTCCCAAAACCGTAAACACCTCCAAAGGGTGTTTAAGTGCCCTTAATACCTTGTATGGCTTAGATTTGGGTCTAGAACTTTGCATGCTTAATCTACAACCACCAAACACACGAATCATGGACAAAAAAGAGTTTACGGATGTAAACTAATGTGTTTACAACCATAAACTCCACAAGGGTCCTTCAAGAACCGTAAACCCCTTTTCCAAGGTCAATTCAAGTCCCGATCACTTCCTAAGCCTTTGATTCAACCTTAGAACCCTCCCTTGTGCATTGTAAGACCTTTAAACATCCAAGAACACACCACCCATGAGTTTACGGCCGTAAACTCATGGGGATATGGTCTTTGGGCCGTAAACACCCCTAAGGGTTTACACTCGAAGAGTAAACTCCTTATCTAGGCCCTACACACCCTTAGATGCAACCCGTACCACTTCCAACACTTGAGATGAAGTGCTTTCGTGTACCGGAGTGTATTTTCTTACTTAATTAGTAGTTCAAAGTCTAATTAGATACAATTATTCTGACAATCGTCAATTTCCGGTCAAGTCAAAGTCAACTAAAGTCAACAAGTCAAACCGATCGACTCAACTAACCCTTGTGTACTAGGGCTTACGTTATGTAATTACTAAACAACTCGCTATTCTAATGAGAGAACATAAATCGAAAGTTCGTACATCTAGATTTCCTTAACCTAAAACTGTGGTAAGTAACAAACCAAACCAATAAAACAATGTTGCATACTCATTGGGAGTGTGTAAGATCCTTAAACATGGCTTAACGGTGCTTACGGACCTTGCGTTGCAGAGCCAAACACTCACAAATGTCACACACAAAACCTCTCTCAGTCGTTTTCACTCTATCTCTCTTTATCTAGGAACCTCTCCCAAATCTCTCCAAGAATGTGAAATCTCTCCCAAATCTCTCTTTGTATGAGAAATCTCTCCAAGAAGGTGAAACCTCTCACAACCTGGGAATCCCTCGTGCCCGATTCTCCGAGCTCTAATCCTCCTATAACATCATATGTCCCTAGTTAACACTTTATATCTCTAATGTTGACTATCCCTAAGAAGTCAACACAGGTCCACTCTGGTCAACGGTCAACAGTCAACTTTGACCGGACTCGGCGAGCGCTAGGGCGACTCGGCGAGTCTAGACGTTCTCACCAATTCTCTAAGATCCCCTTTCTACACGTCGAGTATCCCCCCTGACTCGACGAGTTCCTCCTGGAAGAATCGCGGGGACACCCCGACTCAACTCGCCGAGTCTGAAGAACAACTCGACGAGTCCCAATTCGACTCAGACCACCTATTAACCCTCTCTAACTCACCCTGACTCACCGATCCAACCCATAACCCGGACAGGACCACTCTAAGGCAATCTTCAAGCTACTCGCTGAGTCCATGCCATGCAACCGCTCAAACTGCTTTCTAAGGTCAGATCTGCTCCGGCAATTCATAGGTCTGCCCTTCCTAGACTGGTTCATCACGTAAAGTCCTCATTTCGGTGCTCATAATACACCCCATGACTCATAATTTACGTTTTGACCTAAGGCATAAGGATTCCAATCCAAAACCTCCATTGATTCCCGAAAAGCTCAGGCATAGGACATTCTGGACTTCCAAGGGTCCCAATATAGGGTTCCAATCGCTTAGGGAACTAAGGAAACACTCAATCTAGCCACAAAAGGGTTCAATAAACCCTAAATCCATATGCACATCAACATAGAAGGGAACAACTCGAAAATATTACCTGAATAACGTTGCTCTGTGTCCCCAACCCTCAGAATATGGCTTCTCCTGTTGTTCCCTTAACCAAGCCTCCTCCTCCTTTCACAGTAACACTTCCAAGATCAATAATGGTCTTCTACCTTGCTCCAGATGCTCACAATCGAATTAGGGTTTCTCTCAAAGGACTAGGGTGAACAATGACGGCCATAAGGCCCCTTATATATGTCCCAAACCTGGACGGTTAGGGTTTCGCTAAACAGCGCGGACTCGCCGAGTCCATATCCGGACTCGTCGAGTCCAGTCGCGAACCCGCGACCAGATCCGTGATCCTACTCGGCGAGTCTGAGCTCCAACTCGCCGAGTCCCCTCTTAAAACACCCAAAATCATAAATATAACGATACCTGGAATTCCGGGCTGTTACAACTCTCCCCCACTAGGACTAGACTTCGCCCTCGAAGTCTCACTCTGAAAATAGCTCCGGATGCTGCTCCCGCATCTCACGCTCCGGCTCCCAGGTCATTTCCGATCCTTTCTGGTGCTGCCACTGAACTAACACCAGAGGTATCTCCTTATTCCTCAGAACCTTGATCTTCCGATCTCTGATGGCCACTGGTCTCTTGACATAATTCAGGCTCGCATCCACCTGAATGTCCTCTAATGGAACCACTGCCGACTCATCGGCTATACAGTTTCTCAATTGCAACACATGAAAAGTGTCGTGGATCTGTCTCAATTCCGTTGGCAACTCCAAACGGTAGGCCACCCGGCCTACCCTCGCAATCACACGAAAAGGCCCAATATACCGGGGCCCCAACTTGCCCCTCTTCCTGAAGCGAATCACTCCTTTCCAAGGAGAGACCTTCAAGAGTACGAAGTCGCCGACCTGAAACTCAAGCTCGGACCGGCGTCTGTCTGCATAACTTTTCTGTCGGCTCTGGGCAGTCAATAACCTCTGTCTAACCTGCTGAATCTGCTCTGTCGTCTGAAGCACGATCTCTGTACTGCCCATCACTCTCTGTCCCACCTCTCCCCAACAAATGGGGGTCCGACACCTCCTACCATACAACAGCTCAAAGGGCGGTATACCGATGCTCGAATGATGGCTGTTGTTGTAGGAAAACTCCGCCAAGGGCAAATACGCATCCCAGCTACCCCCAAAATCCAACACACACGCCCGAAGCATGTCCTCGAGCATCTGAATCGTCCGCTCACTCTGACCGTCTGTCTGGGGATGATATGCGGTACTAAAATGCAATCTAGTACCCAACTCCTCATGAAATTTCTTCCAGAACCTAGAAGTGAAATGCACATCACGATCTGAAACAATCGAGATCGGCACCCCATGCCGAGATACTACTTCTCTCACATACACCTCCGCCAATTTCTCTGCTGAAAAACTCTCACTAATGGCAAGGAAGTGAGCGCTCTTCGTCAATCTGTCTACAATCACCCAAATTGCATCAACTCCTCTGGCAGTCCTCGGCAATTTGGTGATGAAATCCATAGTGATATGTTCCCACTTCCACTCGGGAACCTCCAATGGCTGCAACTTGCCATGCGGTCTCTGGTGCTCGGCCTTAACCCTACGGCAGGTCAAGCAGCTCCAGTTCAAGTAGCTCCAGTTCTTAGCTTTAAAATGACTACTTACACATCTCCATACGATTTTTCTACAATATATGGTGATTTTTACAAAACTGCCTATCATTTCAAACACCAATCCGGACCAGTCTGTGATTATGGACTTTTTCACCCAAGTTGGAGGTCATTAAAAATCATGATAAAAATTATGAGTAAACTAGACAAATTTTGGGAACTCTCAGAATTTACGGATTTAGTTTTCGACTTCGTATGATTTTTCTACGACTTTTCTAAAACAGCGCAGAAAGGTTAAAAATCAGTTAACAGCTTATAACTTTCATAACACTTTGTATTATGTTGAGCAAAGTGTATAACAATAAGATCTAAATATTGAATGTGTTTCCTTGTTAGTTTATCATCATAAACTGAAACTTAGTCATTCATGATAAGATTATTCATTCATTTAGAACACGTATATTAAGCTATAATAAGCATAGATTATGGATTCATAACACTAATGCATTTTCATAAAAGAGTTCTTATACATTACAAACGTTTTGGATAAACTATAATAGGTATGGTTTATGTTTCCATTAACACAACAAACACATTCGGAAGGTTTTATTCCCACAGAAAAAGGTTTTACACTCACGCACACCACAAGTAAACTGGTTAACCTAAATTGTGAGACATTCTCTTTCCGTACGTCCGAGTGCGGGATTTAAATTCTTGGTAGCTATAATCAGAGTCTCTTGTAGGGAGAACGTGATAGTTGTGTATAGATCTATATTGGGTTTGACACCCCACACCCGAGCTGCATGCAACAGCTAGACCGGCAGGTCTGTGGTGACAAGTGTCATTTCAGTTTCGCGACGCCTGAGAAACGTCGTGGTAGGTTCATTCAGTCATAGTATGGTTATAGTGGCTCACTTAGGGAGTTAACAACATATAAATTTTACGGGGATTTTCATAAATCAAAAGGGGTTTTATGTCGATTTAAAATCACTTTTTACATCAATAATTGCAGATATTATTGTATACTTTCAGTCATGGTATTTAAGACTACACACCATTCATTACGGGATTTTTCTCAAATCAGAAAGGGTTTTACGCCAATTTAAAACCACTTTTATATCGTTAAGTATGACAAATACTTCTTCATTCTCGGTCCCGGTATTTAGGACCACATAAATTTTATAAGGAAAATATTGGATTTTTCTTGGTAACACACCGCACATTACAAAGAAAGGTTTTCAAACTCTTACTATCAAAAGCTTATGAACTCACCAACCTTTGTGTTGACTGTGACATCCCCTAATTTCTCGGCCAGAAAAGACCAATTTAATTTATGCTTTTTTAAAAATCAAATAAGAGAAATCTTTATAAAAGATGTTGCGGAGTTGGTCCCCAAAACAAAATATGATAAAAGTTTGTCAAAACCTTTCTTTAAGAAATATATCATTTCTTTTTATATCAAAACCTCGGGATGTCATGTTCCAATACAGATCAAAAGCATAAACAAGACATTATAAGCCTTACGACAATTATTTGTAACTACTGGCCTATAATCCAAAATTCACTCATCATCATCATCCGACTATGCTTGGGGTCCTCTACCTGTAATATAAACAGCTGAGTGGGTCAGGCTTTGAAGCCTGGTGAGCATATAGGGTTTTCAACCCACAATACATAAATTTATTATGTTTAAACATCAATCAATCAACCTAACTACCCCAAACCCCATTATTTTATTTATTTCTTAAGGGTTTACCCTAAGAATCAACTATCACTCCTTCCTAAGGATTCATCCTAAGGAATAGACACAAAGTCACCTCGTGACCGGGGTTTATACAACGGGCACTAATTCCATAGCTGCCAAAGTTTATTCAACATGTGCTAAGTCCATAGCTCTCATTTATCGACAGTATTATTTACAGGTGTTCTCTCCTGCAGTACATGTCAATGGGTTTTAGAGTACAACAAATGAACATATAGTTCATTACACCTACAGGTTGCGGGCCTGCTAGTGTTCCATAGACTGTCTAAAATAGTCCATGGTTGTCATCCACACTCTGCTGAATGACGCGGGCCAACAATTTGGGCAAGTGATTCTCTCAAATTTTCACCACTCACCCTCAACTCATGATCAATATTATTGATCATCTCCTTTATCCAACTCACCTTTCATCATACCCACTATTTCATCTACCCATGTTCTACCCAACATATTTTCTAGATAAAAAGCATATACAGTTTAAAACTTGTATAAAACATCAATTCAACAGTCACCTCAATCAAACAATTAATATATTTACACATAACACGTATTTCAAGGTAAATACTTCATATCTATGTGTAAATTGAAAGTAACTACACACTCACGTATTTTGGTGAAAATCGGGCGCAATTCGTTTCCTAAAACGATCGTTTCTAATAAAACCGGGAGTTTTATTGAGAAACCGGGCTCTGCAAAAGGTCGGGCTTCGAAACCGAAAAGATAAATTTTCCGGGCTTCTCGGGCACTTCGTGGTGTATTCCGGGCTTTACAATCGATACCGGGGCTTTGCAGGATGTTAAAATGAAAGAAATATGGAGAAAGGGGCTAAAAGTGGCAATTTCGTAAAAATATCCGAGAAGGCTCGCAACCTTCTATTTATAGGGGGAAGCTTCTGATCGGACGGCTGAGAAGCTTCTGATCCAACGGCTGAGAAGGCTCGCATGGCTCGCAACTGCGAGGGCTCGCTGGCGGCTTCGAAGTGGACCGCGGCTTACTGGCGCACCTGCGAGGCTCAGAGCTAGGCTATGTGAGGCTCGGACACACGGGGCAGCTGGGCGAAGCTTCGGCTGGGGAGCTGGCTGCTTCGGATTAGGCCTCCTCCTCGGTCGAATCAGAAGAGGGCACGTGGCTTCGCATTACTCAGCAGCCTCGGTGACTCAGCAGCCTGATGACTCAGCAGCCAGGTGACTCAGCAGGACACGTGTCACATTCTAAGCGAGGGTGACGTGGCAATTGTGACTATGCGAAATTTCTCGGTTTTCGTGCCAAAACTTCTAAAATTCATAACTTTCGCATACGAGCTCCATTTTTGACGTTCTTTATATGCACGCGTAGCTAAAATTACGATCTACAACTTCTGTTTAGACTTCGTCGGCTAATTTTGACTTTAAATTTTATATTATTGTTTTTAATAGACCGGGACAGGAAATCCGTTAAAAATTCATAACTTCTTCATCCGACGTCCGTTTTCGTCAGACTTTTTACCGTTGTGCTCCTAATGACGAGACCTTCAATTCTCGTCTAGGTTGTGTCGGCTAAAAATCGCTCGATCTAAAATTCGAGTTTTTAGCTGTCTACTGCTACGCTGAAACTTCGAAAAATCATAACTTCCTCATACGAAGTCAGATTTGGGCGTTCTTTTTATCAAACTTCTCGGTTTAACGAATACTGCAACTTCTGTTTAGATTACTAAGGCTAAAAAGTAGTTTATCAAAAACTCACTTTTTACGACATTCAGCACCGTGCTGGTTTTGTCGCGAAACTTCAACAGGTCATAATTCTTCGTTATAACTCGGATTTTGGTATTCTTTATATCCCCGAAATCCTTGTTTCGACCACTACAACTTTATGTAAAAATATAGGGATTATCTCACACTTTAATTTGACGCTTATTTTTATTTTTAATTAATTAAACCCTAATAATTAAGCATAAAACACATAATTCACATAAAATTCACATAATTCCTTCTCATTTCTTCTAAATGAGTTACAAAGGTTAACCTAGACCATTATGTCAATATTAATTCCTAGCCTAGAAACACGAGCGTTACATTGACACTTTTTCAAAACTACTTGTATTCTCAGGAATTCAGTGAAACAGGAAATCAACAGCGTTTTGAGGATGGGACGATCAATCGTCAAATAGTTCATTTTGTATCATAATATAATTGATTTGAATCATGTAAACATATACTTTGGTGTAACTTTTTCAATTATATTTATGATGGTTGTATTTACTTTGAACACTATTATACTTGTTGTTGTGAACACTATACATGAAGTCCTCTACCCCCAGACGTTTCCACCATCTTTGGTTTGGGGGTGTGACAAATTGGTATCAGAGCATTGTTTATAGTGAACTAAGTATATCGAACCACATAAGATATACAAACTATAAATGCATTGGGACTAAAGTCTCTAATTTAAAGTTTTCAAAACAATTATACTTTCAGAAATAAATAATTTCATATTAACGGTATACATGCATGCATACATACTAAGGTCAGCATCATTCTAGAACAAAACAAAAGTAATGATTGTTGAATATCACGGGTAAGCTTGGGGATGTATGGTCAGTCTTGGGAGTGGCATAGCCTGATCAACTATGCTGGTCCGAGGAGTGACTAGCACATGCCCAAGAATGGTTGTGATATTGCAACAAGTCTAAAAACTTACCAACACTACCGCAATGAGAACATTAGAACCAAACATAAAATTTAAAATACTATAGGAGTATTTTGTAATATCATAACTTATATGAAAACTAAATAGATCTTTAATAATAGGTCTATAGTCACTAAGTGGATACTCTAAGATTATATATAACTTAGAAATCATAGACTTAGAATTTTTGGTCATTGCCTTACTTCCTTTTCCTTGTTTGGATGTGGACCTAGGGTAGGATCACTTATTCGAAGGTCTATCATATCTTGTTATAAGTAATTAATTATAGAGTTAGACACCTAGTAATTATCTCTTCCACTCTTATTCTCGCATGTACAACATAGCAAGATCCTACTTACCGGATGACCCCTACTTTCCCAATCAGAGAAATGGTGGATGGTTATGAGGGGAATCAGAAGTGGAATCGAAGGTAATCAACCCTCCATGCATAGCAAGGGTTCCCGCGAACCGTTTCGACTACATCGAACCTGTGCCCTGTTGGGCAACCGTGATCGAGGGTTGAAGTCGACAGTAATGACAGCAACCACCATGTGGAGACCAACGAGGGTGCTATGACCTCAACCACGGGGGACCGACTGACAGAGCCCTCCCGGCGAAGACCTGGCAGATCGTGAACATCGGGGATTAAAACAGGTAGACTACAACCCGAGTTAGGAAACTGCGCGCTACTACAGACCCTATTGTCTCACGTACTCAAGACTCGGAAAGAGACTACTTTTTCGGAGACCAACTCTCTGTTTAGGACCTTATCGCCACTCGGGCAGAGGCAAGAGAGTAACGGAATAGACACACGGCATTCAAAGAGAGGAGGATTGCAGCCAAGCATCTATTGACAGAGCTGCAAGGTGCATCGACTTTGCCTCAGGCATCGCAAGGGACAGATCGTCGTAAGTAGAGTTCATCCCGCTCACAAGACCTTGTAAATTAGGTTCGTGAGCATGCGTTGGTGCTACTCTATTCTAGGCGTAAGCACGACACTGTGATTTAAGCAGTCATACTAAACGAGAGAATCTAGTTGCTATCAAAACTTTTCCATGCACGGATGTGAGGTAAACCTACTACATCTAGGTGAAAATTTTTCGCTGAAACCAGAATTACTAGAATCATATTAACAAGATGGACTTAGGACATACCTAACAGACTTGAAGGTCTATTTAGCCTTAATTATATAACTAAGCATACATCAATTGATCATAATAAGGACCTAGCTTGGGTCAAGTTACAAGGCTTCACTTGGATACTGAACTACTAAAAATTCATGGGTTTACCATATAAAGACTCTCGTTATGAACTGTTTTCAGAATGCCCTTAACAACCGAAATACGTTATAAATTGAACTAAGATCGATAAACTTAGTTAGAAAACTCACGACGTATAGCCATTCGAAAGACTCGTTACCGTCTCTCCCCTTAACCCTTATGATTGAGGGGATGCTTTCTTCGTAGACCTATAAGGTGCGATCTTTCCAGCACTAATACACCAGATCCTATCAAAACTCCTCAGCTAAGTGTGTTTGGACAAAACATGATCCTAAGATGAGTAAAGCTTAACGCTCGCACGAAACCTACTTATACCCACTACCATAAATCCGACTCAGGAACATCAGCAGAAACACTAGGAATAGTACAGTAAAGTGCAAAAAAATTTATGCGTAAATATAAATCGTAAGGATGCACTTGAGATAATTATTTCCACTAACGAAGTCATTTTCATTGTGAAACCGAGCTATGTCTTCACCAAGAGGCAACCAACCAACTGGCAAGGCGCCAACCCTGCAGATAGACTCTGCTACTTTTCAGGCTGCAGTCACGGCGGTCGTGACAGGCGTCAAGGCGCAATTCAATGCTAACAACGCCAGTAGAGATGGAAGCGGTACTGACAATACAAATGGTTGTAACAATCAGGAACATCAACGGGTGTCGACCAACGATGGCGCCTCAGGCCACAAACCTACGAACAAGAAGCGAAAGTTCTGAGACGAAAAGAAGTGTAACCTACAACAAAAATTCGCTGGAAGAAAGCAATCTGTAGCTGCACCCTCCATTACAACAACAGTCACGACGAATGCCGTGACACTAGCCACAAGTTCTGTCACCCAAGTGTCGGCCAGACCATATAAAGGATCACTCCTAAAGTGTAACAAGTGTAACTACAATCACACAGGAGCTTGCCGAATTTTACACTGTAGCAACTGCAACAAGAAAGGACATACCGTCCGTTTCTGTAGGGCCCCGACCCAGCATCTCCCTTCAATCACCAGCACCAAGGTAGACCCAGTATGCTACTTATGCGGTGAAACGGGACACTTCAAGAGAGAGTGTCCAACCGAGAAGAATGACGGAGGAGCAAGAGGAGTGTGATGGACATACCAGCAGGAGCAACAGGGAACCATATTAGGACTTTTGTGATGTTTCCAACGACAAAACGTTTAAGTACCATATGTTTGTAATGAATTTGGTATGCTTGCTAAAGTCACCGTCTTTCCAAAAAAAAAGTAGTTAAAATACTCTCTCATTCAAATCAAACCAAAGACATTCATATATGACCTTAGAATCATTACTTGTAAGATGTGATGACCTTGTACATACATCGGGGTTAATTATAATTAAAATACTAAAGTCTTGAAACAAATAATTCCATCCTGACTCCTATTCCATGTCTAGTAGTAGAAATTGAGTGGGGCCACCCACTCGATGATTTCACCAAGGTCAAATTACATACGACGTTTATAAACCGCTCGATCGTAGGGAGACCTATCAGGGATCATGATATCAAGTATCATTACTGGCTATCGAAACACACCTACTACCAGTGCTAGACACTATGGTATGAATCATCTACAGTAATAATAATATCGAACAAAACGGAACACACTGAAAAGAAACACAAGATACCCTATCACTCTAATGAGCACTTCATACGAATACAACTTAACACATGTTTTACCTAAAGAGATACAGTTGTCACCATTCAATTTTGATTGGTATAGTCCTCATCTTCCCGGTTTAACGACTACGAAAGGACCCTTCACTTAACCCACCGAATGTTGAAACCTTCATCTCTCATAAACATCCAGCACGGACCTCCAGGTCATCTCTCGCTGTGAAACTCCAAAACACGCACCAGAGGAGTGTTATACTTCCCGAAACCTTATCACAAGTATTTACAGGAGACCCTTCGGAAATGTCGCGCATACAGCAGACAAGGTTCAAGCACAGAAGCTTGGGACGGATACGGTTAGTCTACCACTACGACGTATATACGCGAGGATAATGTATAATTAAGATTCTACAGACATTGGATGTGTGCTTCTGCCCTATTTCCTGTTCCATGTCTGATTGTGGACTTGGGGCAGAGTCACCCATCCAATTGTCTTGCTAACCTTAAGTACATACGACTTATATGTGCAAGTTAATGATAGATGGACCAGGTACGAGTCCCGCCATGAACTTCGGGCCAAGGTTGCCGAGGAGGACGAGTGAACGTCCTACCATCCGAATAAGTCTAGTTGCGTAAACCAAACCCACATGCTTCCTACCGAACTGCAAGAACTGTCAGGTCAAACCTGTCGGACTACTCGACAATGGAATTGAAGAACCAAGCTTCTCACCATGGAAAGCTCCAGCCTCGTTCTTCAAATAGAAAGGCAACTGCTCGTAGGTCCATCGACATCAGAGGCCCGACAATATCTCCAATAGAAATCATTACTATCTGTCTCGCATAGACGAATAGGCCGACCAACCGCAAGGAACGAGGTACCCTTCAGGAATTGGACCTAAGATCCAAATATCACCAGTCGCGAGTATTGGAGAAGGATGTCCGAGGATAATCCTCCAAATTCGATGCGGATGCTACAAGTCCGTAGTGATACCCCTCGGATAGGACCAAGCCGCTCGCAGTCTTCATGAACTTAATGAATAGAGTACGCCATTCTTACTGGGATCAGTTCGTCATTATCCTTGAAAGTGACTTGCTTATCTACCCTAATAGTAAGAAGAAAACCAAAAAGAGCAGCTACAACAAACCGTGGGAACAATACGATCAGAGAAGCCTTACCTGAAGTTCTCTAGATACGAGTTTTGGAATTGAAGAGTCAAATTCCTAAGACACACTATTATTGATGTGGAAATTCGTGAGGACCCTTTCAATTAATCAAAACCGTTGAGAAATTGTCAGCACCAAAGGCGTCGACGGGAACACGCCTAAATTCTAGGTCTCGCTGACCTACCGCCTTAGTTCCTTTAGAACTTCTTGCAAATTACGGAACCCTCTTACGACTTTGACCCTGAAAGGAGCAATCCTTGACTGGGAAGAGAAGCAAGAGGGAGAAACCTTTAGAACTCCAGAGTGAGAGACCAAATTCCTCTGGAAGCCTCACTCTGGGAAGGCTTAGTACGCTTCGGAAAGCATGGAAAGCTAAAACCCAGGATAGTTAGGCCCTTCGAGATTCTTGTCAGAATCAGCCCTGTAACTTGCTACTTCAATCTACTCCCGCGAGCTTGATAAAGTACATTCTACCGGACACGTCTCGAACTTGCAGAAGTGTCTATCCGATGAGACTCTTGTAATCCCCCTCGACGAGATCGAGTTCCACAAGAGCATCACCTTCGTGGAAGAACCGTAGTGACCATTGACCGAGAGGTCAAGCGGACGAAGCAAGGCAGCTTCCCATTAGTGAAGGTTCACTGGAATACTAACCAAGGACCTGGATTCACTTGGGAGCTCGAGAATCAGTCGATTAGGAAGTATCCCCACTTCTTGGCTTGATTATTCATGCCTACTCCTTGCCTAAATTCAAATTTCAGGACGAAATTCCCTCTAACGGGGGGATGATGTGACAATCGTCAATTTCTGGTCAAGTCAAAGTCAACTAAAGTCAACAAGTCAAACTGATCGACTCAACTAACCCTTGTGTACTAGGGCTTACGTTATGTAATTACTAAACACTCGCTATTCTAATGAGAGATCATAAATCGAAAGTTTGTACATCTAGATTTCCTTAACCTAAAACTATTGTAAGGAACAAACCAAATCGATAAAACAATGTTGCATACTCATTGGCAGTGTGTAAGATCCTTAAACATGGCTTAACGGTGCTTACGGACCTTGCGTTGCAGAGCCAAACACTCACAAATGTCACACACAAAACCTCTCTCAATTGTTGTCACACACAAAACCTCTCTCTAACGTAAGGTACTAGGTATGTTCTAAACTCGTTATCGAGCTATCGTATCATAGAATACTCCCATAGTACTCTAACTCTAATTGTACTTGTTCTGGCATTCTCTTGACTGGTGTTCAGGTAAGTTTTAACCCTGTTGCAACACCACATCATTCCCAAACACATGTTGGTCACATCTCGAATGAATATAGTTGATCAGGCTATATTGATCCTAGCTATGATTACATAACTATTTGGGTTGACGATAGTGCCCAACCTTTAAATACTTTTAGTTCTGTTCTCCTTGTGACACTAGTTCTATTATGTGCATGTATAAGCAAGTAGGTATATTTTTATAACTTGTAGTTATATTCTAAAATATATCATTATCCAGAGCCCTTAAGCCCCATTGTACTTATAGTTGTATATCTTTTATCGGTTGATATACTTAGTTCACTATAAACAATGCTCTGATACCCATCTGTCACACCCCGAAACCGGAACGGCGGAAACGTTCGGCGGTGGAGGACGTCATGTTTAGTATCATGAGATATGTATATGGTAAGCAAGTAATGAACAACCATTTCATTTAGAAAGAAAGTGTTTACAATGTGTGTGTTCACAAAACATAGAAGTCATAAACAAATAACAAAACAAGACTTGAAGCTATAATGCTCCATCTTCTGAATTCCCAGCACGAGCACCTGTCTAATAGTCTCCTAAGAATACAAGTTATTTGAAAGAGTTGATCAGCAATTAAGCTGGTGAGTTCATAAGATTTTAGTGATGTGAGTAAGCTGTAAAATGTGGTTGAAAATGTATATGTAGAAGTGATGTAAGCTGTAAGTTCTGTTTTGAAAAGTTTGCCTGTTCCTCTAGAAAATCCTATATTTCCTACTTGAAAGAAAGTTAAGTAATTTGACACTACAAGCCTTTCTATGGGTACTAAGTGAGTACAAGTTATATAAGTCTCGGAGTAAACAAACAATCGATTGTGTGTATCTGCCCTAAGTTCACAACCCAACGAGGAATAGAAAGTAAGGCGGATAGCACACATCCCATTGGTTGTTAGATCGTTGTCATATATAACCCTGGTGTATTCACTTGTTACTCATGGAGTTAGTTGTAATGATTCCTTTATATCTAATGAAAAGTTCTTTAAGAAAACCTATATTTCTTATAGTAAAAATAGTGACTACTTTTGTAATAGCTTAGTTTATACTGCTATATATAATCTAATATCGATTAGAAAGTTAATTGGGTGAATCTGCCCTAAGCCCACAACCCAACGAGGAACAGGAAATAAGGCAGAAAACACACATTTAACTACCTATTGGGTATTAGTTTTATATATAACCATGGTGTATAAACTAAGGTATTATAGAGTTACTCACCTAAAGTCTTTAAAATTGTACCGGTTTAATAAAATGGACCTTTACTAGGAAGTTTCTAGTTTTGAATACTCAAAAGTACTGACTTTGGAAAGTATGTTTTGTATTAGAAAACCGTGCTCTGACTCTGTGTCCTATCACCTGACCCATATCTGGTACTCTTATGATGACTTAATGTATACTAAGCATAAATATATATAGAATCGGGTAGATAATAGATTGGGTGGATCCGTTCCAAGCCCACAACCAAACAAGGACAAGAAATGAAGCGGAGGGCACAAATCCTATTTGCTGTCGGATCCTATTGGTATATATGTATCATATGGTGTATACATTAAGGAATCATAAGTTTAGCATTATGGTCCTAACCTTTTAGAAGTAGCCTTTTACCTCATCGATTATGTGAATATGACACATGGTAAAGGTATTAATAATATTGAAACTGGAATTTTATATCCTTCTGTAATTGTCGTATTGACAGTGTTAGTACTGTAGTATTTGTAATAAGTGACTACTTTTAGTACTATTATGCCTTAATTGAGGGTTAAGGCATAATGTGATGGCTAGATCCTATGCTAAACGCTCCCTTGTCAAGAGATTCTAGGAACTACACGCGACCTCTGCATGAGTGCAAGCCGGGAACATCCACATTACTATGATCATGTATACCCAATATAACTATCACAATGCGTTGTGATTTATTGGTATAGTTAGATCCTGGACTTATTCCATGCTAAAGCACCTTATTATGTTCTGTTCTGTCATCGTATATTGATATCGTATTTATGTAAATGTATTCATGTAAGCGTATCTATGTAAAAGTATTTACGTAAACGTAATGCATTAATATAGACTCATGAACTGGACTGACTCTTTGTGTGCTTCATTGTACTAGAAGTAATGAATAACATTCTCCTAAACTATACCCATAATAGTTTACTAATGTTCTACTTGAATTGTTACTGAAAAGACTCGTTTCTCTATTAAGTTATGCTTGAACTTTAAAAACGGAGTTTTGTATAACTATAAAGTAACATAACTTTTAAAAGAGTTTTGAAATGTTTTGGACAACTTATAAATAACATAAGTAACATTTTGAAAGATGCTTATAACAAACATTTACACAATTATCATTGTGTTCAACTAGTATTCATTACGGGGTATGAACTCACCTGATGTGGGTGATTCAATCGGGTATGCGTGTAAGGATGAGAAGTTCCACGAATGAAGTCCTGAAACACAATAAGTCCACGAAATGGCATCTAAGGGTGTTTACGGTTTTGTAACCAACTCCACTTGAGTTTACGGTCGTAAATCCATGAGTTTACGGCCATAAACTCATGGTACTTTGACCATTTTTTTATTTGAAGTCTTACAAGTCATTCTAAGCATTCCTACTTCATGTTTAAGCCTTAGGAAGTGATTTAGGGCAACATATCACCCCTTTATGGGGTTTACGGTTTTTGGACCATTTTCCTTTGGGTTTACGGTCATAAACCCAAATGGTTTATGGTAATTTGATGTTTTCAAGTACTTAGCACATCAAGGTAAGGTTCTAGGCTAGTTTCCAAGGCTTGGCAAGAGAATAAGGACACTTTGGCAACCTTTTTAGGGCTTACGGTCCAAGAACATCTTGGACCGTAAACACCTTTGATCTTGGCTTTCTTGGGTGTTTTCTTGATGTTTAGATGTGTAAGAATGCTTATAATACTATAGGATTAAAGTACTTACAAGGTAGAAGCTTGAAAAGGTGCTAAAAGTCTTAGAACACTAGTGTGTGTTCTTGGTGAAACTTGAAGATCTACACTTTTGGAATGATTTCACGGATGAAATCATGTTAGATCACTAGATTAAGGTAGATATCAACTTATTAGGGCTTAGAAATACTTACAAGTTGAATATCTTGAAGAAAAATGGGATGATACTTGAGAGAGGAATGGCTCTAGTCTTGGAAATGTGAAAAAGTGATAAAAATATCTAAGTCACACTTATATAGTCTTTAGGGTTTACGGTCCCAATACCATTTTGGACCGTAAACTCCAAAATCTTTTAGTTTTGGGCACTTATTGCTACATAATAAACCCTAGGGTATCCTCTCTCCAGATATCTTCTGAAGCACTAACTTTAAAACACTCAAACTTATTCCAAAAAGCTTGAAAGTTAAAAGACACAGTTTGACTTCTGTTGAAGTGAATGGTTGTACAGAAAAGAAATTTTGGGTTGTCACAGTTTTGATGAGCATCGTTTAATTCTTGAGTTCCACATTACAAGTAGTCTTCGCTATTTAGCAAAGCTTTGATGAGTATTGTTTATTTTTTGAGTTCCACAATAAAAGTCTATGCAATTTAAGCAAACCTTTGATGAGCATTCTTTCATTCTTGAGATACACAATCGAAGTCTACGAAATTTTGCAAGTCTTTGATGAGTATTGTTTAATTCTAGAGTTCCATAATAGATGTAGTCATTGTAATTTCGAAAAGCAATTATTAGCATCATTTAATTCTTAAGTTCTACAATAGAAGTCTATGTAATTTAAGCAAAGCTTTGATGAGCATTGTTTCATTCTTGGACTCTATGTTGGTACTCTATGCAATTTTGCAAAGCATTGATGAGCATTATTTAACTCTTGAGTTCCATCATATAAATAGTCTTTGCAATTTAGCAAAGCTTTGACGAGCATTGTTTAATTCTTGAGTTCCACAATCGTGTATGAAATTTAAGCAAAGCTTTGATGAGCATTGTTTAATAATTGAGTTCCACATTAGAAGTCTATGCAATTTAGCAAAGCTTTGATGAGCATTTTTTAATTCTAGAGTTCCACAATAGAAGTAATCTTCGCAATTTAACAAAGGTTTGATGAGCATTGTTTAATTCTTTAGTTCCACAATAGAAGTCTAAGCAATTTAAGCAAAGCTTTGATGAGCAATGTTTCATTCTTGAGTTCCACACTAGAAGTCTATGCAATTTTGCAAAGTTTTTATGAGCATTGTTTAATTCTTGAGATCCACAATAAAAGTAGTCTTCGCAATTTAGCAAAACTTTCATGAGAATTGTTTAATTCTTAAGTTCCACGATAGAAGTCTATGCAATTTAAGCAAAGCTTTGATGAGCATTGTTTCATTTTTGAGTTCCACATTAGAAGTCTATGCAATTTAGCAAAGATTTGATTTGCATTGTTTAATTCTTGAGTTCGACAATAGATGTAGACTTTGTAATTTAGCTAAGCTTTGATGAGCATTGTTAAATTCTTGAGTTCCACAATAGAAGTCTATGCAATTCAATTAAGGATTTGAGGAGCATTGTTATACTCTTTAGTTCAACATTAGAAGTCTATGCAATTTAGCAAAGCTTTGATGTGCATTGTTTAATTCTTGAGTTCTATAGTAGAAGTAGTTTTTGCAATTTAGCAAAGCTTTGATGAGCATTGTTTAATTCTTGAGTTCCACAATTGATATGGTGTTTTCAGTTTATCAAAGCTTTGATGAGCATTGTTTAATTCTTGAGTTCCACGTTATAAATAGTCTTCGCTATTTAGCAAAGCGTTTATGAGTATTGTTTATTTCTTGAGTGCCACAATAAAAGTCTATGCAATTTAAGCAAACCTTTGATGAGCATTCTTTCATTCTTGAGTTCCATAATAGATGTAGTCTTCGCAATTTAACAAAGCTATTATGAGCATCGTTTAATTCTTAAGTTACACAATAGAATTCTACGCAATTTAAGCAAAGCTTTGATGAGCATTGTTTCATTCCCGGGCTCTACGTTGGAAGTCTACGCAATTTTGCAAAGCATTGATTAGCATTGTTTCATTCTTGGGCTCTACGTTGCAAGTATATGCAATTTTGCAACGGATTGATGAGCGTTGCTTAATTCTTAAATTCCATAATATAAATAGTATTTGCAATTTAGCAAAGCTTTGATGAGCATTGTATAATTCTTGAGTTCCACAATAGAAGTGTATGCAATTTAAGCAAAGATTTGATGAGCATTGTTTCATTCTTGAGCTCCACATTAGAAGTCTATGCAATTTACAATGCTTTTATGAGCATTATTTAATTATTGAGTTCCACTATTGAAGTCTATGCAATTTAAGCAAAGCTTTGATGATCATTGTTTTGTTATTGAGTTCTACATTAGAAGTTTATGCAATTTAGCAAAGCTTTGATGAGCATCGTTTAATTCTTGAGATCCATAATAGATGTCAATGTAATTTAAGCAAAGCTTTGATGAGTATTGTTTGATTCTTGAGTTCCATAATAGAAATTTATGCAATTTAGCAAAGCTTTGATGAGCATTGTTTCATTTTTGGGTTCCACGTTGGAAGTCTATGCAATTTAGCAAAGTATTGATGAGCATTATTTAATTCTTGAGTTCCACCATAGAAGTAGCCATTGAAATTTAGCAAAGCTTTGATGAGCATTGTTTAATTCTTGAGTTCCACATTAGAAGTGTATCCAATTTAAGCAAAGCGTTGATGAGCATTGTTTCATTCTTGAGTTCCACATTAGAAGTCTATGTAATTTAGCAAAGCTTTGATAAGCATTGTTTAATTCTTGAGATCCACAATAAAAGTAGTATTCGCGATTTAGGAAAGCTTTGATCAGCATTGTTTAATTCTTTTTTTTTTGAAAAGAGCCAAAGCTCAGCAAACTTTATTAAAAAGAATAAAAGAATACAAATACAAAAAATAAAGAACAATCCAAAAACACTACTCAATCCAACCTATCCATAACCAACTTCCTAACCATTTTTTAACCCCCTCAATAATCCTCCAAATACCCCAAAAAACCCTAAAATTCATAAGTCTACACCAAGGACTTATTGAATGTGGGAAAAAAGGTAACTTCATCCCCTTGCAAAAATTATACCACTTAACAACATTATAACCAAAGCAAGGGGTAAGGCCCTTAAAAAAACCCACAGTCCAATAGTGAAGACTTAAAAACCAAATCCATAAAGGTCCAATCCCAAACATACTAAATTCAAAAATAATGAACCACAAAACATAAGACACATTAAAGAAATCCCACTGCATACACTTCACGAGATCAAAACAGCATCTTCTTAAGTTTCACAATAGAAGTCTATGCAATTTAAGCGAAGGTTTGATGAGCATTGTTTCATTCTTAAGTTCCACATTAGAAGTCTATGCAATTTAGCAAAGCTTTGATGAGCATTGTTTAATTCTTAAGTTCCACAATAGAAGTAGTCTTTGCAATTTAGCAAAGCTTTGATGAGCATTGTTAAATTCGTGAGTTCCACAATAGAAGTCTATGCAATTTAAGCAAAGCTTTGATGAACATTCTTTCAGTTCCACATTAGAAGTCAATGCACTTTTGCAAAGCTTTGATGTGTTTAATTCTTGAGTTCCACAATAGAAGTAGTCTTCGCAATTTAGCAAAGCTTTGGTGAGCCTTATTTAATTCTTGAGTTCCATTATAGATGTCAATGCAATTTAGCAAATCTTTTATTAGCATTGTTTAATACATAAGATCCACAGTTGAAGTCTATGCAGTTTAAGTAATGCTTTGATGAGTATTGTTTAATTCTTGAGTTCCATAATAGATGTGGTGTTTTCAGTTTAGCAAAGCTTTGATGAGCATTGTTTAATTCTTGAGTTCCACAATAGAAGTCTATGCAATTTACCATGGTTTTGATGAGCATTGATTAGTTCTTGAGTTCCATAATATAAGTAGTCTTCTCAATTTAGCAAAGCTTTCATGAGCACTGTTTAATTCTTGAGTTCCACAATAAAAGTCTACACAATATAAGCAAACCTTTGATGAGCATTGTTTCACTATTGTGTTCCACATTAGAAGTCTATGCAATTTAGCAAAGATTTGATGAGTATTGTTTAATTATAGAGTTCCATAATAGATGTAGTCTTCACAATTTAGCAAAGCTTTTATGAGAATTGTTTAATTCTTGAGTTCCACAATAGAAGTCTGTGCAATTTAAGCAAAGCTTTGATGAGCATTGTTTCATTCTTGAGTTCCAAATTTGAAGTTTATGCAATTTAGCAAAGCTTTGATGAGCATCGTTTAAGTCTTGATTTCCAAAATAGAAGTCTATGCAATTGAAGCAAAGCTTTGATGAACATTGTTTGATTCTTGAGTTCCACAATAGAAGTCTATGCAATTTAGCAATGCTTTGATGAGCATTGTTTCATTTTTGGGTTCCATGTTGGAAGTCTATGCAATTTGGCAAAGCATTGATGAGCACTGCTTAATTGTTGAGTTCTACAATAGAAGTACTCTTTGCAATTTAGCATAGCTTTGATGAGCATTGTTTAATTCTTGAGTTCCACAACAGAAGTTTATGCAAATTAAGCAAAGCTTTGATGAGCATTGTTTCATTCTTCAGGACATTTGAAGTCTATGCAATTTAGCAAAGCTTTGATGAGCATTGTTTAATTCTAGAGTTCCACAATAGAAGTAGTCTTCGTAATTTAGCAAAGGTTTGATGAGCACTGTTTTATTCTTGAGTTCCACAATGGAAGTTTATGCAATTTAGGCGAAGCTTTGATGAGTATTGTTTCATTCTTGAGTTCCATAATTAGAAGTTTATGCAATTTAGCAAAGCTTTGATGAGCTTCGTTTAATTCTTGAGTTCCACAATAGAGGTCTATGCAATTTAAGCAATGCTTTTATGAGCATTGTTTGATTCTTGAGTTCCACAATAGAAGTGTATGCAATTTAAGCAAAGCTTTGATGAGCATTGTTTGCTTCTTGAGTTCCACAATAGAAGTCTATGCAATTTAGTAAAGCTTTTGTGACAACCCGAACCGTTTCCCGTTTCCAGTAACCAATTTCCGTTAATAAAATTTAATTTTTATTGAGTCCCCGTCGAATTCCTTTGGTTTGGAAAGTCATTTCGTTATATAATTGAACCTTATATATGAGTTGGGACCAAAACTACATGAAATTTTGAGTTTTCCTTCGATCAAAACCATCATTCATCGCCTGACATGAGTTCACGGCCTTACACCCGTGTACGGCCGTACACTCGTTTACGGTCGGTGCCAGGTGGACCCTGTCACACCCCAAACCGTAAAACGAACGACGGAGATGTTCGGGGGTGGAGGACATCATGCGTAGTATCACAACAATTGCATCATAGTAATCAAAGTCAACACAACCATTACAATAAATATGAATATTAACATTTGTTTGAAAACATAGTTTGTATACAGCAAAATATAACAAAATTAAAAGACGTGGCTCTAAATATTTCGTCTTCTCAAAACTTCAGGAGGTACCTGTCTTATTGATCACCTGAGAATACAAGCGATTTTGAAAACATATCAGCATAAAGTTGGTGAGTTTATAAGCACGTTTTTGTAATGGAAACCAGTGACTGAATTTGTATAAAAGTTATTTACTAATGTATGTGAAGTATGATTTGTTTTCAAAACCATGGCTACTACCAATATGCAACGTACGTTCTGTTTGAAAACACTGGTTACTACTAGTATGTAAGGTACGTTCTATTTGAAAACACTGGTTACTACTAGTATGTAAGGTACATTCTGTTTGAAAACACCGATTACTATTAGTATGTAAAGTACTGAAATTCGACTGGGAAAATCCCTTATTTTCCCTTGGGTGTGTGTTGTTACTTTAATGGTTCCAAAACTGTGAGGCATAAATATAATCTATATTTATGTGATTAAAGAAATTGTTTGCGAGCAGTGTATTATTACGTAAAGGTGTCGAACTATTGGCGAGTTTTATGACCATATTTAAACTTGATACGGCGTGAAACAGACACCGATTTCCTTTATGACATTTTTCACATGTAGACCTGCCGGTCCGACTGTAGCTAGCAGCAAGGTGCAGGATAGTCAGTCCCGTATAGATCTATACACAAAAGCCATGTTCTCCCGCGATGAGACTCTGGTTCATAAGGGTAGTCCTACACTTAGGTTAATGTTGTAAGCTGTGACAACCTGAAATTTATTCTATCACTGTAACCCGTTTCTGTCAATAAAACTCGTCTTTATCGAATTGTTCCGTTAACATTTGGATTAGGTTATTTAAATTGAGACTTTTATTATGACTTTGTATGTGTCGAAACGCATTAAAAACACGTGAAACACCCTCGATATTCTTTTTAAAAGTTTCTAACTCACGACCACGTCAGGTTATGAATACTTAATCGGGTACGACCATAAACCCCGTTTAACGTCGGTATCGGGTAGATTTCCCACCGGGCCACAAACTCAAACCCTATATAAGGGTGAGTGGACTTCATTTGAAGCTTTTCCACTCTCTTAGCACTCTCTCTCTCCTCAAACCAATTTTGATCCAAAAACACCCCTTTCAAGCTCCAAATTGGTAAGTGATCTATCCTAGCTTGTTTAGCATGCAAATCCGTGTTTAAATCATCTAAAACCCTCAAAGTCTTGTGTTTACGGCCCAGGAGCAACCCCAAACCGCAAACACCCATAAATGGGGTTTTGGAGCCCCAAAACCCTTCCAAATCACTTCTAGTGCTTAGCTATGACTTAAGGGCTTGCATGAATGGACTTGGAACACCAAAATCTTGTCATTTGGGGAGTAAACATGAGTTTATGGCCCAAGAACATTCTTGTACCGTAAACACTCATTCATAAGCCGTAAACACCTTTTAAGGTGTTAAATTGCCCTTTAAACACCTCCTATGGCTTGGGATAATGTCTAGAATCAACCATCATCGAATTAGGGACCTTAAACTTGAAAGAAAACATGACCATAAAGGGATTACGGCCATAAACCCCCAAGGGAATGGTTCTTTGGCCGTAAACTTCCTAAAGGAGGTCAAATGGTGCCCTAACTTCCCCTTATGGCTTGGATAAATGCATAGAACCTTGTATTCTTCCATTAGAGACCCCAAATCATGAAAGGAAGGAACAAGTACGAGTTTATGGGTGTAAACTCTATGTTTATAGCCGTAAACTCCCATAAATTGTCCATTTGATGATTTAATCACTTCCTATGCCCTAGAATTGAACCTAGCTTAATTTCCTAAGTGTTGTAAGACCTTTAAGCATCCAAGAACACACCACCCATGAGTTTACGGCCGTAAACTCATGGAGATATGGTTATTGGGCCTTAATCTCCCCTAAGATTTTACTCTTGAAGATCAAACTCCATATCAAGGCCATACACCCCCTTAGATGTAACCCGGATCATTCCTAACACTTGAGATAAAGTGTTTTCTCGCCTCGGAGTGTATTATCTTACTAAATTAGTAGTTCAAAGTCTAATAAGATACAATTATGTATCTCCTCATGTTACATAGGATCCTCGCGCGTGTTCAAGCCTTAAACTGACACTTAGCATCTTAATCGGCACATTCCTCGTCTGGTGAGTTCATACCCCTACACCTTTTTCCGTGTTTTCATGTTTTTAGGGGGGGGGGGGGAATACAAGCAAAAGTACAAGGAAATATTGTACTCAAACTTATTGTTTCGTATGAAATGTTTCATATTCCGTATGCTTTTAACTTAGAAAACCGTATTAACCAACCATTTAACTTGCAGAGTTAGTTTTCAAACTAATTGTGAAACTCAATATAAAATGTTATATTTTATGTTTCATAAAGGATTTCATGCCATTCATCAAACAGGATTTTCCGTATTATTACTTGTAAATTTGTTATTCTTAAGATTGGAGACACCTCCTCTGTAACACTCCATAGAGATACGCGAGTGGAGGAGCGCCCCTGTAACCAGAATCTCCTGGACGGAGAGCGTGACTTGAGTGTATAGATCTATATTGGGCTGACTACCCCGCACCTTGCTTCTAGCTACAGTGGGACCGACAGGTCTACGGGTGACAAAAGTCATAAAATGATAATGGACTTCTTATTGCCATATCTAGTCTATCGTATGGTTATGGAACTCGCAAACTTGAATAATGGAGATTTACTTTTTAGTAATAATGAACCTAGTGAACTAACACCCTTAGGAATTAGTTTACTACCTACTTATTAGTTTTATATACGTGTTAAAACTAATGTACTTTTCAAGGATAACCAGGCTTTCAGGATACTTCACTTAAATGCTACAAGTATGGTAGATACTTATACACTGCATTCCGAATTAATAACCAATCACCAACTTTTAAGGAAAATAAGGGTTTTTCCTGTAATAACTTAACCTTTCTTAACTAGGTTGTTTAACAAATGGATAACTAAACTTCTCTTATAAGAAAATATGGGATTTTCTTGGATATCAACTTTTTCAGAAAACCAAAGGAAACTTGTTCTTTTACCAGAAACAAACCACTTATGAACTCACCACCTTTATGCTGATATTTTCAAAACTGCTTGTATTATCAGGTTCCCGTTAGACAGGTATCTCGCGTTCTTTTGGAGAAGACGGAGCGTATAGAAGTCACGTCTTTACTTTTGTTATACCGATATATATATATATATATATATATATATATATATATGTATGTATATATATATATACATACATACATATATATATATATATATATATATATATATATATATATATATATATATATGTAAAACATGTATTACTTTGCTTTTAAACAAATGTAAATATTCCTATGTAATGTAATGGTTGTGTTCACTATGCTTGCTATGTACATTGGTTGTGATACTTTACATGATGTCCTCCGCCCCAGAATGTTTCCGCCATCGGTTTCGGGGTGTGACATAAGCGTGTAAGGACTTGTCTCCCAATTAAGTTAACGACTTTACAAGTTATAATATGAAAAATGTAATGTTCTTTCAAATGTGAATTTAACGTATGTTTTGTAGAGTAAAAATAATCATACTTAAATAATTATTAACCATTGTACTCTTGTGATGTGTGTGTCATAAACTAAATTTATCATAGTTTATTCCTTCAATCGTGTAAGTATCTTGTATCTGTAAAACCGGTAATGAAATTTCCCAAACTATACCTATTATAGTTTGACTGTTATGTTCGAAAACTGTTATGAAAACTATGCAATTAAATTTATAAAACGTCCCTGATGCTCCGCATAATACAAAAGGGATTAAGTATCTAAATGCTTTATGAAAACCGTTAGTTTGCGTAAATTACATAAGTTTGACTTGTTGATAATTTTTTGTGTTTGGCTTGTATCCCCTCTGAAGATGTTTAAAAATCATAAAAGCATAGGGGTATGAACTCACCTTTTGAAGTGGAATTCGTATGTAAGTCGATAGGAATGTTGAGTGTCAAAAAGCCTCGAACTCAAACGGATCCTATTTAACTTATAGTAGCGCATATATGTATTAGATAAGGGTATAACACCATTAGTTATGGAAGGAAACCACTTTAAGGACTAGGAAACACTTGATTCTAAGTGTTAGAATCATATGTGATTAAAGGAGAGGTGTGACAACCTAAAATTTATCCCGTCACACTAAACCCTTTTCTGCTAATAAAACCCGCTTTATTAAATTGTTCCGTTAACCTTTTGGATTAGGTTAATTAAATTGGGACTTTTATTATGACTTCATGAGTGTCCAAACGAATTAGAAACATGTGAAACATCCTTGGTATCCCTTTGAAAAGTTTTTAGATTACGACCACTTATTCAGGTACGCCCATAAGCCCCGTTTAACGTCGGTATCAGGTAGATTTCCACCGGGCCACAAAACTCAACCCCTATATAAGGGATTAAGTGGTCACATTGAAGCCTTTCCCACTCTTAACACACACACTCTCTCTCTCTACAAAGCCGATTTTTATCCAAAAGCGTCTCTTTCGAGCTCCATAATCGTAAGTAATCTATCCTAGCTTGTTGTTTAGCTTGATATATATGCAAATTCGTGTTTAAATCATCCAAAAGCCTCAAAATCATGTGTTTACGGCCCAAGAACACTCTTGGACCGCAAACACCCATAAGTGGGGTTTTAAAGCCCCAAAACCCTTCCAAATCACTCCTAGTGCTTAACTATGACTTAAGGGCTTGCATGTACGAGTTTAGAACACCAAAATCTTTTCATTTGAGGAGTAAACATGAGTTTACAGCCCAAGAACATTCTTGGACCGTAAACTCCTCTTCATAGGCCGTGAACACCATTTAAGGAGTTAAATTGCCCCTTAAACACCCCATATGGCTTCGAATAATGTCTAGAACCAACCACCATTGAAGTAGGACCC
The DNA here is from genome assembly GCF_002870075.4 of Lactuca sativa. Lineage (NCBI taxonomy): Eukaryota > Viridiplantae > Streptophyta > Magnoliopsida > Asterales > Asteraceae > Lactuca > Lactuca sativa. The sequence goes on from NC_056631.2 coordinate 133,017,462, forward strand.
TTAAACACCAAGGAAACCATGACCTTAGGAGATTACAACCGTAAACCCCCCAAGGATTGGTCCCTTGGCTGTAAAATCCTCTAAGGAGGTTAAATGGTTCCCTAACTTCCTTCCATGGCTTGTATATTGGACTAGAATCAAGTGTGCTTAACCTAGAACCATTAAATCATCAAGTAAGGGGACAAGTAAGAGTTTATGGCCTTAAACTCTATGTTTACAGCCGTAAACTCCCATAAATGGTCCATTTGAGGACTTAACCACTTCCTATACCCTAGAATTGAATCTAGCCTATTTCCACAAGTGTTATAAGACCTTTGAGCAACCAAGAACACACCACCCATGATTTTATGGCCGTAAACTCATGGGGATATGGTCAGTGGGTCGAAATCTCCTCTAAGAGTTTACTCTTGAAGAGTAAACTCCCTAGCTAGGCCATACACCCCCTTATTGCAACCCTATAGCCTCCTAGCACTTGACCAAAGTGTTTTTCCGCACATTAGGATGCTTATACATGTTTAATTAGTGTTATAATCACTAATTATATGTAAGCATATGTATTCATATGTTATTAGGTCATAAGTGTGTTCAAGTCTTTACTTGACACCGAGCACTCAACCGACACCTCCATCCGATCCACTCGCAGCAGGTGAGTTCATACCCCTGAAATAACCTTTTAATTGATTTTAACTGCTTTTATAGGGGGGAATACATGTTGAGCTGTACAGTTATTAGATAAATCACATGTCATTAATAACTGTATAGCAAAATAGATTTTGCATGTTAAACTGTTTTATCCAGCTTAAGATTTCCAAATCATGTTTTCGAATCTTGTTAAAGTATGAATATCCCTTTTTAGATCATTAAAGGTTATCCAAACTGTTTCAAAGTTTATTTACTAAAGAGACATCCAGTCGTAATTTCTTATCGAAGGTTTTCTTCACTTCAACTGTTTTATAAAAATCATTTTCAAAGCTGTTTATGAAAGGTTTTTCAAAGGATTCCAAAAGTTTTCAAAAGTTGTTTTACAAAAGGACATCAAGTCGTAAATTTCTTAAGTGTAAAGGTTTTCCAAAGGTTTTACCAAAGTTTTCTTCTATGCTTTTATTTCGTTAAATGCATGTCTATATTTGTATAGTTATATATAAATAATGTTTACAGGACTTAGGAAGGCTAGTTCGCCCTATTTCCTTTTCCTCGTTGGGATGTGGTCTGGTGGGTATCGGTTATCCGTCCGAAGGTCGTTTAAACATTAGTTATATATCATGTATACATTTATAGACATAAAAGCTCTCTCTCTCTCTCTCAGCCAATTTGTCCCCTTGAGTAGTACAGGCATCCTTCTATTATTCATGTTTCTGGAACCCTAGTAACTATTATAGGAATAGTTAGGAGACTCTATCTCTCCCTCTATCTCTCCCTCTCTCTCTCTATCTCTCTCTCTATCTCTCTCTCTCTTTGACTTTAGAATGTGACACACTATTTCCCTCTACGACGCTTCATTGCACCAACGTCGTGTAACCATTGTCTTCGGGAAGGAGAGCGAACATCATGTGTATAGATCTATACAGGACTGACACTCCCACACCCAGACTACTAGCTACAGTCCGCGACGATAAGGCCCATGGGTGACATAATGCCACTACCTCTACGCACGACCTGGAGGGTCATCGGATACTCTATCGTCGATCAGCATGGTTACATACGAGTTTACATTCACCCTTTGTTTTAGACTTTGCTAGCTGTATCGTTCACTCGATACTGTCTGGAGTCTGTGTTTTCTTGTTTTAGACTTTGCTAGATGTATCGTTCATTTGATCCTGTCTGGATTCTGTGCTTCCTTTTGTTAGACTGAGCCAGGCGTGTCATTCATTCGATACTCTCCTGGAGTCTATGTTTTCTTTTGTTTTAGTCAGCAGTGTTACTGCTAAGGTATATATTATTTTCCCCTAGTATATTTACTTGTGATTTTCTCATTATTCTTTTAAAGTCAATTTTATATTTTGGTAATGATAGTAATTTGGGGAAAACTACTCCTTAAAACATAAATTTGTCGGGTCTTGGTAGAAGACCGCTTTTATTTAGAAAATATAGGATTTTATGGAAAGGATGCTAATACACCGTAGATTCTAAACTACTACCTTTCATAAAGTTATTTTGATTAAACATGTGTATTTATACAAATGATACTAAATACTTATGAACTCACCAGCATTATAAAAATGCTGATACTCGCTTTCAAAATAACTTGTATTCTCAGGTCATCGATAGACAGGTACATCCCAGGAGCTTTTGTGGAGACAGCCTGGTACCGAGCTGCATCTATATTATTCCTTGTATTACTTGATTTTGCTATGAAGTGTAACCTATGTAAAATTATTACTATTAATTCAATGGTTGTTGTACTTTGATTACTATACTGCATATGTTGTGATACTTGACATGACGTCATCCACCCTAGAACGTTTCCACCGTTCCGGTTTTGGGGTGTGACAGATTGGTATCAGAGCATTGTTTATAGTGAGCTCAATATATCAATTCATAAAAGATATACAACCTATAAATACATAGGGATAAAACACTCTGACCAAGAATTATACTTTAAAATATAACCATATTTTACCAAAGTATAAGAACATCCATAATCTAAACATTCGAACAAAAGTATCATAAGAAGAACAAAATAAAAGTCTTTGGATGTTGACCATTACCGTCAAACCTGGGCAGTTATGTAATCGTAAGCTGGAATAAATGTAACCTGATCAACTACATTTATTTGAGATGCGACCAACGTGTGCTTGGGAGTGATGGTGGTGTGCAATGAATCTGAAACTTACCAAATAGGAATGCTAGAGCCAAACATAAAGTTTAAAATACTATGAGAGTATTTTGGAATACTAACAGACTCACATTAATCCAAGAATCATATTCAGAAGTTAAGAATCAAACTAGAAATTAAAATACCATAGGGGTATTTTAGGATCCATAGATAACCTTGTGTGAAAAACTAAAAAGATCCTTATTGATATACCTATGATGACAGAGGGTATACTTCCAAGGTTATATATAATAAGGATCCCATAGACTAAGAATGTGTGGTTTCGCTCTACTTCCTTTTCCTCGTTGGGATGTGGATATAGAGTAGTATCACATATTCGAAGGCCTATCAGATCTAAGTTATATATAATTTGTGTACCCTATGTAATTATAGCAGGACTCAATATGGATCACCCAGTGAAATGTTAATAATCTCTTAGGATTCTCTAGACATTTCCATTCTCGCACGAACCCTGTAGAAAACCTTATCCACTTTAGTGTTCGACAAAAGAGTTGATTCAGACCTAGAAGAGGTTCATTGAGAAGATTTCTAGTTCGGAAATAAATGAACTAGGACGAGACTATTGAAACAACCAAGTGCCTATACTTTTTAGGGACATCGGTGGGAAATTCGCTTGAACTTCCGAGATTTCCAGTCTTACATCATGAAGCGATGACACTCAGAGTCAGGATCAGAGGTAAGACGGAGTAGAGATTCAGTATGTCTACAAGAGAAGAGAACCCTAGGTAAATACCCAAAGAAAACCAATGTTGGTCCCAGTAAAGGATAAGAGGTAGACAGGGGGAGCCAATACATGGAACCCGAGAAGTGTCTTTTCCTCGTATTCGTCGCGCTAATACACCCATAAAATAATACAATTTAGTGAGTTAGTGATTACACTACTTACACTATGTGTTAGGTAAATCGCCTTTTCCGGTTGCAAGTAATACTATTAGATCGGATTTCAAAACCTTGATTGAGGGTGTTTAGCCATAAGTTTTCATGAGCCCTTTTCTTCCGTGATCGTCGTTCCGAACTTCCCTCAAATCTTTCCAAGCCGAAGAGTGAACCTTTCCAACATAAAGATAACTTAGTAGGAACGACTCACATCTTATGGCTTTCCGATACTCTTACTCCTACCTTGAATACCCGGACTACATCATAGGGATGTAGGCCGACACTCAGATAACCAATATCTGAAGCGCGGGAAATATGTATGCTTATTATATTAAGCATAGATACATCTAGAGTTAAACATCGTCTCTCATCAACTTGTGTTCCTTTCCGTGTAGGAAAACCATGCCTCCAAAGAAACGTAACCAATCCGTTGGCAAGAAACTGACTCTCATATTTGATGAAGCTACGTTCCAAGCTGCAGTCTCGGCAGCCGTAGCAGCTGTCATGGCTCAGCTGAGTGCTAACAACGCCAATGTTAGCAAGATCCCTATCGAGATTCCTGATCCTAGCAATGGACGGCAGCAACCAACTCCTACGTACCTAGCCCCCAAGCACCTCAACCAAATCCACTGAAGAGGAAGTTCAAGAACGAGGAAGGAAGTACCTCGGCTCAAGGATTTCCGAAGGGTAACGAGATGAGACAGTCAATACCCCTGCCAACCCTTCCATCCCGACTTTAAGAAAACCATACCTAGGAAACCTTCCTCGTTGCAGCAAGTGTAGCTACCATCATCATGGTATTTGTCGAGAACTCCTTTGTGTTAGGTGCAACATGAAGGGGCACATCGCTCGCATCTGCAGAACCCCGGTTGAGCTCATTAAATCGACCACCAATGTTGGGACCAGTCCAATATGCCACGTATGTGGTGAGATTGGGCACTTCAAGAAGGACTGCCCAATTGAAAGAAACGACAAGGGCGTAGGAGGAGCCTAACCCTAATACCTAGGAGAAGCATCAATGAACCCGGTAAAATTTTGGTATGTCTCTCAATCTCAGATAACTAACCAAAAACATTAACTGAAAACATTAAAAGGGTAATTCTAAATGTAATTACTCTCCCGTTAAGGCGAAAGTCGCAGCACTATTGTAAGAATTTAAAATTTCTTCAGGTAAAGCTATAATGGCTCGGTATATACGTTAAAGCCATGTATAATTAAGATGGATCGAGTGATGCTGCCTCATTTCATGTTCCTCGTTTGGTTGTGGATTTAGGGCGGAGTCGCTCAGTCAACAGTCCTTCCGACCTTAATTATACATGACTAGTGTATCCTAAGCAATTATAGAAAGACCTCGTGAGAATCCATTCATGAAAATTACATTATTCCGAAACCTTAGGACCCTCTATAGTTCCGCGTCGACTCAATCAGTCCAAGTATCTGCAACAATGATACACGGGACGAAACCCGTGACGCCAAGAACTTGTGTGCCCGTTCAGCACATGGCCCTATCGACCCTCAATCTATGTCATGTCGATGTATGCCAACTTCGAAGCCTCTATCAATCATGGTTCGACTTGGTGCAACCATGTGTAAATTTCTAGTGTTGTGTAAAAAGAACTTTCATGGTAGCCATTTCGGCAAATAAAGGTCCTTCTGAACCTAATAGTAAAACCTAATGTGATCCGTCAGTCGTCTCTCTTATCTAAAACCTTCTGAAATACCCCTGATTAGGGTATCGCGCGCTGTTAACCAACCCTTTCTTAGACAGATAGAACCTGAAGCGAAAGACACTGCAGGCATTCCAGAAGACAATGACCACCTGAAACCTACTCCGTAGATCCCCCAGAAAGACCCTTAGCACCTCACAATCAGGTTCGTGAATCAAGTGGAAAGAACTCATGGGATTGACTACTATTAACTGAGTATATGCATAAGAGTGGTATATAATTTAGATAAAAAAGATTTAAGATGTGTGCTTCCTCCCTACTCCCTGTTCCTCGTTGGGTTGTGGGTCTGGAGTGGAGTCGCACAACTGAACATCCCGTCAATCTCAATTATATACGGCTTGCATACATCAAGTATTAGTGGTTAAGCCAAGTATGAGCTCTACTACGAACCTCATAGTAAAACCCTTCATCCTATCCCATAAAATAGGAACTAGAGTCAAGAGAACCACTGCGGGTTGAGCTACTAAAATGACCACAAATCCAAAATTTGTTGTCATCCCGATTAAGCCAATATATTAGCTAACATCCCCATTTGGTAAAGAAATTTGAGTCGTAAGAGTCAAGGACATTGACTACGACCATCTATTCATATTTAATCCTACGAATTAAGCATCTCAGCATATATCCCGGAAACCTGGAAGCTGCGATAAGATAGGCTATGAGAAGAGTGGATGAGGAAATTAGAAGTTCCGAGTGACGGAACCCTATACTTCTAGACTTATAAATCAAGGAAACTCAGAACCACCGGAAGAGTAGTTGCAGAAGATGCTCGCACTACTCAGGCTCTTCGTCCACCCTGTTGCTGATGAGTAGTGTCTAGGACACTCCGCCTCCTCACGTGGAAGAAGTCACCGTCGCCCTGTAGACGATAGACTGCATTCTCCGAAGTGAATACTAGAATGCCAAGAACCATAGGATAACCTCCGTAACCAAGAATACTTGAATAAAGTACGAAAGTAGGTTGCGTTAAGCCTTATAACCCAGATCCCGAAGAGATTATAGACTTGACACCAGTCTAGGTGTTAGTCGATGGGTTATACAAGAGCACGCACTTTCTGCAACTGAAATAAACCGACGCCTTAGATTATAGGGCATGTCTTAGAGATTCATAGGAATACTAGGTGTTCCAAGAATACTATCTCACACATAAATAGTAGAACCACCTCCCGAGATAGTCCAACACTTCAGAAAATCTCTAAGGACTGAGTTAGCCTTGAGCAGAGATTGCTTTTCATGAAACAGCAAAGCAAGTAAGAGCATGATTCTTTCCTGTTAGGAATCATATTGTGAAAGCGTTAACTAGACGATGATGAGAAGTCTAAAAACTTTCTAAACGATAGTCTGGTAAAACCCTATCCCACCGATCCTGAGAGTTTCCGTTAGAAACATCTCAAGAATCAGAAGTGCAGGTTCATTTGCACTAGGTTGAGATAGACGCCCTGCAGCAAATAGATACCAGTAGACATCCAATTCATCCGATGATCCAGAAAACCTTTGAAAGCCAATCAACAGGAAACACGAATCCAAGGATAATTCAAGCCTTCTAAGAACCAACCCGAAGAACTACACCCCCAGTATGAGAGGACGTCTGGAACTTCAAATGGCAATCACGCCAGTGATGATCTCGCCATAGAAGTACATTATGTTCTAAGTACTGAAAAGCTCTATCTTTCCGAGAGCTTAGGACCATCCGAGATTCTTTACAAAAATTGGTCCAACCCTCGTCAGACCACGACTACTTTCTGAATTCCATAAGTCTCACCCCGAATCAATCCACGTCCTAGACTTGAAAGAGTGCTTACCCGACGTAACTCTCTAAATCTCACCTGTCTTGATAGAAATCATTGGGAACCCTAACTTCATAAAGGAACCTATAGGAATCGCGAACCGAGCAATCAAGTGAACGAAACAAAATCCTCATCCCGTTAAGTGAAGGTTTGCTGGAACATCAAGAGAAGATCGGAGTACACATGTGAGCGCGAGGACCAACCGAATAGGAAGTACCCTCATCTCTCTACCCGATTGTTCATGCCTACTTCTTTGCCTAAACCCTAATTTCGAGACGAAATTCCCTCTAATGGGGGGATGATGTGACAACCTGAAATTTATCCCGTCACAGTAAACCCTTTTCTGCTAATAAAACTCGCTTTATTAAATTGTTCCGTTAACCTTTTGGATTAGGTTAATTAAATTGGGACTTTTATTATGACTTCATGAGTGTCCAAACGAATTAGAAACACGTGAAACATCCTCGGTATCCCTTTGAAAAGTTTTTAGATTACAACCATGTCGAGTTACGACCACTTAATCGGGTACGCCCATAAGCACGGTTTAACGTCAGTATTGGGTAGATTTCCACCGGGCCACAAACTCAACCCCTATATAAGGGATTGAGTGGTCACATTGAAGCCTTTCCCACTCTTAACACTCTCTCTACTCTCTCTCTACAAAACCGATTTTGATCCAAAAACGCCTCTTTCGAGCTCCATAATCGTAAGTAATCTATCCTAGCTTGTTATTTAGCTTGATATACATGCAAATTCGTGTTTAAATCATCCAAAAGCCTCAAAATTATGTGTTTACGGCCCGAGAACAATCTTGGACCGCAAACACCCAAAAGTGGGGTTTTGAAGCCCTAAAACCCTTCCAAATCACTCCTAGTGCTTAGCTATGACTGAAGGGCTTGCATGTACGAGTTTCGAACACCAAACTTGTCATTTGAGGAGTAAACATGAGTTTACGGCCCAAGAACATTCTTGGACCGTAAACTCCTCTTCATAGGCCGTGAACACCATTTAAGGTGTTAAATTGCCCCTTAAACACCCCCTACGGCTTGGAATAGTGTCTAGAACCAACCACCATCGAAGTAGGACCCTTAAACACCAAGGAAACCATGAACTTTGGAGATTACGGCCATAAACCCCCCAAGGATTGGTCCCTTGGCCGTAAACTCCTCTAAGGAGGTCAAATGGTTCCTTAACTTACTTCTATAGCCTGTATATATTGGACTAGAATCAAGTGTGCTTAACCTTGAACCATTAAATCATGAAGTAAGGGGACAAGTAAGAGTTTACGGCCGTAAACTCTATGTATACAGTCGTAAACTCCCATAAATGGTCTATTTGAGGACTTAACCACTTCCTATGCCCTAGAATTGAACCTAGCCTATTTCCACAAGTGTTATAAGACCTTTGAGCAACCAAGAACACACCACCCATGAGTTTATGGCCATAAACTCATGGGGATATGGTCATTGGGTCGAAATCTCCTCTAAGAGTTTACTCTTGAAGAGTAAACTCCCTAGCTAGGCCATACACCCCCTTATTGCAACCCTATAGCCTCCTAGCACTTGACCAAAGTGTTTTTCCGCACATTAGGATGCTTATACGTGTTTAATTAGTGTTATAATCACTAATTATATGTAAACATATGTATTCATATGTTATTAGGTCATAAGTGTGTTCAAGTTTTTACTTGACACCGAGCACTCAACCGACACCTCCATCCGATCCACTCGCAGCAGGTGAGTTCATACCCCTGAAATAACCTTTTAATTGATTTTAACTGCTTTTATAGGGGGGAATACATGTTGAGCTGTACAGTTATTAGATAAATCACATGTCATTAATAACTATAAAGCAAAATAGATTTTGCATGTACTGTTTTATCCAGCTTAAGATTTCCAAATCATGTTTTCGAATCTTGTTAAAGTATGAATATCCCTTTTTAGATCATTAAAGGTTATCCAAAGTTTTTCAAAGTTTATTTACTAAAGAGACATCCAATCGTAATTTCTTATCGAAGGTTTTCTTCACTTCAACTGTTTTATAAAAATCATTTTCAAAGCTGTTTATGAAAGGTTTTTCAAAGGATTCCAAAGGTTTTCAAAAGTTGTTTTACAAAAGGACACCAAGTCGTAAATTTCTTAAGTGTAAAGGTTTTCCAAAGGTTTTACCAATGTTTTCTTCTATGCTTTTATTTCGTTAAATGCATGCCTATATTTGTATAGTTATATAAATAATGTTTAAAGGACTTAGGAAGGCTAGTTCACCCTATTTCCTTTTCCTCGTTGGGATGTGGTCTGGTGGGTATCGGTTATCCGTCCGAAGGTCGTTTAAACATTAGTTATATATCATGTATACATTTATGGACATAAAAGCTCTCTCTCTCTCTCTCTCAGCCAATTTGTCCCCTTGAGTAGTACAGGCATCCTTCTATTATTCATGTTTCTGGAACCCTAGTAACTATTATAGGAATAGTTAGGAGACTCTATCTCTCCCTCTATCTCTCCCTCTCTTTCTCCCTCTCTCTCTCTCTCTCTCTCTCTCTCTCTTTGACTTTAGAATGTGACACACTATTTCCCTCTACGACGCTTCATTGCGCCAACGCCGTGTAACCAGAGTCTCCGGGAAGGAGAGCGAACATCATGTGTATAGATCTATACAGGACTGACACTTCCACACCCAGACTACTAGCTACAGTCCGCGACGATAAGGCCCATGGGTGACATAATGCCACTACCTCTACGCACGACCTTGAGGGTCATCGGATACTCTATCGTCGATCAGCATGGTTACATACGAGTTTACATTCACCCTTTGTTTTAGACTTTGCTAGCTGTATCGTTCACTCGATACTGTCTGGAGTCTGTGTTTTCTTGTTTTAGACTTTGCTAGATGTATCGTTCATTTGATCCTGTCTGGATTCTGTGCTTCCTTTTGTTAGACTGAGCCAGGCGTGTCATTCATTCGATACTCTCCTGGAGTCTATGTTTTCTTTTGTTTTAGTCAGCAGTGTTACTGCTAAGGTATATATTATTTTCCCCTAGTATATTTACTTGTGATTTTCTCATTATTCTTTTAAAGTCAATTTTATATTTTGGTAATGATAGTAATTTGGGGAAAACTACTCCTTAAAACATAAATTTGTCGGGTCTTGGTAGAAGACCGCTTTTATTTAGAAAATATAGGATTTTATGGAAAGGATGCTAATACACCGTAGATTCTAAACTACTACCTTTCATAAAGTTATTTTGATTAAACATGTGTATTTATACAAATGATACTAAATACTTATGAACTCACCAGCATTATAAAAATGCTGATACTCGCTTTCAAAATAACTTGTATTCTCAGGTCATCGATAGACAGGTACATCCCAGGAGCTTTTGTGGAGACAGCCTGGTACCAAGCTGCATCGATATTATTCCTTGTATTACTTGATTTTGCTATGAAGTGTAACCTATGTAAAATTATTACTATTAATTCAATGGTTGTTGTACTTTGATTACTATACTGCATATGCTGTGATACTTGACATGACGTCATCCACCCCAGAACGTTTCCGCCGTTCCGGTTTTGGGGTGTGACAGATTGGTATCAGAGCATTGTTTATATAGTGAGCTCAATATGTCAATTCATAAAATATATACAACCTATAAATACATAAGGATAAAACACTCTGACCAAGAATTATACTTTAAAATATAACCATATTTTACCAAAGTATACGGTCATGAGTTTGCGGCCCAATGGGGTTTTCAGTCCAAGAGTTTGCGGCCCTGGTGTTTGCGGTTCATGGGTTTACGACCCATGGTTTACAATGAGTTTGCGGTCGTAGACACTTGATGAAAGGTGTGATTTGCGATGCTTCAAGGTCCTTTCTAGCTTCCCAGAAGTGTTTTAAGTCCCATGCATAGCTAAAAGGAGTGTTTAAGGTCAATCTTTGACCAAAAACTAGGGTTTGCGGCCAATGTGGGGTGTACGGCCATACACATGGGTTTAAGGCCGTAAACCCTTCGTGATCATGTCTTTTGAGTCGATTTCCAAGTGAGAATCAACGATTTCTAGTAGATAAACAACATAGGAAATAGTTACTTACTATTAGGAAGCTTGAATAGGGTTTTTAGCCACCAAGAACTAGTGGGTGTTCTTGGTGAGAAAGAAATATCTAAACAAAGATGAGATTTATGAGATAGGAACATAGATTCACCATTAGATGGAAAAATAAAACACAAATCGAGAATCACTTACATCTTGAAGATCTTGGAGGAAATTTCGATGGAGTTAGAGCTCGTAGAGAGAGAGAGAGAGAGGTAGTTCTTGGTTTGTAGAGTGTAAAGTGATGAATGAACGCCAAGTACCCTATATATAGGGTGGAGTTTTCGGCAAAAGGGATGGGTTGGAGTGTACGGCCGTAAACTGCTGTTTGCGGCCGTACACTCCTCTCGAAGGAGTATTTGGCCCGGATGCTATGCTATGATTTAGAAAAACTCATTCTTGGACCCAAAACTTGATTGTGCTGAGCTTAGAATACCGGAATAGACCCAAAATAATGCTAACGGATGACACGAATAAGTCTAATTTGGTTGATTTTGAATGGTGGAACGAATAGAAATTTCGGGTTGTCACATCATCCCCTGTTAGAGGGAATTTTGTCCCAAAATTCGAACTTAGAAATCAAGTCATGGACTCGAAAGGATAGGCGGATATTTTGTTTCCTCTAATCTTCGCACTCCTAAGTGAAATCAGGCCCTCGATTGGCGTTCCAGCGAACTTTCACTATTGGGATACGACTTTTTTTCGTTCGCTTAACCTCCTGGTCCATGATTTCCACACGTTCCTCTACGAATTGTAAGCTCTTGTCTAACTTGATCTCTTTGAGGGGAATAACAAGTATCTCATCGGACCGAAACTTCTTTAAGATTTGACATGTGAATGACAAGATGTATGCTACTAAGTTCTCAGGGTAAAAGAAGTTTGTATGCAAAAGAACCGATCCTAGTAAGGATCTCGAATGGACCTATGTATCTCAGATTTAGCTTTCCATGCTTTCCAAAGCGTATTATGCATTTCCATGGTGAGACCTTCAATAGAACGTGGTCTCTGACATGGAACTTTAAGGGTTTTCGCTTCTTATCTGTGTAGCTCTTTTGTCTATCTCTTGAAGCCTTTAGTCGTTCCCGGATTTGTGTGATCCTTTATGCGGTTACACGAATGATCTCTAGGCTTGTGAAAATATTGTCAAGGACTTGTCCCCTGGCTAGCTACATGTCACCTACCTCAACTCAGTATATAAAAGATCTACACTTACGACCCTAAAGAGTTTAAAAAGGGCGCAACCTTGATAATGGTAGAAATACTGTCGTTATAGGAAAACTCAATCCCATTGGACGAGGTAGTATTTCCAGATAGTTTCTTGGGTATACTTCGGAAAGGTTTCGGAGGGGACGGTGCTCCTTGCATGAGAACTTCTAGTTCTAGAATATGGAAGAAAGGCGATTCGGAGATCTATGTCGGCTTGTAGTTACGAGTGACGAGGGTCTCAGTAATTGTTCAGTTAAGACGGTGGGTTTTCGTGACATATGAACTTAGAATGGTGAGGACCACACTAATCCTTGTCGAATGACTACGCCGGATTCTTTATCAAAACAAGTGTTGGGTCGATTTGAAAGATGCATTTGCTATAACAATGGTGTATCTGGAGTGTGCTCAACAGTGTATTAAGTGCAGGCTTTCTAGTGTTTTCTCATTAGAACCATTGCCGCAAATCGTGCTCGAGAGAAGCGAGTACTAGCAGTGAAAGCGCTTGATGACAAGTGACAATACTTTATATTATGATTCTTCTTGGTACCTCTATGATCGCTTGGTATGTACAAGTTATGTATAATTAAGATGAATAAGACGGTCGACTGAGTGACTCTACCCTAAATATTAATACTAATATAGATTAATTCCTTAAATAAATTTTTATTTAGAAGACATACCAAGATCTCAAAGAGGAATAGGTTCTTTGTTGTTTTCATATGCCATGCTGTTACACTCCTCCTTCTCCTCCATCCTTTTTCTTCATCGGACAGTCTCTCTTGAGATGCCCCTTTTCCCTACATGCATAGCATATTTGAATTTTACTAGCATCGGTAGTTGATGTGATGTGTTGAGTCGGGGTCTGACGGAAGCGAGTTTCTTCGCCATTTTTAGTCCTTGGACAATTTCTTTCGAAATGTCTCGGTTTGCCACAACTATAACAAACCTGACTCACTTCCATGCCAAGAACCTGATTGATTGATCGTGCCGGTTGTTGGAATAGTGTCCAAGATCATTAACTATTGGTAATATTTCTAATAATAGCAGGGTCCTTTTGGGTTGCCCTCAAGACCCAAATTGAGTAGAATAAATAAAGGAGAAATTGGTTTATTAATTATTATGATTAATAATTAATTAGAAACTAATTGGAAATATATTTTGGAAATATATTATGGGAATTAATTAACAGTTTAATTAATTAAAGGGTTGAATGTTCATTAATCAATAGTTGGTTAATCAGGAATGTTCTAGAACCTTATGGAATTAGGGTTGGATGAAAATCACTCCATCCCACATGGGAAAGGAGTGAAATTTCATGGTTAGGCCTCCATCCCACATGGGAAGGAGTACTAAACCCTAGGAGGCATCCAAGGCTATAAATAGGGCCTTAGGGATTCCATTCCTCCTTGCACCTTGGCTTGAGTATTCGCCACGCCTTCTTCCTCCCCCTCTTAGGGACGATTTCTAACCCCTTTGGATTTGTGAAATTGACCCTTCTCCTAGTTATTTTTTTATTCCACTCTTTGGTGTCATTGGGTGTGATACCATTAGAGGGATTCTGGTTTGGGTCCTTTCATCCAAGCAACTTCATGGGGGTTCAAGATCTCAAGAATGAAGATCAAGGGCTACATAAGAGGTATGTTTTCTTACTTATGTTTTATGTTTTCTAGGGTTGATGTAATTAGCATGAAGCCATAGATCCATAGGATGCATGTACACTTAGGTATATCGTTGTTTCGATTTTTCCGCTGCCTAGTTTTAGAGTGTATTTGATGCGTAGAATACCCAACAGTGGTATGAGAGCCATTGGTTCATGGTTACTTTCACCCTAGATCCATGTTTTCTATAAAAACTTGTTTGAAATTGAATGATAGAAGATTAATTGAAAATTTTGTAATGGTTAAAATCCTAATCGCAGCTCACGACGTGAGAGCTATGAGCTCACGACGTGAGCTCGGCAGAATTAGGGTTTTCGGATTTTTGCCATTTTCAAATATGAAGGCTTATTAAATATGGATAAATACCTAATTTAAATTGTTTAAATCTGGAAAATAATGGATAAATATTATTTAAATGTCTTTATTTAAATTTGAATATTTATGGATAAATATTATTTAATCTTATTTTAAATTTGAATATTTATTATTTAAATAGTGATTTCAAATATTTAATATTATTTATAAAAGAGATTTATAAATTTGAATTTTAACCCCTTATGATTTATTAATTGTTACATTGTGTCCTTGCAATTAATTAGAATTAATAATAGGCAACTAAATTTAAAGAGTTTTAAATTTACCCCTTATATTATATATATATATATATATATATATATATATATATATATATATATATATATATATATATATATATATATATTAGAATTGTGTTTATTATATGTATAAGAAAGTTACAACATGCGCCCTCGCGTGTTTAAATGTTGATATTGTTTGTCTTACCTCGACTAGGCTCACCCGTTCTAATGTAGGGGTTTAAGGAGGTCTCTTTGATTCCTAATGAGGTCGGTTTTTAATATGCTTCGTGCTTACCATCCTCACCGCCCAATTGCATTTTGTGAATAGAGTTACCGAAAGGGTTTGATAGTGATAATGGTCAATCTAAAAGTATTCTAAATACAAGTATAAAACAAAATCCCATTTTATTAATAGAATGTGAGTTTATATTATCCATGAAAATTGCACATTCTCTTTATATCTATTGGTGGAGCTCGTGTGGTTAACCGGCACATCAATCTAGGGTATAGTTGAGAATGATATGGAACTCGCGAATCTCAAACGTAACTTGATCCGGGGACCATGTGATTTTGTATGGTTAATTCTCATTCTATTTAATGTGAATCTTAAGTTATCCATAAAAGTTGCACATTCTCTTTATAACTTGTTGATGGAGCTCGCATGGTTAACCGGCACGTCAATTGGAGAGTATAAGTAGAGAATGATGTGGAACTCGCGAATCTCAAGCGTAACTTGAGCCGGGGACCATGCGGTTTTGTATGGTCGATTCACCATCTGTTCAATGATCCGCAGCGACCCCATCATTGAATTTGGGATGAACATAATTCGAGATTAACATGCCATTGATAGTCAATGAATCTCAAAGATCTAGGAATTTCATGGTGATCGAAATTGGCAAAGGGCTTTGCCTACCTAAATAACTTTATGGTGTGTTTATGGCATCCCTTTACACATCATGGAGCCAAATATGGATCCTAGCCTTTTAAAATAATTTTATTTAGGGTGATTATTTTCTAAGGATAAGTAAAACAAACTATAATGGAATTTGTTATTAAATGATGTCTATAACCTTATCAACTAAAATCTACTGCTATAAAACCTTTGAAAGGATTAGCTATGAGGATGATCAATCTTTTCAAATTTGTAGTTTGGGAGTAGTTCTCATAAACAAAAGGAAAGATCATGCCTTTGTTAAAGCTATTCCTTGGTTACTTCAAACATTGCATTCTAAAGTGTTAGAAAGAGCAATTGTCAAATGTATGTTGTAAAATGACATATTCAAGTAAAATAAAGTTTCCTTGAGTTAGGAGTTGACTAGGACTAATCGACTAGCTGACATGTACAAATAATCAATTCATTTTGATTTTGATATGAACAACTTGGAATGTCCATTAAGGAGTTGTGTAGCATGTTGAGGTTTCCTTTTGGGATTAACATGGCAGTCATAGAAACTCAAACTTCAAACACTCCCATAAATTTACTATCACGAATAAAAGTGTCAAGAAGAACGCCAATTGCCTATGGTTTAACATGCGATTAGTGTTGGTATACCTAATCTAGGCCCAAATACCTAGGACAAAGAAAGACTTATTATAAGGCATGTTCTGATAGCTGCTCGTTTCCATAACAAGAAAAGGACTAAGAAAGCAAACTTGCCCAAATGTATATTTAAGGTGAAAGGACTGGAACATGAAGAAGTTAAATTTGATTGTGGATCACGAGCTCGGGCTACTTTCCATGGGATCAAAAGGTAACTAGTTCTCTCATGTTTGGTGTTCAATCAAATATATGGATTTATAATGCCATCAAAACATTACTTCTAAGCCTTGAGTGTTTTGCTAAGGATTAGTACTGACATTTGTAAGAATGTGCAGTTACTAAAATGAAGTAAGAAGACTAAAACATGGAGAAGGTAATTTGATCATGAATGCCAAGCCCTTGCTACATTCATAGGATCAAAAGACAACTTTTGTCAAAATGTTTAGTCTATGGTATCATAATTGAAATTGTTTATCCTACGATTCATGAGATAGTTCTGACTTATTTAAATGTGGAGCATTCTAACATGTTAAAAGAAAGTCATGAAATCTATGAAACTAGTATAGTAACAATAGTTCAAAGTTGATTCAAATATTTGAATAAGGTGTATTATTGTGAATGGATCGTCCAGATTAATCACAATATGTACTTATTTAAATACATCCAAAGGTTTGGGTGAAATGTATATGTGGAATCATAGTCTTGGATACATAAATGAGAAATGCATTACCAAATATCCAGTTGGATCGGATTTTGGATATCATTTGGCCTTGAGTCTTATGATAAATGCAAATCTTGTTCACTGGGTGATGTGAGTATCTGTTGGAATTAGTTTACACTAATGGACCGTTCAGATTAACCGCAATACATCGTATGAATGCGAGTCTAGAACCTTTCAGGTGTTCAGAGCTCTATGAATGTGAGTCTGAAACCCTTCAGGTGTTCAGAGCTCTCATAAAGTGAAGTTGAGAATCAATTGGGCAATAGGATGAGACACTCATAGTGAGAATCTTAGTCCAAAATTTATCGATCATCTAAGTAATTGTGAAAGAGTTTCATGATCTGTCTCCTCCCAAAACACTGCCTCCAGGAAGTGTTAGTTGGATAGAGAAACAAATCGTTCATTGATTTTGTACTAGATGAGTCGCACTATGTTTGCTAACAATTCATGGATTGTACCACGAAGTCCTTTGGTCTTGTACCAACTAAGTAGGTTCATGAAACACTCTATTGTATGTGAAGTGGGATTTAGTCCTCACTACCACATATGTAAGTCTACGATTATGAGGCTTACGCTCGTTGTTGAAGCGCTCGACAATCCAGGACATTGAATAGAGATGTGTTATCTCGTTGGAGAACCCATCAAGCATTTTGCATAATTGTTTAATAATCCTTATGAGAACAAAGTGTATGTTGCACAAAGGGCAGTCTTCCGAGAGAGGGAGCTGATTTCCAAAAGGGCTAGTGGGAGCCACATTGATCTTGATAAGATTTGAGATCCAACCAACGAAGAGCCTAAAGTTGGACATAGCATTCCATTTGGAATTGAAAGAGCTATTAAGGAGACTAACATATTTGCATTTTTCCTTATAGATCTGATAGAAGACGTCATGGACCTAGTTATATAAGAGTATATTGCTAAGGTATTTGAGTCGCTGGTAGATAGCAATCAGAGTGTACCAGCTATTGGAAGCTATGGTAGGCCCTAAAGGCTTCAACATGGAAGGAGGAATTGAAAAGCGAGATTCAATCCATGTATGTTGTTATTTGGTAGATCTAGCACTTGACCTTAACCCTTAGGTGCAAGTGGATCTTCAAGTAAAAACAATCATGGATAGGAACGAACACATAATTAAACCAAGATAGGTTTTAAAGGATGTGTAAGCTTAATAAGTTCATTTATGGACCAAAATAAGCATCTTGCAAGTGGGATCATTATTTCAATGAGAAAGTTCAAGGAGTTTGAATTTCGAGAAATAAAGATAAGCCATATATATGTCAAAGCTAGTGGGAGTAATTGGATTCTTTGTTTCAAGGAGAATGTTCAAGGAGTTTGAATTTCGAGAAACATAGATAAGCCATATGTATGTCAGTGCTAGTGGGAGCACTGTAGTCATCCTTGTATTGTACATAAATAATGTACGATCATAGGAAATTATTGTCTAACTTAACAAGTGTAAAAGCTTGGCTTGGTATGAGAATTGTTTCGCTATGATATACATGGGAGATACAAAACACATACATATATCAAGGTGATTCATTGGATTAAGCCAAAGTACGTGGAATGTTGAGGAAACTCAACATGCAGAACTTGGAAAGGTTCGTGCATAATATGGCATAACATTGAGCGATGCTAATGTCCTAAGTTCTACTAGAGGTTATGAGTCGTGTCCTACATCTTTTTCTATGGGTTCGATCATATATGCCATGACATGTACCAGATCTAATGACTCGTATGCCTTGAGCATGGCAAGTTGGATTAGATCAATTTGGAAAGAATCAATGAATCAAGATCAAGAACATTCTTAAGTGTCCTTGGAGGACAGAAGAGACGATCTTGATAGTATGGAAGAGATCATTGTAAGAGTTACATTGATGCTAAGTTCCGCACTAATAAAGGCAATTTCGTTTGCAGACGGAATTCGTGCTTTTACTGAATGGTGGTATATTAGCTTGAAAGAGTACCGGGTAATTCACCATAGTGGATATAACAAACTTGGAGTATATGGCAGTTGGTTAAATTGCAAAGTGGACAATGTGACTGAAAGAGATTCATTAGTGACATCATTGTTGAGATTTAATCATTGATGGTCCTTATGAAGTTTCTTGTGACTTTGGGTGAACTTACCTCAAGTATGGATCCCAAGTCACACAAGCTCACATGAAACATACTCAGTAAGTACCAACACATTTGATAGCGAGTCAAATGTAAAGACATCATAATATGTCGTATCGAAAGATAATCTTGTCGATCCATTCCATAAGCTGATGTCATTGACCAAGTCTGGCAGTCAGACAAAGTCGAGAGGCATTAGATTTGCAAATGAATTGGCTTAAGCACTCTTAGTTTGGTTTTTTTTAAAACCTGAGAACTTTAAGCAATATAAGTTTTAATTTGATTTTACGATTATTAAGTGGTGATCTTAATATATGATGGATTTCGGTCATTTCAATTAGCCTATCATTGCGTTCTCACTTTTGCATGTTTGGAACCTACTTCCCGAGTATTAATTTACTCAAACGTCCACAGTCGGTCATACTCTTGGAAGTAAGTAGTGATTCAAGATTGTCATGAGTATTAGTGGATTGTCCATATTGATTGGACATAGCATAGAGATTGCGCTAACACTCATGAGTGCTTAATAGAGATTTAAGTATTGGACCAACCCATGCTTAGATATTACTTGATGGATTCAATCACGAGTAATTCTAAGACGGTAATATCTTCTATTCTTCAAACCTAGATACATGTGGGGTTTTGCTGTATGATTATGTTATGCATTGGTCTACTCCAATGCTAACCGTAACTGGTAGTTATAAAGGGTATGTCCATGTGTGACATGATGAAATAGACAAAAACTATGTAGTCAAAGTTTATTCGTTCCTTCTGCCTTAATAGGAGAAGAGATATCTATGGGCCCCTCGATGATTTGGTGTTGGCATCTAAAGTGCTTGGCCGAGCCCTGACTGGAATTGATGTGTTCAATTTAGTAGTCAGACGCAGTCATCACAAATCGATATCGGGAAACATAATCTTGAATTCTTGAGATTAACCATTATCCATGTCTCGAATTCATATAGATATCATAGAATGAAGGGATAGTTGATCACCTATCTAAGGGCTGAATCTTGATTAGATCAAGAGTTCGGTAGTTGCATTGGATGGCTAACCCTCTGTTGATTATTGGAGAAATATTAGTCCTCGTATAGTTGATGACTTGTCCAAGTGGGAGACTGTTGGAATAGTGTCCAAGATCATTAACTATTGGTCATATTTCTAATAATAGCAGGGTCCTTTTGGGTTGCCCTCA